>NC_134358.1:139361945-140018612 GCF_048569485.1 Anomaloglossus baeobatrachus
TTTCTGATTAAGTCCTGGCCGTCCCATTCTGTTCCTGTTCCTCAATTAATGTTTTGACCCTGCCTGACTACTATTCTCTGTAATAGCGGTGTGACTCACATTTCCCATACATTTCAAAGTAAAACTTTGACCGCCTGATGGCATTGAGCTCTGCTGCCAGCATAGTAAGGAGGTGTGTGGTAGTCCTTGTGCGCAGTTGCAAGGAAGGGTGGCCTGACCACACAGGGTTTGCGCAAAGGTAGAGGACCCACACGAGGTTGAAGAGGCAGAAGCAGTGTATTAACTTCTACATACAGAACAAGGATTGAAACAACTCGTGGGGACGGCAAGACTTGTACAGCAGACCCTTCTCCATCTCTCACCATAGTTTGCCAGTGCCCAGTCAGTGACATGTAATGACCCTGTCTATGCTTACTGGTCCAAGTATCTGTGTTGAAATGCACCCTGTCGCACACAGATTTTCTCAAGGAAGTGGTGATGTTGTGTGCGACATGCCGGTGTAGCGCGGGCATGCTTTTCTTGGAGAAGCAGTGGTGATTGGGCATCTGGTACTGGGGCACAGCGACAGACATAAGGTCTGTAAAATCCTGTGTGTCCACTACGCGTAAAGGCAGCATTTCGGTAGCCAACAGCTTACAGAGGGATAGAGTCAACCACTTAGCTTTGTCATGGGTCGCAGTAAGTGGCCTTTTATTTGACCACATCTGAGGGACAGAGATCTGGCTGCTGTCTGTAGACGGTGTTGAGTAGGGTGTCCCTGGAAAAATGCAGGTTTGTGAGAAAAGTGCAGGCGGAGACATGATGTTGGCTTCATCTTGCCTTCAGATCTGTTCATCTTGTATCATTTTTAAAAAACACAGCAAGCAAGGGTTACTCCAAGCGGAGTCTCCCTTTTTTTCCAAAAATTGGGCCCCACACAGACACCTTATCAGTGGCAGCACTTGTGCCCTAGTTGCAAACAGGATGTTTTGATTTGCATCAAGCACATTCCAAATCCACAAGCATTTACTCTCCCCAGGATGACACAGGGGTAGTAAATTCCTTCTGGATCCATGACTTGTTCATTTTGATGAACGTCAGTCTGTCCACATTGTCACTGGACAGACGCGTGCGCTTATCTGTCAGCACACACCCAGCAGCACTGAAGACACGTTCAGAGACAACGCTGGCAGCTGGACACGACAAAATCTTCGAGGCGTAACTGGAGAGCTCTTGACATTTTTCTAGATTTGAAGCACAAAAGGAGCAAGGCTCCATTTGCAAAGTCATTGCATCGATGTTCATTTGGAGATACTCCTGTATCATCCTCTCCATCCGTTGACTATGTGTCAGACTTGTTGTCTCTGGTGGCCTTGCAAAGGAGGGTCTAAAAAAATTATGAAAAGATTCCATAAAATTGCTGTTACCAGCACCAGATACGGTCCTACTGGTACGGGTAGACTGTTGAAGATGACGAGGCCGTCCCATGTTTGTCAAGTTACAACTGGGAGAATCACTCCCTTCACCTGCACGGTTGTTTGGTGGAAAAGCCGAGCTAAGATCGAGTAACAGCTTCTGCTGATACTCCTGCATACGTGCGTCCCTTTCTATGGGTGGAATTATGTCACAAAATTTGGACTTGTCCCGGGGATCTAATAGTGTGGCAAGCCAGTAGTCATCATCACTTCTAATTTTGACAATACGAGGGTCATGTTGGAGGTAGTGCAACAAGAAGGCACTCATGTGTCTTGCGCAGCCATGCGCACCAAGTCCACGCTGTGTTTGTGGCATAGAGGTGCTAACCGTTCTTTCTTCCTCTGTCATCTCCCCCCAACCTCTTTCAACTGAAATTTGACCAAGGTCCCCCTCATCTGCTGAGTCTTCCATGTCCATGGACAGTTCGTCCTCCATATCTTCATGTCCTCCTGCACCTTCCTCAACATCTCACCTGCTACCATGCGCCCTTGTTGATCCCTGTCCCCCATGGTCCCATGCCTGCCGCGTTGGTGATGATGAACGTCTGGACCTTGGTGATGTTGTTGTGTCTTGCGCATATGAATCCTCCTGTAGTTCCTCCCCTTCCTGTTGTCCCACCCCCTGACTACGAATAGTGTTTAGCGTGTGCTCCAGCATGTAAATGACTGTAATCGTCATGCTGATAATGGCATTGTCAGCGCTAAACATATTCGTCGCCATGTCGAAACTGTGCAGAAGGGTGCATAGGTCCTTGATCTGAGATCACTCCATCAGGGTGATCTGCCCCACTTCTGCATCTCGTTGGCCCAGGCTATACATCATGACGTATTGCACCAGGGCTCGCCGGTGCTGCCACAGTCGCTGTAACATGTGGAGAGTTGAATTCCAGCGTGTCGCCACATCGCATTTCAGGCGATGAACCGGCAGGCCGAAAGACTTCTGGAGCGATGCAAGTCGCTCAGGTGCGGCGGTTGAACGGCGGAAGTGAGCACTGCAGACAGTTTCCGTGCCCTGGTCAGAAGGCCATCTAGGCCGGGATAGTGTGTTAAAAATTGCTGGACAACAAGGTTAAACACGTGAGCCATACAAGGCACGTGTGTCACCTTGCCCAGGCGAAGGGCCGCACCCAGGTTTGCAGCATTGTCGCACACGGCCTTACCAGGCTGCAGGTTGAGTGGAGACAACCATTTATCAAAATCAGTCTCCAGAGCTGCCCACAACTCAGTCGCTGTGTGACTCCTATTTCAAAGACATGTCAAGCTAAAGACCGCCTGATGCCGTTGCGCTCTGCTACCAGCATAGTAATGAGGGGTGCGTGATTCCTTCTGCGCAGTGAGAACGCTGGTGGCCTGACCAGGCAGGCTTGGGGCGGAGGTGGAGGACCCAGATGAGGTGGAGGATGCAGAAGCAGTGGCGGAACTTGGACAGACAGAGGATTGACACACAAGTCGTGGGGACGGCAAGACTTGTGCAGCAGACCCTTCACCATCTATCACCATAGTTACCCAGTGGCCAGTCAGCGACATGTAACGTCCCTGTCCATGCTTACTGGTCCAAGTATCGGTGGTGAAATGCACCCGTTCACACACAGAGTTTCTCAAGGAAGCGGTGATGTTGTGTGCGACATGCTGGTGTAGCGCGGGCACACCTTTCTTAGAGAAGTAGTGGCGACTAGGCATCTGGTACTGGGGCACAGCGACAGACATAAGGTCTCTAAAATCCTGTGTGTCCACTAGGCGGAAAGGCAGCATTTCTGTAGTCAACAGCTTACAGAGGGATAGAGTCAACCTCTTCGCTTTGTCATGGGTCGCAGGAAGTGGCCTTTTATTTGACCACATCTGAGGGACAGAGATCTGGCTGCTGTGTGTAGACGGTGTTGAGTCGGGTGTCCCTGGAAAAATGCAGCTTTGTGAGGAAAGTGCAGGCGGAGACATGATGTTGCCTTCATCCAAAGTTGGTGCTATCGATGTCTGAGAGAGCTGTACACACTCACTTGTTTCCCCTTCCAAACCAACTGACGACCTACCAAGCAAACTGCCTGTTGCGGTTACAGTGGTGGAAGTTGTGGGTGGAAAAACAGGTGTGACAGCTGTCCCCACAGTCCTAGAAGATGACGAGCGCGCGGATGCACTGGAAGGGGCAGGCGGTGGATGGTTCGCTCCGCTAGGCCGCATTGCAGCACGGTGAGCTTCCCATCGGGCCATATGATATTTATTCATGTGACGATTCATGGAAGAAGTTGTCAAACTGCTGAGGTTTTGACCTCTACTAAGAGAACCATGACAAATTTTACAGATCACATAATTTGGGCGATCTTTTTCTATGTCAAAAAAGGACCTGGCTAGGCAAGGCTTAGAGGCCATGCGACCTGTTGATCCACCCCGAATAATGCTCAGAGGCAGAGTGGTGGCTGAGGATGCAGTTGTAGACGTGCTACCAGTGCTCCGACTGTGTCCAGGAAGGCGCCAGGTTACTTCGACGTCGGTTGCATCCTCCTCCACCGCCTCTGTTGACCTCCTCGAGTGTCTGACTGTGGGTTGACAGTAGGTGTGATCTAGAACTTAATCATCAATTGTTGTGTTTGCACTCCCCTACCCCTCAGACCGAGTTTCTTCTTGCCCTGACCGAATATTTAAGTTGTCATCCCAATCGGGTATCTGCGTCTCATCTTCATCAGTATGTTCCTCATTGCCTATAACCACAGTTGTTGGAAAGGCAGCATTTTGGTAGCCAACAGTTTGCATATGATGAAAGTCAACCTCCAAGCCATTTCATGCCCTTCTAAAAGCATGTAAAACACAGCGAGGGGACTCCAACCACAGTCTCCCTCGTTGCCACTAACTGGGCCACACACACCCCACTTGACTGGCATCGGTTGAGCCCCCTTTTGAAAAAGAAAAAGATGCTTTGCATGAAGCACTCTCAAAAATACGCGTGCCTTTCCCGTCCCCTGGCTGACCCAGGGGAAGAAAAGTCCTCTGAGAGCCATGACTTGTTCATCTTGGTTCTTTTAGAGACACAGCGAGGGGACTCCAACCACAGTCTCCCTCGTTGCCACTAACTGGGCCACACACACCCCACTTGACTGGCATCGGTTGAGCCCCCTTTTGAAAAAGAAAAAGATGCTTTGCATGAAGCACTCTCAAAAATACGCGTGCCTTTCCCGTCCCCTGGCTGACCCAGGGGAAGAAAAGTCCTCTGAGAGCCATGACTTGTTCATCTTGGTTCTTTTAGAGACACAGCGAGGGGACTCCAACCACAGTCTCCCTCGTTGCCACTAACTGGGCCACACACACCCCACTTGACTGGCATCGGTTGACCCCCCCTTTTGACAAAGAAAAAGATGCTTTGCATGAAGCACTCTCAAAAATACGCGTGCCTTTCCCGTCCCCTGGCTGACCCAGGGGAAGAAAAGTCCTCTGAGAGCCATGACTTGTTCATCTTGGTTCTTTTAGAGACACAGCGAGGGGACTCCAACCACAGTCTCCCTCGTTGCCACTAACTGGGCCACACACACCCCACTTGACTGGCATCGGTTGAGCCCCCTTTTGAAAAAGAAAAAGATGCTTTGCATGAAGCACTCTCAAAAATACGCGTGCCTTTCCCGTCCCCTGGCTGACCCAGGGGAAGAAAAGTCCTCTGAGAGCCATGACTTGTTCATCTTGGTTCTTTTAGAGACACAGCGAGGGGACTCCAACCACAGTCTCCCTCGTTGCCACTAACTGGGCCACACACACCCCACTTGACTGGCATCGGTTGACCCCCCCTTTTGACAAAGAAAAAGATGCTTTGCATGAAGCACTCTCAAAAATACGCGTGCCTTTCCCGTCCCCTGGCTGACCCAGGGGAAGAAAAAACTCTGAGAGCCATGACTTGTTCATCTTGGTTCTTTTAGAGACACAGCGAGGGGACTCCAACCACAGTCTCCCTCGTTGCCACTAACTGGGCCACACACACCCCACTTGACTGGCATCGGTTGACCCCCCCTTTTGACAAAGAAAAAGATGCTTTGCATGAAGCACTCTCAAAAATACGCGTGCCTTTCCCGTCCCCTGGCTGACCCAGGGGAAGAAAAGTCCTCTGAGAGCCATGACTTGTTCATCTTGGTTCTTTTAGAGACACAGCGAGGGGACTCCAACCACAGTCTCCCTCGTTGCCACTAACTGGGCCACACACACCCCACTTGACTGGCATCGGTTGAGCCCCCTTTTGAAAAAGAAAAAGATGCTTTGCATGAAGCACTCTCAAAAATACGCGTGCCTTTCCCGTCCCCTGGCTGACCCAGGGGAAGAAAAGTCCTCTGAGAGCCATGACTTGTTCATCTTGGTTCTTTTAGAGACACAGCGAGGGGACTCCAACCACAGTCTCCCTCGTTGCCACTAACTGGGCCACACACACCCCACTTGACTGGCATCGGTTGACCCCCCCTTTTGACAAAGAAAAAGATGCTTTGCATGAAGCACTCTCAAAAATACGCGTGCCTTTCCCGTCCCCTGGCTGACCCAGGGGAAGAAAAAACTCTGAGAGCCATGACTTGTTCATCTTGGTTCTTTTAGAGACACAGCGAGGGGACTCCAACCACAGTCTCCCTCGTTGCCACTAACTGGGCCACACACACCCCACTTGACTGGCATCGGTTGACCCCCCCTTTTGACAAAGAAAAAGATGCTTTGCATGAAGCACTCTCAAAAATACGCGTGCCTTTCCCGTCCCCTGGCTGACCCAGGGGAAGAAAAGTCCTCTGAGAGCCATGACTTGTTCATCTTGGTTCTTTTAGAGACACAGCGAGGGGACTCCAACCACAGTCTCCCTCGTTGCCACTAACTGGGCCACACACACCCCACTTGACTGGCATCGGTTGAGCCCCCTTTTGAAAAAGAAAAAGATGCTTTGCATGAAGCACTCTCAAAAATACGCGTGCCTTTCCCGTCCCCTGGCTGACCCAGGGGAAGAAAAGTCCTCTGAGAGCCATGACTTGTTCATCTTGGTTCTTTTAGAGACACAGCGAGGGGACTCCAACCACAGTCTCCCTCGTTGCCACTAACTGGGCCACACACACCCCACTTGACTGGCATCGGTTGAGCCCCCTTTTGAAAAAGAAAAAGATGCTTTGCATGAAGCACTCTCAAAAATACGCGTGCCTTTCCCGTCCCCTGGCTGACCCAGGGGAAGAAAAGTCCTCTGAGAGCCATGACTTGTTCATCTTGGTTCTTTTAGAGACACAGCGAGGGGACTCCAACCACAGTCTCCCTCGTTGCCACTAACTGGGCCACACACACCCCACTTGACTGGCATCGGTTGACCCCCCCTTTTGACAAAGAAAAAGATGCTTTGCATGAAGCACTCTCAAAAATACGCGTGCCTTTCCCGTCCCCTGGCTGACCCAGGGGAAGAAAAGTCCTCTGAGAGCCATGACTTGTTCATCTTGGTTCTTTTAGAGACACAGCGAGGGGACTCCAACCACAGTCTCCCTCGTTGCCACTAACTGGGCCACACACACCCCACTTGACTGGCATCGGTTGAGCCCCCTTTTGAAAAAGAAAAAGATGCTTTGCATGAAGCACTCTCAAAAATACGCGTGCCTTTCCCGTCCCCTGGCTGACCCAGGGGAAGAAAAGTCCTCTGAGAGCCATGACTTGTTCATCTTGGTTCTTTTAGAGACACAGCGAGGGGACTCCAACCACAGTCTCCCTCGTTGCCACTAACTGGGCCACACACACCCCACTTGACTGGCATCGGTTGAGCCCCCCTTTTGACAAAGAAAAAGATGCTTTGCATGAAGCACTCTCAAAAATACGCGTGCCTTTCCCGTCCCCTGGCTGACCCAGGGGAAGAAAAGCCCTCTGAGAGCCATGACTTGTTCATCTTGGTTCTTTTAGAGACACAGCGAGGGGACTCCAACCACAGTCTCCCTCGTTGCCACTAACTGGGCCACACACACCCCACTTGACTGGCATCGGTTGACCCCCCCTTTTGACAAAGAAAAAGATGCTTTTCATGAAGCACTCTCAAAAATACGCGTGCCTTTCCCGTCCCCTGGCTGACCCAGGGGAAGAAAAGTCCTCTGAGAGCCATGACTTGTTCATCTTGGTTCTTTTAGAGACACAGCGAGGGGACTCCAACCACAGTCTCCCTCGTTGCCACTAACTGGGCCACACACACCCCACTTGACTGGCATCGGTTGAGCCCCCTTTTGAAAAAGAAAAAGATGCTTTGCATGAAGCACTCTCAAAAATACGCGTGCCTTTCCCGTCCCCTGGCTGACCCAGGGGAAGAAAAGTCCTCTGAGAGCCATGACTTGTTCATCTTGGTTCTTTTAGAGACACAGCGAGGGGACTCCAACCACAGTCTCCCTCGTTGCCACTAACTGGGCCACACACACCCCACTTGACTGGCATCGGTTGACCCCCCCTTTTGACAAAGAAAAAGATGCTTTGCATGAAGCACTCTCAAAAATACGCGTGCCTTTCCCGTCCCCTGGCTGACCCAGGGGAAGAAAAGTCCTCTGAGAGCCATGACTTGTTCATCTTGGTTCTTTTAGAGACACAGCGAGGGGACTCCAACCACAGTCTCCCTCGTTGCCACTAACTGGGCCACACACACCCCACTTGACTGGCATCGGTTGACCCCCCCTTTTGACAAAGAAAAAGATGCTTTGCATGAAGCACTCTCAAAAATACGCGTGCCTTTCCCGTCCCCTGGCTGACCCAGGGGAAGAAAAGTCCTCTGAGAGCCATGACTTGTTCATCTTGGTTCTTTTAGAGACACAGCGAGGGGACTCCAACCACAGTCTCCCTCGTTGCCACTAACTGGGCCACACACACCCCACTTGACTGGCATCGGTTGAGCCCCCTTTTGAAAAAGAAAAAGATGCTTTGCATGAAGCACTCTCAAAAATACGCGTGCCTTTCCCGTCCCCTGGCTGACCCAGGGGAAGAAAAGTCCTCTGAGAGCCATGACTTGTTCATCTTGGTTCTTTTAGAGACACAGCGAGGGGACTCCAACCACAGTCTCCCTCGTTGCCACTAACTGGGCCACACACACCCCACTTGACTGGCATCGGTTGAGCCCCCCTTTTGACAAAGAAAAAGATGCTTTGCATGAAGCACTCTCAAAAATACGCGTGCCTTTCGCCTCCCCTGGCTGACCCAGGGGAAGAAAAGTCCTCTGAGAGCCAGGTCCACATTGTCAGTGGACAGACACGTGTGCTTATCTGCCAGCAGACCCCCAGCAGCACTGAAGACAGGTTCCGAGAGAACGCTGGCTGCAGGACACGACAAGATCCTCAAGGCGTACGTGGCGAGCTCAGGCAATTTATCCAGATTGGAAGCCTAAAATGAGCAGGGCTCAAGTTGCACAATAATGGAATCGATGTTTCTTTGCATATACTCATATATCTGTGTGTCTCCCTCTTTTTCCTTGTCCAGCTGTTTTGTTTTCACATGAGTATATGTCCTTGTCACTTTCCCATGTGTTTGTGTTATGTTGTGAGTTGTTTGTCACCTTTTGGACACCTTTCAGGGTGTTTTCTAGGTGTTTTACTGTGTTTGTGATTGCCTGCCATTGTTTCCTATGGGCTCGAGTTCGGTTCGTCGAACGTTCGACGAGCCGAACTCGAGCCAGACCCCCCGTTCGGCGAACCGCCTCGAGCCGAACCGGGACCGGTTCGCTCATCTCTAGTGATGTGTTTACCTTGGTGGCCAAAAAGTAAAATTTTTGTCTCATCTGATCACATCACCTTCCTCCATAAATTTGGGGAGTCTCCCACATGTCTTTTAGCAAAATCAAAACAAGCCTTACAATTTCTGGCTCTAAGTAAAGGCTTTTTTCTGGTCACTTTTCTATACATGCCAGCTCTATGGAGTGTTTGGCTAATTGGGATCGTATGAACAGATACTCCAGTCTCTGCTTGAGAGCTCTCCATCTCCTTCAAGATTACCTTTGGTCTCTGTGCTGCCTCTCTGATTAATTATATCCTTGCCTGGGCTGAGAGTTTCAATGGTGGCACTCTCTTTGCAAATTTGTTATGGTACCATGTTCTTTCCATTTAATGATAATGGATTGATGGTGCTGCAGGGGATCATCACAGATTGGGATACTTTTTTAGAACCCAACCTTAACTTGTACTTCTCAACAACTTTGTCTCTGACAAGGTGTATATGTAATGACAGACTGCAGGACACTTAACCCATTACTTGACAAATTAGCAATTTTCATTTTTTTTTTATTAAATGACAGATTTTTAATGATTTGGGTCCTAAGGTCCTAATGAATCAGAAACATAATTTGCCAAATTTTTAAAAATTTGCGAAAACCTCGAAAATAGGTGTTTTGAAAGTACTCTGGGTGGAAGAATATTCAATTAAAAATGACATTGACATGATTTCCTGTTTTGAAAACATTCATTTTACAAACACAACACAAAAAATTGGACCTAAATATAAAATCTTAGTTGCTAGAAGCAAAAGATTAGGCGTCCCAAAAAAAGGACATTGGTAGATAATGGGTTAAATTGCACACAGGTGGACTTCCTTTCTCTAAGGCCCCTTTTACACGTCAGTGATTCTGGTACGTTTGTGCTTTTTTTTAAACGTACCAGAATCACTGACATACGCAGACCCATTATAATCAATGGGTCTGCTCACACGTCAGTGATTTTTCACTGCACGTGTCTCCGTGCAGCGTACCCGCGTGTGCGTGATTGCTGCACGGAGACATGTCCATTTTTTTCTGGCATCACTGATGTTCCACGGACCACGCAGTGGTGTGGTCCATGAAACACGTGTCAGAAAAAAATGTGCATTTAAAATAATAAACGTTTTAACTCACCCGGCGTCCAGCGATGTCCTCTGCAGCCCGTCCTCCCTGTTGCTTCTAAGCCGGCTGATTACTGTCGTGCATCTTAATGATGCACGACACAGCCGACCCGGAAGCAGCTGCTGCGGGGGTCACCGCCGGCCGGATGCTGCACCGCGGGAGGATTCAGCACCACGGAGAGCGGGAGCGGGCACAGGTGAGTTGATTTCTAAGTGCAATTACGGGCCACGGAGAACGGAGCCCAGATTGCACTTAGACAACCCACGTGTGCCGTGATTCACAGCACACGCAGGGACATGTGCGTGTTTTACAAGCCAGTGAAAAAGTCACTGTTTTTCACTGACGTGTGAAACGGGCCTAAGCATGTGATTTATAAATTGCTTGCATCAGATGTTTTTAGGGGTTTCATAGCCAAAGGGGTGAATACATATGCACACTGCATTTTTTATTTATTTTATCCCATAAATACAATCATTTGCCTACATTTTTCTCACTTAATTTCTCAGTCTTAAGCCCGCTTTACACGCTGCAATGTATCTTACAATGTGTCGGCGGGGTCACGTCGTAAGTGACGCACATCCGGCATTGTAAGTTACACTGCAGTGTGTGACAGGTACGTGCGATTGCAATTGAACGTTAAAACGTTCATCGTATAAACATCGTACCTGTCTCTAGAATTGCACGTCAGATTGTTCATCGTACCCGGGGTAGCACACATCTCAGTGTGTGACACCCCGGGAACGATGAACAGATCTTACCAGCGTCCTGCGGCTCCCGGACCACACTGCAGAAGGAAGGAGGTGGGCGGGATGTTTACGTCCCGCTCAGCTCCGCCCCTCTGCTTCTATTGGACGGCTGCCACGTGACGTCGATGTGACGCCGAACGTCCCTCCCACTCCAGGAAGTGGATGTTCGCCGCCCACATCGAGGTCGTATGGAGGGTAAGTACGTGTGACGGGGGGTTACTCGAATTTGCGGCACATTCAACAGCGAGTTTCAGGGGGCCACCAAAAAGCCACTTTGTTTAAACCAAAGTGTTTATACACAGGGTACCCCTAGTGAAGGAAAGCCTAGGTACAATCGCCAATTGAGAGGAAACTTCTGGTTTGTGCCTCTTATTAAGAATGAGAATTAGAAATATAGTTTATCTAATCTTTTAACAAATTTTTCCCAAATAGTTAACTTACATCAAATCGATTCACCATGAATCGCAAAATTGGAATTAGATTGACAATGTGACAATGTGATTAGACTGACTGTTCTGTGCAGAACACTGCTTCTTCCCTACTTTGCTTTCAAGAGTCAAATGGGACCAGTTGTGACTTGTGTTTCGTAGTACTACTGCCCAGATTGCTGGTGACTTTGGTTGTGGTAATGCTTCTGCCGCTGCTATTGGCTCTCACATTTTTAGCTGTGGTATGTAGTATTTTTTCTTATATAACATTGCTTTTTTTTTTCTTTTACCATACATTGTTTTAACACTTTAATTAGCTTTTAAATGTTTTCAATTACAATTATTCCACTTTTGCCAAAAAGAGCATTGCAAGAAATGTCATGTGGGTAGGTACAGAAAGCAAAATGTGGCAGCAGGCTGCAGTATAATTGTGGTGTGTATGGTTGTCAAATTGGGCATAGTTATATATTCAATTAATTCCCCAAAAAATGAAATAATAAGAAATGCTAAGTAGGCATATACCCAAAATAATCAACAGCAGAACATTGTAATTGTGTAAAGTATACTAATTAGGGATGAGCGAATGTATTCGCCACTATTCGGTATCCGACGGATAATGGGGTATTCGAGATATTTGCTATCCGATGGCCAATATGGTATTCGCTTCGATACTTTCATTTTCATTTCTGACTTCCTGGCGCCTGTTTTCCAGCCAATGAACACATCTGACGTTGCTTGCCCTCACAGTAACGCTGCAGCCATCTTTGTTGTGGTGTTACTGTGATTGGTTTTGCCGCACAGCGTCATAGGGGCTATATAAGGCTGCCGCCATTTTGTGAAGGCACAGTGATAGGGAGCTGGCAATCTAGTTAGACTGTACTGTGTGCAGGAGAGCGTTCTTAGATCCAACCAATAAATAGTCCTTGTAAGGGCTGAACATAGTGTCCAGTAGCTGCTAGCAGCTCCATCCATAAATCGCTTTTTTGACAAAAAGAAGGCAGGTCTTTCGATCTCTCTCTCTGTCTATCGATCTCTTTCTCTCCCCCCTCTCTCATACTCACCGATCACTGACCGATCACCGGCTCGGCGCTGTCACACTGCTCCGGCGGCTTCTCCAGCTTTTGAAAATGCCGGCCGCTCATTATTCCATCTCGTATTCCCTGCTTCCCCGCCCACCGGCGCCTATGATTGGTTGCATTCAGACGTGTCCCCACGCTGATTGACAGCTGTATCACTGCAACCAATCACAGCCACCAGTGGGCGGGTCTATATCGTGCAGTACAATAAATAAATAAATAATTAAAAAAAAAACGGAGTGCGGTCCCCCAGATTTTGATACCAGCCAAGATAAAGCCGCACAGCTAAAGGCTGGTATTCTCAGGATGGGGAGCTCCATGTTATGGGGAGCCACCCAGCCTAAAAATATCAGCCAGCAGCCGCCCAGAATTGCCGCATCCATTAGATGCGACAGTCCCGGGACTCTACCCGGCTCATCCCAAATTGCCCTGGTGCGGGAGCAACCGGCGGCTGTGATTGGTTGCAGTGAGACAGCTGTCACTCAGCGTGGGGGTGTGTCTGAATGCAACCAATCATAGGCGCCAGTGGGCGGGGAAGCAGGGAATACGAGATGGAATAATGAGCGGCCGGCATTTTCCAAAGCTGGAGAAGCCGCCGGAGCAGTGTGACAGTCATGCAACGCCGCGCCGGTGATCGGTGAGTATGAGAGAAGGGGGAGAGGGAGAGACCGACAGAGAGAGAGACCGAAAGACCTGCGTTCTGTTTGTCAAAAAAGCGATTACTTTGGTTTGAGAGCTGTTCTGCCGAATACGTAAATGCCGCATGCTGCTCTGAGCACGTTATTCAAAGACACCAGAAATGCAGTCATACACCTTCTACAGGCTGTGGCCATACTGTTTCTGCCTTTTCACATCCATTTCAGCCTTTTCCTCAGTCACCACAGCTCGCCATTTATTCCATTGTGAAATTATTCAAGTTTCCCATAGACTTACATTGCGCATCGAATATTCGCGAATTGTCGAATAGTGCTGACCTATTTGTCGGATTTTCGTCGAAGCGGATATTTTGGTATTCGATCATCCCTAATACTAATGTAATATTTGCTTAATGAAACATGTGCAAAAAAAAATACCGTAATATTTGCATATTTGCCACCTGTGTTGTAGATAGTCGTAGTTCATTTTATGGATTTTGGAAAATTTTCTTTGTATTTAAAATAAAAAACATTTTTTTTTAACCTTCTATAAAATGATTGCATGAAAATGCAAAAACTACATCAAAAAGTTAGGTGCAAGCACACTGTCTCTGATTAATACTAATTTCAGATGTTTTTTTCTGTAAAAAAATATTGTGTGTCTTGTATTGCTCTTTAGTGCATTAAGAATAAAGAAGGAAAATGTGGAATTGGAATGCAAATGCAGCAGGTGAAATGACAACCACACCACACCATATCATTGATCAATCACACTGGGTCTGGCATTGCTTTTGCCACTTCTCAAATCTTTCGCTCCTCGCATTAATTGAATCTCAGTATTATTGGTGCAGGTGTGGAACCCATTATTCTCTTCAGTATTAGTCAAATGTTTAATGCTTTTCTTTTATGATTTCTATCATGAGCTGTGACAAACTCTACCACAGTAAATCAACATAAAATATTTCCCGGATTTGTACATTCCTTTCCCAAGAAGTTGCAAAAACGGTAGTGCATGCCATCATTATCTCCTGTCTGGACTATTGCAACCTCCTGATTTGTGGACTCCCTTCTAATAGTCTCGCACCCCTATAATCTGACGCGCCCACGAGGTCTGTGGGTTACTCGTCACCCGGCTGCGGTTCTTCTCCTGGGTCGCCGCAGTGACCTGGCCCGGTTCCGTGACCCCGGCGATTTCAATAAAGCTGGGGATGGGGCCAATGGGGGTAGTTGTTCGTGATACCACCTGTGGTGTGCGGCCAATTATAAGCCACAGCTGCGGGACTTCTCTCTTCTGGAGTGGATGGTAATGCAGATCAGGTGTTACAGCTCTAAACAGGTAGAGCTTGGCCCCAGGGAGGATGGCTGTACTGAGCTACGCTGTGATGGGCTTCAGCCGATCACGGATACTTTGGAGGTCGAGGCCGGTGTTTCTTTCTGTGCATCTTCTTTTTTCGGTTTCCCTCCACCCCCAGCCCCTGGGCCGTGGAACGGGTCACGTGTGCCTTCTGCACTCCCCATGAACTTTGTGATCCCCCTTGTTTCCTAATAACCTGGGTCGAGCCTCCAGCTCCAAATCACGGGTCCCGAACTGTCTGTGTCTCTGCCAATCTCCTCCTAAGTGCGACCTGGTGCTTGCTGCGCCCAGAACAGACTGACTACTGAGTGTGATGGCTCCTAACTCCCCTGTTGGTGCCCTGCCTCCCGGGTTCCTGAACTAGTGGGCAAGAGGTACCATACCTCATGATGCCCACCCCAGTACATACCCTAGCCCAGTCCCAGTGGAAGAGCTTCCGTGTTATGTGTTGGTTGAGTGTGTTGTTTGTGCTTTACCGGTGATGACCTCCTCCATATCCGAGATGCATACTGCACCTCTGGTGAGGTGCAGTACCCTGTGGCGCCTGAAGCCGCAGGGGCACCACACCTCCATACTCTGGAATGCTCTGCCTCAACACATCAGACTCTTGCCTACCTTGACAAGCTTCAAAAGGAACCCCTAAGACTCACCTCTTCTGACAAGCCTATAACCTGCAGTAACCATCAGTCTGCTACCGTACCACATGACCACCTCCATCCTCACCTACTGTATCCTCACCTACTGCACCCTCACCCATCCCTTGTAGACTGTGAGCCCTCACGGGCAGGATCATCTCTCTTCCTTTCCCAGTCTGTGCCTTGTTTTGTTCATGATTATTGTATTTGTCTCTATTATGTGTATCCCTTTTCACATGGAAAGCGCCATGGAATAAATGGCACAATAATAATAATAATACTAATAATAATAATAATAATAATAATAATAATAAAATCTACAGCGGCCGTTTGACGCTCAGGGGCGCTTCTTCTGGTCGAAACTTCACAGAGTGAAGTGCACGTGAGCGCAAAACATTCACCGCCATCTCTGATGCCCCCAGCATCCCTCCTGCTTTTTGATGTCCATTTTTTAAAGAATAAACAAAGATTTTTTATGGTGAGTGCCACCTCTTTTCTATTCCGGAGTAATTATATGTGTTCTAATGGAGAATGTTGCACCACAGGTGTTTTTTTTTCAGTCTCTGTTGTGACCTATTTGTTGCACTGCTTTACTTAAAAATGGATGAGGCTCAGTGAATGTGGTTTTAGTGCCAGACTTTTCTTTCTTTAGATAATATTAAAATGGCGTATGTATTTCCTGCTTCCTAATTCTGATGCAGTCTTTTGCAATGAGTAAAATGGCTGTGATAAATTCTTTTTGGCAGATTCCACTAATTGAATCGCAAATTGTTTGAATTTGCTGGGACCTGCAAGTTTCATAAAGTTCAATATGAATTTGATTGGCAATGAATCGATTCATTCATACCTAATGTCCAGGGCCGGCTCCAGGTTTTTGTGGGCCCCGGGCGGAAGAGTCCCAGTGGGCCCCATAAACACGCAGACACACACACATACACAGATACGTACATATACATATTTAAAGACAAACTCACAAAATACATATAAACAGACAAATCTATACAGTCATATACACTGACATACATACATAGATACACATCATACATGCATACAGACACACACAGCTCTGCTGCATACAGACACACACACTGCTCTGCTGCATACATACAGACACATACACTGCTCTGCTGCATACATACAGAGACACACACACTGCTCTGCTGCATACATACGGATACACACTGCTCTGCTGCATACATACAGACACACACTTCTTTGCTGCATACATACAGACGCACACTGCTCTGCTACATACATACACACACTGCTCTGCTGCATACATACAGACACACACACTGCTCGGATGCATACATACAGACACACACATTGCTCTGCTGCATACATACATACGGACAGACACACACACTGCTGCTGCATACATACAGACACATACTGCTCTGCTCCATACATACATACAGACACACACATACTGCTCTGCTGCATACATACATACAGACACACACATACTGCTCTGCTACATACATACATATACACAGACACACATACTGCTCTGCTGCATATATACATACATACAGACACATACTGTTCTGCTGCATATATACATACATACAGACACATACTGCTCTGCTGCATATATACATACATACATACAGACACACACATACTGCTCTGCTGCATATATACATACATACAGACACACACATACTGCTCTGCTGCATATATACATACATACATACAGACGCACACATACTGCTCTACTGCATATATACATACATACAGACACACACATACTGCTCTGCTGCATATATACATACAGACAGACAGACACACACACCTTGCTCTGCGGGGCCCACACACCTTGCTCGGCGGGGCCCACAAACACGGTTCGGCAGGGCCCACACACGCGGCTCTGCGGGGCCCACACACGCGGCTCGGCGGGGCCCACACACGCGGCTCGGCGGGTCCCACACACACGGCTCGGCAAGGCCAGCAGTGCACATACGGCTTTGGGGAGGGAGGTGGGCAGGGCATACATCGCGTGGGGGGGGTTCCACATATCGTTCAGATCATGGAGATGGGGCCCACACAGTGCTGGAGGCCAGCACTGTGCTGGGGGTCGCTGGTTGGCACTGCACCTCCTTCATCTGTGGGACTGAGCAGGACGCCGGGCGGTAGCTCCGCCCACAGATGAAGCTCAATCCAGGAGGACGCTGTGATCTGCACACCTTAAAGAGACGGCAGCCACAGTTTCCTGCCAAGCACTGCGGTCCCCGGAACTCGGCCCGAAGGCAGCAGAAGTGACGAGGCCGAGTGGGCCCCCCCCTCTCTCCAGGGCCTCGGCATTTGCCCGGGTATGCTGGGTGCTGACGCCAGCCCTGCTAATGTCAAACTTTATATTTCAAAATATTATTGGTCTGTGTTATACATATTCATAACCAATAAAACAACATAGATTCTATATTTTTATTTTATATATACATATTTTATGCTGGGGGTGTTAAAGGGAATCTGTCACCACTTTTTTGGCCTATGAGCTGTGGCCACCACCACCGGGCTATTATATACAGCATTCTAACATGCTGTATATAAGAGCCCAGGCCGGGAGTATAACATAAAAAGCACTTTATAATACTTACCTAACAGTCACACGGTGGGCCTAATAGGCGTCTCCATTGTCCGGTTCCCGTTGCCGCATCTTTTGGCCATCTTTGATCTCCTTCTCTAGCCGCGGTGCATGACGGTTCCGACATCATACACAGTCGCTGGCATTCAGGTCTTTAGCAGGCGCACTTTGATCTGCCGTGAGCAGAGCAGATTGAAAGTAGTGTAGTGCGTCTGTGCAGGACCGGCGAGTGTGTATGACATAGCCGCATCATGCACACAGGCTTCAGAAAGAGGATGAAGATGGCCAAAAGGGGAGGCGCCCGCACCGGAGAACGGAGATGCCCATTAGGCGCACTGAGCGACCGTTAGGTAAGTGTTTTTTATGTTATACTCCCGGCCTGGGCTCTTCTATACAGCTCATTAGAATGCTGTATATAAGAGCCTGGTGGTGGTGGCCGCAGCTTATAGGCCAAAAAAGTGGTGACAGGTTCCCTTTAACATTGCTGATATATTTTATCATTGAATGGTCAGCATTGGAAGTCTCATTTTTGTGTACTATTTTTACAGCGTGTGCTTTTGAATTTGTTCACATTTGGCACAAGAGCTTTGCATGCAAATTTTGCATATATCTTGGATTTAGGGATGCATTTGGAGGTTTTATGTTATGTACTTTACACTTGAAATTATTGCAGTTATTGATAGATACATTTAATGATCAATGAAACACATCTCTACCCTATCCAGATGCATGCACATTCTTTTGAATTTATGACCACAAATACGCTTTATTCTTTTCTGTTTGTGCTGTCTCTGTTTCTTTGTGGATTGTAATATGTAATAAATTAGTAAAGATGAGTATATTTATATGCATGATTTTTTCTGACACTGGTGTAATAGTTGAAATTAATAACGTTTTGCTGTAGTATAAAATATTCATGACCACCAAAACTTCCTCAAGAATGAGCTGCACAATTCCTTCTGCATTTAAAAAACTCATAGTTCTTTGAGCTACAACATTTTCTACTTTAATCTTTCATAACTTTCATCTCTCAAAGCTGCTAAAGCCATTAAGGAAATTAAACATAGTAATTCAACAGACTTAAATGCTGACTCAGGTATTTTCAAATAGGACAATTCCTTCCTTTCTAAATTAAATAGAGTTTGGAATTTCACAAACTAAAGTTTATTCCTGTGAAATATGACTTGGAAGGCATCTGCCCTTATTGTAATTACTTTTTGATATCATGTAAAGCAGGAAAGAAAAGAGTTGACCTTTTAGGAAGAATGCCATGTGCTTCTGGAAACCACTTTGTCCAAGGAGACCTTTTAGAAATAGACTAATTTGGTTTGGAAAACAGGTGGACCACAGGTAATTGTAATGCCTTTTTACCAATCTGAAAAATTACTAATTGTCTACTGCCCCAGGGTGATTTGTAATCAAAGTATTTGTGAATATGATAACTACAGTATTGTTATTGCCAATCTAAGCATAAGATAAATAAACCATACCAGAATTAGGATGCTTACAAATACTGTCGGAAAGAAACACACCTTAATACACTAAAAACCTGGGAGAAGTGGGTGATGTGATGGTGCTGGACATCAAGCACTTCATATTCTTGAAGACAAAAAGGATTATGAGATTTTACAAAGGATGGGGGACATGTACACCAGAAAGAGGCCCAGGATGGGCAACATATATATCAGGATGGGGAAAATATATACCAGGATGGGCCAAGATGGTAACAGGATGGGGAACATATACAGTGATGACCAATAAGATAACAATGTGTTGAACTTTTGATTTTCAGGTTCCATATAGCACCATCAACGACAGCTTCAGTTCTAACGTGACACTACCTTCATTTTATAGAAGATCATCTTGGCTATCTCATACATACTTTTGACTTGCAACTATTTAGCATATGATTAGTTATCCAAATTCTTGTCATCTAACTATATTGTTACTATTTTGTTCCTAAAAATTTAAATTTAAATGCTTTGACTCACTGTCCTGCTGGAACACTATGTCATCTTTTTCGAGTGTACTAAGTAACTCATCTTGCAGGATACTCTGATATAGCCCAGCATTGACACTGTCATCGATCCTCGTCAAGCATTCGATGTGTTTGGCTGTAAAACAAACCCCATATTATCAGGCTTCCACCACCAAACTTGACAGTTCTTTCAATTTCTTGATCTGTTAGCCCCTTTTTACTTTGTTTGTTCCAGATGCATTTGCACCCATCAGAGCCTAGTCTATTGACTTTTGGCTTATTGCTCCAAATCACCTGTTCCCAGTACTAGTGAAACACAAATCAGCAGCAACATTAAATTAAATCCTCCAAAATTTCTATATAGATCAATGCCAAATAGAAAAAAAATCAATGGTATTAGCGCCTAAGACATAATGTTTTGTCAAAACGTGTTGGATTGCTCTGAGGAGCATCTGGGGGCATCACAGCCTGGACCAGACCTCAATCAGAGGACAATAAAACTTTCACACTCCTTATCTATGAACTACAGCAATATTTATGGCCACAACAGTTTGTCCTCTTGCCATAGTGATAGTTCTGCTTCACATAACTTGTTTTATTTACTGCCCCATTCTATGTCCTGTTGTGTATAAATATGTGAAGCTTCAGATTTTGTGTTATACTGAGCCTGAAGAAGAGACCCGAGCAGTCTCGAAAGCTTGCTATTATTACCTTCTTTTCAGTTAGCCATTAAAAGGTATCAACCACTGAGGACTTCAGTTTTTTTAAACAATTTTTTATCTCTACTAGCTAACACGGTACAAAGATATATTTTACCTGTATCCTTTGATGGTGGAAGTTGACGCATCAACGGTGGGTGTGGGAGCCATATTGTTTCAGGGTCCGTTTATTGAGAAACTTCGTCCATGTGTCTTCTTCTATCTCCAGCCGAATGTAATTATGACACTGGTAAAAGGGAGTTACTCGCATTTAAGTTGGCATTTGAAGAGTGGCAACACTTTTTGGAGGGAGATAATCATCCGGTTACTGTAATTGCAGATCATACAAATCTCCTTTATCTCAAGTCAGCAAATTTGAACTTTGAACTTGAACTTTGATTGTCTTCCAGAGAGCCAGGTCCAAGGTGGTGCTGTTAGTTAGTTAGGGTCTTATAGTCTGTACATGTACCAGTGGGATGAGGTCTTACCTTCACCTTTTCATTACTTGTGTCAGTGAAGTACGTGCATACCAACTCTACAATTGAGTGGGGACATGTACAGACAATAAAGACATTACAAATTAATACATAGTTCAACAGTTACAGGAGGAGTGAGGGTCGTGCTTACAAACTTACAATCTATTGGGAAATAGGGTTATATGGACAATGAGTAGTATCTGATGCATCAGTGCAAAGACTGAACAGGGCATTAAAAGTAAGCTTCCATGAAGTTTATACATTACTAGCAGCGGCATGTTGGTCTGTTTATATGGCTTTTACGATACCTTGGTTTAAACCGGTGATTATTACCTAAATGTGAAATATTGCAAATCTCTCTCTTCTCACATGGCATCTGCACATCTTCACTTATTTTGTGGAAAGAACATATTCACCAATGACTGGCTGTTTTTTTTTTTTTACTAACATATTACTTGTCTGACGTTTGCCCAAGAATGGTATCGCACTCGTATCTCAGTTTAATATACAAACATGACCTGTCAAAGATATAAATTGTTTTTTGAATAAGATGGAACAAATCATTTGATGTAGAGATCAATTGCTAAGCAACCAAATATTGTGACGGCAACATGGGTCAGCCTATCCGGAAATCCTAACTTAATGTATTGACATTAAAGATTTAAAAGAACGCAATAACATCATAGAAGGGGACACTGAGACAGTATCAAAGGTCAAGGCAGCACACAAGGCCCAGGCTTTGTTATTTTTATGCAGGATATTTCTTATTCTTCTACAGCATCTCACAGTTTTGATAAAAAGGATTGTTAACAATAAAATACTGCAAGGTGTTATTATTTTATTTATCTTAGATGGAAAGATGTTTACTTAAAAATATAAAATGCCGGATCACAGGTATATCATGAGTCACGGAGAGCATCACAACTTCCCATTTGTTTTCTAGCAGATAATTAATTTACCGTTCACAAACCAAATACTGTAATATCCCTTCCTATTCCCCTAGTGTTGGAATGACGCAGAGAGATTATTACAAAGACAAGGTTTCCTTGCAAAACACAATATTTAAGAAAGAGAAGAGGGAATATAAAAAAAGATGGATATTTCTTTCTGCACCTGACCTTAAAAGTCAAGTCTTTTCAACTGGTTGAATTAGAAAGTTCTATTTTTACTTTCAGAATGACCTTTAAATGCAGTTCAGTGTTTGAAAATGCTGTATTGAGTCACAGTTGTCTCTCCAGAAATCAATTTCATAGAGATAACAAGTGTTTTTGTGTAAAGAAAGTAAGAAAAACTGGAATCAAGATCAATTTATGATGCTAACCTGTAGGGGAGTGGTAAGTTTGGGGATTCACAGACCTTTTACCAACTTTACATTTTTCACAGGACCTATGATGTAATAATGGCTGCAGAACAGAATAAAAAGTTTTAGGCTTTTGGTTTTTTTTTGTTTCATCTCTCAATTGCAGAGATATTAGCAATTATATTATTTGGCACCTAATGAGTTAAATAAGTCCATGTGTATCAGATAACAACTCATACAGGGAGAGGAAGTACACACCCACTATTGATCAATTTTGCAGTATGGTTGTCCTAATTTATTTTTCCCATCACTGCAAACCTCTGGCTGGGTGTCAGTCGCTCAATTCAGTGTAAACTTTCAAAATTGGTAGATCATGTAATGGAGTGGAGTGGCATGTCCTTTAGTCAGTGTTGTTATTAGAATCTGATGGGTCCTGGTGCAAAGTTTGAGCCTGTTTTCCCCCTCATGTTAGACAGATATATGGACCATTGTAGCATTCAAAATCCTATAAAGACATACGAGTTACCCACCCACCCCCTCGCCTTTCATTGTGTAGTAATGACCCCCATCCTGTACTAATGTCCTCCATCCAGGGCCACTTCCTGGTAAGTATGTCCCCCATCCTGGTATATATGTCCTCACCATTGCCCCTTCCTGGAATATGTTTCCATCACGGCCCCATCCCGGTATATGTCCCCATTGTGGTGTATGACCCCATCAAGGCTATATCCTGGTATATATGGCTCCATCCTGGTATATACAGTGCCTTGCAAAAGTATTCGGCCCCCTTGAATTTTTCAACCTTTTCCCATATTTCAGGCTTCAAACATAAAGATAACAATTTTAATGTTATGGTGAAGAATCAACAACAAGTGGAACACAATTGTGAAGATGAACGATATTTATTGCCTATTTTAAATTTTTGTAAAAGATAAAAAACTGAAATTGAGTCGTGCAATATTATTCGGCCCTTTTACTTTCAGTGCAGCAAAGTCACTCCAGAAGTTCATTGAGGATCTTTGAATGATCCAATGTTGTCCTAAATGACTGATGATGATAAATATAATCTACCTGTGTGTAATCTAGTCTCCATATAAATGCACCTGCTCTGTAATAGTCTCAGTGCTCTGTTTAATACACAGAGAGCATCATGAAAACCAAGGAACACAACAGGCAGGTCCGTGATACTGTTCTGGAAGAGTTTAAAGCCGGATTTGGTTGCAAAAAGATTTCCAAAACTTTAAACATCCCAAGGAGCACTGTGCAAGCGATCATATTGAAATGGAAGGAGTATCATACCACTGCAAATCTACCAAGACTTGGCCGTCCCTCAAAAATCTCATGTCAAACAAGGAGAAGATTGATCAGAGATGCAGCCAAGAGGCCCATGATCACTCTGGATGAACTGCAGAGATCTACAGCTAAGGTGAGAGAGTCTGTCCATAGGACAACAATCAGTCATGCACTGCACAAATCTGGCCTTTATGGAAGAGTGGCAAGAAGAAAGCCATTTCTCAAAGATATCCATAAAAAGTGTTGTTTATAGGTTGCCACAAGCCACCTGGGAGACACACCAAACATGTGGAAGAAGGTGCTGAAATGTGGGAAAAGGTTTAAAAGTTCAAGGGGGCCACAAGGCACTGTATGTCCCCATCATGGCTCCATCCTCATATATATCATCATCATTGCCCATGCTGGTATATGTCCCCATAATACAAACTAGAAAAATTGCCGACACTTCCTAATCTCATAGTCTGAACTGGTGCATACTAAACTTGACATGCATATCCAAAGTAGCAGTTGCACTCAAGTAAAGGGAAGGATAAAAAACAAGAATGAAGATGATGAACATTGGAATTTGAATACGCATTATTGCCAAGAAAACATGAACATTTTTTTTTTTGAAGAATATGAGTTACTTAGCAAATAAAGGTGGCCAAATTTACTTGTGCCCAGAAACCACGTCAAGGTGTAACTCTCATCTGGGTCCTACTCTAATTGCTATGCCTTTCTTGTCCAAGCTGATCTTTTATATGGGCTAGAATAGAGACTGCAAAAGGAAAATTAAAATAACTGAAATAACTGGGAGGAGTGCGCAGACAAAGGACATGACTCCATAATACAAACTAGAAAAATTGCCGGCACTTCCTAAACTCATAGTCTGAACTGGTGCATACTGAACATGACATACAATATCCAAAATAGCAGATGCACTCAAGTAAAAGGAAGAAGAATAAAGAAAAATGTTGATGGTGAACATTGGAATAAGAATACGCATTACTGCCAAGAAAACATGAAAAATATTTTTTGAAAAACATGAGTTACTTAGCAAATAAAGGTGGCCAAATTTACTTGTGCCTAGATACCATGTCAAGGTGCAATTATCAACTGGGTCCTACTCTAATTGCTATGCCTCTTCTTCTGGTGTATGATCTCCATCAGGTCAATATTCTGGTATATATGGCCCCATCCTGGTATATACAGTATGTCCACATCCTGACCCCATCCTGGTATATGTCCCCATCATAGCCCCAGCCTTTATATATGTCCCCATCATGGCTCTATCCTGGCATATATGTCCCCATCATGGTCTCATCAAGGTATTTATGCCCACATCATAGCCCCATCCTTGTATATGTCTCAATTCTGACATATGTCCCCATCCTGGCCAGATCCTGGTAATACATATGATCCCCCATCATGCCTCAAACAGTAAAAAAAATAAACAACTATGATCACCTTCCCTCAGCTCCCCTGGTGTCCTCCTCCAATGCTGTCATGTTGGCAACTGACCTTAGCATGTAAGTGGCGCATGTGTGCCCACTTACACCGCTGTCAGTTGCCAGAATATTCACTACTCTACACACCCGGGATTATGGGCGTGGGGAGCAGTGAATATCCATATTCTTTAATCACGTCACATGTGCCTGCTCATCCACTGAAAGAAGCTGGGTGCTGGGTGCTCACGTGTTCTGATATTAAAAAACATGAATATTCACTGCTCCCCATGCCCATAACTCTGCTAACTTTCCATTACCGGCGTTAGTGCAAAAAAGTGGGTGAGATTATTGGCATTGGGAGCAGTGATTATTCATATCCTTTATCGGCGGCCAGCACGTTGCTTTGAAGGAACCCAACAGGTCTCTGTGCTGCAATGCATTTCAGCTAGATGCATCTTGGACACACATCCAGCTGAACAAGCCCTGCGTTCAGAGGGCCACCTGTATCCCGGGCCAAGTCGCGGTCATGATTCCTGCGACTGCAATTGTTACACTCCTGTCTTTAGTATTGTGAGAATGGAGGAAATATTAGGTAGTTATCTGAAGTTGGATCAGAATTGTCTGTAAGCAAGCAACGATGGAGCATTAATAAATTGCCTAAAATCAGATTATTTAATACAGGAAGAATCCCATCCTTTAGAACACAAAAAAAAGAAAGAAAGTGTCCTTGTAAGTCAGAGTTAAGGCCCTGTCATACACACAGATAAATCTTTGGCAGATCTGTGGTTGCAGTGAAATCTTGGATATATTGTTCCATTTGTACACAGCCACAAACCTGGCACTGATTGTCCACAATTTCACTGCAACCACAGATCTGCCGCAGATTTATCTCTGTGTGTGACAGGGCCTTTAGGTCACCTTTACACCTCCATGTCTCCAGTACATGTGGTGTCCATTTTCACATGTACTGGAGACACATTCACACACATTATTATTATTTGTTATTGCACACACATACTAATTAAATTCAATGGGGATCTTCACATCTCCGTGATACTATATTATAAATAAATACACAACCACACTTAGGGATTCCATCTTTATTATTCCCTCTCACCCCTCCACGATCCTGGTCTTCTGTTTTCTTCTACCCATGCAGCTATGCTGTATCACACAGTACAGGGAGGAAGAACGCTGCTCCTCCCCGTGCTGTGTAATCGGGAAGAGACTATGGCAGGTTGATATGCGGTGACGTCACTGCTACTACCATTGCCATAGTAACCTACTCAGCGGGTTACTACAGCAACACTGATCTCCGATCAGCTGATTCCCAGCATCACTATTCAGTGGCCCCTGCATAAGCCGCTGAATAGCGGCGCCGGTAAACAAGGAGTTAACTCCTGTGGCTCCTGCAGGAGCCAGTGCATAGCGGCCCCAGTAATCAGGTGATCAGAGATCACCGATGCTGTAGTAACCCGCTCGGTAGGTTACTATAGCAACGGTGGCAGTGGTGACGTTACGTCTCCTAGTACCTACACTACCTACACACTAAATCCGTCCCTAGCTCAGCAGCACGTCCCCCTATACTAGCTGACTGTGGATCATACTGCCGAGCAAAGCGCTATCAGCTGTCATATAGAGCTGATGACGCTGTGCGGCCAGCCAATCACTGTAATGCCACAGCCATATTGTTTGTGGCATTACAGTGTGTGACAGCCAAATCCTGCATGTGGGATGACTCTGTAAATACCGCCCACATGCAGGGAGGGGGAGCCGAGCATCTGCTCGAGCATCTCGCCGGTACTCGGAGCTCACTGAGTATACCGAGCACTGAGATGCTCTGGTGAGCACATAGTAGAGGCGAGCATGCTCGCTCATCTCTAGTGTGACATCTGTGGGACACATACCAGAAAAAAAAATATGAATGATGAAATGAATGATTTGAATGTGTAAAAGGTAGGCAAAGATCAATAAATGATAGATAATAGATAAATAGATAGATAGATAAATAGATAGGTAGTTATATAGTTGCATAGCCACAAAGCTTGTACAGTTATTTAATCAAATAAATGATTAAATTAAAAAAATGACGTGGACTATCACCTATTTTTTATAAACAGCCAAGTAAAGCAAACATCTATGGGCCTGCAACCCTCAGCTGTCTGCTGTACTTTGGCTGGTTATCAAAAATAGAAGGGATTCCACTCTTTTTTTTTTAATTATTTATTTAAATATTTTAAAAAAATAAATAAATAATGTTGTGAGATCCCGCTTATTTTTGATAACCAACCAAGGTTAAGTAGACATTTGGGGGCTAGCATTATCAGGGTTTGGAAGGCACTTGGTAATTGGGTCACTCCTAGCCTAAAAATAGCAGTTTGCCGCTGCCCCAGAAGTGGCACATCCATTGGCACTTTGCCTGGCTCTTCCCAATTGCCCTGGTGCAGTGGCATATTAATGGTAATGGTTTATGGGGTTGATGACAGCTGTGAATTGACAGCTGGCATCAAGCCCAGGGGTTAGTAATAGAAGGGCGTCTATCAGACACCCCCATTACTAACCCAGTAGATGTAAAGAGAAAAAAAAACGCACAAATATTTTATGTTTAAAAAACACCCCCCACCTAACTCTATTAGCTGTAAAGTGCTTGTAGCTGCCTTAATTGATCACTCATCCTTATGACAGGAGTTCTCCACAAATTACAACAGTTAAAAAATACTGAATGTATTATGCTAACCTACTGATCTGTAGCCATGGTTCAGCCATTGCCTGTCATTACAGATTTTACTCTTACAGAGAATAATTGCTTATATCTTCACTGTTCTCCATATCATTCATATGATTAGTGGTCTGTAAATTCTTTTGATTTAATGATAGAAAAAAGCAGGAATAATAAAAAAATACCCCACAACAGAAAAACAATATTAATGGAGAATAACATTTCAATTTATATTTACAAACTTAGCAGATGTTACAGAAACAATTGTTTGGATTTTTCTTTTAATGCATTTAATACTGAAATATATTCTGTATTTTAAGCATGGATTACAGAAATGTGATTTACAACCTCCATTTATTTACCAGCAATTGAATGCTCAAGTGAGAAATTAAAGCTTTAGTTTTGTGGCAATTAATTCACTCAATGAATACAAATTACAAAATTGGTATTCATAAAACTTCTGCTCAAGGGTATTTTCGGAGCCACCAAAAATCACTAGGTAGAAACTGACTTTTACGTGTAGTAGCATTAGTATCGGTATATTGAAGCTGCACATCAAGAATAGACACATTAATGGGGAGGACATTAGCATTAAATAGTTTTCTTTTGTGAAATGTTAATGCTGAAGTATTGGGACAGTTTTAAGCTATATAGGGCTCTGGTCAAAAATGTTAAGTGATGCCCCCAAATGCTAACATATTGCACCATTATACACATTGAGTGCATTTATACAAACTGATTTCAGGTTGTTAAGAAGCGCTGATCTATGAGTTTCAACTATTTATAGCCAAGGACAACACAATATGCAGTAACTCACATAGTACACAAGTATACAAACATAGACTTAGGCATATTTTGACGCACAGTGTATGTACAGTATATGCTTTGTTTGCACAGTATATGTATATGCTTTGCATATTGGACACAGCGTGTATGCGCAGAAATTTAATTCCTTTTTGGACCATTTATGTTGGCATAAAAATTGTTTTGTTATTGGCAGTACATTTCTGAGTGTGCACACAAAATGTGCTGTATGTGGGGACAGAATGAGTGTTGATAGATTTGTACACAGTCAGCCTGCATATGCTACTAGGCCAACATCAGACCATCTAAATGAATTATTAGATACATGAAAAATATCACTTTTACGCAACATATAAAAAGCAGCACAATACTAACTGATAAAGAGCTGAGTCAGTGTTTCTTTACACAGTAACATAAAACTGCAAAGATATCTAAACCTTGAGAAAGACACCCTGCACGTGGCGATACCTGTGGGGTCAGTCATCTCATCATTTTCAAACTGGTCTTAAGGCTGAGGCCACACGGGGATTTGTGCGAGTCCTCACATGACACTCGGCTCATGCTCGCAGCACAGCGGGAGCTGAGTGTCATGCGACTGTGGTCCAATCATGCGATCAGACCACAGTTGCGGAGGGGAGTTCCGGCGCTGCTGAGGGGAGGGCCGGCGCTGCGGAGGAGAGGGAGGGATTTATCTCCCTATCTCCTCCGTTGCCAGCTGATACGAGAATCACACTGCTCTTGCGTTACACTGATGTAATGCGAGAGCAATGCGATGTTTCTCTTGCCCCAGAGACTTGAATGGGTGCGAGTGAAACAAGCTCGCATTCCACCCGCAGCATGCTGCGACTGTTTACTCGGTCCGATTAGGGCTGAGAAAACAATCGCTCATGGGAGCTGCCCCATAGAGTAATATTGGTCTGAGTGGAATGCGATTTTTTATCGCATTCCACTCGCACCGTTTTTCTCGACGTGTGTTCTAGGCCTAACTCTTAGGCTATGTGCGCACGCTGCATTTTTGTTCTGCGTTTTTGAGCATTTTTTGGGTGCTTTTTTGTTCTAAAAACTGCATGAATTTCCTTCCCCAACAAAATCAATGAGATTTCATTTTTGCTTTCCCATATTGCAGTTTTTTTAGCTGCATTTTTGTGGTAACCACAAAGATGCAGCATGTCAATTATTTTTACATTTTTTCCATGCGTTTTAGGAGGGCTGGTATTTGGCCAGATATTGCTCCCAAAATAAAGTCTATGGGGACCAGAATCGGGAACAAAGGGGTAGGAGCAAGTGCTTCATACTCACAGATCACCAGGGGCCTGTCACACTGCTGCCACGGCAGCTCTTTCATCTTCCCGAGCCAGCCGCTCATTAGGCTCAAAACATATTCAATCCTTCCCTGCTCACCGGTGGCTGTGATTGGTTGCAGGGAGACACCCCCCCACACTGAGAGACACCTGTCTCACTGCAACCAATCACAGACGCCGGTGGGTGGGTCTATATCATGTAGTAAAATAAATAAATAATTTAAAAAAACGACGTGCAGTCCCCCCAATTTTGATACCAGCCAAGGTAAAGCCTCATGGCTGGGGGCTGGTATTTTCAGGATGGAGAGCCCCACATTATGGGAAGCCCCCCAGCCTAAAAATATCAGCTAGCAGTTGTCTGGAATTGCCGCATCCATTCGAAGTGACAGTCCCGGGTAGAGTTGAGCGCGGTTCGTGGTTCGTGGTTCTCCAGTTCGCGGCTCGAGTGATTTTGGGGCATGTTCTAGATCGAACTAGAACTCGAGCTTTTTGCAAAAGCTCGGTAGTTCTAGAAACGTTCGAGAACGGTTCTAGCAGCCAAAAAACAGCTAAATCATAGCTTGGTTTCTGCTGTAATAGTGTAAGTCACTCTGTGAATCAAACTATTATCACATTTCAGTGTATAGTGTGCGTGAACAGCGCCTTCAGATCACTGCTGTTTCTATAATGGCGATCGCCATTTTTTTTTTTTTTTTTTCTTGTCTTCCTTCCCTAAGCGCGCGCGTCTTGTGGGGCGGGCCAGCATGTCAGCCAATCCCAGACACACACACAGCTAAGTGGACTTTGAGCCAGAGAAGCAACGGCATGTGTGATAGGATCTGCATGTCACATGTCCCTGCATTATAAAACCGGACATTTTCTTCACGGACGCCATTATCTGCCTTCTGCGTCTTTGGTGTCAGACATCACTGTCGCAGCTCCGTCTTCCTGAGTCCTATAGCCGATACAGCTGTATGCGCTGCATACACAGCGTTAGACAGCTTAGGGAGAGCACTTTATAGCAGTCCTTTTAAGGGCTCCAACCGGCAGGGTCAGAGAGCCATAGGTGACAGGTCCTGCAAACAGCAACAGCGTCTGTGTAGCCCAGGTCAGGGATTTCCTACCTGCATTTCACCATTAGGAGGGAATAGAAAGGCAGTCTTCCATTCCTCTACCCAGAGCACCACAATCCTGCCACTGTACCCTCTTGTCCTCTGCACACTCCAACTGATAACTAAGCCATTATACTAGCAAACACTCAGTGTACCTAGTGGCATCCTATACGTGGCTATTGGACTTTGCTATAGTCCCACTAGTGCAAAGACATTTGCAGAGCGCGTCTGCCTGCATTGCACACTACAACTCATTCTAACCAAGCCATTATACTAGCAAACACTCAGTGTACCTAGTGGCATCCTATACGTGGCTATTGGACTTTGCTATAGTCCCACTAGTGCAAAGACATTTGCAGAGCGCGTCTGCCTGCGTTGCACACTACAACTCATTCTAACCAAGCCATTATACTAGCAAACACTCAGTGTACCTAGTGGCATCCTATACGTGGCTATTGGACTTTGCTATAGTCCCACTAGTGCAAAGACATTTGCAGAGCGCGTCTGCCTGCGTTGCACACTACAACTCATTCTAACCAAGCCATTATACTAGCAAACACTCAGTGTACCTAGTGGCATCCTATACGTGGCTATTGGACTTTGCTATAGTCCCACTAGTGCAAAGACATTTGCAGAGCGCGTCTGCCTGCGTTGCACACTACAACTCATTCTAACCAAGCCATTATACTAGCAAACACTCAGTGTACCTAGTGGCATCCTATACGTGGCTATTGGACTTTGCTATAGTCCCACTAGTGCAAAGACATTTGCAGAGCGCGTCTGCCTGCGTTGCACACTACAACTCATTCTAACCAAGCCATTATACTAGCAAACACTCAGTGTACCTAGTGGCATCCTATACGTGGCTATTGGACTTTGCTATAGTCCCACTAGTGCAAAGACATTTGCAGAGCGCGTCTGCCTGCGTTGCACACTACAACTCATTCTAACCAAGCCATTATACTAGCAAACACTCAGTGTACCTAGTGGCATCCTATACGTGGCTATTGGACTTTGCTATAGTCCCACTAGTGCAAAGACATTTGCAGAGCGCGTCTGCCTGCGTTGCACACTACAACTCATTCTAACCAAGCCATTATACTAGCAAACACTCAGTGTACCTAGTGGCATCCTATACGTGGCTATTGGACTTTGCTATAGTCCCACTAGTGCAAAGACATTTGCAGAGCGCGTCTGCCTGCGTTGCACACTACAACTCATTCTAACCAAGCCATTATACTAGCAAACACTCAGTGTACCTAGTGGCATCCTATACGTGGCTATTGGACTTTGCTATAGTCCCACTAGTGCAAAGACATTTGCAGAGCGCGTCTGCCTGCGTTGCACACTACAACTCATTCTAACCAAGCCATTATACTAGCAAACACTCAGTGTACCTAGTGGCATCCTATACGTGGCTATTGGACTTTGCTATAGTCCCACTAGTGCAAAGACATTTGCAGAGCGCGTCTGCCTGCGTTGCACACTACAACTCATTCTAACCAAGCCATTATACTAGCAAACACTCAGTGTACCTAGTGGCATCCTATACGTGGCTATTGGACTTTGCTATAGTCCCACTAGTGCAAAGACATTTGCAGAGCGCGTCTGCCTGCGTTGCACACTACAACTCATTCTAACCAAGCCATTATACTAGCAAACACTCAGTGTACCTAGTGGCATCCTATACGTGGCTATTGGACTTTGCTATAGTCCCACTAGTGCAAAGACATTTGCAGAGCGCGTCTGCCTGCGTTGCACACTACAACTCATTCTAACCAAGCCATTATACTAGCAAACACTCAGTGTACCTAGTGGCATCCTATACGTGGCTATTGGACTTTGCTATAGTCCCACTAGTGCAAAGACATTTGCAGAGCGCGTCTGCCTGCGTTGCACACTACAACTCATTCTAACCAAGCCATTATACTAGCAAACACTCAGTGTACCTAGTGGCATCCTATACGTGGCTATTGGACTTTGCTATAGTCCCACTAGTGCAAAGACATTTGCAGAGCGCGTCTGCCTGCGTTGCACACTACAACTCATTCTAACCAAGCCATTATACTAGCAAACACTCAGTGTACCTAGTGGCATCCTATACGTGGCTATTGGACTTTGCTATAGTCCCACTAGTGCAAAGACATTTGCAGAGCGCGTCTGCCTGCGTTGCACACTACAACTCATTCTAACCAAGCCATTATACTAGCAAACACTCAGTGTACCTAGTGGCATCCTATACGTGGCTATTGGACTTTGCTATAGTCCCACTAGTGCAAAGACATTTGCAGAGCGCGTCTGCCTGCGTTGCACACTACAACTCATTCTAACCAAGCCATTATACTAGCAAACACTCAGTGTACCTAGTGGCATCCTATACGTGGCTATTGGACTTTGCTATAGTCCCACTAGTGCAAAGACATTTGCAGAGCGCGTCTGCCTGCGTTGCACACTACAACTCATTCTAACCAAGCCATTATACTAGCAAACACTCAGTGTACCTAGTGGCATCCTATACGTGGCTATTGGACTTTGCTATAGTCCCACTAGTGCAAAGACATTTGCAGAGCGCGTCTGCCTGCGTTGCACACTACAACTCATTCTAACCAAGCCATTATACTAGCAAACACTCAGTGTACCTAGTGGCATCCTATACGTGGCTATTGGACTTTGCTATAGTCCCACTAGTGCAAAGACATTTGCAGAGCGCGTCTGCCTGCGTTGCACACTACAACTCATTCTAACCAAGCCATTATACTAGCAAACACTCAGTGTACCTAGTGGCATCCTATACGTGGCTATTGGACTTTGCTATAGTCCCACTAGTGCAAAGACATTTGCAGAGCGCGTCTGCCTGCGTTGCACACTACAACTCATTCTAACCAAGCCATTATACTAGCAAACACTCAGTGTACCTAGTGGCATCCTATACGTGGCTATTGGACTTTGCTATAGTCCCACTAGTGCAAAGACATTTGCAGAGCGCGTCTGCCTGCGTTGCACACTACAACTCATTCTAACCAAGCCATTATACTAGCAAACACTCAGTGTACCTAGTGGCATCCTATACGTGGCTATTGGACTTTGCTATAGTCCCACTAGTGCAAAGACATTTGCAGAGCGCGTCTGCCTGCGTTGCACACTACAACTCATTCTAACCAAGCCATTATACTAGCAAACACTCAGTGTACCTAGTGGCATCCTATACGTGGCTATTGGACTTTGCTATAGTCCCACTAGTGCAAAGACATTTGCAGAGCGCGTCTGCCTGCGTTGCACACTACAACTCATTCTAACCAAGCCATTATACTAGCAAACACTCAGTGTACCTAGTGGCATCCTATACGTGGCTATTGGACTTTGCTATAGTCCCACTAGTGCAAAGACATTTGCAGAGCGCGTCTGCCTGCGTTGCACACTACAACTCATTCTAACCAAGCCATTATACTAGCAAACACTCAGTGTACCTAGTGGCATCCTATACGTGGCTATTGGACTTTGCTATAGTCCCACTAGTGCAAAGACATTTGCAGCACGTCTGCCTGCGTTGCACACTCCAACTAATTATAACTAAGTTGCATTGTCAGGGATATTTATTCTTTATTATTCTGCTGTTAATAAAGCTAGACCACCACTGCAATCTTCACCACCTCTCAATTTTTACTACCACATTTTCAGTCCACAATCTTGTCGCAATCAACATGAGTGGCAAAATGACAGATGCTGGTGGAAAGGGGAAGAGGCGTGGTGGAAAAGGCAAAAAAGGTTTTGTCCGTGGGGAAGGTGGCAAAGCTCCATTATCATCTGCTGAAGATAGACCATCTACCAGCAAAAGTAAGATGTCTACTACTTACCGTGGACAATCCGATGTGCTCCCTTTGTTACGGACACGAACAACAGGAACAAAGGTAGATGATGGGCAAAAAAGGAAAATGCTTGAATGGATCTCAAGTGGTCCAACAAGTGCCCTCTCTGCCACTTCAAGTACCGCATCCAAAAAACACCAGTCCTCTGAGTTGTCATCCCAATCAAACTTGCTTTCTCCCAGCTCTGAAGTCTCCATCAGCCCTGCACAGTATGGTGGAACTGAGATGGCTGAGTCTGCAGAGCTGTTCAGTCACACTATAGCCTGGGAATCAGAGGTCTGCTCCCAAGCTACAGTGAGTACAGAACAGGAAATGGTCTGCAGTGATGCCCAGAACCTTTGTGACTCAGATTCAGGCCGTGAGGACCAAGTTTCTGAGCATAATGTTGACCCTTTGTCACAAACTGTAACACCTGTGGTTATAGACAATGAGGAACATACTGATGAAGATGAGACGCAGATACCCGATTGGGATGACAACTTAAATATTCCGTCAGGGCAAGAAGAGGCTCGGTCTGAGGGGGAGGGGAGTGCAAACACAACAATTGATGATGACGTTCTAGATCCCACCTACTGTCAACCCCCAGTCAGGCACTCGAGGAGGTCAACAGAGGCGGTGGAGGAGGATGCAACCGACGACGAAGTTACCTTGCGCCTTCCTGGACAGAGTCGGAGCACTGGTAGCACGTCTACAACTGCATCCTCAGCCACCACTCTGCCTATGAGCATTATTCGGGGTGGATCAACAGGTCGCATGGCCTCTAAGCCTTGCCTAGCCTGGTCCTTTTTTCACATCGAAAAAGATCGCCCAACTCATGTGATATGTAACATTTGTCATGATTCTGTTAGTAGAGGTCAAAACCTCAGCAGTTTGACAACTTCTTCCATGAATCGTCACATGACTAAATATCATAAGTCCCGGTGGGAAGCTCACCGTGCTGCAATGCGGCCTAGTGGAGCGAACCATCCACCGCCCGCCCCTTCCACTGCATCCGCGCGCTCTTCATCTTCTAGGACTGTGGGGACAGCTGCCACACCTGTTTTTCCACGCAAAACTTCCACCACTGTAACCGCAACAGGCAGTTTGCTTGTAAGGTCGTCAGTTGGTTTGGAAGGGGAAACAAGTGAGTGTGTACAGCTCTCTCAGACATCGATAGCACCAACGTTGGATGAAGGCAACATCATGTCTCCGCCTGCACTTTCCTCACAAACCTGCATTTTTCAAGGGACACCCTACTCAACACCGTCTACACACAGCAGCCAGATCTCTGTCCCTCAGATGTGGTCAAATAAAAGGCCACTTCCTCCGACCCATGACAAAGCTAAGAGGTTGACTCTATCCCTCTGTAAGCTGTTGGCTACCGAAATGCTGCCTTTCCGCCTAGTGGACACACAGGATTTTAGAGACCTTATGTCTGTCGCTGTGCCCCAGTACCAGATGCCTAGTCGCCACTACTTCTCTAAGAAAGGTGTGCCCGCGCTACACCAGCATGTCGCACACAACATCACCGCTTCCTTGAGAAACTCTGTGTGTGAACGGGTGCATTTCACCACCGATACTTGGACCAGTAAGCATGGACAGGGACGTTACATGTCGCTGACTGGGCACTGGGTAACTATGGTGATAGATGGTGAAGGGTCTGCTGCACAAGTCTTGCCGTCCCCACGACTTGTGTGTCAATCCTCTGTCTGTCCAAGTTCCGCCACTGCTTCTGCATCCTCCACCTCATCTGGGTCCTCCACCTCCGCCCCAAGCCTGCCTGGTCAGGCCACCAGCGTTCTCACTGCGCAGAAGGAATCACGCACCCCTCATTACTATGCTGGCAGCAGAGCGCAACGGCATCAGGCGGTCTTTAGCTTGACATGTCTTGGTAATAAGAGTCACACAGCTGAGGAGTTGTGGTCAGCTTTGCGGTCCGAGTTTAATAAATGGTTGTCTCCACTCAAACTGCAGCCTGGTAAGGCCGTGTGCGACAATGCTGCAAACCTGGGTGCGGCACTTCGCCTGGGCAAGGTGACACACGTACCTTGTATGGCTCACGTGTTGAACCTTGTCGTGCAGCAATTTTTAACACACTATCCCGGCCTAGATGGCCTTCTGAACAGGGCACGAAAACTGTCAGCTCACTTCCGCCGTTCAAGCGCCGCAGCAGAGCGACTTGCATCGCTCCAGAAGTCTTTCGGCCTGCCGGTTCATCGCCTGAAATGCGATGTGGCGACACGCTGGAATTCAACTCTCCACATGTTACAGCGACTGTGGCAGCACCGCAGAGCCCTGGTGCAATACGTCATGACGTATAGCCTGGGCCAACGAGATGCAGAGGTGGGGCAGATCACCCTGATGGAGTGGTCTCAGATCAAGGACCTATGCACCCTTCTGCACAGTTTCGACATGGCGACGAATATGTTTAGCTCTGACAATGCCATTATCAGCATGACGATTCCAGTCATTTACATGCTGGAGCACACGCTAAACACTATTCGGAGTCAGGGGGTGGGACAACATGAAGGGGAGGAACTACAGGAGGATTCATATGCGCAAGGGACAACAACATCACGAAGGTCCAGACGTTCATCATCACCAACGCAGCAGGCATGGGACCATGGGGGACAGGGATCGACAAGGGCGCATAGTAGCAGGCGAAATGTTGAGCAAGGTGCAGGAGAACATGAAGAAATGGAGGACGAACTGTCCATGGACATGGAAGACTCAGCGGATGAGGGAGACCTTGGTCAAATTTCAGTTGAAAGAGGTTGGGGTCAGATGTCAGAGGAAGAAAGAACGGGTAGCACCTCTATGCCACAAACACAGCATGGACTTGGTCCGCATGGCTGCGCAAGACACATGAGTGCCTTTTTGTTGCACTACCTCCAACATGACAGTCGTATTGTCAAAATTAGAAGTGATGATGACTACTGGATTGCCACACTATTAGATCCCCGGTACAAGTCCAAATTTTGTGACATAATTCCAGCCATAGAAAGGGACGCACGTATGCAGGAGTATCAGCAGAAGCTGTTACTAGATCTTAGCTCGGCTTTTCCACCAAACAACCGTGCAGGTGCAGGGAGTGAATCTCCCAGTTGTAACTTGACAAACATGGGACGGTCTCGTCATCTTCAACAGTCTACCCGTACCAGTAGGACCTTTTCTGGTGCCGGTAACAGCAATTTTATGGAATCTTTTCATAATTTTTTTAGACCCTCTTTTGCAAGGCCACCAGAGACAACAAGTCTGACACATAGTCAACGGCTGGAGAGGATGATACAGGAGTATCTCCAAATGAACATCGATGCCATGACTGTGCAACTGGAGCCTTGCTCCTTTTGGGCTTCAAACCTACAAAAATGGCCAGAGCTCGCAACTTACGCCTTGGAGATTTTGTCGTGTCCAGCTGCCAGCGTTGTCTCTGAACGTGTATTCAGTGCTGCTGGGTGTGTGCTGACAGATAAGCGCACGCGTCTGTCCAGTGACAATGTGGACAGACTGACGTTCATCAAAATGAACAAGTCATGGATCCAGAAGGAATTTACTACCCCTGTGTCATCCTGGGGAGAGTAAATGCTTGTGGATTTGGAATGTGCTTGATGCAAATCAAAACATCCTGTTTGCAACTAGGGCCCAAGTGCTGCCACTGATGGGGTGGGTGTCTGTGTGGCCCAATTTTTGGAAAAAAGGGAGACTCCGCTTGGAGTAACCCTTGCTTGCTGTGTTTTTAAAAGAAGCCAAGATGAACAGAGCTGGGATCAGGAAAGACTTTGCTACCTACCCCGGTGTCATCCTGTGGACGGCTAAGAATAGCGTATTTTTGAATGTGCTTGATGCAAATCAAAACATCCTGTTTGCAACTAGGGCCCAAGTGCTGCCACTGATGGGGTGGGTGTCTGTGTGGCCCAATTTTTGGAAAAAAGGGAGACTCCGCTTGGAGTAACCCTTGCTTGCTGTGTTTTTAAAAGAAGCCAAGATGAACAGAGCTGGGATCAGGAAAGACTTTGCTACCTACCCCGGTGTCATCCTGGGGACGGCTAAGAATAGCGTATTTTTGAATGTGCTTGATGCAAATCAAAACATCCTGTTTGCAACTAGGGCCCAAGTGCTGCCACTGATGGGGTGGGTGTCTGTGTGGCCCAATTTTTGGAAAAAAGGGAGACTCCGCTTGGAGTAACCCTTGCTTGCTGTGTTTTTAAAAGAAGCCAAGATGAACAGAGCTGGGATCAGGAAAGACTTTGCTACCTACCCCGGTGTCATCCTGGGGACGGCTAAGAATAGCGTATTTTTGAATGTGCTTGATGCAAATCAAAACATCCTGTTTGCAACTAGGGCCCAAGTGCTGCCACTGATGGGGTGGGTGTCTGTGTGGCCCAATTTTTGGAAAAAAGGGAGACTCCGCTTGGAGTAACCCTTGCTTGCTGTGTTTTTAAAAGAAGCCAAGATGAACAGAGCTGGGATCAGGAAAGACTTTGCTACCTACCCCGGTGTCATCCTGGGGACGGCTAAGAATAGCGTATTTTTGAATGTGCTTGATGCAAATCAAAACATCCTGTTTGCAACTAGGGCCCAAGTGCTGCCACTGATGGGGTGGGTGTCTGTGTGGCCCAATTTTTGGAAAAAAGGGAGACTCCGCTTGGAGTAACCCTTGCTTGCTGTGTTTTTAAAAGAAGCCAAGATGAACAGAGCTGGGATCAGGAAAGACTTTGCTACCTACCCCGGTGTCATCCTGGGGACGGATAAGAATGGCGTATTTTTGAATGTGCTTGATGCAAATCTAGCTGTGAAGTGTACAACTGGGGCACAACTGCTGCCACTGAATGGGTGGGTGTGTGTGGGGCCCAATTTTTGGAAAAAAGGGGAGACTCCGCTTGGAGTAACCCTTGCTTACATTGTTTTTAAAAGAAGCCAAGATGAACAAGTCATGGGTCAGCAAAGACTTTGCTACCTACCCCAGTGTCATCCTGGGGACGGCTAAGAATAGCGTATTTTTGAATGTGCTTGATGCAAATCAAAACATCCTGTTTGCAACTAGGGCCCAAGTGCTGCCACTGATGGGGTGGGTGTCTGTGTGGCCCAATTTTTGGAAAAAAGGGAGACTCCGCTTGGAGTAACCCTTGCTTGCTGTGTTTTTAAAAGAAGCCAAGATGAACAGAGCTGGGATCAGGAAAGACTTTGCTACCTACCCCGGTGTCATCCTGGGGACGGTTAAGAATAGCGTATTTTTGAATGTGCTTGATGCAAATCTAGCTGTGAAGTGTACAACTGGGGCACAACTGCTGCCACTGAAGGGGTGGGTGTGTGTGGGGCCCAATTTTTGGAAAAAAGGGAGACTCCGCTTGGAGTAACCCTTGCTTGCTGTGTTTTTAAAAGAAGCCAAGATGAACAGAGCTGGGATCAGGAAAGACTTTGCTACCTACCCCGGTGTCATCCTGGGGACGGATAAGAATGGCGTATTTTTGAATGTGCTTGATGCAAATCTAGCTGTGAAGTGTACAACTGGGGCACAACTGCTGCCACTGAATGGGTGGGTGTGTGTGGGGCCCAATTTTTGGAAAAAAGGGGAGACTCCGCTTGGAGTAACCCTTGCTTACATTGTTTTTAAAAGAAGCCAAGATGAACAAGTCATGGGTCAGCAAAGACTTTGCTACCTACCCCAGTGTCATCCTGGGGACGGCTAAGAATAGCGCATTTTTGAATGTGCTTGATGCAAATCAAAACATCCTGTTTGCAACTAGGGCCCAAGTGCTGCCACTGATGGGGTGGGTGTCTGTGTGGCCCAATTTTTGGAAAAAAGGGAGACTCCGCTTGGAGTAACCCTTGCTTGCTGTGTTTTTAAAAGAAGCCAAGATGAACAGAGCTGGGATCAGGAAAGACTTTGCTACCTACCCCGGTGTCATCCTGGGGACGGATAAGAATGGCGTATTTTTGAATGTGCTTGATGCAAATCTAGCTGTGAAGTGTACAACTGGGGCACAACTGCTGCCACTGAATGGGTGGGTGTGTGTGGGGCCCAATTTTTGGAAAAAAGGGGAGACTCCGCTTGGAGTAACCCTTGCTTACATTGTTTTTAAAAGAAGCCAAGATGAACAAGTCATGGGTCAGCAAAGACTTTGCTACCTACCCCAGTGTCATCCTGGGGACGGCTAAGAATAGCGTATTTTTGAATGTGCTTGATGCAAATCAAAACATCCTGTTTGCAACTAGGGCCCAAGTGCTGCCACTGATGGGGTGGGTGTCTGTGTGGCCCAATTTTTGGAAAAAAGGGAGACTCCGCTTGGAGTAACCCTTGCTTGCTGTGTTTTTAAAAGAAGCCAAGATGAACAGAGCTGGGATCAGGAAAGACTTTGCTACCTACCCCGGTGTCATCCTGGGGACGGTTAAGAATAGCGTATTTTTGAATGTGCTTGATGCAAATCTAGCTGTGAAGTGTACAACTGGGGCACAACTGCTGCCACTGAAGGGGTGGGTGTGTGTGGGGCCCAATTTTTGGAAAAAAGGGAGACTCCGCTTGGAGTAACCCTTGCTTGCTGTGTTTTTAAAAGAAGCCAAGATGAACAGAGCTGGGATCAGGAAAGACTTTGCTACCTACCCCGGTGTCATCCTGGGGACGGATAAGAATGGCGTATTTTTGAATGTGCTTGATGCAAATCTAGCTGTGAAGTGTACAACTGGGGCACAACTGCTGCCACTGAATGGGTGGGTGTGTGTGGGGCCCAATTTTTGGAAAAAAGGGGAGACTCCGCTTGGAGTAACCCTTGCTTACATTGTTTTTAAAAGAAGCCAAGATGAACAAGTCATGGGTCAGCAAAGACTTTGCTACCTACCCCAGTGTCATCCTGGGGACGGCTAAGAATAGCGTATTTTTGAATGTGCTTGATGCAAATCAAAACATCCTGTTTGCAACTAGGGCCCAAGTGCTGCCACTGATGGGGTGGGTGTCTGTGTGGCCCAATTTTTGGAAAAAAGGGAGACTCCGCTTGGAGTAACCCTTGCTTGCTGTGTTTTTAAAAGAAGCCAAGATGAACAGAGCTGGGATCAGGAAAGACTTTGCTACCTACCCCGGTGTCATCCTGTGGACGGCTAAGAATAGCGTATTTTTGAATGTGCTTGATGCAAATCAAAACATCCTGTTTGCAACTAGGGCCCAAGTGCTGCCACTGATGGGGTGGGTGTCTGTGTGGCCCAATTTTTGGAAAAAAGGGAGACTCCGCTTGGAGTAACCCTTGCTTACATTGTTTTTAAAAGAAGCCAAGATGAACAAGTCATGGGTCAGCAAAGACTTTGCTACCTACCCCGGTGTCATCCTGGGGACGGCTAAGAATAGCGTATTTTTGAATGTGCTTGATGCAAATCAAAACATCCTGTTTGCAACTAGGGCCCAAGTGCTGCCACTGATGGGGTGGGTGTCTGTGTGGCCCAATTTTTGGAAAAAAGGGAGACTCCGCTTGGAGTAACCCTTGCTTGCTGTGTTTTTAAAAGAAGCCAAGATGAACAGAGCTGGGATCAGGAAAGACTTTGCTACCTACCCCGGTGTCATCCTGGGGACGGCTAAGAATAGCGTATTTTTGAATGTGCTTGATGCAAATCAAAACATCCTGTTTGCAACTAGGGCCCAAGTGCTGCCACTGATGGGGTGGGTGTCTGTGTGGCCCAATTTTTGGAAAAAAGGGAGACTCCGCTTGGAGTAACCCTTGCTTGCTGTGTTTTTAAAAGAAGCCAAGATGAACAGAGCTGGGATCAGGAAAGACTTTGCTACCTACCCCGGTGTCATCCTGGGGACGGCTAAGAATAGCGTATTTTTGAATGTGCTTGATGCAAATCAAAACATCCTGTTTGCAACTAGGGCCCAAGTGCTGCCACTGATGGGGTGGGTGTCTGTGTGGCCCAATTTTTGGAAAAAAGGGAGACTCCGCTTGGAGTAACCCTTGCTTACATTGTTTTTAAAAGAAGCCAAGATGAACAAGTCATGGGTCAGCAAAGACTTTGCTACCTACCCCGGTGTCATCCTGGGGACGGCTAAGAATAGCGTATTTTTGAATGTGCTTGATGCAAATCAAAACATCCTGTTTGCAACTAGGGCCCAAGTGCTGCCACTGATGTGGTGGGTGTCTGTGTGGCCCAATTTTTGGAAAAAAGGGAGACTCCGCTTGGAGTAACCCTTGCTTGCTGTGTTTTTAAAAGAAGCCAAGATGAACAGAGCTGGGATCAGGAAAGACTTTGCTACCTACCCCGGTGTCATCCTGGGGACGGATAAGAATGGCGTATTTTTGAATGTGCTTGATGCAAATCTAGCTGTGAAGTGTACAACTGGGGCACAACTGCTGCCACTGAATGGGTGGGTGTGTGTGGGGCCCAATTTTTGGAAAAAAGGGGAGACTCCGCTTGGAGTAACCCTTGCTTACATTGTTTTTAAAAGAAGCCAAGATGAACAAGTCATGGGTCAGCAAAGACTTTGCTACCTACCCCAGTGTCATCCTGGGGACGGCTAAGAATAGCGTATTTTTGAATGTGCTTGATGCAAATCAAAACATCCTGTTTGCAACTAGGGCCCAAGTGCTGCCACTGATGGGGTGGGTGTCTGTGTGGCCCAATTTTTGGAAAAAAGGGAGACTCCGCTTGGAGTAACCCTTGCTTGCTGTGTTTTTAAAAGAAGCCAAGATGAACAGAGCTGGGATCAGGAAAGACTTTGCTACCTACCCCGGTGTCATCCTGGGGACGGTTAAGAATAGCGTATTTTTGAATGTGCTTGATGCAAATCTAGCTGTGAAGTGTACAACTGGGGCACAACTGCTGCCACTGAAGGGGTGGGTGTGTGTGGGGCCCAATTTTTGGAAAAAAGGGAGACTCCGCTTGGAGTAACCCTTGCTTGCTGTGTTTTTAAAAGAAGCCAAGATGAACAGAGCTGGGATCAGGAAAGACTTTGCTACCTACCCCGGTGTCATCCTGGGGACGGATAAGAATGGCGTATTTTTGAATGTGCTTGATGCAAATCTAGCTGTGAAGTGTACAACTGGGGCACAACTGCTGCCACTGAATGGGTGGGTGTGTGTGGGGCCCAATTTTTGGAAAAAAGGGGAGACTCCGCTTGGAGTAACCCTTGCTTACATTGTTTTTAAAAGAAGCCAAGATGAACAAGTCATGGGTCAGCAAAGACTTTGCTACCTACCCCAGTGTCATCCTGGGGACGGCTAAGAATAGCGTATTTTTGAATGTGCTTGATGCAAATCAAAACATCCTGTTTGCAACTAGGGCCCAAGTGCTGCCACTGATGGGGTGGGTGTCTGTGTGGCCCAATTTTTGGAAAAAAGGGAGACTCCGCTTGGAGTAACCCTTGCTTGCTGTGTTTTTAAAAGAAGCCAAGATGAACAGAGCTGGGATCAGGAAAGACTTTGCTACCTACCCCGGTGTCATCCTGTGGACGGCTAAGAATAGCGTATTTTTGAATGTGCTTGATGCAAATCAAAACATCCTGTTTGCAACTAGGGCCCAAGTGCTGCCACTGATGGGGTGGGTGTCTGTGTGGCCCAATTTTTGGAAAAAAGGGAGACTCCGCTTGGAGTAACCCTTGCTTACATTGTTTTTAAAAGAAGCCAAGATGAACAAGTCATGGGTCAGCAAAGACTTTGCTACCTACCCCGGTGTCATCCTGGGGACGGCTAAGAATAGCGTATTTTTGAATGTGCTTGATGCAAATCAAAACATCCTGTTTGCAACTAGGGCCCAAGTGCTGCCACTGATGGGGTGGGTGTCTGTGTGGCCCAATTTTTGGAAAAAAGGGAGACTCCGCTTGGAGTAACCCTTGCTTGCTGTGTTTTTAAAAGAAGCCAAGATGAACAGAGCTGGGATCAGGAAAGACTTTGCTACCTACCCCGGTGTCATCCTGGGGACGGCTAAGAATAGCGTATTTTTGAATGTGCTTGATGCAAATCAAAACATCCTGTTTGCAACTAGGGCCCAAGTGCTGCCACTGATGGGGTGGGTGTCTGTGTGGCCCAATTTTTGGAAAAAAGGGAGACTCCGCTTGGAGTAACCCTTGCTTGCTGTGTTTTTAAAAGAAGCCAAGATGAACAGAGCTGGGATCAGGAAAGACTTTGCTACCTACCCCGGTGTCATCCTGGGGACGGCTAAGAATAGCGTATTTTTGAATGTGCTTGATGCAAATCAAAACATCCTGTTTGCAACTAGGGCCCAAGTGCTGCCACTGATGGGGTGGGTGTCTGTGTGGCCCAATTTTTGGAAAAAAGGGAGACTCCGCTTGGAGTAACCCTTGCTTACATTGTTTTTAAAAGAAGCCAAGATGAACAAGTCATGGGTCAGCAAAGACTTTGCTACCTACCCCGGTGTCATCCTGGGGACGGCTAAGAATAGCGTATTTTTGAATGTGCTTGATGCAAATCAAAACATCCTGTTTGCAACTAGGGCCCAAGTGCTGCCACTGATGTGGTGGGTGTCTGTGTGGCCCAATTTTTGGAAAAAAGGGAGACTCCGCTTGGAGTAACCCTTGCTTGCTGTGTTTTTAAAAGAAGCCAAGATGAACAGAGCTGGGATCAGGAAAGACTTTGCTACCTACCCCGGTGTCATCCTGGGGACGGATAAGAATGGCGTATTTTTGAATGTGCTTGATGCAAATCTAGCTGTGAAGTGTACAACTGGGGCACAACTGCTGCCACTGAATGGGTGGGTGTGTGTGGGGCCCAATTTTTGGAAAAAAGGGGAGACTCCGCTTGGAGTAACCCTTGCTTACATTGTTTTTAAAAGAAGCCAAGATGAACAAGTCATGGGTCAGCAAAGACTTTGCTACCTACCCCAGTGTCATCCTGGGGACGGCTAAGAATAGCGTATTTTTGAATGTGCTTGATGCAAATCAAAACATCCTGTTTGCAACTAGGGCCCAAGTGCTGCCACTGATGGGGTGGGTGTCTGTGTGGCCCCATTTTTGGAAAAAAGGGAGACTCCGCTTGGAGTAACCCTTGCTTGCTGTGTTTTTAAAAGAAGCCAAGATGAACAGAGCTGGGATCAGGAAAGACTTTGCTACCTACCCCGGTGTCATCCTGGGGACGGTTAAGAATAGCGTATTTTTGAATGTGCTTGATGCAAATCTAGCTGTGAAGTGTACAACTGGGGCACAACTGCTGCCACTGAAGGGGTGGGTGTGTGTGGGGCCCAATTTTTGGAAAAAAGGGAGACTCCGCTTGGAGTAACCCTTGCTTGCTGTGTTTTTAAAAGAAGCCAAGATGAACAGAGCTGGGATCAGGAAAGACTTTGCTACCTACCCCGGTGTCATCCTGGGGACGGATAAGAATGGCGTATTTTTGAATGTGCTTGATGCAAATCTAGCTGTGAAGTGTACAACTGGGGCACAACTGCTGCCACTGAAGGGGTGGGTGTGTGGGGCCCAATTTTTGGAAAAAAGGGAGACTCCGCTTGGAGTCACCTTGCGGTGTTTTACATGACTTTAGAAGGGCGTGCCATGCCTATATCTGTGTGTCCTCCTCTTTTTCCTTGTCCAGCTGTTTTGTTTTCGCATGAGTACATGTCCTTGTCACTTTCCCATGTGTTTGTGTTGTGTTGTGAGTTGTTTGTCACCTTTTGGACACCTTTGAGGGTGTTTTCTAGGTGTTTTACTGTGTTTGTGATTGCCTGCCATTGTTTCCTATGGGCTCGAGTTCGGTTCGTCGAACGTTCGACGAGCCGAACTCGAGCCAGACCCCCCGTTCGGCGAACCGCCTCGAGCCGAACCGGGACCGGTTCGCTCATCTCTAGTCCCGGGTCTCTACCCGACTCATCCCGATTACCCTGGTGCGTGGCAATCAGGGTAATAAGGAGTTAATGGCAGCAGCCCATAGCTGTCACTAAGTCCTAGCTTAGTGATGGCAGGCGTCTATGAGAGATCCCCCTCATCATTAAGCTGTAAATGAAAGTAAATAAACACAATCACCCAAAAAAACCCTTTATTTGAAATAAAAAACAAAAAAGCCCTCTTTTTCACCAGTTTATTAACCCCTAAAACAAACCCTCCTGGTCCGACGTAATTCACACGAGGTCCCACGACGCATCCAGCTCTGCTACATATGACAATCACAGAGAGCGGCTATGGCGCACGACCGCTCTCCGTGAGGGTCAGGCCGCAAGTGAAGTGAGCCGCGCGGGATCAGCGGTGACTTCAGCTGTCAAAGCACATCACCTGACAGAAGTCACCACTGATCTTGTGCTCACTTCAGTCCCGGACGGATTTGCGGTAACAAGTCGAGGACTCCAGATATCACCGCACATCACCTGACCGGAGTCCTCCACCTGTGACCGCAAATCCGTCTGCGGCTGAAGTTAGCCGCAAGATCAGCGGTGACTTCAGTTAGGTGATGTGCGGTGTCACTGCACATCACCTAAGTGATGTCAGCGCTAATCCCGCAACTCACTTCTGACAGGTGGAGGACTCCTGCGTTTTTTAAGCCAAAAATGCTGCTCAAAGTAGTCACCACAAAGATAAAAACGCTGCATCTTTGTGGTAAAAAAAAAAATGCAGTATGCGCACATAGCCTTATGCTAAAGGCTGAACAGCATTTATAGGACATCAAAGGACAAATGACCACTGGTTACTAATGCTGTGTCTAGGTTCTCCAAAATTTTTCCTTCCATTTCCTTCCAATACCTCATTTAAAAGTTTGGATCATGGCTAAACTCAATTTTATTGAATTGAAAGATTGTAGTAGAGAGACTACTGGGAAGAAATCAAATAACCTTATCTGCAATACCTTAGGCACTCGACAAGCCTGTATATATTGTGTTTGTCTCACAACAAATGTCAAGTTTGCATTTCTACAACACCGAGAAAGGTCATTTTTATGTTATAGGTATTCATGCATTTAACCAAATATGACAACGTAATTCTCTCCAAACATTTACTTGGAAAACATTATGAATGTGTGCTTTTATGACCATTTCTGCTGATGCTAAAGGTTATAAGCTAACTTTAATACTAGGAGGATATGTAAAAAAAAAATAAACTAACAGAAGACCTTAAAATAAGAATTTTGAGTTCATTATGGATGTATCTATTTACATAACTTCAGCATTTCTCATAATCTAAATGTTCCTGTGTGGATCAGTATTACAAACTTACACAATTTCCAGTTGAATGGAAACTGTGCTTTCAACAATTTTAAGAATGTGAATATAAGAAACTTTGTAAAATATCTTATCAGAGAAATTTGCTTCTTTAACCACTAATAAGCCATTGATTGCCCTACCTCCTGCTGGCTGAACTCACCATCTACTCCTAAGGCTGGTTTCAGATGTCCGTGTTTTAGGTACGTGTGACATCCGTTTTTAACATGGATGCCACACGTACCCATGCTATTATTTGCTGTTAATCACACGTCCGTGTTTTCACACGGACTGTGTGACCTCTCATGACCCCGCACGCACACACGCAGACATGTCCATTTTATCTCCGGCAGCACAGGTGTCACACGGATCGCACACTGATGTGATCCTTGTGACATCAGTGTGACATGTACCGGAGAAAACATGGGTCTTTTTAATAAAAATATTTTCTATATTTACCTGTATCTAGCAGTGCTGTCTCCGGCTCTGCAGGCCTAACGCTCCTGACCGCTTCTCATTATACTCACTGAATATTCAGTGCCCTGTGAAGCTGGAAGCAACAACATCACGGGGGACTTCAGTGCCGGGGACCGCATCGCTGGATGAGTATACAGCAGAGTGTGTGTGTGTGTGTGTGTTCAGTGTATACATGCATGTGCGCTATGTGTGTGTATGTGCTCAGTGCATCCATGTATGTCTGCTATGTGTGTTTACATATGTGTGTATATGTGCTGTGTGTGTGTGTGTGTGTGTGTAGTGAGAACCTGTAAGCCGGATCATCGCGGGGACAGCATCAGGGACTCATCACAGTTCCCAATGAATTCTGATGAACCCGTGAAGCTGTAGCATGAGTGTCGCGGGGTTCATCAGGGTGTCATCAGAGTTCATTGGGAACTCCGATGACCTCCTGGATGTCACTGTGCTTGCAGAATACTCACCTGTCCCCACGGTGCTGTCCTCGGCGGCGCTGTCACAGGAGCTGTTCCCATGATGCTCCGGCATCCAGGTACTGAGTGCGGTGAATAATCGTTGAATTTAATGAGCGGTGGTCATGAGCGGGAGACAGCAGGTAAATATGGAAATCTTTTTATTTCACAGACCCGTGTTTTCTCCGGTACCTGTCACAGGTATGCAAACACGGATGTCACACATGTGACACACACGTCACACATGTGACATACGTGTGACACACGTATGACACACGTGTGACACACATGTGGCCATAGCCATGCGTGTGACTGGTACCTGATTAAACACGGACGTCTGAAACTGGCCTAAAAATTACTCAATACAAGGCAAACTCTTGGACACATTGAGTGTTAAGTTACACTCCTATTATACTATATTGAGAGCGGAGGGGAAGTAGTGTAGAGCAGAGTGAGGAAACAAGCGGATGTTATACTTTTATTTCTGGTTAAGTTAAAGAGTAAGGGTTTTTTTTAATTTTATTTCATAAATCAATATAACGCATGAAATTAATCAACTTTGTAATATATCTTATCAAAGAAATCTGCTTTTCACCTCCTAGACTGCTCATTCATTTTCAAAATTCTCAATCTAAGGGTAAAATCTGTATTTAGTGAAGACAGAATGTTACATTACTGAAATAAGAGATGGTAGTGGTTACTGATGAGATTCTATGTAGAGAGGAGTTAGGGGTAAATCTCTACAGTGGAACCTTGGTTTACGAGAACAATCCGTTCTAGTAGTGTGCTTGTAAACCAAGTTAGTTGTCTAGCAAAGAAAAATTTCCCATAGGAAATAATGCAAGCTCAGACAATTCGTTCCACAACTTGCTCAATGTCCCATCCTGGTCCCCTATTGTGCCATTCCACACATGCACAAGCACGCACAAACACACACACACACACACGCGCGCGCGCACACACACACACACACACGCACGCACACACACACACACATATTAAGCTGACTTTACCTTCCATTCTCTCGCCATCCTCCTGGTTCTTGTAGTCCGCAGGTACATATGTGTGTGTGCTTTCGTGTTTGTGTGTTTTTGTGTGTGATTTTGTGTGTGTGTGTGTGTGCGGACTGTAAGGGGTACTATGCACACTGCGACATCGCTAGCCGATTGTTGCGATGCCGAGCTCGATAGTCCCCGCCCCGTCGCAGATTCGATCTCTTGTGATAGCTGCCGTAGCGAACATTATCGCTACGGCAGCTTCACACGCACTTTCCTGCCCTGCGACGTCACTCTGGCCAGCGACCCGCCTCCTTCCTAAGGGGGCGGGTCGTGTGGCGTCACAGTGACGTCACACAACAGGCGGCCAATAGAAGCAGAGGGGCGGAGATGAGCGGGACGTAAACATTCCGCCCACCTCCTTCCTTCCTCATTGCAGGCGGGACGCAGGTAAGGAGATGTTCCTCGCTCCTGCGGCTTCATACTCAGCGATGTGTGCTGCCGCAGGAACGAGGAACAACATCATACCTGTCACTGCAGCGAAATTATGGAAATGACCGACACTACATAGATCACCGTTTTCGACGCTTTTGCGATCGTTTATCGGTGCATCTTGGCTTTACACGTTGCGACGTCGTTACTGGTGCCGGATGTGCGTCACTTTCGATTTGACCCCGACGATACCGCAGTAGCGATGTTGCAACGTGCAAAGTACCCCTAATAGCAGGTCAGAGCGCAGTGAAAGTATGGAACCGGAAGTGTGTGCAGTGAGTATTTGCTCGTACAGCAAACTTGCTCGTAAACTGAGTTACAAATTTACAGCAAGTTTTGCTCATATAGCGAAATACTCACACACCAAGTTACTCGTAAACCGAGGTTCCACTGTATTCTCCTTTTCTACAAGGAATCTTATCAGCAGCAACTGTCTTCTCCTATCTCAGTAATGTAATATTCTGACTTTACTGACTACAGATTTTACTGTGAAATGAGATTTTTGAAAATTAAACAGTCCTTTTTTCAACGGACCTATGGGCCATCAAACGTCACTGCTGTGCACCGAGCACTGACATCAGCATGCAGCGCGTAACAGTGATGTTTAATGGCCACCAGCCTATCAAAGGTCGCACATGTTTGCGAGCGGCTTCTAATAAGCCAGTGGCCATTAAACGTCACTGCTATGTGCCTGGAACTGCTATTAGCACGAGGTGATGTTAAACAGCCATCACTGCTTTCCGCTGTGCCACAGAGGCTCCAATCGACTTGGCGTCAGACTGCAGAGACGGTAGGTGCACACTGATGGACAGTGTGAGAGAGAGCAGCGTGGTGTGAGTGGACCACATGGAAAATGCGAGTTAAGAAGAGAAGGAACAGTATGAAAAAGTGGGGAACAATATGGAGAGGTAAGAACAATATGGATAACTGGGCACATAAGGGGTACAGTATGGATAAGTGGGAGCGTAGGGGGAATTGTATGTAGAAGTAGGAGCATAGGGGGGCAGTATGAATAAGTGGGAGTTAAGGGTGAACAGTATAGATAAGAGGGAAAATAGGGGACAGTATGGATAAGTGGGAGCATAGGGGGGACAATATAGATAAGTGGGAGCATAGGGAGAACAGTATAGATAAGTGGGAGCATGAGGGAAAAGCATGGATAAGTGGGAGTGTGGCACCCTGGACAAGCCAGGGGCCACAGAGAACAACACCCACACACTCCACACTCCCGGTCAGGCACACCGAAGTCAGACACAAATCCTTGTTGCCTTCCTCCATGGGCTGATGTTCACACCGGGGGTGGGCCAGGTGGTTGGCCCCGCCCACCGAGGAGTTCACAGTCCTGGAGGCGGGAAAAGGAGGCAGTTTAGTTTTGGAGGTGATAGAGAGAGGAGGAATGTGGCAGTTAAGCAGCCTGAAGTTGGTCCGGGTGTGTGGCCCGGACGGATCAGCAAGGTTGGCAGACAGTGGTGACCGTCTGCAGGAGTGGCCTATCGGAGTCTACCGTAAGGACCGTGGACGGGCGGTGGCCCGGCGGTACCGGACCGGTACACAAAGAGAAGTCAGCACCATCTGGCAGGGGCTTACGGACCCCGGCAAGGCTAGGAGTCGCCGTGAATTTGCCAAATCCGTCAGCAAAGGGAACCTCCTGGGTTCCCCAGCAGCCAAGACCCAACAGAAGGCAACTGTCCAACCATGAGAGGGAAACACAGCCACCGCCAAGGCTACCGTTCCCAGGGCCAGAGCCTGCGGGCAAAAGGGGCTCCTCCGGCCCATATCCAAGCTGGGGAGCGGGGTACCGGTGGGAACCCATTGGAACCGTTTACAGAACATAGGTGCAGGGAAAGGCAGTCACCATCAAACTGCCGGGAGAAACAACACCGCAGCCGTCTGTGGGACCCGTCCATCCAGCCGTGTGTTTTACCGAGAACTGTGTCCTCATCATTGGCTGAGTGAGTACCACCGTGCCGTGCAGCACAGCGCTGCCCCCGCGACCCTGCACCTCACCAGGCCCCGTAACCTGCCTGCCATCCATCCCTACCCCATCACCGGGCCCCGGGACAACCAGTCCCTTACCCACGGAGGGGAGAACTAACATCAAAGCTGCTCCCTGTCACCGCTCCCGGGATCCCCGTCCAGAGCAGCGGTGGTGTCACTAACTTCACCACAACCGTGGGTGGCATCACGGACAATCACCAAATCCCCACCATCCAAACAAATCCCCTTTTCACTCACGGGCGAGGAACGCCGCTCGAGTCCCCGGGATCTGGCCCACCGCTCGAGCCACCACCGAGCAGCGGCAGCAGCAGCCGGACCCGAGCAGTGGGAGAGCGTAGCGTCCCTTCCTCCGCCTGCGACAGGAGCATAGAGGGAACAGCATGGATAAGTGGGAGCATAGGGGGGAGCAGCATGGATAAGTGGGAACATAGGGGGATCATTATGGATAAGTGGGAGCATAGGGCGAACAGTATGGATAAGTGGGAGCATAGAGTGGCAGTATGGATAAGTGGGAGCATAGGGGGATCAGTATGGATAAGTGGAAGCATAGAGTGGCAGTATAGATAAGTGGGAGCATAGGGGGATGGGAGCATAGAGTGGCAGTATGGATAAGTGGGTTCACAGGGGGGCAGTATAGATAAGTGGGAGCATAGAGGGAACAGTATATATAAGTGGGAGGATAGGGAGAACAGTATAGATAAGTGGGAACATAGGGGGATCAGTATGGATGAGTGGGAGCATAGGGGGGCAGTGTGGAGAAGTTAGAGTGTGCCGCCCCTGCAGCGGTCGAACCGCTCGGATCCAGGGGTCTGCTGCTGTGGCTTGAGGGTCTCTAGACCCGGGGGCTAAGGGCCATTCCTAAATGTAAAAGGGGGGTTATTTACAGGGGAGATATAGTTCGTGATGCCACCTGTGGTGTGCGGTAACGGAGAGTACCGCCGCTGCCGATGGGAGTACCAGGGTTGATGGAATGGGGGCACTCAGATGATACTATCCCTCCACGGGTATGGAAGGCCCCGGGACTCTGGAAGGTGGGGTGCAGGGGAGCTCAAGCTTGCTGGAAGCAGGGGATGACCATGTACTCACTCAGGCCAGTTATCGTGGTGCTGGATGATGTTTTGTAAAGTCATTACACACACATGCTGCCAGTGAACCAAAAGTCCCAGTGCACCACTGCTGCTTGAGAAGGAGAGTATGTCCAGGTATCTGCGCTCAATAGTATTGTTTTTGCTGTATCCCAATCTCGTCTGACCTCTCAGGAGCTTCAACTCCCCAGCCCCCCACACTATGAGGGTTACTACTTCACTTTCCTGGGAGCTCCAACCCCAAGTCTCTTCTCCCTCTGTAGAGTTTCTACTTAACTTCCTCTCACATTGCTTCCCTGGAGCCGACTGACTTGTCAACTCCCACCAGTCTGACTGACCCTCAAGGTGGGCGGCCCGCTCCTGCTAGACCTACCCACTAGCTTGTCTGTCCTGTACTGGTGTGAGTGTGGATTGGGGGTTTGAATGCGGTTGGTAGCAATACCACTGGGTGGAACCTGGAACCAAGAAAGGTGGGTTCTGCACTATAAGGACAGGAGTGCAGTTCCCTGTGATACCCTGACTAGTGCAGGGGCATCACAAGAGCATAGGGGGATCATTATAGATAAGTAGGAGCATAGGGGGATCAGTATAGATATGTGCAGTGTGCATAGGGATTTGTTCATAGTTGATTTTTATAACCTGACCCTCCAACGGTCTGAGGGACAGTGAACTGGCAAAAAACTGAGTAAAAAGTTTGGGGGACCCCTGATTTTGATTGTATGAAGTTGCTGGTCTTTCTATTTGCCATGTTCCTTCTATTCTTTTCACAATGATGTCCTCCTCCAGTGATTGCTCTTGCCATAAGATGTGTCCAATATAGTGAAAGACAGCTGCAACCCTTCCAGTCTGGAAGCCCTACTGCCACAGGCAACACACAACAAGGAAACCAAACTAGCATTAGTATGGAAATCTTACTGCTCTAAAACAAACGGTATGTCAAACATGAGTGGGAATTCCCGAGGTCGTGGAGGAAGGGGCTATAGGTATGGTATTGTGATATTGCATTGATGTTGTAGAAATACCTCTGGATTAAACAGATGGGTTGTCAGATCACGAGTAGTGATGACATTCAAGGATTCTTATCATGGAATTAGATTTCTGGTATATTTATGCCGCACACTTAAGGAGCCACACTTCTGAAGACAAGCACAAACCTCTGGAAATCAAACATGAGTGGGAAATACCAAGGCTGTGGTAGAAGGGGATATAGGTGTGGTATTCGAGGTGTATGTGGGGTAGGTGCCAATGTTACTGAAAGCTCTACTGAACAAACACCAGCTCATTTTATCCAACCACCAGCTGCCACAACTACCACATCTGCAGCTTTTTTCCTTGTCTGTCACAGTGCCAAGTGTTCTCACACAGGTCTCTGGTGACAGAAACTCCACTTGTTGGACCCACTACAGTCAGGGTGAGATTATCTCTATGGAAAGTTTGATCACTATCAATGAAAACAATTTGGAGAGGCTGCCGTGAATATATCTAAGATAAGTGACTATTATGAATTATTATCTATTAGTCTAATCTGCCTGAATCTAATTTAGTGAGGGAGATTAGGGGCAGCTTCCAAGGGATAGCCGCCATGGAATGGGTGCACCATTTGAACCGGTGCGTGTAACGTAAGTTATATCTCCATTGATAGGTAGTGGACAGAATTGGTTTAGGGTGCATTTAGATCTTTTTGCCCCAACATAGACAGACGATACTAAGATTTACATAACAACTCCGTGTTTAAAGAGGCCCTCTAAGTGGCTTCATTGAGTCCAAATTTGTGTTTTGTTGTTTGTGTGTATTTACTCACGGTGTGGGATGAATGTGTGATTTTAAGTATCCTTATTCAAATTAGTGTTTTTAAAAAAATTTAATGAAGGTAGATCTGCTGGAAAAATGAGTGAAAGCTCATCAGCTGTTACGGAAGTGGACATACCTACTGTTTTTCACCGATCTCAGACACTGAGCAAACCACATCTTTCTCAATCCACCATAACATATCCTCCTGCAGCTGCCTCACAGCCCGTACACCCTACTCCACCTTCTTTCACGACAGCAACCAGCCTTTTTCTAGTCACTTAATGACAAATACACATGAACAATACAAGGTACAAACAAGTAGAGGTGTGACGCCCTGGACTAGCCAGGTAGTCACAGATAGACCCCCGCACTACACTTGTCCCCCAATAAGGTGTCATCAGCCAACCATTAAAACCTAGTCACCTCTCTCAGTGCTTGATGGACACACCAGGGGGCGGAGCCAGGTGGTTGGCCACACCCACCGAGGAGTTCAGAGGGCCTGAGGCAGGAAACACAAGTCAGTTTTTAGTCAGTTGTCAGTGGTGAGAGGAGGCTGACAGGTGCCGGAGTTGGAGCCCGGGCACCTTTAGCTAGGAGGCAAACGGTGGCCTTAGCCTGCAGGAGCCGGGAAGATGGCTCGGTGGAACCGTGGTGGACCGGGACAGGATAGTGGCCCGCCGGTATCGACCCGGGGAACCGACTCGGAAACCGGAGCACACAGGGGGGTACTCAGACCCTGAAACGCGGTCCAGAATCCACTGGACTGAGTTAATTAACTGATTGCAGTCTGGACTATAGGTGATTTCCCACCCAAGTCCCGACTGAAGACAACAGCTCACCGAGGGGGATAGAAAGCCACCGCACAGGCAGAGAGATCCCACGGGCCAGCGTCTGCAGGCAAAAGGGCTCTCTAGACATCCACAAAGCTGGGGAGCGGACTCCTGTCGCTGAAGCGCAGGCAGCCCAAGTACACAACACGGTGCAGGAGAAAGGCCAAGACCACCGAACCGGGTGGGGGACCAGACGCAGCCGGCTGTGGGCACCAACCACCATCAACTTGGTTTACCAGAGACTTGTGTGTGTCAATAACAGTGAGTACAACAGTGCCACTCGGCCGCGCACTGCCCTGCACCGCCCAGCTATCCCCAACGGGCCCCGGGGCCATCACCCCTGCCCACGGAGGGGTTAACATCTTGCTGCACCACCATCTCCCCTGGGTGGTGTCCAACCACCATCTCGCAGCGGTGGTGTCCAACTTCACCACAAACCGTGGGTGGCATCACGATCTCAAGCGCGGCTCCGGCCGTGCACCTACCTAACCCCCACTAAAAGCGCCAGCACCCCCTTTCAGAGCAAAGTGACCCCGGGTCCGGAGGCGCTTGAGCCACCCACCAACAAGCTCGGATCCGAACGGCTCGGCTGCAGCCGAGCGCGGGGCGGTACACAGGTGGACAGAGGACCCTGCCATGAGGGCTCACAGTCTACAGAGGGGGGTTAGGATACAGTAGGTGAGGGTAGAGCTGGTTGTGCACAGGTATAGCGCACTGAGGGTTATTGCAGGTTGTAGGCTTGTAGGAAGAGATAGGTCTTCAGGTTCCTTTTAACACTAGAACTACTGAGGCAGTCATTTTGACTACTTTGCACCATGTATTTCTATATAGGTGTCACAAGTCCAGTAGTTCTAGTGTTAAAGGTTTCCATGGTAGTTAACAGAGGGTAGAAGTGGAATTGGAGTGAAGGAGCAGTTATATGAAGACATAGAAGATCAGCCCACTTTAACGGAGGATGTCACAGTCGGTGCACGGAGTTGCCCTGGCAGCGGACAGAATATTGCAGAGAATAAAGAGAGGGGAAGTCTCCAGCATCCAAGGAAGGCACAGGTGAGTAGATCAAATAAAAAGTCTTTTTTGAAAATTCTTAAAAAAACAGTTATGGAACCAGATGTAAAACACCATGATACAGACGGTGTAGTATAATCTGACGCGTTTCGGTAAAAAGACGCCTTATTCATGGATATTCCACATTAAGTTAGGCGGCTATATAAAGGGTGTATTTAAATTAGCTTGTAATTCATAATTAAGCAGCCTCACCCTGCGTTGAAAGGATTGTACCGTAATGAAAAAGAATGTGAACAGAGTCCCAGTATATTCAGGTGAGTTGTAAAATCAGATCCTGTCTGATATTTAGACCTTCTGGAATTCTAGTATGAAATCCAAAAGGACTCATGCTTTCCTATTTTCCTTTTAAAATCACCATCTCTCATAGGTTGAAATACTTATTCTATGACCATATAATTTAAAGCTGAAATATCTCTATTTTGACATGAATTGTGAATTAAGTGTTTTGCTACAGCAGAAATGTTGCTAATCAAAGGGTTAATAGTATCTGACATGTGTCTTCTTATTTATTTTTTGAGGGGATTGATGTGCAACCAACATATTGAATTTCACAAAACTGTCACTCGATCAGATGTACCACTCCTGGAGTGCTGCAATTTATACAATAGAGATTTTTCAGATATTTTTTTTTAGAAAAGCAACACTCCAGGAGTGGTATATCCTTGATATCTGCAGGTTTTCCCATCACTAATGATGACTTCGAACACTGTCATGAGTCACTTCCTGTGAGACCCGGCAAAGCGCCGGCAGGCACAGGAGAGCAGCATTTCTCCTGATCTGCAGCATCGCTCTGATCAGGAGAAGCAATCGCACTGTACAGTGATAAACTCCCATAGTGGGACTAATAAAATTAATAAAATATGAAAAAATTAAAAAAAACTAAAAGTTGAAATCAACTCCTTTTTGCCCTATTGAAAATAAAACCATTAAAAAAAAATAATACACATATTTGGTATTTCCATATTCAGAAATGTCCAATCTATGAAAATATAAAATTAATTAATCTGATTACGGCGTAGCCAGAAAAAATTCCAAACACAAAAAATTACAGAGTTTAGGTCGACACACCATTGTATTTAAATGCAATAACAGGCAATAAAAAAAATTGCATCCACACAAAAATGGTATGGTTAAAAACACTATATTGAAAATAAATGGTGTCAATCAAAAGTACAATTCGTCCCACAAAAAAATAAACCCTCATATGGCAATATTAAATGAAAATAAAAAAGTTATGGCTTCTAGAAGAAGAGGAGGAAAAAACAAAAATGAAAAATGGAAAATCGCTCAGGGGTGAAGTGGTTAGAGGGAACCAACCAGCAGGATTTTCATATATAGAGATAGTGCCATACTGGCACTAGGATGGTGAATTAAATCATACCTTCCATTTAGAGACTAGATGTTTGATTAGAGAAATAAACATTATCACTGGTCAAGAAATTAATTCATTGGTTGAGTGACATGTGCATCGGAGCGGGACTATGTGGATGAAGTCTTGTCTTAATATTCCTCACCCGTGTGCTTCAATGTAAATTAATTCCCCCGTCACCCCCATTATACTTATGGTCGGCACATGCGCAGTAGAATCTATAAGTGTTTTTTGAACTGTTCAATAAAATGACATCGGAGTCAATGCCTGCGCATACCGCTATTTCCGGCACCATATTATTGAATATGCTGCTCTCGGCACAAACATTGAACAAGTCAGAAGCACAAGAGGACAGTATCAACAATAAGATACAATAGCTGCAGCAGTGAATCTATCCAGCGGTGAGTACACATCTCCAGATGACATCATCACAACAGCAGAAATTCCAGGACCCAGAGAGCGCTGAGTGCTCATTGTTCTGTCATCCCTACATGAACCCTGGGGTGTATGCAGTTTGACAGGCAGCTAAACCCTTATCCATTAAGTCCAATGAGGAGACTGTTGCTTAAAGAAAGTCTGTGTTTATTGAACATTAATAGATGTTGGAATTGGTGAATCTAGAAACAGTAATGTATGTACAATCAATACGTGCATAATATAACAGGGTACATTCATAATGAAATGTGACAATATACATGCAAATTTGCAAACAGTTTAATTCTAGCTTCATAGATGGCGCTAACTATATACAGTGAAAGTCCCGAGCTTCAGATGGCAACAAACGCGGAGCTCCTTACCAGCTATGCTATTAGAAGGGGAATAAAATGGAGACTACTTTAGCTTACGAGTAGAGATGAGCGAACCGGTCACGGTTCGGCTCAAGGTCGGTTCGCCGAACGGAGGTCCCGTTCGAGTTCGGTTCGTCGAACGTTCGACGAACCGAACTCGAACCAATAGGCTATAATGGGAGGCAATCACAGACACATAAAAATGCATTATAAATGTACACATACAGTTAATAAACATTGCCATAACACTTACCGGTCCCCGCGATCCCTCCTGCACTCTGTCTCCTGCCGCTATTCCATCAGATGATCGCTGAATCCTCCCGGTGACCGGCACTGCCAGCAATGATGCAGGACCTATCGTGACGTCAAAATAGCCATGTAACCAGTCACGTGGCTATTATCTCATTGGCTACAGACTGGTCACATGACTATGACGCGTCATGTAGGACCTGCGAGTGCATCTCTCCGCCGGTACACGGTGCACATTTGTGTATCGCCGTGTACCGGCGACATGCTGTAGCACACGGTCGACTGCCCGTTACGTTAGGGACCGGCTGACACAGCCGGTCATTAACGGAGATCACCGTTGCCATAGCAACGCAGTTAGCGGTGACGTCACCGCTAACCGCGGCTCCGGAAATCACATGATCGGAGCCCTGTTGCTATGGTAACGCGTCTGTCACCGCCAGCAGCCAGCAGCACTGATCTCTCACTCCGTGAAGGCTGCAAGCTGCTTTCTGTGCAGCCATCACTGAGTGATTTCTGCACGGGAAGCAGCGTCTTCCCCCATTCAGCAGTGATGGAGCAGAGCTGCATTTGTTGAATGAGAAAGACAGAAGACCATGGATCGTGGAGGGCTGACAGGGGGTAATAAAGATGGAGTCTCTAATGTGTCTGTGTATTTATTTCTATTAAAGTATTTTTTCTCTGTGTGGTGTCTTTTTTTAACCCTTTATTGGAGATTCTTAATGGCTGGGTCCAACGTGCCTGACATTAAGAATCTCTGGCTTAATACTAGCTAGTAAAACAAAGCCAGAATTAACTCATGATTACCCAACAAGCCATCCGGCTTCAGGGCTGTTGGAAGAGTTGGATACAGCGCCAGATGATGGCGCTTCTATGAAAGCGCCATTTTCTGGGGTGGCTGCAGACTGCAATTCGCAGCAGAGGCGCCCAGAAACCTCGGGCTAACCTGTGCTGCGGATTCCAATCCCCAGCTGCCTAGTTGTACCCGGCTGGACACAAAAATGGAGCGAAGCTCACGTCGTATTTTTTTTAATTATTTCATGAAATAAGTGAAATAATTAAAAATAACGGGCTTCCCTATAGTTTTTGGTTCCCAGCCGGGTACAAATAGGCAACTGGGGGTTGGAGGCAGCCCGTGGCTGCCTGCTGTACCTGGCTAGCATACAAAAATATGGCGAAGTCCACGTCATTTCTTTGGTGGGCAAAAAACTTCTGCATACAGTCCTGGATGGAGTATGCTGAGCCTTGCAGTTCTGCAGCTGCTGTCTGCTCTTCTCCATACAGACAGACAGCAGCTGCAGAACTACAAGGCTCAGCATACTCCATCCAGGACTGTATGCAGAAGTTTTTTGCCCCCTGAAAAAATTATGTGGGCTTCGCCATATTTTTGTATGCTAGCCAGGTACAGCAGGCAGGTACGGCTGCCCCCAACCCCCAGTTGCACCCGGCTGGGAACCAAAAATAAAGGGAAGCCCTTTTTTTATTATTTCATGAATTTCATGAAATAATTAGAAAACAAATGACGTAGGCTTCGCCCCATTTTTGTGTCTAGCCAGGTACAACTAGGCAGCTGGGGATTGGAATCCGCAGCACAGGTTGGCCTGAGCTTTCTGGGCCGCACTGCTGCGAATTGCAGTCTGCAGCCGCCTCAGAAAATGGCACTTTCATAGAAGCGCCATCTTCTGGCGCTGTATCCAACTCTTCCAGCACCTGCCTGCTATACCTGGCTAGCATACAAAAATATGGCGAAGCTCACGTCCTTTTTTTGTAGTTTTTTGGCAAAAAAAATAAAAAATGCTTCCCTTGATTTTCCATTGCCAGTGAAGGTAACACCAAGCAGTGGGGGTTAGCAGCCAGTAGCTGCTTGGATTACCCTTAGCTTGCAATACAAAAAATGCAGCGGGAGCCCATATATATTTTTTTTAATTATTTATTTAAATAACTAAAAACAAAATGGGCTTCCCTGTATTTTGATTGCTGGACATCACAGTGCTGTAAAAATAAATCTTTAAAAAAAATGACGTAGCGCTCCGCGGTATTTTTGATTCTCAGCGCAGATAAAGCAGAGAGCTATGGGTTGCCACCCCCATCTGCCTGCCGTTACCTTGGTTGGCAATCAAAATACAGGGAAGCCCATTAATTTTTTCTATTTAAAAAATAGTTAAAAAAAAAATGACGTTGGGTCCCCCCATTTTTGATAGCCAGCTAGGGTAAAGCAGATGGCTGTAGCCTGAAAACCACAGCTGGCAGCTTTACCGTGGTTGGGGATCCAATGTGGAGGTCCCTCCAGGCTCTTTTTTTATAATTATGTTATAAATATTAATAATTACACAAAAAAAAAGGGTCCCCCCCCAAATTGGATCATCAGCCAAGGTAAAGCGGACAGCTGTGGTCTGGTATTCTCAGGGTGGGAAGGTCCATAGTTATGGGGCCTTCACAGCCTAAAAATAGCAGGCCGCAGGCACCCCAGACGTGGTGCATCCACTAGAGGCGCCAATCCTGGCGCTTAACCCCAGCTCATCCCGTGCCCTGGTGCAGTGGCAAACGGGGAAATAAATCGGGTTGATACTAGCTGTAAGGTCACCTGACATCAAGCCCAGCAGTTTGTCATGTCATGGCGTCTATTAGATACCCAACATCATATCATGATCATCATGGACCGTCTAGAATATGGGGGGGGGAGACATTCAGGGAACGTATCCCCCATTTTCTAGGAGTGCTGTCACGCTCCCCGGCTCCCCTGCCACGCTCCCCGGCTCCCCTGCCACGCTCCCCGGCTCCCCTGCCACGCTCCCTGGCTCCCCTGCCACGCTCTTCGGCTCCTTTGCCAGGCGTCCCCCGCTCCACGGCCTCCATGCTCCCTCACCTGCGTCCTCCAGGCAACCCGGTCCCCGGTCTCGGCGCCCATCTGCGATGCTGAGCGCTCCTGCCTCCTGTGCACCGCTCCCTGCTCTTGCTTCTGGCACCCGGGCCTCGCGCATGCGCATTAGGGCGCGCGCGGTCATTGACCCTCTCTTAAAGGGCCAGCGTCCTCCAACAGGATATTGAAGATTCAGGTGCAGGGTATATAGGGGGTTCCTTTCCAAGTGGGCGGGGACTGTTCTTCGTGTTTGCTAAGCTAGGAGCCAGGTCTCCCTGTGCCATTATCTCGTACTTACCTATCTCTCTTGTAGAGCCGCTCCTGTCTCGCCAACCGGTCCTGACGGTTCCAGAACCCCGAACGGACTGTCCGCCATCTTCTCAGTTCCTACCGTTTCCGATCCCTGGATCCGTGTGGTGACCGACCTCCCCGTTCCGCTGGTTTGGGACCCTGCTTGACATCATCTCGGCCTCCGAACCTGCGCTCCGTCACACGGACTACCTTCAGAGACTCCGTGGTCCCAGGGACTTCTACACCCACTCCTCTGAATGGACTGTCCTGCTACCCGTAGTGCTTCGGCTACCGGGCACCTTGCCCTCGGTGGGGTGCTCAGTCCAGTGGATCCACCTCCTGGGCCTACCCGTCATCCTGGTCCTAACAAGTGCAGACCCTTCTTGTGAGGAGCGTGGGTGCAATGAATCTGCACTCACTCTCCCCGGGTCCACAGCAGCAGAGTCCATGTCGTAATGGTTGCTACCAAAGCTGCAATGCCCTGCTCATGAGGTAAGGGCATGCCTAATCAGGAGAACTATTCTACATTTCCAAATATTGGTATTTGCTGATATTATTGCTATTCCACCTACTATATATTGGGGATAGGATCTTGGAGATGGAATACCCCTTTAAGTCCAGTTATCCAGCTGAATGAATACTTAACAACAGAGCTCGCTATTTAGATGTGTTTTCTTGTGGCGTATAACGGACTCTCATGTTTGGTAGTCATTCAGCAGGGCAACTATAAAAGCAAATCCCTCCATTTGGAAATGTAGTATAGCTCTCCTGATCAATTATGTTCCTTACATCATGAGCAGGGCATTGCAGTAATAATAATAATTTATTCATTCATATAGCGTTATTAATTCCATAGCGCTGTATGTCTTTGGAGTGTGGGAGGAAACCGGAGTACCCAGAGGAAACCCACGCAAACACAGGGAGAACATACAAACTCCTTGCAGATGGTGTCCTTGGTGAGAATTGAACCCAGGACCTCAGCGCTGCAAGACTGCAGTGCTAACCACTGAGCCACCGTGCCGCCCATTTAGCTTACAGATGCATAACCACCACTCACTGTGTCTGAACACAGGAAGCTGAGCTGACAGCCGCTCTGTGCATGCGGCAGCGTCTATTGTGAAGGAGAGGGCCGCGGGGGATCAACGCTGAACAGGTACCGTGGGACACCGGGGAACACCGGTGGGGTTATAGGGGGTGACCTGGCAGGGCCTGGGGAGGAGTTTTCTGTCGCATGTGTCATGGCACATGCGACAGAAATCAGAGGAGTAGGGTGAATGCGGCCGGCGCGCTGCTGTGCGCGCGGCCATCTTGGATTTCTGGGAGGGCATCAGGGGGGGCACTTTGGCGACACCGGGGGACCGGGGAGGAGATTTATCATGTTTGTTCATGCCAGATGGGAGATAAATAATTTTTTACCGGCGCTGTCATTTACTGTAACGTGATCATCGGTGTACGGTGTATACCTGTGATCACATGAGCGGGGACCGGAAAAACCGTCCTGAATCATGATCTCCAGGGTCTCAGCTAGCCCTGAAACCCCGGAGATTTTCTGATGCTGGGGGGCGCTATTCACTTCTTTCTGCCTGCTGTTTATAAACGGCAGATCAGAATAAGGCTACATTAACACGACCTATCCATTTTTGCGGTCTGCAAATAACAGTCCGGTTTTTTTTCATGGGTGCATCCGTGTGGCATCCGTTTCCGTTCCGGAGACGGTCCGTATGTCATCTGTTTGTCATCCGTGTGCCTTCTGTTTTTTTTGTGTACTGCAAAAAAACTGAAGGAGGGTAAATGCATAAATTTACCAAGGATCCATAGCTTCATCCTACATGAGGCGGTCACTTGTTCACTCCAGTGCCATTTTCTACTGCTTTTCACAGCGTAGAGCGCTCTGGTGATTTTCTTGTGCTTGTGCACTTCATATCAGTCTTTTCTGTCATTATAATGGCAGAAAGACACATAATGTCCCACTCTCCTGCATTTTGTAATTTTGCACCCTTTGGTGCCTTTCATGTGGCACTAAGGGGTGCTTAGCTTTGTATTTAGCCAAAAAAATGAAAAAAAAAATGACGTAGGGTTCCCCCTAGTTTTGTAGCCAGCTAGGGTAAAGCAGACGGCTGCAGCCTGCAGACCACAGCTGGCAACCGCACCTTGGCTGGTAATCCAAAACTGAGGGCACCCCACGCTGTTTTTTAAATTAAATAAATAATTTAAAAAAAAAACACGTAGGAGTCCCCCCAAAATTGGATCACCAGCCAAGGTAAAGCAGACAGCTGGGGTCTGATATTCTCAGACTAGGGAGGTCCATGGTTATTGGACTCTCCCCAGCCTAAAAATAGCAGGCCGCAGCCGCCCCAGAAGTGGCGCATCCATTAGATGCGCCAATCCTGGTGCTTCGCCCCAGCTCATCCCGCGCCCTGGTGCAGTGGCAAACGGGGTAATATATGGGGTTAATACCAGATGTGTAATGTCACCTGGCATCAAGCCCTGGGGTTGGTGAGGTCAGGCGTCTATCAGATACCCGACATCACCAACCCAGTCAGTAATAAAAAAAAATAGACGACAAACACATTTTTATTTGAAAAAACACTCCACAAAACATTCCCTCTTTAAACAATTTATTAGAAAGAAAATCAAATCCAGGTCTGGTGTAATCCAAGGGTTTGCCATGACGATCCACACTGTCCCAGTCAATGAAGAGCAGAATGTTCCCCATTGGCTGGGAGAGCAATGCAGTGACCTGAGCTAACATCAATGGGTCAGCCCAGGTCACTGCAGGGCATGACAAGTGCTGCTGTCAGCGAGTTACATTACCTGCGCTGATCTCCAGCACACTGACAGCACCTGTCACTGAGTTCAATGACCGTCGCCTTCACAGCCAAGTATCGCGAGAGGACCGTGACGTCACCGCTAGTCAGTCTCGGGTCGGAAGCGAGAGAAGGTGATGTGACAAGCGGCGGCCATGGAGGACTGTGACAGCGCTGAGGTCGGGATGGCGGGACTTCATGACCGCAGGTAAGCCGAGTGGGACCATGTGTGCAGAGTGTGTGTGCAGAGTGTGTGTGTGTGTGTGTGTGTACGTGTGTACATGCCGCGGGCAGGAGGGGGCGGAGCGAGCTGAGCGGGGAAGTGTGGGCTTCCTGCATGTAACTAGGATAAACATCGGGTTACTAACCAAAGCGCTTTGGTTGGATACCCGATGTTTATCTTGGTTACCAGCTTGTGGCAGGCTGCCAGCGATGGCTCCTGCACACTGTAGCTGTAAAAAGCCCTGCTTTTTGCTGCTAGAACCGTTCTCGAACGTATCTAGAACTATAGAATTTTAGCAAAAAAGCTCGAGTTCTAGTTCGATGTAGAACAGCCCCAAAATCACTCGAACCGCGAACTGGAGAACCGCGAACCGCGCTCAACTCTACTTACGAGCCAGCAGGAAATGAGGCTTCCTACCCAGAATGCACTGCAAGGAGGAGGAGAAAGGAATCATTAAATACAAGGCTGGTGCTACTAAACCTGGTCACAAGAGGGAGCCAATGTACAGCCTAACAAATAAAACATGTTTACAGCAAATGAACAATAACGAAAACAGATTGAATGCGGATGGCAGAACATTCATTAATGTGATTTGAGCTCTGCAATGACATGCTCAGATCACAGTCACTATAAGTGAGAAAGGGAGAATGTAATCCAGTGCACAGCGCTAGGCTAAAATAATATGGTGATGTGCTCCACCTAAAACTTTGAAGTTCACCGCTGATGTGGCCATAGGACATATGGTCAGACATCAATCGCAGACTCGCATAGCCTATGGCTGCCATACTTGTAAGTGTCATGCTATGATAACTGCACAACAGGAAATAGAAATGGGAGCCCGTAGATGCTCAGCTAAAAAGGTATAAAGAAAACATTACTCCTTTAAATAAATGTTTTATCATAAAATATAACACATTCCCTTTAATAAAAGATTTATTCTATAAACCTATTTCCTTTGTCTATTTCATTATCATTCTTGATATGCAGTTTACACTTTGTTCTTTGTCTCAGAATTCTCTTGTAGACATGTTCCTTCAAGTAATTCCTGCTGGATGTCAGATCTGTGAATCTAAAGCCTGCTTTCCACATTGCAATTTTACATACGATATCGTGTGCGATTTGCAATGCCCCAATCGTATGTGTGGCACGTTCAATTTGTTGAACGTGCCACACAAATGATTAACCCCCATCACACGTACTTACCCGTCCATATGAGTTCGATGTGGGCGGCGAACGTCCACTTCCTAGAGTGGGAGGGACGTTCGGCGTCACATCGATGTCACGCGGCAGCCGGCCAATAGAAGCGGAGGGGCGGAGCTGAGCTGGATGTAAACATCCCACCCACCTCCTTCCTTCCGCATTACCGGCCGGGAGCCGCAGGACGCTGGTAAGATCTGTTCATCGTTCCCGGGGTATCACACACTGCAATGTGTGCTGCCCCGGGTACGATGAGCAATCTGACGTTCAATTCTAGAGAATTGAACGATGTGCGTGCGATGAACGTTTTACCGTTCAATCGCAATCGCACGTACCTGTCACACACTGGAATGTAACTTACGATGCTGGATGTGCGTCACTTACGATGTAGCCTGCCGACACATTGTAAGATACATTGCAGCGTGTAAAGCAGGCTTAGGTGAAGCTGACCTCACTAACTATCACTGACTTATTCTTAATGAGCTTTTCTCTTAAAGATGATTTCGAAAATATGACATTTTCCCTATCCAAAGCAAAGAAGATAATTTACTAATCTCTTTGGGTTTGATTGCTGAGATCCCACGTGATTATGAGATCCAGGGTTTCAGAAATTGGGCTTTTCAAAGCTCTATCTTTAATGTAGTGGACATGTGAATGCTCGTCCTCTACTTCATTCAAAGAGTGATGAATTTTGCATACTAGCTAGCTTGATGAAACAGTTGAAAAATAATATTACATTTTTAAAGCTATTTTCCGCTGCTGTGAATCAATCACTTTCTTCTCCCATTACCAAATAATAACACCTACAGTTAGGTCCAGAAATATTTGGACAGTGACACAATTTTCGCGAGTTGGGCTCTGCATGCCACCACTTTGAATTTGAAATTAAACCTCTACAACAGAATTCAAGTGCAGATTGTAACGTTTAATTTGAAGGTTTGAAAAAAAATATCTGATAGAAATTGTAGGAATTGTACACATTTCTTTACAAACACTCCACATTTTAGGAGGTCAAAAGTAATTGGACAAATAAACCAAACCCAAACAAAATATTTTTATTTTCAATATTTTGTTGCGAATCCTTTGGAGGCAATCACTGCCTTAAGTCTGGAACCCATGGACATCACCAAACGCTGGGTTTCCTCCTTCTTAATGCTTTGCCAGGCCTTTACAGCCGCAGCCTTCAGGTCTTGCTTGTTTGTGGGTCTTTCCGTCTTAAGTCTGGATTTGAGCAAGTGAAATGCATGCTCAATTGGGTTAAGATCTGGTGATTGACTTGGCCATTGCAGAATGTTCCACTTTTTTGCACTCATGAACTCCTGGGTAGCTTTGGCTGTATGCTTGGGGTCATTGTCCATCTGTACTATGAAGCGCCGTCCGATCAACTTTGCGGCATTTGGCTAAATCTGGGCTGAAAGTATATCCCGGTACACTTCAGAATTCATCCGGCTACTCTTGTCTGCTGTTATGTCATCAATAAACACAAGTGACCCAGTGCCATTGAAAGCCATGCATGCCCATGCCATCACGTTGCCTCCACCATGTTTTACAGAGGATGTGGTGTGCTTTGGATCATGTGCTGTTCCCTTTCTTCTCCAAACTTTTTTCTTCCCATCATTCTGGTACAGGTTGATCTTTGTCTCATCTGTCCATAGAATACTTTTCCAGAACTGAGCTGGCTTCATGAGGTGTTTTTCAGCAAATTTAACTCTGGCCTGTCTATTTTTGGAATTGATGAATGGTTTGCATCTAGATGTGAACCCTTTGTATTTACTTTCATGGAGTCTTCTCTTTACTGTTGACTTAGAGACAGATACACCTACTTCACTGAGAGTGTTCTGGACTTCAGTTGATGTTGTGAACGGGTTCTTCTTCACCAAAGAAAGTATGCGGCGATCATCCACCACTGTTGTCATCCGTGGACATCCAGGCCTTTTTGAGTTCCCAAGCTCACCAGTCAATTCCTTTTTTCTCAGAATGTACCCGACTGTTGATTTTGCTACTCCAAGCATGTCTGCTATCTCTCTGATGGATTTTTTCTTTTTTTTCAGCCTCAGGATGTTCTGCTTCACCTCAATTGAGAGTTCCTTAGACCGCATGTTGTCTGGTCACAGCAACAGCTTCCAAATGCAAAACCACACACCTGTAATCAACCCCAGACCTTTTAACTACTTCATTGATTACAGGTTAATGAGGGAGACGCCTTCAGAGTTAATTGCAGCCCTTAGAGTCCCTTGTCCAATTACTTTTGGTCCCTTTAAAAAGAGGAGGCTATGCATTACAGAGCTATGATTCCTAAACCCTTTCTCCGATTTGGATGTGAAAACTCTCATATTGCAGCTGGGAGTGTGCACTTTCAGCCCATATTATATATATAATTGTATTTCTGAACATGTTTTTGTAAACAGCTAAAATAACAAAACTTGTGTCACTGTCCAAATATTTCTGGACCTAACTGTATACTCTGGTACTCATATCATTCAAATGATGTTGGCATTGGTTCTGCCGTGGATTGCATGACATTGTTATTAGAGTTGAGCGCGGTTCGAGGTTCTCCAGTTCGCGGTTCGAGTGATTTTGGGGGCTGTTCTAGATAGAACTAGAACTCGAGCTTTTTGCTAAAGCTCGATAGTTCTAGATACGTTCGAGAACGGTTCTAGCAGCAAAAAGCAGGGCTTTTTACAGCTACAGTGTGCAGGACCCATCGCTGGCAGCCTGCCAGAAGCTGGTAACCAAGATAAACATTGGGTATCCAAACAAAGCGCTTTGGTTAGTAACCCGATGTTTATCCTAGTTACGTGCAGGAAGCCCACACTTCCCCGCTCAGCTCGCTCAGCTCGCTCCGCCCCCTCCTGCACGCGGCATGTACACATACATACACACACACACACACACACGTCCCCAGCCATGCAGTCCACGACACTGACGTCCTCCTGGCACTCTGCACACATGGTCCCGCTCGGCTTACCTGCAGTGATGAAGTCCCGACCCCAGCGCTGTCACTGTCCTCCATGGCCGCCGCTTGTCACATCACCTTCTCTCGCTTACGACCGGAGACTGACTAGCGGTGACATCACGGGCCTCTCGCGATACTTGGCTGTGAAGGTCATTGAACTCAGTGACAGGTACTGTCAGCAGTGCAGGAGATCAGCGCAGGTAATGTACCTCGCTGACAGCAGCACTTGTCATCCCCTGCAGTGACCTGGGCTGACCCATTGATGTTAGCTCAGGTCACTGCACTGCTCTCCCAGCCAATGGGGAATATCCTGCTCTTCATTGACTGGGATAGTGTGGATCGTCATGGCAACCCCATGGATTACACCAGACCTGGATTTGTTTTTCTTTCTATTAAATTGGTTAAAGAGGGAATGGATTGGGGAGTATTTTTTCAAATAAAAATGTGTTTGTCGTGTATTTTTTTTTATTACTGACTGGGTTGGTGATGTCGGGTATCTGGTAGACGCCTGAACTCACCAACCCCAGGGCTTGATGCCAGGTGACATTACACATCTGGTATTAACCCCATATATTACCCCGTTTGCCACCGCACCAGGGCGCGGGATGAGCTGGGGCGAAGCACCAGGATTGGCACATCTAATGGATGCGCCACTTCTGGGGCGGCTGCGGCCTGCTATTTTTAGGCTGGGGAGATTCCAATAACCATGGACCTCCCTAGTCTGAGAATATCAGACCCCAGCTGTCTGCTTTACCTTGGCTGGTGATCCAATTTTGGGGGGACCCCTACGTGGTTTTTTTTTTAATTATTTATTTAATTTAAAATAACAGCGTGGGGTGCCCTCAGTTTTGGATTACCAGCCAAGGTGAGGTTGCCAGCTGTGGTCTGCAGGCTGCAGCCGTCTGCTTTACCCTAGCTGGCTACAAAAATAGGGGGAACCCTACGTCATTTTTTTTTTCATTTTTTTGGCTAAATACAAACTAAGCACCCCTTACTGCCACATGAAAGGCACCAAAGGGTGCAAAATTACAAAATGCAGGAGAGTGGGACATTATGTGTCTTTCTGCCATTATAATGACAGAAAAGACTGATATGAAGTGCACAAGCACAAGAAAATCACCAGAGCGCTCTACGCTGTGAAAAGCAGTGGAAAATGGCACTGGAGTGAACATGTCACCGCCTTATGTAGGATGAAGCTATGGATCCTGGGTTAATTTATGCATTTACCCTCCTTCAGTTTTTTTGCAGTACACAAAAAAACGGAAGGCACACGGATGACAAACAGATGACATACAGACCGTCTACGGAACGGAAACGGATGCCACACGGATGCACCCGTGAAAAAAAACGGACTGTTTTTTGCAGACCGCAAAAATGGATCGGTCGTGTTAATGTAGCCTTATTCTGATCTGCCGTTTATAAACAGCAGGCAGAAATAAGTGAATAACGCCCCCCGGCGTCAGAAAATCTCCGGGGTTTCAGGGCTAGCTGAGACCCTGGAGATCATGATTCAGGACGGTTTTTCCGGTACCCGCTCACGTGATCACAGGTATACACCGTACACCGATGATCACGTTACAGTAAATGACAGCGCCGGTAAAAAATTATTTATCTCCCATCTGGCTTGAACAAGCATGATAAATCTCCTCCCCGGTCCCCTCCGGTCCCCCGGTGTCGCCAAAGTGCCTCCCCCTGATGCCCTCCCAGAAATCCAAGATGGCCGCGCGCACAGCAGCGCGCCGGCCGCATTCACCCTACTTCTCTGATTTCTGTCGCATGTGCCATGACACATGCGACAGAAAACTCCTCCCCAGGCCCTGCCAGGTCACCGCCTATAACCCCACCGGTGTTCCCCGGTGTCCCACGGTACCTGTGCAGCGTTGATCCCCCCACAGCCCTCTCCTTCACAATAGATGCTGCCGCATGCACAGAGCGGCTGTCAGCTCAGCTTCCTGTGTTCAGACACAGTGAGTGGTGGTTATGCATCTGTAAGCTAAATGGGCGGCACGGTGGCTCAGTGGTTAGCACAGCAGTCTTGCAGCGCTGAGGTCCTGGGTTCAATTCTCACCAAGGACACCATCTGCAAGGAGTTTGTATGTTCTCCCCGTGTTTGCGTGGGTTTCCTCCGGGTACTCTGGTTTCCTCCCACACTCCAAAGACGTACAGCGCTATGGAATTAATAATGCTCTATAAATGAATAAATTATTATTATTACAGCAATGCCCTGCTCATGAGGTAAGGAACATAATTGATCAGGAGAGCTATATATTACATTTCCAAATGGAGGGATTTGCTTTTATAGTTTCCCTGCTGAACGACTACCAAACATGAGAGTCCGTTATACGCCACAAGAAAACACATCTAAATAGCGAGCTCTGTTGTTAAGTATTCATTCAGCTGGATAACTGGACTTAAAGGGGTATTCCATCTCCAAGATCCTATCCCCAATATATAGTAGGTGGAATAGCAATAATATCAGCAAATACCAATATTTGGAAATGTAGAATAGTTCTCCTGATTAGGCATGCCCTTACCTCATGAGCAGGGCATTGCAGCTTTGGTAGCAACCATTACGACATGGACTCTGCTGCTGTGGACCCGGGGAGAGTGAGTGCAGATTCATTGCACCCACGCTCCTCACATGAAGGGTCTGCACTCCTAGAAAGTGGGGGATACGTTCCCTGAGTGTCTCCCCCCCATATTCTAGACGGTCCAGAGTCGTCGTGGGACCCCTTTATTTTTTTTCTTACAATAAATTGGTGAAAGAGGAAATGTTTTGGGGACTATTTTTTCAAATAAATTTCTTTTGTCGATTTTTTTTTTTGTTAGTACTGACAGTTTATGATGTTGGGTATCTAATAGACGCCATGACATCACAAACTGCTGTGCTTGATCTCAGGTGATTTTACAGCTAGTATCAACCCGATTTATTACCCCGTTTGCCACTGCACCAGGGCTCGGGATGAGCTGGGGTGAAGCACCAGGATTGGCGCATCTAGTGGATGTGCCACGTCTGGGGTGCCTGCGGCCTGCTATTTTTAGGCTGTGAAGGCCCAATAACTATGGACCTTCCCACCCTGAGAATACCAGACCACAACTGTCCGCATTACCTTGGCTGGTGATCCAATTTGGGGGGGACCCTACTTTTTTTGTGTAATTATTAATATTTATAAAATAATTATAAAAAAAGAGCCTGGGTGGACCTCCACATTGGATCCCCAACCACGGTAAAGCTGCCAGCTGTGGTATTCAGGCTACAGCCGTCTGCTTTACCTTAGCTGGCTATCAAAAATGGGGGGACCCAACGTCATTTTTTTTTAACTATTTTTTAAATAGAAAAAATTAATGGGCTTCCCTGTATTTTGATTGCCAACCAAGGTAACGGCAGGCAGATGGGGGTGGCAACCCATAGCTCTCTGCTTTATCTGCGCTGAGAATCAAAAATACAGCGGAGCGCTACGTCATTTTTTTTAAAGATTTATTTTTACAGCACTGTGATGTCCAGCAATCAAAATACAGGGAAGCCCATTTTGTTTTTAGTTATTTAAATAAATAATTAAAAAAAATATATATGGGCTCCCGCTGCATTTTTTGTATTGCTAGCTAAGGGTAATCCAAGCAGCTACTGGCTGCTAACCCCCACTGCTTGGTGTTACCTTTACTGGCAATGTAAAATCCAGGGAAGCATTTTTTATTTTTTTTGCCAAAAAACTACAAAAAAAGGACGTGAGCTTCGCCATATTTTTGTATGCTAGCCAGGTATAGCAGGCAGGTGCTGGAAGAGTTGGATACAGCGCAAGAAGATGGCGCTTCTATGAAAGTGCCATTTTCTGAGGCGGCTGGAGACTGCAATTCGCAGCAGTGGGGCCCAGAAAGCTCAGGCCAACCTGTGCTGCGGATTCCAATCCCCAGCTGCTTAGTTGTACCTGGCTGCACACAAAAATGGAGCGAAACCTACGTCATTTGTTTTCTAATTATTTCATGAAATTCATGAAATAATAAAAAAAGGTCTTCCCTTTATTTTTGGTTCCCAGCCGGGTACAAATAGGCAACTGGGGGTTGGGGGCAGCCGTACCTGCCTGCTGTACCTGGCTAGCATACAAAAATATGGCGAAGCCCACATAATTTTTTCAGGGGGCAAAAAACTTCTGCATACAGTCCTGGATGGAGTATGCTGAGCCTTGTAGTTCTGCAGCTGCTGTCTGGCTGTATGTATGGAGAAGAGCAGACAGCAGCTGCAGAACTACAAGGCTCAGCATACTCCATCCAGGACTGAATTTTAATTGAGATTTTTTAAAATAAAAAATCCCCAATAAACCAGCGCTGATAAGAGGTTTTTTTTTTTTAATATTTTATACTTTTTATTGCTATCCTTGTTTTAGACACAAATTTATTCTAAACAATTCACACAATAGAACAAGGAAAAAGAAAGAAGAATAAACCACATATGGTAGAAATAAAAATAAAAGTAAAAATAAAGAATAAGTAATTGATAGTGCAGCAAACAGATACCAGGTGTCTGGTTGCAGTACCCCGGCCGGTAGTAGAGCAATTAATAAATCTAGTATAGTATATTAAGTGATGCTTCAAGGCATATGATATTTAATGCCAATTGAAACTATCACTGCAATATGATTTTTCAGATACCTGGAGAGTTTTTTTCAATCCATAAGCAAAAAGGTTTTTAATAGAGGCTTAAATTATAAGCAGCAATTTCAGCGTTCCAAGTGCCTTTAAATGAATTTGAAGAAACTGCACTTCAGGATTGTAGTGAGGATGAGGTGCCCCAGCTCATCAAGTGTTCCAATAGGAGTTTACCTGCAGTCAAGTTCAGGCAGCAATTTCAGCGTTCCAAGTGCCTTTAAATGAATTTGAAGAAACTGCACTTCAGGATTGTAGTGAGGATTAGGTAAACTCCTACTGGAACACTTGATGAGCTGGGGCACCTCATCCTCACTACAATCCTGAAGTGCAGTTTCTTCAAATTCATTTAAAGGCACTTGGAACGCTGAAATTGCTGCTTATAATTTAAGCCTCTATTAAAAACCTTTTTGCTTATGGATTGAAAAAAACTCTCCAGGTATCTGAAAAATCATATTGCAGTGATAGTTTCAATTGGCATTAAATATCATATGCCTTGAAGCATCACTTAATATACTATACTAGACTTAATAATTGCTCTACTACCGGCCAGGGTACTGCAACCAGACACCTGGTATCTGTTTGCTGCAAAATCAATTACTTATTCTTTATTTTTACTTTTATTTTTATTTCTACCGTATGTGGTTTATTCTTCTTTCTTTTTCCTTGTTCTATTGTGTGAATTGTTTTGAATAAATTTGTGTCTAAAACAAGGATAGCAATAAAAAGTATAAAATATTAATAAAAAAACCTCTTATCAGCGCTGGTTTATTGGGGATTTTTTATTTTAAAAAATCTCAATTAAAATTCATTTCTGATTCCAGGCAATTTAAAGGGGATTTTTTTGCCTACAAACCTAGCTCCAGATTTAATGGTTATTGGGGTCAAGCGCAAACAATTGTCTGTAGACTACTTGGTATATCCATCCAGGACTGTATGCAGAAGTTTTTTGCCCACCAAAAAAATGACGTGGGCTTCGCCATATTTTTGTATGCTAGCCAGGTACAGCAGGCAGCCACGGGCTGCCTCCAACCCCCAGTTGCCTATTTGTACCCGGCTGGGAATCAAAAATATAGGGAAGCCCGTTTTTTTTAATTATTTCACTTATTTCATGAAATAATTAAAAAACAAATGACGTGGGCTTCGCCCCATTTTTGTGTCCAGCCAGGTACAACTAGGCAGCTGGGGATTGGAATCCGCAGCACAGGTTAGCCCGAGGTTTCTGGGCGCCTCTGCTGCGAATTGCAGTCCGCAGCCGCCCACAGAAAATGGCGCTCTCATAGAAGCGCCATCATCTGGCGCTGTATCCAACTCTTCCAACAGCCCTAGAGCCGGGTGGCTTGTTGGGTAATCATGAGTTAATACTGGCTTTGTTTTACTAGCCAGTATTAAGCCAGAGATTCTTAATGTCAGGCACGTGTCACGCTCCCCGGGTCCTCGGCTCCCCTCCCCGGGTCCTCTGCTCCGCTTCCCGGGTCCTCAGCCCCGCTCCCCGGCTCACCTGCCACGCTCCCCGCTCTCCAGCCTCCGGTGCCCGTCCTTCCCAGGCCCCCTGGTCTCCGATCTCGGCGCCCGACGGCTTCCCAGGCCCTGGCCGGCTCCCCTGCGTCCTCTTCTCAGCTTCCTTCCCTGGCTTCTGGCACCCGGGCTGCGCGCATGCGCATTAGGGCGCGCGCGCGGTCACTGACCCTTTCTTAAAGGGCCAGTGTCCATTAACAGGAAATGAGGCTAAACAGGTACAGGGTATAAAGGGGTTTATTGTCCAAAGGGGCGGGGCCTGATCTTCGTGTTTCCTAAGCTAGGAGTCAGGTCTCCTGGTGTTTCTGTGCATATACTCACCTATCTCTCTTGTAGAGCCGTGCCTGCCTCGCCATCCAGTCCTGCCGTATCCTGAACCCCGAACGCTGTCCATCTGCCATCCTGACAGTCCGCACCATCTCGGATCCCTGCGGTGACCCGTCATCTCGCTCCAAAGGTTCCGGACCCCGCCTGACATCATCTCGGCTTCCGAACCTGAGCTGCGTCACCCGGACTACCACCCGTGACTCCGTGGTCCCAGGGACTTCTCCGCTATACTCGTGTGCACGGACTGTTCTGCTGTTTATAGTGTTCCAGCTACCGGACTCTCTACTACCATCTAGGAGTTCGGCCCAGTGGATCCACCCCCTGGGTCTGCCCGTCCACCTGGCCGTGACAGTAAGATCAGGCCATGGATCCCGCTGCAGCACTAGCAGCCGTACAGGAGGAACTCCAACGCCAGCGTGAAGTCCAGACACGCATGCTGCAATTCATGTCTTCTGTAGACGCCCGCCTGAACACGCTACAAGTGGCAGTTACGACTTCTACATCCCGGGCTTCCACTAGTCAATCCACGGATCCAGCTCCTGTGGCGACTTCTTCGGATACCACCAGACTTCGGTTGGCTTCACCACCCCGGTACGCCGGAGACCCCAAGACCTGCAGGGGATTCTTAAACCAATGCTCCCTCCATTTCACGCAGCTGCCGCATTTGTTTGCCTCCGACCAAACCAAGGTCGCCTTCATCATGTCCCATCTAGAGGGTGAGGCACTGGCGTGGATGAACCCCTTGTGGGAGAAGGGGGATCCTGTGACCACGAACCTCCTGGAGTTCCTGCAGGCATTCCGTGCTACCTTTGATGAGCCCGGACGCGCCTCCGCGTCTGCTTCGTCTCTTCTCCGGTTACGTCAGGGGACTCTGACGGTGGGTCAATACGCGATCCGGTTTCGCACCCTGGCCTCAGAACTCGGGTGGAACAACGAGGCCCTAACCGCCGCCTTCTGGGAAGGACTCTCAGGGCGAATTAAAGACGAGCTGGCGGGTCGTGACGTACCGACCACCCTGGACGCCCTGATTGCCCTAGCGACTCGAGTGGACATTCGCTTTCAGGAGCGATCCAAGGAAGTGTCCCGTGAGAGACGTCCGGTACGGCATTCCTCTCCTCCGCAGAAACCCTCCGTACTTCAGTCATCAACAGCAGGGGTCCCCGTCCACGAGCCCATGCAAATCGACCGAGTGCGGCAGTCTGAACAACGTCGAGCAGAGCGGCTCGCCAAGGGTCTCTGCTTTTACTGCGGTGAGGGCACACACCTGCTACGCTCCTGTCCAGAGAGGCCGGGAAACTCCAAAGCCTAGGGTTGGTAGGAGAGGCCACCCTAGGTGCTGGGACTCTCTCAGACCCGGTTACATGGACAGTGCAAGTGACAACGGGAGAGACGCGGTTCACGGCTGATGCCTACCTTGATTCCGGGGCAGCAGGCAATTTCATCCAGCAGGCCACGGTGGACAAGTACCAGGTGCCCGTTATTCCACTCGACAAGCCCCTGGTGATTGCCTCTGTGGATGGGAGACCCCTCTCTGACACCATCTCCTGGATCACCAGGTCGGTCGAACTGCGTATCGGTGCCCTTCACACCGAGAACATCGCTTTCTACGTCCTCCCACACATGTCCCATCAGATCCTGCTGGGACTTCCATGGTTGCGGACACACGAACCATCAGTCAGCTGGGGCACTGGCGAAATCACCCGATGGGGCTCTTCGTGTCATGAGAGGTGCCTAAAGTCCATACAACCCATCCGACGACCTCCGGTTCCAGAGAACCTACCGGGGCTGCCCTCGGCCTATTGGTCCTTTGCAGATGTCTTTGATAAAAAGGAATCCGAGGTACTGCCGCCACATCGTCCATACGATTGTGCCATCGACCTGCTCCCAGGAACAACACCACCACGAGGACGAATATATCCTTTATCTCCAGCCGAAACAAGGGCCATGTCTGCTTACATCTCAGAGAGCCTGGCAAGGGGATTCATTCGGAGATCCTCCTCTCCTGCTGGAGCAGGTTTCTTCTTTGTCAAGAAGAAAGAGGGTGACTTACGCCCATGCATAGACTACCGGGGTTTGAATCAAATCACCGTAAAAAACAAGTACCCTCTGCCGCTCATCCCCGAATTGTTTGACCGGCTTAGAGGAGCTCGTGTGTTCACCAAGCTGGATCTTCGGGGTGCTTACAATCTGGTACGCATCCGCTCTGGTGACGAATGGAAGACCGCGTTCAATACGCGCGATGGACATTATGAATACTGCGTGATGCCCTTCGGCCTGTGTAACGCTCCTGCCGTCTTTCAAGAACTGGTGAACGACGTGTTCCGGGACCTTCTCTACATCTGTGTGGTAGTGTATCTAGATGACATCCTTGTCTTCTCTCCGGACCTCCAAACCCACAGAGAAAACGTACAGCTGGTTCTACAAAGACTGAGAGAAAATCGTCTGTACGCAAAGTTTGAGAAGTGTGTCTTTGAGCAGTCTTCTCTCCCCTTTCTGGGGTACATCATCTCTGATACTGGACTGCAGATGGATCCCAAGAAGGTCTCCGCCATTCTCAACTGGCCTCCTCCTTCTGGACTGAAGGCAATCCAACGTTTCCTGGGATTCGCCAACTACTACCGCCAGTTTATCCCTCACTTCTCTGCCTTGACTGCTCCTCTCTCCGCTTTGACTAAGAAGGAGGCTAATCCAAAGGACTGGTCACCTGCGGCCGACGCCGCGTTTGGCTCTCTGAAGCGGGCTTTTGCTTCCTCTCCTGTACTCCACCGTCCGGAGTTAAACCGCCAGTTCACCTTGGAGGTGGATGCCTCCTCCTCAGGAGCCGGAGCAGTGCTCATGCAAAAGTCCTCCTCTGGGAAGATGGTGACTTGCGGATTCTTCTCCAAGGGCTTCTCAGCGCCTGAACGCAACTACACCATCGGTGACCGAGAGCTCTTGGCAGTCAAACTGGCTTTGGAGGAATGGCGCTACCTCCTGGAAGGTGCAGTGTACCCCGTGATTATTTACACGGACCACAAGAACTTGGAATACCTACGATCCGCTCAGCGTCTGAACCCACGGCAAGCCAGGTGGTCCCTATTCTTTGCCAGGTTTGATTTCCAGCTTCACTTCCGACCCGCGGACAAGAATGTACGCGCTGATGCCTTGTCCAGGTCTTTCATGCCCATGGAGCAGGAGGAAGAGACTACCCAACCCATCATTTGTCCTAGCAAAATCATTCCGGTGGCTCCTGTCACCCTGGCCCAGATACCGCCCGGGAAGACCTATGTCTCTGAGGTAGACAGGAGAAAAGTGTTACACTGGGCTCATGCCTCGAAAACAGCCGGTCATGCTGGTCAGAAAAAGACATGGGGTGCGATTGTACGTCATTATTGGTGGCCATCCCTTCGCACGGACGTCGCTGCTTTTGTATCCGCCTGCTCCTCTTGTGCCAGGAACAAGACGCCCAAACACCTCCCATATGGCCGTCTTCTGCCTCTGCCGATACCCTCAGTTCCGTGGCAACACATAGCAATGGACTTTATTACGGACTTGCCATTGTCCTCCGGACACACAGTTATATGGGTCGTGGTGGACCGGTTCTCTAAAATGGCTCATTTCGTCCCTATGGCTGGACTGCCCTCTGCTCAGGAACTCGCGGACGCCTATATACAACACATCTTCCGCTTGCATGGCTTTCCATTACACATCGTATCCGACAGAGGAACTCAGTTCACCTCCCGCTTCTGGAGGGCTCTCTGTCAACATCTGGGAGTGACTCTGGACTTTTCATCTGCATACCATCCTCAGTCTAATGGCCAGGTAGAGAGGGTCAATCAAATCTTGACCTCTTTCTTACGTCACTATGTTAACGCCCATCACGACGACTGGTCCGCTCTTCTTCCTTGGGCTGAATTCTCCCACAACCGCCACATCAGTGAGTCGTCCTCCAGCTCTCCCTTCCATGTCGTTTACGGACTTCAGCCTTCCATCCCATTGCCTGTATCCCCTTCTTTGGATGTCCCTGCTGCAGATACTGTATCCCGTGACTTTGCAACCATTTGGGACTCTGTCAAAGCGTCCCTTGGGCGTGCTTCCCTGCGGATGAAAAGACACGCAGACAAGAAACGTCTGGACCCTCCGTGTTTCTCTCCTGGAGATCTCGTCTGGCTTGCTTCCAAGTACGTCCGCCTGAAGATACCATCATACAAGCTGGGTCCTCGCTACATTGGGCCGTTTAAAGTCCTCAACAAGATCAATGAGGTCTCCTACAAGCTACAGCTCCCGGCCACGATGAGGATACCCAACTCATTCCACGTCTCCCTGCTCAAGCCGGTTGTCCTTGGTCCCTTCTCCGCTGCTGCCAGTCCGGCTCCTCCACCTATTGCCGATGACGACATCTATGCGGTAAGGGATATCGTGGCCATGAAGACCGTACGAGGTCGACAGTTCTTCCTGGTGGACTGGGAAGGGTATGGTCCTGAGGATAGGTCCTGGGAGCCCAGGGAGAACGTGGGCACTCCTCTGATCCGTGCCTTCATGTCCCGGTTGCGGGGAGGGGGGCGTGGGGGGGGGTACTGTCACGCTTCCCGGGTCCTCAGCCCCGCTCCCCGGCTCACCTGCCACGCTCCCCGCTCTCCAGCCTCCGGTGCCCGTCCTTCCCAGGCCCCCTGGTCTCCGATCTCGGCGCCCGACGGCTTCCCAGGCCCTGGCCGGCTCCCCTGCGTCCTCTTCTCAGCTTCCTTCCCTGGCTTCTGGCACCCGGGCTGCGCGCATGCGCATTAGGGCGCGCGCGCGGTCACTGACCCTTTCTTAAAGGGCCAGCGTCCATTAACAGGAAATGAGGCTAAACAGGTACAGGGTATAAAGGGGTTTATTGTCCAAAGGGGCGGGGCCTGATCTTCGTGTTTCCTAAGCTAGGAGTCAGGTCTCCTGGTGTTTCTGTGCATATACTCACCTATCTCTCTTGTAGAGCCGTGCCTGCCTCGCCATCCAGTCCTGCCGTATCCTGAACCCCGAACGCTATCCATCTGCCATCCTGACAGTCCGCACCATCTCGGATCCCTGCGGTGACCCGTCATCTCGCTCCAAAGGTTCCGGACCCCGCCTGACATCATCTCGGCTTCCGAACCTGATCTGCGTCACCCGGACTACCACCCGTGACTCCGTGGTCCCAGGGACTTCTCCGCTATACTCGTGTGCACGGACTGTTCTGCTGTTTATAGTGTTCCAGCTACCGGACTCTCTACTACCATCTAGGAGTTCGGCCCAGTGGATCCACCCCCTGGGTCTGCCCGTCCACCTGGCCGTGACAGCACGTTTGACCCGGCCATTAAGAATCTCCAATAAAGGGTTAAAAAAAACACCACACAGAGAAAAAATACTTTAATAGAAATAAATACACAGACACATTAGAGACTCCATCTTTATTACCCCCTGTCAGCCCTCCACGATCCATGGTCTTCTGTCTTTCTCGTTTAACAAATGCAGCTCTGCTCCATCACTGCTGCATGGGGGAAGACGCTGCTGCTCCCCGTGCAGCCTTCACTCCGTGAAGGCTGCACGGGAAGCAGCGTGCAGCCTTCACTCCGTGAGTGATCAGTGCTGCTGGCTGTCAGCGGTAACGCTGACAGACGCGTTACCATAGCAATGGTGCTCCCGGAGCCGCGGTTAGCGGTGACGTCACCGCTAACTGCGTTGCTATGGCAACGGTGATCTCCGTTAATGACCGGCTGTGTCAGCCGGTCCCTAACGGAACGGGGAGTCGACCGTGTGCTAGAGCATGTCGCCGGTACACGGCGATACACAAATGTGCACCGTGTACCGGAGAGATGAACTCGCAGGTCCTACATGACGCGTCATAGTCATGTGACCAGTCTGTAGCCAATGAGATAATAGCCACGTGACTGGTCACATGGCTATTTTGACGTCACGATAGGTCCTGCATCACTGCTGGCAGTGCTGGTCACCGGGAGGATTCAGCGATCATCGGATGGAATAGCGGCAGGAGACAGAGTGCAGGAGGGATCGCGGGGACCGGTAAGTGTTATGGCAATGTTTATTAACTGTTTGTGTACATTTATCATGCATTTTTATGTGTTTGTGATTGCCTCCCATTATATCCTATAGGTTCGAGTTTGGTTCGTCGAACGTTCGACGAACCGAATTCGAACGGGACCTCCGTTCGACGAACCGAACTCGATCCGAACCACGACCGGTTCGCTCATCTCTAATTGTTATATCAAATAAGCCCTGCAGTCAATCAGCGGTTGCTTCACTCTCCCATTCTTTAGACAAATTGGCCATCCGGAGGATGTGTCAGCGATGTTTAGCTCTGCACACACCTTCTGGCACGGTGGTGTCAGACTCTTTTCACATTGCAGAGTCTGACAAGCAACCTGAGGGTTCTCGATTGTTCAGCCAGAGCAGTGCGTCGGCTGGTTCAGGTTCACTGGTTTTCAGCCCTGTAGGAGTTAAAGTGAATCTGTAAGGGGCAATATGCACCCAGAACCACAAGCAGTTTTGAGTGCATATTTCTAATCCCTGCCTAACAATCCTTGTATACACTAGCATAGATAAAGGCATCGTTAGAAAAAGTATTTCTAAATATTGTTTCTTATATGCTAATGAGGCCTATGACTAGTCACAAGGGCGTGAGTTCCCTTTGCTAGTAGGTCCCCTTATCAAGTTAGCATGCCCCTGTGGGCAAACTAACATGCTAATGAATGTACAGCTTTTAAGCACATACCTCACTTTTCATGATGGCCAGCGGAGGATAGATGCACAATAAATTGATACTGGGTATAAACTTCCCGGCTTTAGTGAGGTACAGTGCACATATAAATCCAAACACGGATATAGGGATCCATATCTTATATATGCATATCTACAAAACAAAGCAAAGCAAAGCATATAAACCTACACTAGACCTGCATTATTGTATGGTGTATCAGAGAAACACACATAATTCCAAAAATTTTTTGAATTATGTGTGTTTCTCTGATACACCATACAATAATGCAGGTCTAGTGTAGGTTTATATAGGTACAGTGCACATGACTGGAAGTCCAGGGGATTCCGGATCATGCGCAAAGTGCATCAATCCTCTCCCAGCCACCGTCAAGACTGAGGCATGTGTAGTTTTGCTGCTCATTCATTAACATGCTAGTACGCCCAAAGGGGTGTGCTAACATGCTAAGGGGGCTGACTACCCAAGGGAACTCACGCCCTTGCGACTAGTCCCTGGCCTCATTAGCATATAATAAATGATCTTTAGAAATACTTTTTATAAAGATCTGTTTATTTACTAGATACAGGGACTGCTATGCAGGGATTACTAATATGCACCCAGAACTGCTCGTGGTTCTAGGTGCATCTTGTACCTTAGAGGTTCCCTTTAATTCCTGCAGACTGGTGAGCAGGGCCTAAGTGCTCAAGTTGTTGATTGCCAAGTGCAGCCTCCACTTAACAATTTAAGGCACTGCCTCCATCCAGGAGGTGCCGATGTTAGCTTCAATTTATACTCCAGCGAACCCGGGTCATGGTGCTTTTGATGTGGTTGGCGATCCGTCCTGTGCTTCTGCGTGGTGTGAGCATTTACTGGTTGTGCGTTACTTCCTCCCCTTTTTGCTTTGCTCCCTAGTACACATATAACTCACTAGTCGAGGTAAGTGTACAAATTTTCATAAAACCCTAACTAAAACTTAACATTTAATGATAATTCTAAAAGGTAAAATACCACAAAACATGTGAACAATGTGACTCGGTGCACAGAAGAGAGAGGGAAACTCAGTCCCTACAATGTCCACTCCCTCCTGCGCCCTACCTAGCCGTGGAGGTTGGCACCCTAAAGATATGTGGCATCCCCACTCACCGACGGCTTCCCTGCTATGTCCCTGAGAACCCCTAAACACAAAGATAAAGTGCAGTGCGCATTCATTAAGTGCAGTACATATACATAAAGTGAAACTGTGCAAGTATAGGGTTCACTATAAACCTCCAAATCCAGGAGGTCACAATCGTTCTCAATGAGAGCCTCAATTATAGCAGGGACATAGATTGTACTTAGCTTAAACTGTCTCATACCTCAACGCGTTTCCCCACTTCATGGTTCATCATGAGGCCGATATCAATTTGCTGTGGCACGATATACCTATAGCAGCCAGTATGCTGCTAGATTTTCATGATGTTAAGGGCAATTTTGCTCCCTAGTACACATACTGTCTCTCCTGTGTATTTTGAGTGCTGTGTGTATGGGTTTTTGTTCTCCCTTGTCCGTGTTGTTTTGTGGGGTTTTGATTTTGGTAGGGGGAAGTTGAATCAGGGCTTGGATAGGAGACAGGGCCACGTTGGAGGCTCGACCCTGCCTACCATCAAGCTTACCATCAATATAAGGGATAGTGCAGGGCCCAAATCTGAGGGTCAGCCTAGGGAGCCCTGGCCTGTCCTTACATACCTCGTGACAGGAAATGAGAGTTGCGGTTGCTCTCTTATTTAATCTGTATATGTGATTTGTATGATCTGATCATTTTTTTTTTCATATTATGTGCTGAAAAATGGTGGAAAAAAATTGCAAGTACATCTCTGCCATAGTTTTTCACATTTTATTTTTACAGCATTTATTGTTCAGAAAAACAACTAGGAAGTGGGATCCTCCAAGTCAGCATAATTATTTTAGTGGGAAAAAAAGTCTGTGATTCCCGAAAATATAAAAAAATTGTCATTTTCGAAGACTTGTATGTCTTAAGGGTAGAGTGAAGGGACCACTAATTGGCTGCAGGGCTCATGTCCAAGTAGTGGACAACTATTTTTATGAAGACTATTTACTATAGAAAGTAGATTAATTTATTTTGCAGCTAGAAAGCAATTGAATAATAAAAAAAATAGTGCTAAGGTATGCATAACCTTAAAAATACAAAGAAGAGAGCTTTCAGAGGTTGAGGGTTGATCTGCTATTTCTTCTAGTTTATGCGAGCATTATTGCATTTTCACATCCAGTTACAAAAATAGTTGGCATTACTTAGACTATGGTATCATTTTTACCGAATTATGGGAAAATCCATGCTGTTAAATTGTTCATAGGTAATATTTATTAGTATTCAGAACACTATAATGGTGGGTAAAGTGTCCACAAGTGTAATTTCATGTGAACTATGTTTCTGAGAAATGTAATGTGGTATCTTCTGTACGTTTTACAATTATGAGTAACCTCAGCTTCTGAGAAGTGACTTCATTCACTTATCCATGAATATTGCATTTAAAGCTCATTTGGGTGTTTTTCTTCTTAGCTATTAATTCATATCATTGCTGCTATTATATCCTACGATTGTTGATCACTGGAGACCTTATATTCACATTGCAAGTTGTAATATTTCATTCTGTTTTGCAAGTGAAAGAAAAAGGTATTCAGTTTTATTTGGAGCTTTTCAATTTTTTTACATTGGTGTTATTCGAGTTGATCTATAGTCAATAGCACAAAAAAACAATTATGAAAACAAAGCTGCTAAAGGTAATAGAACTGTAAAAAGAGGACTAATTAACTGGCATGTATCCAGATTTTGTTCTATTGCTTTAGAGAAGACTATCTGAACAAGAAAAATCCTGAGAATAATTGTGCAATGCCCGTAACCTCACAAATCAAATATATTTCTTTCTTAATAACACCTTGTCTCCAACTGAAGAACATTTGTCTGCTTAACACTAGAAGAAAATTGCATGACCAGAAGATAGCTCTAAAACTTCTGTATAGGGAGAACATTTTGTTCCACTAGAGTTGGCAGTTATCAAAACCTTCTAAAAAATTAGCATAAAAAATAAATTAAGGCTTGTGGGCAGAGGCATATAAATTGGTGCTTTGTACTCTTGTGGCCAAATAAGTATTCAGATACTTGGTATGGATAAGTAAAGAGCCATTTATTCCAACATGCAAACGTCTGTTCCAGGTTCTTAACCATCTTGAAGTGTAAGCAATGTCGCCGATGGTCAAAAAAAATTAAGGACCATCTGTCACTAATCAGATGAACTTAGTTTAGGACAATTCTTGTCTGAAATAAAATTACTGGATATACTTAATCTCCCTAAATGAGCACACTGGTTGTACCGTCAAGGAGATCCACAAGTTTTTGGTGTAGGAAGTCTCTTAATTAGTGATGGGCAGATCTGGACTATAAAAGTCCAGATCTGCGTGGTTTCAGAGGTACCCGAGTCCTGGGCCCGGAATTCTGGGTATTAATCCGTATCTGGCACTCAAGGAAATAAAAAAAATAAAGGAAAATAAAGAATATAGCAATGAAGCAATCCCTTTATACTTACGAAGGCACCATTGCTGAACACTTCTCCTGCGGCTTCTCCTTCGCTTTTTGCCACCGCACCAGGGCAATCGGAAAGAGTTGGGTAAAGCGCCGGGCTTGTCACATCTTATGGATGCAACAATCCCGGGAGTCTGCAGTTTGCTATTTTTAGACAGGAGGGCAATAACCATGGCCCTCTCCAGCCTGAGAATACCAGCCCCCATCCCACGGTCTTTATCTTGGCTGGGTTTCAAAATTGTGGGGACCGCACACCATTTTAATAATTATTATGTTAAATAATTAAAAAAAAAAAAGCTGTATGCGGTTCCTCCTATTTTGATACACAGCCAAGATAAGTGGAGGGCTGGCGGCTGCAGCCTGTAGCCGTGGGCTTTATTTGTGCTAGGTATCACAATATGAGGGGACCCTACAGCAAATATTTTATTTGTTTATTTTTATTGTACGCTATAGAGCCGCAGACCGGGTCTGTGATTGGTCAGACATGCTGTCACACAGGCGGGGGGCGCGTCTGACTACAACCAATCACAGACGCTCGTGGGCAGGGAAAACAGTGAATATTCAATGAAAGTTAATTATTGGCTTCGGAAGTGAATGCGTCACCTGGAAGCAGTGTGACAGCCACAACGGAGCCTCAGTAAGTACAGCGCACCTGCTCCTATCTCTTCTATCACCATTTTTAAACTCCGGATTCTGGTCCCCATTTTCTTATATGGGGACCAGAATCCAGACCGGAACCAGATTTTTAAAAAAAGATAACGGGAACCTGCCGGTCTGGTTATCTGTGAGTCCAGCCATCCCTACTCTTAATATTAAAATCCATTTTATAGATCATGGAAATTTCTACAATAGAGCTGATGATGACCAAAGGAATACATGTTTTGGACAATTAATTGGCAAATACAAAAAGCTGGTACTATATTGTGCTTTTTAGCTTTTTAGTATTTTCTGTAATTGTGGTTTGGCTATATAGCACAATGCATAGAATTCACTCATGGATAATAAATATACCAAGCAAAGAAATGTGCTTCAAAGCCAACGTACAAGCTACTGACTTGTCCCTGACTCATCATTCCTACTTAAACTAGATCTGATGATGAAATATGCCACCCTATTAAAGGTAATATAATAAAGTACAAAGCCAGTGAGTTTCTATTAGAAACGGCATAAAAAAATCTGGTGTTGCCTATCTAATAAGTAAATGCCTTGCAGAAAGCACACAGGATCGTTGTTTCTAGTGTATTCTGAAGGTTTACCCTGTCTCTTATAGGTAATCAAAAACATAAAATAAATAGAAACTTGGCACTAGTGTGAAATTATGGAGAAGGATAAGCCATTAACAGGTGTATGAAAGCAGTCAGACACAAAAATAAGCAAGTGGTGCTCTTTTAGGCAAAGAAAAAAATGAACAAAAAATTAAAGCACTCACCAGTCATAAAAAAAGATCTTAATCTTTTTAAAAATACAAACACGTGGCCATGAGATGTGAAACAAGAGTAGTTTTGGCAATGACCATTTTTGATGTACTCGCATTCTATAGGCTGGAAAGGTGCATGAGTGCACGCAAAATGGTCATTGCCAACACTGCACCCCCCTGGCTACATGTGTTTAGATTTTTTATACGAATAAACAAGATTTATATTGCTGGTGAGTGTCTTCATTTTTATTCTTCCTTTGTTCATTTGTTACATTGTCTGTCTTGTTAGCTCCATATATTTGGAAGGTAGTCAATACAAAAACCTGTTTACTTAACACCTAAAAAAGACCAAAAAATTCTGCCCAGTGGTCACCCCAGGATTACCGCTTCATGAATATAATTTCTAATATACCCTACAGCTAGTATGCTTTTAAAAGGGTTGTTCAATACGAGGACAACACCTTCTGATTCTAGTTGTCTCTCCCAGTTAAAATAAAAAACCCTGTACTCCCCTCCCATTCCATTGTGACATCACGCAAGCCCTGAGTCCAATCACCGCCGACTTCTCTTGCTATGTCTTCAGACCAAATGAGCAATCAACAGGAATTGAGTAGCAGCTGCAGTGTCAATTCTTGTTTATTTACTCATTTGGTCCGAAGGTGGGGAGAGAGAAGCCCGGTGATTGGACACGAGGCTCGTGTGACATCACAATGTCAGGTAAACGCTGATCCGCGATTACCAACATTGCTGAAAGAGCACCAGAAAGGAGGGTGAGTACAGGCTCTTTTATTTTAACTGGGGGAAACAAGAATCAGAAGGGGTTGTCCTGGTAGTGGACAAGCCCATTAAACTGCCACAATGCTATAAATGGAAACTGAGATTGAATGTCCATAATTTCTAAATTCAAGAAGCCAAGGTATTGTAGACAATGTCTCAATCTAATTTGAAATAGTTAAGAATTTCCATGATTGAACACCATCAATGCATTTTTGGTATTATTAGGGTGAGGCCACAAAGTGAGGTGGGCTGTGTAAATGAAACTATGCCCCCCCATGGTGACAAATAACAAGACTATAATGAATTTGTTTGTCCATTTACCTGGTGTGGGTGACCGGAGTGCACAAAAAATCTAAGCACGTTCCTTTAATTTTAGTCACTTTAAGGGGTTATCCAGGACAAATATATTGATGATCTATTTAAAGGATAGGTAACAAATCGATGGTTGTCCGGCACTCAGTACCCACAATGATTACGGTATCTACTGCCAAATGTAAACACATTGGCTAATTTTATATTAAAATTCCCAGTCGAGACTCTGTATGTCATCAATATGTGAATCCTTGACTGTGCCACTGCCTCTTCAGTTTGGGAATTGAGGGTCATCTGTGTACCCTTCAGTATGACATGTTAAATGACAATATGAGGCTAGATTTCTGCTTTACATGTACTTATCGCTTCAGCACAAGAGAATGATCTACTGCATTTACTGTAATACTCTGATTAAAGCTGTTGCTCTGCATGCAAGCTCCACTTTACATCTCTTTTCTTTCCAAGGTCAAAGCAGATGGATGAGAGAAATGCTTCCAAATATTATGACATCTCGATTTTTAATGATAGACTTATTTGTTCTGGCACATTTTTTATGCTGTGTCATGAAGATTTAGCACAAATCCTGGTCACCTTCCATAGTTTTTCTCCTTCAAACTGTTCATTATACTCCATTGTAATTCTCTATAGGAAGTAATTTAGAATTTAACAGCTTTATGAAACTGTGTCAATGCTAAGTACATACTGAATTTCATATGATGCCATCTGCAGTGGCTACTAAGGTCAAAAATTGTGAGCGTAATGCTTGTGTTGTGATTGAAGCCAAAAAGACCATAGTTTAACTAATTATACATTGTAATAATGTATTTCAGTGCTGACAATTCTAAAGAACAATGGTTTAATAGATTTTAATAGGTTTATTCAACTTTTCCATAAAAAAAAAACAACAACTGCATTGAAACAAAAATACAGTTCTTCTTTTCCATTGCAATCCAGCCTGGTTACTCCATTGGTTGTATTCATCGAGATCGCCTAGATACTAAAGGCAAACTCCCTGTGACACCGCTGAAAGACTACTTCAGACTGGTCAAAAAATTCCTATTGCTACCATTGGTGCAGTGATGGATGGCCTGCATAGTGTAGCAGAGAGGAAAGAATTTTAATAGATTCAGTCTCATGGAAATTGGTGAATATTTTTGGTCAGCGGATTAGGAATGAATAATTACTGTATCAATTAAGGCAGGTGCAGTAAGGAACCACTTTGACCGACTAGAGTAGAAAGCCTCCAACATCAGGTGGTTCTACAAGAACATAATATGGGATCTATTAGAAGGTAATACTGATTGTGATCCATATTTTTTCAAGAATCTGGTTGAGACGCCCCTGATGAGCCCCTATACCAGTTGAAAAGGGGTGAAACGCATAGGGAGATTCTTGGATTGATATGGAATAATCTAAATTATTTATTTAAATCTATCTCACACAGACAAACTGACCGATGTATGATTGTGTCGCGGGCGGAGGAGGGGACGCTGCGCTCTCCCACTGCTCGGGTCCGGCTGCCGCTGCTGCTGCGGCTGCTGCTGCTCGGTGGCTCGAGCGATGGGCCGGATCCCGGGGACTCGAGCGGCGCTCTTCGCCCGTGAGTGAAAAGGGGATTGGTTTTGGGGATTTATTGTCCGTGACGCCACCCACGGTTGTGGTGATTTTTTATAGCACCACCGCTGCTCTGTATGGGGATCCCGGGAGCGGTGACAGGGAGCAGCAAAGTTGTTAGTTCTCCCCTCCGTGAGTAGGGGTGGTTTGTCCCGGGGCCCAGTGATGAGGTGCAGGATGAGGGATGGCAGGGCCGGTGCAGAGCTTGGTGAGGTGCAGGGTCGCGGGGGCAGCGCTGTGCCTCACGGCACGGTGGTACTCACTCAGCCTGAGACGATCGCACAGTTCTCGGTAAAACACATGGCTGGAAAGACGGTTCCCATGGACGGCTGCTGTTGCTTTTCCCCGGTAGCTAACGGTGACTGTCTCTTTCCCTGTACCTATGCTCAATGTTGGTAGCGATGGATTCCCACCGGTAACCCGCTCCCCGACTTGGATATGGGCCGGAGGAGCCCCTCTTTGCCCGCAGGTGCTGGCCCTGAGAAACTGGTGCCTTGGCGGTGGCGGTGTCTCTCTCATATGGTTGGACTGTTGCCTTCAATCGGGACTTAGTTGTTTGGAGACCCGGAGGTCCCCTTCACTGACGGATTTGGCAAATTCACGGCGACTCCTAGCCTTGCCGGGATCTGAAAGGCCCCTGCCAATGGTGCTGGCTTCTCCTTGTGTACCGGTCCGATACCGCCGGGCCACCACCCGTCCGTGGTCCTTACGGTAACTCCGATAGGCCACTCCTGCAGACGGTCACCGCTGTCTGCTAACCTTGCTGTCTCGGTCCGGGGCACACACCCGGACCAACTTCAGGCTCTTAGCTGTCACTCTTCTCTTTCCACTTTCACTACACCACTGCTCTCTCTCCTCTCCAAAACTGAACTCCAGCTCTGCCTGAGCTAAACTGCCTGGTTTTCCCGCCTCCAGGACTGTGAACTCCTTGGTGGGTGGAGACCAACCGCCTGGCTCCACCCCCTGGTGTGGACATCAGCCTCTGGAGGAAGGCAACAAGGATTTCAGGTCTAGCTTAGATGTGCCTAACCGGGGTGTAGGGTGTGGTGATGTCATTACCTGTGACCCCTGGCTTGCCCAGGGCGTCGCATTCCCCCTTAGCAAAATGCAGACCGTCCGCGGGCTGCCTGTCCAACACCAGTTTTATTTTTCTGAAAAAAAGATAAGAAAACAATACAAGTAGAAGAACATCATCCCACAATGGGAGGCACTTTTCTTAAACGTTACGGTAATGGTTTCAACGGTTACGGCTTCCGCTCTCACCCACTCAAGCAACCTGGCCCTGATGTTGCCCCTAAGAAACAGGCAGCACCCCTTGACCCCAGTCCAGCACCAAGTTACCCGAGCAGGATCTGTCCTTCCCCTCCAGAGGATCGCCACCGGTTCCGGTGGTGGCTGGGCCCCAGCCTGCTCCACTGCAGGCCCTTCCTACAACCTGTCTCTCCGGAGGCGGTAACGATAAGCCATAACAAAAACATTTTTATTTACATTCTACAAGTTTGTGGTTGCCCTGCAAGTTCACGGGCTTGTCCGTAAGGAGTCCCTTACGCAACTTTTCAAACGGTCCCCACGGGGACAATGGTGCCGGCAACGGCCGGTTCAATCACGGTTCAATCAGGTGACTTCATCGGTTGATCACTTATCATTTTCTCATAACTTTCAAGTTTTGAGCTTGTACACACAAACACTCTGATGGTCCCTACGGGGACTGTGCAGCGGCATTCCGCTGCCCTTACTCCATCTCTTCGGGGTCTGCTGGATCCTCTGCCACCAGCATATCAAACATGCAGCGACAGGCTTGCTGTGACATGGGCGCCCGGTATCCATTCCCACCATTACGCGCGGTGTAATAAACTGCCGGTTTCCCCACATAACGGAGACTCTCACTTGCCTCCTCACCTCCAGGGGTGGGCTCAGCACCAGAGCTAGAATCGCTGGAGTCACCGTCACTTGTATCTGCGTCAGGCGGGTTGCCGCCAGCTGCCGCAGCCTCCTGGCTTCCAGTATCCAGCACATCAAATCCTTCTACAGTAGCACGGGGCAATAGGTCAGGCGAGTTTACACTGAGGCGCCCCATAAGTAACGGTAGGGGCGATGCTTGAGTCGAGACTAGGCCGGGCCCCTCAGCCGCAGTGGCCAGTCCTGGTAGGACATAGGGACGTGGGTCACCAGTCGGCTCCGTCACATCTGTTCCCATCCCGTGCCTCGGGGCGGTTGCAATCAGCATCTCCACCTCACGGGTCCACTGCTCCATCATCCGGAAGATCTGATTCTGTTGACGTTGGTTAAACTCAACTACTCTGGCCCTCATCCACGCCACAGTCCCGAGCTCGGGCACGGACCCCGGTACAATCACTGCCGGGGTCTCCAACACATTTTCATTAAGGGGCCTCGGCTCCGGTGACTTCTGGGGAAGCAGTTCAGGGCTGTGCCTGGTGTCTGCAGCCGGTCGGTCCGCTTGGGCAGACGGGTAGGGTACCGCTACCGGTTGGACAGGTAGCGGGCCTAATGGCGGGGCGGCAGTGGCTAACGCGGGTAGCGGGGGAGACAGCAGGGTGAACGGGTGTAGGCCGGGCCCCTCAGCCGCAGTGGCCGATCCCTCAGGAATACAGGGACATGGGTCTCTTACCCCTTCCTCCAAAACTTTCTCCACCTCGAATCTCCGCATAGTAGCCACCATGTCCGCCATGTCGGCCTCCCACTCCTCCAAGAGGAGCTGCATGCGGGCCTGGAGACGTTGATTCAGCGGGGCGGTCCGGTCCTCCACCCACGCCGCTGTGCCTGGCGCAGGGGTTTCGCTGCTGTTAGTTGGAGCGGACATCCTAGCAGTCGCGCTCTCCAGGAACTAGCAACAAGATGGCCGCAGAGTCCTGGCATCCCTGCTTTTATAGCCGCGGCTACATGCGACCAGTCCCAATTTCGCCCCCCTTAGCCTCTTTCCGGCCCCTCCTCTATCGGGGCGGGGTTTTGGCCTTCGCGACTCCACTACTTGAGAAGACGCTCGAGCGGGAACTTTTCGCGCCAAAGATGGCGGCTTCTGAAATTTTTCGGCCGGACACCTCCGGCGGTAACAAGGCGCACCTCTACCCAACGGCAGAGCGGTAAGATCCTGTTTGTGACGCCAAGTTGTCGCGGGCAGAGGAGGGGACGCTGCGCTCTCCCACTGCTCGGGTCCGGCTGCCGCTGCTGCTGCGGCTGCTGCTGCTCAGTGGCTCGAGCGATGGGCCGGATCCCGGGGACTCGAGCGGCGCTCCTCACCCGTGAGTGAAAAGGGGATTGGTTTTGGGGATTTATTGCCCGTGACGCCACCCACGGTTGTGGTGATTTTTGATAGCACCACCGCTGCTCTGTATGGGGATCCCGGGAGCGGTCACAGGGAGCAGCAAAGTTGTTAGTTCTCCCCTCCGTGGGTTGGGGTGGTTTGTCCCGGGGCCCAGTGATGAGGTGGAGGATGAGGGATGGCAGGCCCGGTGCAGGGCTTGGTGAGGTGCAGCATCACGGGGGCAGCGCTGTGCCTCACGGCACAGTGGTACTCACTCAGCCTGAGATGATGACACAGTTCTCGGTAAAACACACGGCTGGAAAGACGGTTCCCACGGACGGCTGCTTTTGCTTTTCCCCGGTAGTTAACGGTGACTGTCTCTTTCCCTGCACCTATGCTCAATGTTGGTAGCAATGGATTCCCACCGGTAACCCGCTCCCCGACTTGGATATGGGCCGGAGGAGCCCTTCTTTGCCCACAGACGCTGGCCCTGAGAAACTGGTGCCTTGGTGGTGGCGGTGTCTCTCTCATACGGTTGGACTGTTGCCTTCAATAGGGACTTAGTTGTTTGGAGACCCGGAGGTCCCCTACAATGACGGATTTGGCAAATTCACGGCGACTCCTAGCCTTGCCGGGATCCGAAAGGCCCCTGCCAATGGTGCTGGCTTCTCCTTGTGTACCGGTCCAGTACCGCCGGGCCACCACCCGTCCGCGGTCCTTACGGTAACTCCGATAGGCCACTCCTGCAGACGGTCACCGCCGTCTGCTAACCTTGCTGTCTCGGTCCGGGGCACACACCCGGACTAACTTCAGGCTCTTAGCTGTCACTCTTCTCTTTCCACTTTCACTCACCACTGCTCTCTCTCCTCTCCAAAACTGAACTCCAGCTCTGCCTGAGCTAAACTGCCTGGTTTTCCCGCCTCCAGGACTGTGAACTCCTTGGTGGGTGGAGACCAACCGCCTGGCTCCACCCCCTGGTGTGGACATCAGCCCCTGGAGGAAGGCAACAAGGATTTCAGGTCTAGCTTAGATGTGCCTAACCGGGGTGTAGGGTGTGGTGATGTCATTACCTGTGACCCCTGGCTTGCCCAGGGCGTCACAATTGGATAAAATAGTATGGCCCTATTTCTATCAAAAATGACTATAGGGGACAATCTGGGACAAATCTATTCTCCCTAGACTGTGCACTAACTATCTTTTTGTGGGCCCTTTTGGTGATGCACTACTACCCACTGTAAAATAGGAGCACTGGAGTCTAGATAAAGGAAAGGGATCATACAGGAATTAGTCGATGAATGGGGGCGTCACTATTACTAGGACGCCGACCCCCGTATGCTAGGAAGGGAAAGGATAGGGATAGTATCTGTCAATATCCTCCCTTTCTTCAAACTGAGCTCATTTTAATTTTATATTTCTTATATGTACTTTGTTGTAGTGTATGTGTATAATAATGAAGAATTAATTTTAACAAGGGAGTTTCATTTTCGGTGTTATTTGGTTTACATCTACCTGAAGCATCAAATATTGGTATAGTTTCTGTTATATGGGCAGCAAGAATAGACTAACAGGTTCCCTTTAAATGCATTATATAATACAAGTGCATCTCAATAAATTAGAATATCATCAAAAAGTTAATTTATTTCAGTAATTCAATACAAAAAGGAAACAGATATATAGTCATTGCAAACAGAGTGATCTATTTCAAGTGTGTATATATATTTATATATATATATATTTTTTTTATCTATATATAGTATATAAACTATGTTACGGATATACACTAACCTTTATTCATGTGAACGTCTGGCGCTCCCCACTGATAGCGATACCTCTGCTAGATTGCTTCTCTTATGACAATTAGTTTTGTTTGTTTTTTTGTTGCAGACAATAAAAAAAAATAATTGAAACATTCAAATGTAGTTTTTCCAATTTTTCAGTAAAAGAGAATTCCAGTGTTCCAATAAGCTCCAAAAGTATCTCACTTCCTGCTGGTTTGGTGGGATCACCACCAGATCATAGAGAAGCCTGGATGGACAAAGTTGTTTCAAACGCATATTAGAAAAGATTCTGTCCTTCATCAGGGTTGTGTCCAGCTCCTCTTTCTTCTCTGTACATAGTTTCCCAAATAGCAGAGCTGTGTGACTAAGTCATAACTTGCTTGCTTTATCATTACTACTGTCATATTACATACTGTAACACCTACAGTTAGGTCCAGAAATATTTGGACAGTGACACAAGTTTTGTTATTTTAGCTGTTTACAAAAACATGTTCAGAAATACAATTATATATATAATATCGGAGAAAGAGTTTAGGAATCATAGCTCTGTAATGCATAGCCTCCTCTTTTTCAAGGGACCAAAAGTAATTGGACAAGGCTGCGGCTGTAAAGGCCTGGCAAAGCATTAAGAAGGAGGAAACCCAGCGTTTGGTGATGTCCATGGGTTCCAGACTTAAGGCAGTGATTGCCTCCAAAGGATTTGCAACAAAATATTGAAAATAAAAATATTTTGTTTGGGTTTGGTTTATTTGTCCAATTACTTTTGACCTCCTAAAATGTGGAGTGTTTGTAAAGAAATGTGCACAATTCCTACAATTTCTATCAGATATTTTTGTTCAAACCTTCAAATTAAACGTTACAATCTGCACTTGAATTCTGTTGTAGAGGTTTCATTTCAAATCCAATGTGGTGGCATGCAGAGCCCAACTCGCGAAAATTGTGTCACTGTCCAAATATTTCTGGACCTAACTGTAAATGTGTATTAGTAAAACTGCCTTATATTCTTTAAAAACTATTTTAAAAATTCATAAAAACATCATGCTAAAAGAGAATAAAGCTATTATTTAAGAGCATAGTCTATGTGCTAACACATTCATGTAAACATACCAGCATATCAGTATGTCCTATGTCAACACCAAAATGAACAAATACTGCATAAAGATCTCATTCACATGATGCAATGTTAGATATTTTGAATCTAGAAATTCAAATTTAAAATATTCAGTTTGTTAGGCCCATTAATGTGGTTAATTCACATGGGGCAACCCAATGTAGTTTCTGTGCACAGTCTACATGAAATCTGTATCAATAAGTACAACTTTCCTGACTCTCTTCCTCAAATCAGATTTCAAATCAATGATGAGATGACATATCTGTATGATACCATAAGGTCAAAAAAGCAACCTCAGACAGACTTGGCACTAACCTCTCTATATAACAGGTCTCAGATGAACCCCAGCCTACATCCTCTAAATCCTGTACAGGTATCTGAATTTAAAACAGGGCACCCGGGGTTGAGTCTTCAGAGTAGCTACCTTGGTTGTTTCTGTAATATATAGTAGCTTTATTTATTGATAGTGACAGCATAACAGATGAGAGCAGACTAAAGGTAAGAGTAGATGGTGCGGTACAGAGAGTTGCCAACAGTCCAGAATTTCATAGACAGAGTATATATAGGTACATTTTTTCCCCTCTGTAAAAAAATGTATGTACACCTCTAGTTATAGTTAGATATCATCCTTTTACAGTTCAAAGCAAATGCAGGTGTCATTGTCATAACAAATTAGGGGCTGTAGAAACATATAACTTAAAATCTTAATGATATAGTGTGGTCTTCCGATGTGTCTATATTCGTGATTTTTTGACAATCTATCCTTAAAAAAAAAGTTCGACAACCCTGGAGGTAGTGGTGTCATAGCAGCGCATTCAAAGTCCTTGCTTCCCATGTAGGTCAATGGCCATGATTGTGAAAAAAATTGTGCAGTAATTGGCTGTTGTAGAGGGCTGAGTTTTGGCCATCTGTAGATGGCCGCTCTGTGCGACCCCTCCCAAAACATTACTTAGTTTGTAATGATCTGTTACTAACATTAAGAATCCAAATTATAGACAGCAGATATTAATATCAGTCCTCAAGGTGAGTTTTGTTGTAAAATTGAAAAACCAATCAAGCTATTGTCTTAATTATAGTTCCAATAGCCTGAAGAGCTGAACATTTTTATTTGGAGGATTGCCAAACTTTTTTCTTTTCTGTGTTACAATACAAACTTCTCTAATGGTATATTGGAGAATAAATCTACTATTGTGGAAATGCAAAATCTGACTGGAGTCAGCAAATGTAAAAATCAGCAAGTGATGAATAGATCTGGGCTGCAATCCAATCCAATTGTCATTTTGAGACCAGTATTTAATGCCAAAATGGCCCAATTAGTACAAGGTGTGTGCTAAATTCACAGAAATGTGTGTGGATATTTGTGATTTAGTAGCAAGTATTGACCTTTAGAAAATTTTTGTACAGTGTGAAGATGTCTGAGCTGTCAGAACTACACATTGTATAGTCACAACGTAAAAAATGGTGGATAAGCTAATTCCTAGAAAAAAATATATTTGAGACTTCCTGAAATGGAACCTGTCAACTGATACATACTGGCCACTTCATAGCAGCATTTATCAGGCACTGGCTGTATTCTCTCAGTCAGGTATGTTTGAATTTGGAACAGTGCAGCATGTCAGAATCGATCATACCTGGCTGATATACTACTACCAGTGCTTGATACACGCTGCCCACAGATTGATTGGGCAGAATGTAGCAGATGTCAGTTTCTCTTTTAGTCTGTGAATCGCATTTAGAGGGTTTTTCCAACCTCTCAAAAGTTCAAAAACCATGGTCCAGGTGTTGTGATCCCTATTCACATCCGCAGCTGGTCTCTGAAGACTTTCACTTTTTTCCAATCTACTGCAGCAAATCTCAACACTGTGCCCTTAAAAATAGCAATGTCATGTTCCCGAATAGAAATATCCACCCATACTGTGTCCATGAATAAGTGCCTCTCACTGTGCTCCCTTCAAAAAATATGACTATGCTGTTCTTTTATAAAATATTCCCTCCACACTAGCCCCCTTTTGAACATTTAATAATGTCCCCCAATGTACAGCTCATCTATACACAGTATGAAACCCCTATATTTCCACTATACACAGGTAATAAGAACATTTCCAGTTCACCATACCTTTAAAGTCCTGAGGGATCCTTTTGCAGTGCTCAGTACATAAAGTCGGCATCAAACTTGAGAAAAAAAAAGTATTTGTCCGGTAACATGCGAGCAAGTTTAAAATCAGTTTATTCCCCAAAAAATGCACAGAACATGACAAAAAAATGGATTAAAAAAATCCCATGTGACTTTTTTAATCCACTTTTTTGTTATGTTCTGTGAATTTTTGAGAGGAAATAAACAGATTTTAACCTTGGACGCATATTGCTGGACAAATGCTTTTCTCTTTTTTCTCCTTTATGCGCAGTATGATGTTCCCATAGCTCCCCTATACACAGTATGATACCTCTACACCTCTCTACACCTCCCCTATACAGCCTCTACACCTCCCCTATACACAGTATGATGGACGCACAGCTTCCCTATACACAGTATGATGACTTTACACCTCCGCTATACACAGTGTAACCCCACACCTCCCCTATACAAAGTATGGATACCTTTACACCTCCCCTATACACAGTATGATAAACCCCCAGCCTGAGGTATATGGGCCCTCAAAATAGGCCCCATTCTGGTGTATATGGGCCCCAGCCTGGGCCCCATGCTAGCATATATAGGGGCCCCAACACTAGTCTTCATGCTGATATATATGGGTCCCACCCAGGGCCTCATGCTAGTGTATATGGGGCCACTGCCTGGGCTCCATCCTGGTGTACACTGTGTGCAGAATTATTAGACAAATGAGTATTTTGATCACATGATACGTTTTATACATGTTATCCTACTCTAAGCTGTACAGGCTTGAGAGCCAATTACCAATTAAGTAAATCAGGTGATGTGCATCTCTGTAATGAGGAGGGATGTAATGTAATGACATCAACACCCTATATAGGTGTGCTTAATTATTAGGCAACTTCCTTTCCTTTGGCAAAATGGGTCAGAAGAGAGATTTGACGGGCTCTGAAAAGTCCAAAATTGTGAGATGTCTTGCAGAGGGATGCAGCAGTCTTGAAATTGCCAAACGTTTGAAGCGTGATCCCCGAACAATCAAGCGTTTCATGGTAAATAGCCAACAGGGTCACAAGAAGCGTGTTGGACAAAAAAGGCGCAAAATAACTGCCCATGAATTGAGGAAAATCAAGCATGAATCTGCCAAGATGCCATTTGCCACCAGTTTGGCCATATTTCAGAGCTGCAACATTACTGGATTATTTAAAAGAAAAAGGTGTGCCATACTCAGGGACATGGCCAAGGTAAGGAAGGCTGAAAAATGGCCACCTTTGAACAAGAAACATAAGATCTAACGTCAAGACTGGGCCAAGAAATATCTTAAGTCTGATTTTTCAAAGGTTTTATGGACTGATGAAATGAGAGTGACTCTTGATGGGCCAGATGGATGGGCCAGAGGCTGGATCAGTAAAAGGCAGAGAGATCCACTCTGACTCAGACACCAGCAAGGTGGAGGTGGGGTACTGGTATGGGCTGGTAACATCAAAGATGAACTTGTAGGACCTTTTCGGGTTGAGGATGGAGTGAAGCAACTCCTAGACCTATTGCCAATTTCTGGAAGACAACTTCTTCAAGCAGTGGTACAGGAAGAAGTCAGTATCGTTCAAGAAAAACATGATTTTCATACAGGACACTGCTCCATCACATGCATCCTACTACTCCACAGCGGCATCCTACTACTCCACAGCGTGGCTGGCCAGTAAAGGTCTAAAAGATGAAAAATAATGACATGGCCCCCTTGTTCACCTGATCTAAACCACATAGAGAACCTGTGATCCCTCATAAAATGTGAGATCTACAGGGAGGGAAAACAGTACACCTCTTGGAACAGTGTCTGGGAGGCTGTGGTGGCTGCTGCACGCAATGTTGATCGTAAACAGATCAAGCAACTGACAGAATCTATGAATGGTAGGCTGTTGAGTGTCATCAGAAAGAATGGTGGCTATATTGGTCACTAATTTTTGGGGGGGTTGTTTTTTCATGTCAGAAATGTTTATTTCTAAATTTTGTACAGTTATATTGGTTTACCTGGTGAAAATAAACAAGTGAGATGGGAATATATTTGTTTTTTAATAAGTTGCCTAATAATTATGCACAGTAATAGTTACCTGCACAAACAGATATCCTCCTAAGATAGCCAAATCTAAGACCCCACTCCAACTTAATATTAAGCTTTGATATTTATGAGTCTTTTGGGTTGATTGAGAACATAGTTGTTGATCAATAATAAAAAAAATCCTCTAAAATACAACTTGCCTAATAATTCTGCACACGGTGTATATGAGCCCCCAGTTTGATGTAAATGGGCCTCAAGCATGGGCCCTATGCTGGTATATATGGGCCTACAGCTGATATATATGGGCTCCCAGTGTACGGTCCCCCAGCGTTGGTATACATGTCCCCCGTTCTGCGTTTAAAAATAAATAAATAAATAAATATCATATAGTCACCTGATCCAACAGGTCTTGAGCGGTGCAACACAGCAGAGTATCGGCGCTTTACCACGCTGGGATTTTGGTGTCCTGCGTGTGCGCTGTCATCAGCAGCAGTGCAGGGTGATAGTGTCTCCCTAGCACTGCCGCAGAAGTGAACTATATCGACTGAGCACGGGGTCTGGGGCAGCCGTACCCTCTGCCCCCCCAGTAGGTATGCTACTGTGTCCCACTCATACACTCTACAGGGAACCTGAGCGCTCGCAGGTTAAACGAGAAAGAGGGATGTTGCATCCAGAATTTTGGGAGACTCCAAGACACAATCCAGCACATATGCAAGTGAAAATTCCTTATTTATAGATTAAAATACTACAAAAAGAAACTACAGTGACATATTCACAAAAATGTTGAAACCTACATATTTCGAACCATATGGTTCTTAATCATGCTAGGATATGTCTTGCCATGATTAACCTTTGTAGTTTGTCACTGATTTGTTTTTCTTCTATTGTAATTAATAAATAAGGAGTTATTACTCACAAGTGCTGGATTGGGTTTTGTAGCTTCCCAGGACACTGGATGCTTCCTTCCTCTATATAACTTTCACAGTCGCCATTCACCACCTGGCGATTTTTTTTGTTTCACGTTTTTTCCTCCCTTTCTTCTAAGAGCAATTATCTTTTCATTTTTCTGTCAATATAGCCATAAGGGGGCATGTTTTTGCAAGATAAATTGTGTTTTTTAATGACACCATTCAAGTTGTGTTTTTAAATGACACAATTCACTCTGCCCCATATTGTACTGAAAAATCCAAATTGCAAGAAAAGTGCAATTGCACACTGACTTTTGTGGGGTTTTATTTATCACGCTCACTAAATGGTAATACTGACCTCAGAGTATGATTCCCCAGGTCAGTACAAGTTCATAGATACTAAGCATGTATAGTTTTTTTTTTATTTAAGTGGTGATAAAAAAAATTGGAAATTTGTCAAGAAAAAAGAATTACGCTTTTGGTGCCACTTTCCAACACCTATAACATTTTAATTTTCTGGATCTAGGGCTAAGTGATGGCTTATTTTTTGGCTTTTAGTTATCATCATCACAATCTGCACACTCTCCATACTGTCCCGCACATGCTGCCCATTCTCCATACTGTTCTGTACATGCTTTCCACTCTCCATACTGTAGCCTACACGATGCTTCTGTACTAGGTGGTCGAGCTCTGACAATGTTTATGCTAAATATTATGTTTCTACTGTGAAATGTGGGTTTATATTAAGTGTATTGTATTATGTGGGTCGACGGTGAGATATTGGTTGGGATCAGTATTAGTTAGATAGAGATAGAGTTGAGCTTGTAAGACACATAGGAATGTCACCATCTGGTGGCCAGTTTAAATATCGTGAATAATGGATATATAAAAAGTTAAGATTAGGCCTGTGAGAGTTTTAGGCATATAAATAGAGAAAGTGTCCATTTTAGAGGGAGTAGGTGAGCTAAGGTTCTGCCTAGCAGGACCAACCGGGGTTGGTCCTGAAAACCTGATGCCAATCCCAGAAAATCTGGAGCATAAGGCTCATTCTGGTGGGCTTGGTGAACCTAACCAGACATGATGTGTAGGGGAATTGGTCAAGAAAGACGGGTCAAACCTGGAGTACCATAGACCCATGCAAAACACTCTGAGGGTATAGACTGAGAAAGGAGAGGCTGCCCCAGCTTATATGGTAGCCTAGGAAGGTAAAGCTGCTGCTGCACCCATAGTGGGAGCTTCTAAATTAAAGGAGGGCTACCTCTGCATTTACAGTCATATGAAAAAGTTTGGGCACCCCTATTAATGTTAACCTTTATTCTTTATAACAATTTGGGGTTTTGCAACAGCTATTTCAGTTTCATACATCTAATAACTGATGGACTCAGTAATATTTCTGGATTGAAATGAGGTTTATTGTACTAACAGAAAATGTGCAATCCGCATTTAAACAAAATTTGACCAGTGCAAAAGTATGGGCACCTCAACATAAAAGTGACATTAATATTTTGTAGATCCTCCTTTTGCAAAATAACAGCCTCTAGTCGCTTCCTGTAGCTTTTAATGAGTTCCTGGATCCTGGATGAAGGTATATTTCACCATTCCTGTTTACAAAACAATTCCAGTTCAGTTAAGTTTGATGGTCGCCGACCAATATTTCAATCCAGAAATATTACTGAGTCCATCAGTTATTAGATATATGAAACTGAAATAGCTGTTGCAAAAACCCAAATTGTTATAAAGAAAAAAGGTTAATATTAATAGGGGTGCCCAAACTTTTTCATATGACTGTATATGGTAGTCCTAAAGGGAAGGAATACCCCAGTGAAAGAGGAAGAATGTTGAGGAGACCCATTGGATCAAATACTTAATTAACCTCTGGACATAGAGGATTGTGGGAAGTGTGTTCAATGAAATCGATTCTGTATATGTAAGCCAGTCTTCAGAGATACCCAAGATAGCCCCCAATGACGTCATAAACCCACCCATCAGCATCACCACAGATCTGCCCAGATGACATCATAGACCCACCCATCAGCATCACCGCAGATCCGCCCCGATGATGTAATAGACCCGCCTATGATGACAGCCACCAATCAGCTCATGGACTAACACATTGTTCAACCCACTGACCAATGAGTGTGGGAGGAAACCGGAGTACTCAAAGGAAACCCACACAAACACAGGGAGAATATACAAACTTCTTGCAGATGTTGTACTTGGTGGGATTTGAACCCAGGACACCAGTACTGCAATGCTAACCACTGAGCCATGTGATTAGTTATGCAGATTCTTGTCATGTCACTCCTTTGTTAATGTTTTGCTCTTGGTGTTTGAAAATCTTTTTCTTCCTGTATACTATAAATTACAACCTGTTCTCACTCTCCCTAATAGCTCAGGATGTTATTAGGTTGATTCCCAATGGAAAGTCATTGGTTCAAATCAAGGACCAGCCATGAAGATTACCCAAGAAAAGAAGGACTGCATCATCTAGCTCATCGATAGCAGTCTCTCAGCCAAGGAAATGCCCACACTGCATCATGTGAGTGCCATGACAGTTGGAAGAAGAAGAAGAAATGAAGTCCATCAATCCATTCAAAAGCCAATGGGTGGACATCCAGGCAAAATATCAGGGTCAACAAGTAGGCTCATCACAAGGTCTATCAGTTTTGGCATGACAAATACGGCAGTGGAGATGGCTCTTATGCTTCTTAATAGTGGTATCACATATGTCCATGCATTGTGTGACATATGTTACATAAGTCAGGAATAGTGGCCTGAAAAAAGTTAAGCGGCCTCTACTTCAATAATGGCCCAAAAAAGGTGAAGAGGACTCAACTTCAATATCATCATAAGAAGCGCCGGCTTGAGTTTGCAAAAAAGTACGAAAAGTGGACAGTAGAACAGAAGATTAGAAACAGATGATTTGGAGTAATGAGACAAAAGTCAACAGACCAGTGATGAGTCCAAATAGATCTGGAAGAAATAAGAGAAAAAGACACAAGCGGATCAAGAAATTGAAGGAACTGTTTGCTTGGTGTAGGAAAACTGATGATATGGGTTTGTTTCACAACCAAAGGCATTAGATACTTGATGAGGATCAATGGTAGTTTTCAATGCAAAGCTATATGTGAGTATCCTACAAGACGAGTTACCTCATACACTCGAGTAGTATCGGTATGAAAAGGACGACAGTGTTAAAGCAGGACAATGATCCAAAGCATATGTCTAAATTGACTAAGAAATGGTTCAATGACAATGAAGTAGAGGTGCTGGATTGGCCCCCACAGTCCCCAGACCTTAAGCCAATCGAACAATTGTGGGTAGAGTTTAAGCTGTATACATACCCAAGGGAGTCAACCAGTATACACCAATATTGGCACTGTATAGAAGAGACTTGGAATCATGTTTCGGTCGAGACAGCTTGATTATGATCGAGAGAATTCCAAGAAGCTTTCAGTCAGTGTTGAAAGTCAAAGGTGGATTTACAAAATACTAACAAAATAATAAAAATTGAAATTTTAGATCTTAAGGAGCAAAACAGTAACACTGTAGTGACATGACAAGAATCTGTAAAAGTAATCACATATTAAGTAGTTACAAGTCAAATTTATGTATGAGATATCCAAGATGATTTATAATAAAAAGAAGGTTGTCTCACACTCAAAGCTGTAGTGGATATTAAGATATGGAGACTGAAAGTCAAAAGTTCAAAACATTGTTTCCCTTTTGCTTTTCACTGTATACTGCCTCCTCTTCATACTATACGCCACATATAACCTCACTGACCTCTCTCTATATGGTCCCATACACACTTTTTCCTCTTCATACTTTCCCTCACAAGCTGCCCCTCTCCATACTTTCCCACATATGCTGCCCCCTAACCATACTGTCCCCTACATGCTTCTCACTCTCCATACTGTCCCCAAATATCTTCCCCCTCTCTATATTGTCCCCCACCAGTTGCCCCCTCTCTGTACTGTACTCCACATGCTGTCCCTCTTCATATTGTTCATCACAAGCTTCCTTTTTCTATACTGTTTCCCACCTGCTGTCATTCTTCATACCATTCCCCTATGTGCTGCCTCATCTCCATACTAATCCCCCACAGGCTGCTCCATCTCCACACTGTCCCCCATATATTCCCCCCTCTATATACTATCCTCCACAGAATGTTCCACTGCCCACTTTCCATACTATCCACTACACACTATTCCCTATTCATTCTTACCCCCACAAGAAGCCCCTCTTTAAGCTGTCTATTGCACCATCACTGTGGTAACCGCTCTGCTTCTCCCCAGTGTCATTTCATCTTGCCAGCTGCCCCTAGCAACACATCCAACCATGCTACATCTTCCTTTTGCTGGAATGTCTCAACCCATCCACTGTGATGTGTGACCAAACTCTGAAGGAACATAATGACCTGTGGTCTTCAATGTGTTGTTTCTGGCCTATACCCTGCCATTAGTGGATTTTTTTTTAGGCAGCTCCTTCCTCCACACTTTGACTGCTCCTAAGTCTTTATCAGTTCATCTGAACTGCTCTGTCTGTTATAAGCTCTGTTAGTCTCTCATGGTATTGATGCAGGTTGTTATCCATTTATCCTGACCTCTCCTCTTCTGACCTGAGATCTGCCTGACTACATCTTGGCCTGTGCCCTCAGTACCTGGTACACCTGTCTTCACCCATTGGTCAGCTTCTGCAAGTCCAGAGACTGCCCTGAGAGTGGTACCTGGAGACTATCTCACCCAGCCTCACCATCTGAGGCTCTAGAGCAGGGGTGGGCAATTTATTTTCCCATGGGGCCGCATAAGAAATTGGGATGGTTTTAGAGGGCCGGACCAATATAATTAACTCGGTTCTACAATATATATATATATATATATATATATATATATATATATACACACAAACACGCATATATACTGTGCGTGTATAATATATATACACATACACACAATGTATACATACACACACAATCCCCATATACTACATCACTACACCCGCCACATACTACACCTGTAATATACATCAGTATACACTACACCTGTAATAAACTACACCTCTATATACTATACCACTATATATTACATCACTACACCCCTATATACACCTGTAATATGCTACATCACTGTATACTACACCTGTAATAAACTGCAGCACATCACTATATACTACACCTGTGATAACCTACATCACTACACCCCTATATACTACACTTGTATTATACTACATCACTACACCCCTATATACTACACTTGTATTATACTACATCACTACACCCCTATATACTACACTTGTATTATACTACATCACTACACCCCTATATACTACACTTGTATTATACTACATCACTACACTCCTATATACTACACTTGTATTATACTACACTCCTATATACTACACCTGTATTATACTACACCACTACACCCCTATAAATACCTGTATTATACTACACCACTATACCTGTAATATACTACACCACTACACCCCATATACACCTGTAATATACTACACCACTACACCCTTATATACACCTGTAATATACTACACCACTACACCCTTATATACACCTGTAATATACTACACCCCTATATACACCTGTATTATACTACACCCCTATATACACCTGTATAATACAGGTGTATATAGGGGTGTAGTGGTGTAGTATAATACAGGTGTATATAGGGGTGTAGTATAATACAGGTGTATATAGGGGTGTAGTATAATACAGGTGTATATAGGGGTGTAGTGGTGTAGTATAATACAGGTGTATATAGGGGTGTAGTATAATACAGGTGTATATAGGGGTGTAGTATATTACAGGTGTATATAGGGGTGTAGTGGTGTAGTATAATACAGGTGTATATAGGGGTGTAGTATTATACTACACTCCTATATACACCTGTATTATACGACACCACTACACACCTATAAAACTACACCACTACACCCCCCCATATACCAAACCTGTAAAACTACATTCCCATATACTAAACCACTACACCCCAAATATTTGTCAAAAGTTACCCCTCTCCCCCAGCCCCCCGCCTGCCCACCCCCATTGTCCCCGCAGGTTACTAGTAACCACTCACCTCTCTTCTTATCGTTCCCGTCCTCAGACACCTCTGTACGAGCCCCCCGCTGAGCTGCTTCTCCTTCACATGGCCAGGCTGCGCCGACGCTGTATTCCTAGGAGCCCCCGCCGCTGCCTCTCTCCATATGGCCCCCGCCTCTGCAGCTTCTCCTGCCGGGCGGGAACTTTTCAAATGACACACGCACGCCGTACTGACGATATCAGGGCGCGCGTGTGTCACAGAGAAAAGTGTCGGGCAAGGAACAGAGGAGAGATTCCTGCGTTCCGCTGCCTACACTGTGCGGAGCTTCAGGATCTGTCCTCTGTTTCCTGCCCGACACGCAGCGTGTGATGAGGGTCAGGGCCGGCTCCAGGTTTTGGTGGGCCCCGGGCGGAAGAGTCCCAGTGGGCCCCATCAACACGCAGACACACATACGTACACATACATATTTAAAGACAAACTCACAAAAATACATATAGAACGGACACATCTATACAGCCATATACACTGACATACATAGATACACATTATACATGCCTACAGACACACAGCTCTGCTGCATACATACAGACACACATAGCTCTGCTACAGACACACATAGCTCTGCTACATACATACATAGCTCTGCTACATACATACATAGCTCTGCTACATACATACACACATAGCTCTGCTACATACATACACACATAGCTCTGCTACATACATACACACATAGCTCTGCTACATACATAGCTCTGCTACATACATACACACATAGCTCTGCTACATACATAGCTCTGCTACATACATACACATAGCTTTGCTACATAGAGACACACATAGCTCTGCTACATACATAGCTCTGCTACATACAGACACACATAGCTCTGCTACATACAGACACACATAGCTCTGCTACATACATAGCTCTACTACATACAGACACACATAGCTCTGCTACATACAGACACACATAGCTCTGCTACATACATACACACATAGCACTGCTACATACACACATAGCACTGCTACATACAGACACACATAGCTCTGATACATACAGACACACATAGCTCTGCTACATACAGACACACATAGCTCTGCTACATATATACATACATACACATTGCTCTGCTACATACACACATAGCTCTGCTACATATATACATACATACACACATAGCTCTGCTACATATATACATACAGACAGACACACACGCGGCTCTGGGGCCCAGCACATACGGCACCGGGGAGGGGGGGGGTTGCAGGAAATACACCTGGGGGGGAGAAGAGCCCATACAGCTCACCAGGGCCCATAAATCGGGGGGTGGGGAGGGCACATACCGCTCAGGTCACGGTGGAGAGGGGGCCCACACAGAGCCGGAAGGAAGCACTGTGCTGGGGGTCGCTGGCTGGCACTGCAACTCTCATCTGTGGGATGAGCAGGACGCCGGCCGGTAGCTCCACCCACAGATGAAGTTCAACCAGGAAGTCTCTTTGCTCCTTAAAGGGACGGCGCCGCAGATTCCTGCCGAGGACTGCGGTCCCTGGAACTCGGCCCGGAGGCAGCAGAACTAAGGCGAGTGGGCCCCGGCCAAGGGGCACCAGAACTGACGAGGCCGAGTGAGCCCTCCCGGCTCTCCAGGGCCCTGGCATTTGCCCGGGCACTGATGAGGGCAATCTGACCACGCGCCTCCCGGAGCCTGGAGCTCCGGACAACAGGTCAGATTGCCCTCATCAGTGACCGGCCAGCAAGGACGCCCTGAGCCAGGCGGGCCGGTCACAGAGAGTAGGCGGGCCGGATGTGGCCCGCGGGCTGCCCCTTGCCCAGGTCTGTGCTCTAGAGCATACCAGGACATCGCTTGGTTACACACCTCAAAGTTAAGCCTGGTGAATGGTGCAGTGGATCCATACCCACCCGCCATCACATCCCCAACAAGCTGCCTCTATTCATATAACACCCCCACACACTGCCCCTCCACACTGTCCCACCAAAAAAGTATTTTATAAACGGGGAAGGAAGTTGAATTATCTGATAGCATATATCATTAAGTTTGTTATATTGGCCAGTACTATTTATTTATGCAGTTTTCAATTTGCAACCGTTCCAATTTTATTTTCTTGATAGGTCCTTTAATTAATCCTCCCATGTACATTTCAGAAAGCATTTTCAACATGCTGTCAAACTGATGTCTGCATTATCCATATGCATTAGGGAACAGGACCACAGAGTGCAAGCGGAAATAATAGTCTTTTTTATGTTTGGGACTTATTGTTAAAGGAATAGTACAAGAAACTCCAGCACTCAAATGGAATTTTATGTTGATTATTTTTATTCAAAAAAAGGGTATTGCTTCCAATATATTGTTATAAACAAAACGTTTCGGCTATTCGCCTTCTTCAATTTTTATGGTTCTATATAATAAGAAAAAAGGTATCAATATAGTATATACATACAAGTATACATAAAGTAGAAAAGAAAATCATGTCACAGACAAGGTAAATCAAACTATCAACCATGCTTGAAAATATACAGCAAAATTAAACAGAAAAATTTCTCCATTTTATTCACAAATTTAATGATCCATTACCTCTGGTAATGGAAGATAGGTTCTGGACTCACAACACTTTTATCTTTTTTTATGCAATTGGATTGACTTTATCTGTGTAGAAAGAATACGTACATGTAAATAATACTGCTAATATAAATAGCTGTTTGTCAGCAAGGTATAGATATATCATGAACTGCGGAGAGAGACTGTGAAAAGGTTCAAGCGAACACAACTGATAACAATCAAATCTGCCCTCACCATAAATGCCATTTATATAAATACAGACACATACCTCATACTGCTCTGATAATTAGCAAATTACTGTGTGATATAGTGTCAAAAAGGCAGAGGAAACATCAGGGCATGAAATGACGGATCTAATGTGAACAATCAGAAAAACACACAATGAATGGTAATGGTGGCTTAGAACACAGCTAGACAATTAAGACAGGTATAATTACCATTAGAAAAATCAAGCATATACTTAGGCTGCAGAGAAAAACAATGGTCCATAAAGAACCCACTATTGAGAACTTCAAATGACTCAGTTCACATGAGATCCATTCATTACCTGTTCCGTTGGTGGCCAGAGGAGAAGTGGTGAGTGAAGGGAAAACCCTGCGCAGGTTTATATAGTGGTAGAGGGCGGGTGCATGTGTCAATTTCCTCATTGTGGAACGCAAGCGGTGCAGGGGGTGAGACGCACGCCACGCGTGCGCAATGAAGTCAGAAAGTGCGCGCATGCGCAGTGCAGTAAAGAGGAGAAAAAAGACGCGAACAGCTCTGGAGGAACCGCTCCTGACATTCAACGGGTCTGAAAGAGACATTGATAACTATCAGTCATAGTAGCAAGATATATCAGGATAATCATAATCAATAATTAGACAATGGGATGTTATATGAATATATTATCATCAGACATATATCCTAGTGGCAGAGGATATATGGCATATTACATTAAAATATACTGACAATGTGTATATATGTGTGCAGATATGTCCACACATATACACATATATGGCCAACACCTGCATATATAGATATATACCAGCCCATATATAAAAGAAGATATATGGGAATTATCCATAGAAATCTATATACTCTAAAGAAATAATTGATGAGAACATCACATAAAACTCTCGGATATAGACGAATCCGGTCTACACACCAAATACATGTGTCCATTTATGGTAACATATCATATTCACGATTTAAGCCATGTGGGGACAGAGTTCTTAAAGTGTGTATCCAGAAAGACTCTCTTTCTTTGAGTCTCTTAACCCTGTCACCTCCACGTCTCATAGGTGGAACATGTTCCAGAATTTGAAATCTCAATTGGGAAACGGTGTGCCCCAAGGTCACAAAATGGTGGGGGACTGGCAGCATTAACAATTTACATCTAATGGTCGACTTGTGCTTGCCGATGCGGTCTCGGATATGCTGGGTGGTTTCCCCAACATACCCGAGACCGCACGGGCATTTCAGCAAATACACTACAAAAGACGTATCACACGTGAAAAAATCTTTGATGTAAAAAACCTTACCAGTATGGGGATGAGTAAACGTATTACCCCTCACCATATTTGAACATTGTGGACACCGTAGACAGGGATAATTACCCTGTTTTAAAGTGGCCAAAAAGGTTTGTCTTGACTTGCGAGTTAAAGACCCTATATCGGCCCGGACCAAAAGATCCCTAAAGTTGGATGGTCGTTTGAAACTAAATAAAGGGGAGACAGCAAATTCGTCTATATCCGGATAAGACTGATGTAATAATTTCCAATGTTTTAAGATAATGCCCCGAAGGACAGAATGAAAAGGGTGGAAGGTGTTGGCAAATGCTATAAAAGGACCACAACGTTTTTTCCTTATGACCTTATCCTGTGCCACATAATCGGCAATATCCGGGGGATAACCTCTCTGTATAAATTTCTCTTGCATTTCTTTATGCCTGAGTTTACGTTGCATAGTCTCTGACATTTCTGAGATCCTAACCCAACTTGCGGACCGTGCCACCTACATACCTGTCACTTCTGACCCCTCTCCAGGTATTAAAGAGATCATTTTGAATAGAATATCCTATTATTCTCAATTAGGGGTCATTGATGTGAAATTAGCATCTTTCTTGAACAAGTCTAATCCTCAGATCCCCGTGTTTTACACATTACCCAAGGTGCACAAAAATCTGTGGTATCCTCCGGGACGTCCCATTGTCGCCTCAACAGATTCTTTGCTGTCGCCATTAGCTATCACATTGGATCACATTTTGTCTCCTTTGGTACCCAATAGTGATTCATATTTACGAGACACCACCCATTTTCTCGAACACTTAAAATCATTAGGACAACTCTCACCTGGCTCCATCCTGGTCACCCTTGATGTCAATTCGTTATATACGAGTATTGAACATGGTTTGGGACTTGAGGCAATGGAATGGTTCCTCCGGACTTATTCCACATTTTCACCTATCCAGATGGAATTTTGTCTCGATTTGTTATCTATAGTGTTGCGAAAAAACTTTTTTATGTTTCAAGATCAATTTTATATTCAAAACAGAGGCACCGCAATGGGCTCAAATGTTGCGCCACCATATGCTAATGTATTTATGACTCATTTTGAAACCGTATATGTTTATTCTCATCCCATCTTTAAATCACATATTACGACTTGGAAAAGATTTATAGATGATGTTTTTCTCATCTTTAATGGTCCTAATTCTATATTTGAAGAATTTTTTCAATATCTTAATCAACAAATACCCGGTTTAACATTTACTAAGCATATGGATCAGCGTTCTATCAATTTTTTAGATACTTTGATCACTATTGATTCATGAGGCACCATTTCATCAGACTTATATGTCAAAGAAACTGATAGGAATAGCCTACTTCATTACAAGAGTTGTCATCCTCGTCACCTTAAAGAATCTTTACCCCAGTCACAGCATAAAAGGGTTGCCAGGATCGTGTCAGAGACTATGCAACGTAAACTCAGGCATAAAGAAATGCAAGAGAAATTTATACAGAGAGGTTATCCCCCGGATATTGCCGATTATGTGGCACAGGATAAGGTCATAAGGAAAAAACGTTGTGGTCCTTTTATAGCATTTGCCAACACCTTCCACCCTTTTCATTCTGTCCTTCGGGGCATTATCTTAAAACATTGGAAATTATTACATCAGTCTTATCCGGATATAGACGAATTTGCTGTCTCCCCTTTATTTAGTTTTCAAACGACCATCCAACTTTAGGGATCTTTTGGTCCGGGCCGATATAGGGTCTTCAACTCGCAAGTCAAGACAAACCTTTTTGGCCACTCCAAAACAGGGTAATTATCCCTGTCTACGGTGTCCACAATGTTCAAATATGGTGAGGGGTAATACGTTTACTCATCCCCATACTGGTAAGGTTTTTTACATCAAAGATTTTTTCACGTGTGATACGTCTTTTGTAGTGTATTTGCTGAAATGCCCGTGCGGTCTCGGGTATGTTGGGGAAACCACCCAGCATATCCGGGACCGCATCGGCAAGCACAAGTCGACCATTAGATGTAAATTGTTAATGCTGCCAGTCCCCCACCATTTTTGTGACCTTGGGGCACACCGTTTCCCAATTGAGATTTCAAATTCTGGAACATGTTCCACCTATGAGACGTGGAGGTGACAGGATTAAGAGACTCAAAGAAAGAGAGTCTTTCTGGATACACACTTTAAGAACTCTGTCCCCACATGGCTTAAATCGTGAATATGATATGTTACCATAAATGGACACATGTATTTGGTGTGTAGACCGGATTCGTCTATATACGAGAGTTTTATGTGATGTTCTCATCAATTATTTCTTTAGAGTATATAGATTTCTAAGGATAATTCCCATATATCTTCTTTTATATATGGGCTGGTATATATCTATATATGCAGGTGTTGGCCATATATGTGTATATGTGTGGACATAACTGCACACATATATACACATGGTCAGTATATTTTTATGTAATATGCCATATATCCTCTGCCACTAGGATATATGTCTGATGATAATATATTCATATAACATCCCATTGTCTAATTATTGATTATGATTATCCTGATATATCTTGCTACTATGACTGATAGTTATCAATGTCTCTTTCAGACCCGTTGAATGTCAGGAGCGGTTCCTCCAGAGCTGTTCGCGTCTTTTTTCTCCTCTTTACTGCACTGCGCATGCGCGCACTTTCTGACTTCATTGCGCACGCGTGGCGTGCGTCTCACCCCCTGCACCGCTTGCGTTCCACAATGAGGAAATTGACACATGCACCCGCCCTCTACCACTATATAAACCTGCGCAGGGTTTTCCCTTCACTCACCACTTCTCCTCTGGCTACCAAGGGAACAGGTAATGAATGGATCTCATGTGATCTGAGTCATTTGAAGTTCTCAATAGTGGGTTCTTTATGGACCATTGTTTTTCTCTGCAGCCTAAGTATATGCTTGATTTTTCTAATGGTAATTATACCTGTCTTAATTGTCTAGCTGTGTTCTAAGCCACCATTACCATTCATTGTGTGTTTTTCTGATTGTTCACATTAGATCCGTCATTTCATGCCCTGATGTTTCCTCTGCCTTTTTGACACTATATCACACAGTAATTTGCTAATTATCAGAGCAGTATGAGGTATGTGTCTGTATTTATATAAATGGCATTTATGGTGAGGGCAGATTTGATTGTTATCAGTTGTGTTCGCTTGAACCTTTTCACAGTCTCTCTCCGCAGTTCATGATATATCTATACCTTGCTGACAAACAGCTATTTATATTAGCAGTATTATTTACATGTACGTATTCTTTCTACACAGATAAAGTCAATCCAATTGCATAAAAAAAGATAAAAGTGTTGTGAGTCCAGAACCTATCTTCCATTACCAGAGGTAATGGATCATTAAATTTGTGAATAAAATGGAGAAATTTTTCTGTTTAATTTTGCTGTATATTTTCAAGCATGGTTGATAGTTTGATTTACCTTGTCTGTGACATGATTTTCTTTTCTACTTTATGTATACTTGTATGTATATACTATATTGATACCTTTTTTCTTATTATATAGAACCATAAAAATTGAAGAAGGCGAATAGCCGAAACGTTTTGTTTATAACAATATATTGGAAGCAATACCCTTTTTTTGAATAAAAATAATCAACATAAAATTCCTTTTGAGTGCCGGAGTTTCTTGTACTATTGTTCGATATTTTACTCCAGAGCACCTACTCAAAACAGTGTGCTCAGCCATATCTTATTCATACTTATTGTTAAAGGAAGTGATGGGGGCCAATTTGTTACACTATAGAACAGCTAAGTGTGATAGGAAGTTTAAAAGTTTACCCACTACCGGAACTCTCTTACAGTTTTTGCCGTAAATATTTAAAGGGAATCTGTCACTAGGTTTTTGCTACCCCACCTGAGAGCAGCATATTGTAGAGACAGAGACCCTGATTCCAGTGATGTGTCACTTATTGAGGGGTTTGCTATCATTTTGATAAAATCAATGTTTTCTCTGCTGCAGATCTAGCAGTTATACAGAGCTCATGAGTATGCTGGACTACCCGGCAGCACGCCAAGTAGTCCTATAATGATAATCTACTACTGATTAAACAGTGATTTTATCAAAACTACTCTAAGCAGACCAGTAAGTGACACATTGCTGGAATCAGGATCTCTGCCTCTACGTTATGCTGCTGTAAGATGAGGTGGCCAAAACCTGGTGACAGATTCCCTTAAAGGTTCATGTATCTAAAGAAGCCCATATACATTTTCATGTTCCATCACACCTGTGTACATTATTTTCTGTACCCTAGCACCAGCACTGTTTTTTACATCCATTACGTCCTCTCCAGGATCCTCTGCTCAATTCTGACTAGGCTTTCCATGGCCCTTGTGATGGACTACAAGCCAGCAGTGAACACAGCCATTGTGTCTCTGCATAATCCCTTCCTTCACTTTAATGCTTTTAAACAGCCTGAGCTATTTTAGTGAATAAAAGTCTGAAAACAAAGCAGAGTGCAAAATAGGGCTTTACCAGATAAATGGTGAGTTAGGTACAATTAAAACCACTCACCTGGCCGGGTTGTGGCAGGCACAACTCCTATATAAGGTATAATTTAATGGCGGTTGGTGCAGCTCCACGTGAATAATCTGGAAGGTACTGGAAAAAGAATGAATGTATTGCCGCGCTACCACCTATGCAAAAAAGTGTTGATAAATATTAGTAATTTATTTTACAGGTCGGCGCGTTTCTGGGATCAAGTCCCCTTCCTCAGGACCATGGAAATCAACAACAGTCAACAGTCAACAACAATTGTTGTTGATATCCATGGTCCTGAGGAAGGGGACTTGATCCCAGAAACGCATCGATCTGTAAAATAAATTACTAATATTAATCAACACTTCTTCGCATTGGTGGTAGCGCAGCAATACATCCATTCTTTCTCCAGTACATTTCAGTGAATAAAAGTAACATAAAACAAGGGAATACTAGTCCTGGAAATAAAGATTATCCCCCACTCTTCCTTTACTGACTGAACATGTTCCGATAATGGATGAGGGAATATTTCCGAGTGGCATTGAATTTTTCTCAAATATTATAAAAATACACATTTTTTCAAAAACAAAATGTGTATATTTTGTCATTTGCTTCTGTGGAAATTCAGCAAAATGGCAGCCACTGCCTGCCATTTTTCTGAACCATAAAAGAGCCATCAAAAAGCTAAAATATAAATAAGAATACTGTACTTATACACAGCTTAGCGCTCACTTCTCTGGCCCCATTGTTCCTTAAGTCATCTCACCGTCAATTATCTGGACGTGTTATCTTCTGATCACCAGCATTAGAGTAGAAATACAGGCAAGTATGCACAAGGTCATGGCACATGTCATGACATCATGACCTATTGGGCACTTGTAGATGTGTGCCTCCCCGTGGTCGGCAGCAGCCGAGCCGCTCAGATCCGGACCTTCAGTGGGTGGCTCGAGGGTCTCTGGACCCGGGGGTCCTGCGGTCACGTCGATCAAAAGGGGTTGGGTGATGTAGGTGTATGGCCGGAGCCGTGTTTGAGTTCGTGACGCCACCCACGGGATGTGGTGAAGTTGGACACCACCGCTGCAGTTACAGGGCACCCGGGGGAGATGTTATGCAGCAAGTTGTTAACTCCTCCGTGGGCAGGGATGTTGGCCCCGGGACCCGTTAGGGGTGTTTGGCGGTGCAGGGAGATGGGCGGCCGGAGGGCACTGATGTACTCATGATTAGTAAACACACGAGTCTCTCGTAAACTAAGGTGATGGTGGTCGGTGCCCGCAGCCGGCTGCAGTCTGGTCCCCCACCCGGTTGGTGGTCTCTGCCTTTCTCCTGCACCTGTTTTGTGATGGTGGACTACCTGCGCTTGCAACTTCAGGAGTCCGCTCCCCAGCTTGTGGTTGCCTGAGGAGCCCTTTGCCCGCAGACGCTGGCCCGTGGGATCTCTCTGCCGTGGCGGTGGTGTTCTATCCCCCTCGTTGGGCTGTTGCCTTCAGTCGGGACTTTGGGTGGGACATGACCTCTAGTCCTGGCCGCAATCAGTGAATTAGCTAGCCCCCCACCTCGTTAGGGGACTGGTGTAGCGCGGGGTCCTATCTGTGCCTACCTGGCCCGGCCAGGGCGTCACACTCCCACTTGGTTAACCACAGACCGTCCGCGGGCTGTCCGACCACCACCGTTTACTTTTCTTTAACTGGAAAAAAGATAAAAACATTTACAATTATAATAACATTTGTACAATTTTAAGCATACTTTTGGTTTTCTTCCCTTGCAGGAGGCATGTTACTTAAACGTTGCAATAAAAATTTTTATTAACCGGGAACGGGACGGGACTGGGTCCTTTTCATTTTGCCCACCCAAGCAAACCTAGCCCTCATGCTGCCTCTAAAAACCAGGTCAGCACCCCTTTTCCCCAGTCCAGGAAACGGGTTCGGGTCCGGGTGTTGCCCACACGGGCTGGGTAATAAGTTCTTTAACCGGCATTCTCTCTCAGAGGCCCCACGTCAAGGGGACCCCTGACCCGGAGGGTAGTCACCAGTTTCCTTGGTGACGGGACCCCGACCTCCTCTGCCGCAGGCCCTTCCTCCAACCAGCCTCTCCAGAGACTGCAGGACAATGAAAAGGGTGGTCAGGGATTATTTACAAGGCCCAATAGTTTTTGGGGTGACCTGTAAGTTCTCGGCCTTGTCTTTATTTAAATGGGGAGTAATAAACTGAACAGGGGAGTCAACAAAGCCCCGACGGGGATGGGCAGGATGGTAGCCGGAAACCGCTACCTATTCAACATTCCTCTTCATCCTCGGGACTGTATGGCGGGGGAAGGGAATGGGTGTGCCTCCGGGCACTGCGGCTCACCCTCCTGTTCACATCTAGGGTGAATCACCTCCTCTCCCCGCAATGCCGAGTGTAAGTGACTAACTCACCGGGTTCCAGGTCCTGGTCCGGGAGACCCATGGGAAGGTGGGGGATAGACGTCCCTCTATGACACAAAGATCTCCGCGTCCAGGTCTGGCTTGAAGATGGACCCCCATCCATGTCGGGGGTCGAAGTGCCGGACCTGGCCTTCATGCGTCGTGCCCCGCACCCGGAAGGTGGCGTTCCTGAGATTGTCTTTTTCCTGGATGGTCCAAGCCAACACCTCCACTTTTCGTTTCTCACGGGCTGCTATCTCCCGGCCCAGCTGGCGCTGCTGCCGCTCCCAATACGGAACGTCTGCCTGCTCCTGCTCAATTTGCGCAGGGGTCGGGCCTAGCCGGAGCTCCCCCGTGTCGGCCATGACCGACACCCTCCTTGGGGAACCCCGCTGTGTCGCGGCCGGCTCTGCTGCTTGGCAGTGGCAACCCCGCGGTGCCTCAGCCGAGGCCTGGATGCTGGGAGCGGCCAGCTTTGCCGACTGGGCTGACTTCCGGTCAACGGCCACCTGCATCTTAGCCGGGCAGACAGCCGAGGCCTGGGTTGACTGGAGCGCGGTCACTTCCGGGACTGGCGGGCCCATGCCGGGGAAAGGCATCCTCCGGAGGTGAATCTTCCTCCCGGTGTCGATACCACGGTGGTGACGGGCTGATCGCCGACGGCTTCTGCAGACTGGTCCTCGCGGGCTGGTGGAATGGACTCCACTGCCGGTGTTGAAGGCAGCGGACCGAGCAGGGAATCAGCGGCAACCGATATGGATGGCGAGGGAGGCAATATAGAGGGCAGGGGCAGACCGGGTCCCTCAACCATATTGGCCGGTCCCTCAGGGACATAGGGGTGTGGGTCGCTTACCCGCTCCCCTAAGGTTGCCTCCACTTCGCGTGCCCGCATGGCCGCAGCCAGCTCCTCCATCTCGGCCTTCCACCGCTCCATCAGGAAGCGCGCGTGGGCCTGTATGCGGCGACACATCAGCGTTGTCCAGGCTTCCACCCATGCCGCTGTTCCGGGCGCGGGCTCCGGGGCTCCGGGCTTACTAGACGGGTCAGCCATGTCTCTCTCTCGGGGTCCAGGAACCAGAAGGGTGGCAGGGTCCTGGAGTCCCTGTCCTTTATCTGTTTGGTCACATGTCGCAAAATCTTCACCCGCCCCCCCCCTTGGTCTTTTCGCAGCACTCCTCTCTCCGGCCAGTAAGTTTCGTTTTTCAACTTCTGGCTTTGCTTTACGGCCGTGTTCCCAGGGGGCGGGGCTTCAGTTCTGGCGCTCTTTTTGCGGGGAAGAAGACTCTGGCGGGAATCTTCGCGCCAAAAGATGGCGGCAAAATTGCGGACTTTGAAAATTTCACAATGGATCACCGCTGACTTCACTTCAAGGCGCACTTCCACAAGGTAAGTGGATAGGTAAGTATCCTGTTCGTGACACCAGAAATCGAAGTGTGCCGCCCCGTGCTCGGCAGCAGCCGAGCCGTTCGGCTCCGGACCTTCAGTGGGTAGCTTGAGGGTCTCCGGACCCGGGGGTCCTGCAGTCACGTCGGTCAAAAGGGGTTTGGTGGTTTGGGGACGTAGGTGTATGGCCGGAGCCATGTTTGAGTTCGTGACGCCACCCACGGGATGTGGTGAAGGTGGACACCACCGCTACAGTTACAGGGCACCCGGGGGAGATGTTATGCAGCAAGTTGTTAACCCCTCCGTGGGCAGGGATAGTGGCCCCGGGACCCATTGGGGGTGTTTGGCAGTGCAGGGAGATGGGCGGCCGGAGGGTACTGATGTACTCACGATTAGTAAACACACGAGTCTCTGGTAAACCAAGCTGATGGTGGTCGGTGCCCGCAGCCGGCTGCAGTCTGGTCCCCCACCTGGTTGGTGGTCTCTGCCTTTCTCCTGCACCTGTTTTGTGATGGTGGACTACCTGCGCTTGCAACTTCAGGAGTCCGCTCCCTTGCTTGTGGTTGCCTGAGGAGCCCATTGCCCGCAGACGCTGGCCCGTGGGATCTCTCTGCCGTGGCGGTGGCTTTCTATCCCCTTCGTTGGGCTGTTGCCTTCAGTTGGGACTTTGGGTGGGACAGGACCTCTAGTCCTGGCCGCAATCAGTGAATTAGCTAGCCCCCAGTAGCTTCTGGACCTAGCTTCAGGGTCTGAGTACCCCCTTTGTGCTCCGGTGTCCAAGTCAGTTCCCCGGGTCGGTACCGGAGGGCCACTACCCTGTCCCAGTCCACCTCGGTTCCACCGAGTCGTCATCCCGGATCCTGCAGACAGAGGCCTCCGTCTGCCTCCTAGCCAAAGGTACCAGGGCTCCTACCCTGGCACCTGTCAGTTAGCTTCAGGCCTGACACACAGGCCTGCTTCCACTTAACTTCACCTCCACTAACAGACTCTCTACTTTCCCCGCTCCAGGCTGTCCGAGACTCCTCGGTGGGCGTCTTCCAACCGCCTGGTTCCGCCCCCTGGTGTGTCCATCAAGCACTGAGGGAGATGACTAGGGTTTTAAATGTTTGGCTGCTGTCACCTCATGAGGGGACTGGTGTACTGCGGGGCCCTATCTGTGACTACCTGGCCCGGCCAGGGCGTCACAGATGAGTGAAGGAGCAGCCAATCAGAGGATGCAGCAGTCCGATGGCTGATGACATCACAGTGAGAAGATCACCTGCGCTATATCCTGGTAGTTGAGTATGAAAGAGTGTTTTTTTTAGGGTTCGGTCACATCTGGTTGTAAATACACCAAGTCCAATCAGATAGAAAATGGGATTGCACTCGCACCAGTGTTTACGAATAAAGCAGTGCTGATCTATGATTTTTTTCGTCAGCTGTTATTGCCTGAGGAAAAAAACCACAGCATGCTATGTATGGTCGTGTAAAATGGCAGAGACTTAACAATGCAAGTCTAGGTGTGCAAGAGAAAAAAATGGAAGATACACGCCCACAAAGGTGTGATAACATCGAAAGAACAATCAAAATGAGGGAGCCAGCATGATTTCTAAACTGTACATATTAATAAATGGAGATTTTTGGCAAAACATTGCAATATTTTGACCTACCCCGCCACGTCACGGCAAATCTCAAGGGGCAGTCCTACACTAATATTTTATTTTATCTGAAGGGTGCCATGCGTCTCACACATTTAAAAGCAGAACTATTTAAAACAGCACTTACCTGATGCTTTTCATTCCTGTACCTGTGACTGAATCACAGCTGTGGGCGGGACAGGCCCAGGCAAGTGCTGCTTATATTAAATAGCCTGTGGACAGGGCTGATGGCTGGGTGTGAACAGTCACCAATTGCCAAAATCAGACAGCTAGAACAACCAAAATATGGGTGCACGGCTTGGTGGAGGTCAACCACCTGCCAACAGAAAAATCAAAATGGGAACCAGCACGATTTCTAAACTGTACTTATTAATAAATGAAGATTTTTGGCAAAACATTGCAATATTTTGAGCTACCCCGCCACTCCATGGCAAATCTCAAGGGGCAGTCCTACACTAATATTTTATTTTATCTGAAGGGTGCCATGCGGCCTCACACATTTAAAAGCAGAACTATTTATATGTATTATATACTATGTATATAAGTGCAGTTTAGAAATCGTGCTGGCTCCCTCATTTTGATTTTTCTGTTGGCAGGTGGTTAGCCTCCATCAAGCCGTGCACCCATATTTTGGTTGTTCTAGCTGTCTGATTTTGGCAACTGGTGACTGTTCACACTCAGCCATCAGCCCTGCCCACAGGCTATCTATATATATAATTGCCTTATTCTGTCTGTCTGTCTGTCTGTCTGTCATGCTCCAAAATTGTGTCCTTACGGTGACACAAAGCTGATTGGCCGCTGGGCTCACCATGGCCCCGCCCCCCCCCACGGATTGGCCTCTCGCCCCGGCTCTCTGCAGGCCCCGCCCCCCTCACGCAATGCACGCTCGCTCTGGCCCAACTGACACGGAGCTCCGACTCCCAGGTGAGTACACACACACACATCAGATCACACTCAATCTCACACACACACCTCACACATCACATCCACACACTCACAACATCCTGGGATATCGCTTGCTTCTACACCGGCTCCGTCACGATCCCAGCAGCGCCAGACATAACCTTGCGATGCTGGGATCTTGACGGAGCCCGTGAACGCTGGTAACCATTATACACATCGGGTAACTAAGGTCCCTTGGTTACCCGATGTGTATCATAGTTACCAGTGTACACCGGCTCCGTCACGATCCCAGCAGCGCCAGACATAACCTTGCGATGCTGGGATCTTGACGGAGCCCGTGAACACTGGTAACCATTATACACATCGGGTAACTAAGGTCCCTTGGTTACCCGATGTGTATCATAGTTACCAGTGTACACCGGCTCCGTCACGATTCCAGCAGCGCCAGACATAACCTTGCGATGCTGGGATCTTGACGGAGCCCGTGAACGCTGGTAACCATTATACACATCGGGTAACTAAGGTCCCTTAGTTACCCGATGTGTATCATAGTTACCAGTGGACACCGGCTCCCGGTACACATGTGCAGGGAGCCGGCATTATACTCCTCTCCCCCCAGGACTACTCCTCCTATTACAGTCCTCCTATTATACTCCTCTCTGAGTATAATAGGAGAACTATTAAAGCATGGGGGATGTAGCACGATGGGGGGTGCGCAGCATGGGGGATGTAGCACAATGGGGTGCGCAGCATGGGGGATGTAGCACGATGGGGAGTGCGCAGCATGGGGGATGTAGCACGATGGGGAGTGCGCAGCATGGGGGATGTAGCACGATGGGGAGTGCGCAGCATGGGGGATGTAGCACGATGGGGAGTGCGCAGCATGGGGGATGTAGCACGATGGGGAGTGCGCAGCATGGGGGATGTAGCACGATGGGGAGTGTGCAGCATGGGGGATGTAGCACGATGGGGAGTGCGCAGCATGGGGGATGTAGCACGATGGGGAGTGCGCAGCATGGGGGATGTAGCACGATGGGGAGGTGCGCAGCATGGGGGATGTAGCACGATGGGGAGTGCGCAGCATGGGGGATGTAGCACGATGGGGAGTGCGCAGCATGGCGGATGAAGCACGATGGCGGGTGCGCAGCATGGGGGATGTAGCACGATGGGGAGTGCACAGCATGGGGGATGTAGCACGATGGGGGATGTAGCACGATGGGGGATGTAGCACGATGGGGGGTGCGCAGCATGGGGGATGTAGCACGATGGGGAGTGCGCAGCATGGAGGATGTAGCACGATGGGGAGTGCGCAGCATGGGGGATGTAGCACGATGGGGAGTGCGCAGCATGGGGGATGTAGTACGATGGGGAGTGCGCAGCATGGCAGATGTAGCACGATGGGGAGTGCGCAGCATGGGGGATGGAGCATGATGGCGGGTGCGCAGCATGGGGGATGTAGCACGATGGGGAGTGCGCAGCATGGGGGATGTAGCCAGATGGGGGATGTAGCACGATGGGGGATTTAGCACGATGGGGGGTGCGCAGCATGGGGGATGTAGCACGATGGGGAGTGCGCAGCATGGGGGATGTAGCACGATGGGGAGTGCGCAGCATGGGGGATGTAGCACGATGGGGGGTGCGCAGCATGGGGGATGTAGAACGATGGGGGGTGCGCAGCATGGGGGATGGAGCATGATGGGGAGTGCGCAGCATGGGGGATGGAGCACGATGGGGGGTGCGCAGCATGGGGGATGGAGCACAATGGGGAATGCGCAGCATAGGGGATGGGGCATGATGGGGGTGCGCAGCATGGGGGATGGAGCACGATGGGAGGTGCACACCTCCCCCCAACACACACACACACACACACACACAGGGAACCACAAACACCGCCATACACAGACACCCACACACACAGACAACGCTGCACACACACAACACCCAACACACAAACACCGCGGCATACATAAATATACGCACATACCGCACAACACACACATTGCACAAAACATACCTCCCCCCAAAACACACCACACGCACACAAACCGCGCAACACACACACACACAACGCGACAGACACACAGCGCTCCACAAACAACGCAACACACATACAACACCGCTCTCACCCCCCGCCACACCCAGACAACACCCAGAACATGTACAGCGCCCTACACAAACACTTGGTAACTACACACAACAACATCTATATATATATATATATATATATATATATATATATATATATCTATATCTATATCTATATCTATAACAAAAATCATACATGAACTACACAATACGTAAATTCTAGAATACCCGATGCGTAGAATCGGGCCACCTTCTAGTTTAATATAAGCAGCACTTGCCTGGGCCTGTCCCGCCCACAGCTGTTATTCAGTCACAGGTACGGGAATGAAAAGCATCAGGTAAGTGCTGTTTTAAATAGTTCTGCTTTTAAATGTGTGAGGCCGCATGGCACCCTTCAGATAAAATAAAATATTAGTGTAGGACTGCCCCTTGAGATTTGCCGTCACGTGGCGGGGTAGCTCAAAATATTGCAATGTTTTGTCAAAAATCTCCATTTATTAATATGTACAGTTTAAAAATCGTGCATGCTCCCTCATTTCGAACATCGAAAGAAGGCCGACTAATCTGGGGTAAATAACGCCCCTCTCCGCAAAAAAAATCACAGAGCAATGTTTAGTATAGACCTTTGTCTTGGATCAAATTACCCATAGAAGACTACAGGTCCGTAAAAATCATGAAGATCGCATGGATAGCATCATTGTGTAGTCTGTGATTAACATTGTAATGAATAGGAGAAGCTTTATCTTTTATATATTTAGGGTTTTTTTCTAAGAAAATCACTGATGGTAAAATCTCACACACTGACCAAACATTGATGAAACAAAATACATGAAACGCGGACTGTTTTTTGTGTACGTGAAAAACACAAACGTATGAATGCGTATATATTTCCTAACCTGCCACATGGAATTTACATAAGCAAATGGAGTATTCCACAAAGAAAATTATTATGTTAGGCTATTATACAGCTATCTCACAAAGAAAGAAAAGCTTATTCTATGGTTAAATCAAATATCACAACATTTGCATCCAAAAATTTTGTGCAAGATCTTTTCTCTAATGGAACTGGTCATAAACATTTGACGTGTCTGAGATATATATATATATATATATATATATATATATATATATATATATATATATATATATATATATATATATATATATATATATATAAAAAAAGCAAGACACATTCACTAGAAATACTGTCAACACTTCATAGAAGTGGAATGGGGCTAATAATAGTGATTATAATATCCAGTTCACACACTAATAGTTTTCCGGCATTGATCTTTCTATAGCTGTACGCTACTATGTCTTACATGAACACTGTAGTTATCAAATAACAGTACAGGGAACATTTCTTTCAGCCTCTTCACTTTTCCTACAGTACATTTATTGCCATTACTGCACATCGATACACTCTTGGGTAGTTTGTCCCATAGAAGGTAATTGGATGTTTTGATTCATCTGTCATGTTCACCCCCCCCCCCATCCCGCTGCAAAGAAAAAAATAAGGAAATAGAAAAAATGCAGCAAAAAAGGGTATATATAACCTTAGAAAATTGTGGGGGTGAATATCTAATGCCCACACTTTGCATGGAAAAATGTATTGAGACACGTACGGTAGCTTTAATGTTAATGATGTCCCATTCTAAATCAATAGGCATTGATTTGGAGTTGTTTTTCTCTTTGCAGCAAAAACAGTTTTCACTCAGGAAGACTTTCTATAAGTTTCTAGATTATGTTTGTGAGAATTTGTTGCCTATTCATCCAGAGGAGCATTTTTGAGATCACACACTGATGTTGGTTGAAAGAACCTAGATCACATAAATCAGTCAAGTGCTCCACATCAAACTCACCAAACCATGTCTTTGTGGAACTATACTTTGCTGCACAGTCAAGCTGGAATAGGGAAGAGCATTCCCTAAATTGTTTTCTAAATTGTCCAAAATGTATAAGCACAATGAAAATTTTCTCTTTCTGAACCTAATCGGCCTATGGTAATTTCTAAAATTAACTCCATATCAGTATACCTCCTCCACCAAACTTTACAGTAAACCCCACGCTCTTAGCCAGCTAATGTTCTCCAAACACATGTTCTCAGAATTGTGATTTGTAGTACAACAAAACACTTTTTCACTGCTTCACAGTCCCCTGATGGCATGTTTCACACCACTCCATATATTATACTATAGTAAGTCTTGTATGCAGCTTATCGGCCATAGAAACCCATGTCATGAACATCCCAATTCACAGGTTTTGCGCTGATGTTAATTCCAGAGGTGGTTTGGAATCTTAAGCTCTATGTACCTCACCACATGATGACTGCAATCTGTAACTTTAGGCTGGTTTCATATCCGCGTTTTTTTGTGTGTAGGTAAAATACCGCAAAGCGCATTTGACCGGATCCTGTGCATTCCAAGTGCACTGCATGCAACCGCAAGTCACTGGATGTTATTTTACCGGATCCTTCTATTTCTACTCTTTATGACTGCTGCGATGGATGCAGTGGGACACAGAATTTAATCGGCTGGCACTGGAGTCAGATCATGAGGAGTCAGCTGAACTCCTGATCTCATGGCCCGCACAAGCTGCGATGGATGTAGATGTCCGGGCTGTGTTGTCAGAAGGTCAGCAGAGTTCAGATCACCTTACTCCAGTGTCGGCCGATTACTTGTTCTGTGTACCCCTGCATCCTTCGCAGTGTGTGCGAGCTGTGGAATTCGGCCGGCACTGGAGTCTGCTAATCTGAACTCAGCTAAACTCCTGACCTCATAGCCACCAGAACAAGTAATCAGATCAGCTGACTCAAGTATCGGCCAATTACTTGTTCTGTGTCCCGCTGCATCCATCGCAGAGTGTGCGGGCTGGAGTTCAACTGAATTCAGATCAGCGAACTCCAGTGCCGGCCGAACTCAGCTCACCTCACAGCCCACACATGCTGCGATGGATGCAGGGGAACACAGAACAAGTAATCGTCCAACACTGGAGTCAGCTGATCTGATTACTTGTTCTGCTAACTGTGTGATCAGGAGTAGGAATGAGTGAGCAGTAAAATGCTCGGGTGCTCGATGGGCGAAGCCCATGTCGTTTTTTTTTTTGTTTTTTTTTAAAGTCATTAAAAAATAAAAAAAAAAAAACAAATACCCCAAACACATAGCCCTAACCCTAGGGTCAGAGGTAAAAACAAAATGTGTGGTCTCCCGCTGCATTTTCTATTGCTAAGGGTAACCCAAGCAGTTACTGGCTGCCAACCCTCACTGCTTGTTGTTATCTTCACTGGCAACAGAAAATCCAGGGAAGCCCTTTTTTTCCTGCCCAAAAACAAAAAGAAAGAATGACGTGGGCTTCGCCATATTTTTCTATGCTAAACAAGAATGCCGCGGAGACACTATCACATGTTTCTCAACGCTGGCAGGAAACTAGCCAGGTCTTTTACTGGGAAGGAACAACCACGGGAAGGGCAGTCTCCAGTCAAGGAAACCGCCTATACAAAAACATGGTATCCATCCACAGAGAGCTATTTCGGGGTATTTGCCCCTCATCAGTGTGGAGTAGGAAACTGGCTAGTGGGAGGAATGCCTAGTAGAAGACTACATAGGTAAGGATGGTTGACCTTGGGGAGATCAACATCCAACACCACGGAGACACCATCATGTGTTTCTCAACGCGGTGACACTAGAACAAGGCCCCCTGGGAAAATATGCAAAACAAGAATGCCGGGGAGACACCATCACATATTTCTCAACGCTAGCAGGAAACTAGCCAGGTCTTTCACCGGGAAGGAACAACCACGGGAAGCGCAGTCTCCAGTCAAGGAAACCGCGTATACAAAAAAGGTGAAAGACCTGGCTAGCTTCCTAGCCAGGTCTTTCATGACGGTGATGGTGTCTCCGCGGTGTTGGATGTTTATCTCCCCGAGGTAAACCATCCTTACCTATGTAGTCTTCTACTAGGCATTGCTCCCACTAGCCAGTTTCCTACTCCACACTGATGAGGGGCAAATACCCTGAAACAGCTGTCTGTGGAAGGATACCATGTTTTGGTATAGGCGGTTTCCTTGACTGGAGACTGCCCTCCCCATGGTTGTTCTTTCCCGGTGAAAGACTTGGCTAGTTTCCTAGGATTTGTTTTTGGTGGGACAAATTTTACTTTTACCATATAGTGCACTGGACAACAGGAACAAAAATTCCAAGTGCGGTGTAATTGCAAAAAAAAGGGCAAATCCCCATTTGTTTTTTATTTACTATGTTTACTACATGGTAAAACTGACCTGGCAGTCTGATTCTCCAAGTCAGTACAAGTGTGTAGATACTAGTGATGCTAGAGCACTAAAATGCTTGAGTGCCCAGTACTCGAATGGAGCAGGCCAGATGATCGGACAGGCACATCTTGAGTAAGGATTTTATGGAAGTCAATGGGAAACTCGTGCATTTTTCCTGTGGATCCTAACAGAAGGAATGAGGAGGCTTGAAAATCGCTGAAATTAATGGAAACTACACTCAAATGGAATGGGAATACCATGGGAAAGATGCTTAGATGCATCTCTGACTCTCAGTTTGCTGCTGACAGGTAAATAAATAAATAATTTAACATTTTTGATAACCAGCCAAGCTAAAGCAGATAGCTGGAAGCTTATATTATCAGGCTGGGAAAGTCCATGGTTATTTGACCCTCCCCAGCCTAAAAGGACCAGTGCACAGCCACCCCAGAATTGGAGCCTTACTTTGGATGTGCCAATTCTGGCACTTTACCCGGCTCTTCCAGATTGACCTGGTGTGGTGGCAATCAGGGTAAGATTTTTTTTGCAGTTGATGTTAGCTGTCATGAAGCCCAAGGGTTATTAATGGAGTAGTGTCCATCAGACACACCCTTTACTAGCCCAGTAATACAAAAAACAACACACACAAGAAAAAAAAAGTTTATTAGTTTATTTGAATAAAAATTCACCCACTATCCCTCGTTCACCAATTTATTTTTAAAAATGTTCCCAAGAAGTTCCATCGTAGTCCACGTTCTCCAAATGCAGCTCCGGTGACTGTGAATAGCTGTACAACTCTCATCAGCATCGCCAGGATTCGATGAGCGTATGATAAAGGTGGGGACAGCAGAGGTGCAAGATACTGATGGAACAAAACTCACAACCTAGATAGAGACCTCTCTATAGGCCCCTTTTCACACTGAAACTTTCTAGCGATACCACCAGCGATCCCAACCTGGCCGGGATCGCTACAAAGTCTCTGGTGAGCTGTCAAACAGGCAAACCTGGCCAACGACGCAACAGCGATCCGGACCTGCAGAACGACCTAGCTAGTCATTGGGGACGTTGTAAAGTAGCTTTTTGAAAGGGAAGTCGCTAACGAAGTCGCTGTAAAGTCCCCTTTACACACTAAAACTTTGCTGCACAGCGGGAAACAAAGGACCAAAGAATGGTCCTGAATGATTTGTAGCGATCACAACTTCACAGCAGGGGCCAGGTCGCTGATGTGTTTCACACACTGCAATGTCGCTGGGGAGATCGCTATAACGTCACAAAACCGGTGACGTTACAGCGATGTCGTTTGCGATGTTGCAGTGTGTAAAGCCACCTTATTAGTAACACCATGGCTTGATGCCAGCTGACCCTACACAGCTGACCATAACCCCATAAACCCAATAAACCATTACCCAATTGCCACCGCACCAGGGCAAAAGGTAACCGCCGAAGCAAAGTGCCAAAGTTGGTATATTTAGGCTGGGAAGGGCCCAATAATCGTAAATATTTCCAACCTGATCAGATCACAGCTATTTACTTTACTTTTGCTGGTTATCAAAAATGGGAGAGACCCTATTTTGTTTTTTAAATGTAATTGTTTATTTGGCTACATAGCTATACAATCTATCTATCTAGAAAAAAATAAGGAAGGCAGCACTCCATGGTTAGTGAAAAGTTCAGACCATTATGCCTAAATGGATTATTCACACAACCGTTATTTTTGTCTGTAGGTAAAAAGAACGGACTTCCCTCAGATCAACTTTATTCAGTGAGACAGTACATGCACTAGTTTCTTCCATTGTCACATGGGGTTTAGAACAAAACTCGAGTGTCAGGGCAGCATCTGACCCTTTTCACACAGCAGAGTCTGACACTACACTCTTGGTCTCTTGTTATTAGGCTTCTGAGTTTCTCATATGGGCATGGGCATCGACCAAGCTGTTTTCTCTTTAGTTCAGGCTTGCAGGAGTTAAATTCTGCTTGTCTGATGATTGTTTCTGGAGTCACATGTTGTGAAAGACAAATTACAGTTATTCCTGCCCTTTTTAAGATGGGGGATTTGATCATTGCCGGTCCTTGTGCTGTGGTGTTCCAGCTTCTGGAGATTTTCGGTGCATTATTTAGTGTGTTGTGGAAATATTTTTGTTATCTATTTATTTCCTCCTTGTTTTTTATTCTCCCTTGAGCATGTATTGTATATACCTCTGTGTGTGCGTGCAGTGAGTTTGAGTTTTGTTTTTTCCCTGTCTGTCTTTTTGTGTGGGATTAATCACTCCTGTCAAGGACCTTCCTTTGGGTGGGGGAGAGTGGATGTCAGAGCAGTGCTGGCCAGGTGCAGGGCTAGGCTAGCAGTCCAGACCACTTCACTATCAGAAGTACCTCTGGGATAAGGGACATCTAGGGCCCCCCTAGCCTTTGGGCAAGTCTAAAAGCCCCAGGTCCCGGTTATCCTCTTACTGTACATGGCATCCATATATCATATGAGACTCACCCATTCATGTCTAAGGATGCTAATAAAATTGAATGCCACACATAAACCATCCAATTTTTATGGCTCTACCTCAGTTATTTAACAAACTGTAAATGGTCTTGAAATAATGAATAACTGCTGCTGTAATAAACAGATTATATATGACCTGTACATGGATGATAAGTGAGAAAAAAACATCTGAGTTTTCTGGATAAAAATGTATACAGTTGTTTGAACTTGACCTCAGAGTCATGGGAGCATTTCATCAAACTTCTGCCCCACATATGATGAGAGATCATATGAGACCCAACTTACCCACTGTAAATTACCTCTACTTTTTAGTATGTTACCTTCAAAATGTAGTGATTTTAGCATTTGTAGTATCAAAAATATACTTTGCTATGTTTACAATGTATTCCCCAAATATTGTGATGTATTCACCTTTTTCTTCCCTTTACCCAGTTGTAATTCCTCTTTTAAAATAAAAATTTTGGAAATGAAAAATATACTTTGCTTTGCTGAACATTTTGTCATTTTGGTGATTTATGTAATAGAATTAGATTATCGTTATCCATGATTCACTCAGTAGTCTCGGTATCACACCTCAGTACCTGTATCAATACGTTATTCACAGTGTGAAGTCACTTATTTTATAGCCAGCTCAGTAGGAACTTTGTAAGAAGCCTAGCTATCCCACAGAGCCATTGTGATGTGTTAATGACTTCTTTCATTTTATCACTCTAGAGAAATTAAAATCAAACTTTTATCAAATTCAAGTTTTTATGGGATTTGTTTGGAGAATATACAGTATGTCATTATGTTTAAACTTGGTAATTAGTTTAGAATATCGCCATTAGGGGATCTGAATGTCAACACATACAGTATGACACTGGCAATGAAATGTCCAGTTCTTTTATGCACAAAAGGAATATTTTGGTAGACAAAACAGTCAGGTATATGATACAAGGTTATAATCTTTAGTTCCTACACTGTGTCATTTCTCATTATTACACATAACTTCATTTGTTGACATCCATGGTTTGATTTGATTTTGCGTGTGTGGATTGGATGGGTTGTTACTAGTGATGAGAGAGCACTAAAATGCTTGAGTGTTCGGTTCCTGATTCGAGCCGGTCGGATGCTCGGACGAACTCGATTTGAGAAACTAGTATAATGGAAGTCAATGGGAAATTCTGGCATTTTTCCAGCACACCCTCTCAGGAGTACTGGGAAGCAGTAAGTTCATTGAGTTCATTGAGATCCCCTTAAGTCAGGTTACAGGTGGAGGGCAGTGGGAACATCCAGCTGTGACCACAACTAACCTGAGTGATGTCACAGCTCATCGCTGCAGCTCATTCTCTGCATGAAGGTCCAGCTTGCAGTCATTTTCTATGGCCGCACGCTGTCAGTTCAGATGTAGCAGAGATGGAATTGTCGTAGGACCTCATGTGTATTACATCAGACCTGGGTCTTTTGGGGGTTAATAAAGTGATGAAAGAGGATGTGGTTTTTGTATTTTATTTCAAATAAAGGATTTTTTCTGTGTCTATGTTTATTTATTTTCACTTACAGATCAGTAATGGATGGGATCTCCTAGACTCTCCCCATTACTAGTCTAGGGCTTAGTGGCAGCTGTGAGCTGTCATTAACTTCTTATTCATCCAATTGCCACTGCACCAGGAAAATCGGAAATAGCCAGGTACATTTCTGGGACTGTAGCATCTAAGGAATGTGTCAATCTTGAATGGCTGCAGGCTGCTATTTTTAGGCTGGGGAGTCCAAATAAGCATAGGTCTCCCCAGCAAGAGAATACTAGCTCCCCGCTGTTAGGCTTTATCTTGGCTGGGTATCAAAATTGGGGGACCACGTGATTTTTTAAAAATTGTTTATTTAAATTTAAAAAAAAAAAAAAAACAACGCATATGGTTCCATTAAATAAGATACACAGCCAAAATAAGCGTATGGCTGGAGGCTGCAGTGTTGTGAACCTCATCTGTGTGGGTGCTGTCCTGAAGCTCTCTTTGGTGACCAGGAATGGTAGTGGAGCTAAATCTGAGCCATTGACTCAGACAGGTGTCGGTGTTAATTGGGAATTGGGGCAGTCCTATTACAGACAAGTCTGGTCTATATACGAGAGCACTTTCAGCCTGGCTGACGCTGGTTATAATTGTATATTCCCCTGTCTTTTTTCCTGGCCTGGAGATTTGTCCTTCCCTGTATCCCTGAGCAAGACTTCTGCAGATAAGTTTCAGTTTTGCCTTGCTTTCTGGTTTACACCTCAGGGTGTTGTTTTCCTTGTTTTGCTTTGTATTTGTTTTCTTGCAGGTGAAGTTTTGTTTCAATTGTGTTGTGAGCATGGGGGTTTTCCCTGTGCTGGCTTTCCTGCAGGAAAAGGGATTTTTATCCCTGTCTGATTTGATTATTTTCTCTTCTGTATTTTTGTGTTCTTTTTTGGTATTTTGTCTCTCCCATTATTTACAGGAGTACCTGATATATTGGGGTGAAGTCATATGACCTCCAGGGCCCTTTTTACTATCAGGAGTTTGGTATTTTTCTATAGGGATTTTGCGCTAACCACAATCAGTTCCTTTCCTTTGCTTTGTATCAAGTTAGTTGGGCCTTCCTTTGCTAATTCTATTTTTCCTATCTGAGTATTGTGTTTTCCTATATCACCATAATCTTTGTATGTGGGGGGCTACCTACACCTTTGGGGACTACTCTGAGGCAAGGTAGATTTCTTCATTTCATTCTGAGGCGTAGTTAGTTTCTCAGAATGTGACGTGGCGTTTAGGATTTTAGGAATGCTCCACAGCTACTTCTAGTGTGGTCTGATAGTCAGGGAATTGCGGTCAGTCCAGGTTCTAACTACTCCCGTTTCTTGGTGTTTTTTCACCTATGGGATTTTTTTGCAATCTTCCACGGTTACCAGATCATAACACAGCAGCCTGTAGCCATGGGCTTTATCTGTGCTTGTGTCAATAGATTGGGGACCCACCATACGACATTTTATTTCTTTAGGTTACACCAGTATAAAGGACTCAGACGATGTCTGGGAGTGGGGTCTGACTGCAGACAATCAGAGACGCTGGTGGGCAGGGAAAGCAGTGAATATATATGAGGGTTAATGAGCGGCCCTGGAAATAGCAATGCAGCCACAGGGAGACTCGGTCGGTATGTCATGCTTTAACCCTTTTGCTTCCTTTTTTTTTTCTTTTTTACAGTGATTTCCATGGCCAATCACAGCTATGCCAATACTTAACATAGCTGCGATGGGGTCACGAGAGGTGGGGTCACCAAACATCTACCGAACAAAACCAAACATTGCCAACTTTTGGGTCAATTTTTCAGATTTCTGATCCTGAACTGTTCCAGCCAAGAATCGTACGATTTTTAATTTGGCAATCCTTTACTGATCAAGATTGTACATCTCTAGTTACGACCGTTATCACACATGGCCATGCCTGGTTGAAGGTTCAGTGGTGAGAAACATGCATCTGCCTGGTCTATTAGACCTTTCATCAACTCTACAGCGGTGTGCTGTTTGTCACCTAAACAAATTAGTTTCAGCTGAGCTTGTTGCTGCTTTACCAAGGCAGTGTAGCAGTGTTTCAAGATTGCCACTAAAATAATCAGAGATGAAGGGTGAGGAGAAGGAGGGTGTGCAGGAGCTAGTCTTGGGGGTGATGGAAACCCTGGTGAAAGTAGGACCCGCTATTCTAGGCTTCGATTGCATGTGTGATGTCAGAGGGTCTAACTAGGTTCTGGCCTCCATAAAGTTCAGCCAGTGTTCCAGCAGGAAAATGCAGTGTCCCTGACCACAAGTACTTGTGATAGTGGTTAAGTCAACCTTTCCAGTAACTGCACTGGTCAGAGCATGGGCGATGTCCTGTGACATGTGCTTGTGTAAGGCAGTGTAGAGTAAAGTGTGCCAAAATATCACTGTGTATGCATATAAAGATAGCTAAATGAAATCTATCGGGTGTGTATATATATATATATATATATATATATATATATAAAAACACACATTTATGTTTCCCACAAATCTGCATGCATTCCCATACCTTTGTAAGTTTCACACAATTCATACCCATACCATTGTAAGTTTCCCTTTGTTATTCCCCATCTAATGGGAACATCCTTCCATATAGGAATATAGGAATTCCTATACCTTTATCCTTCATTTACATGTCTTACATGTCTGCCTTTGTGCATGCACTTGGGTCATTTACATGCCCTCATTAAAATGCAAGTATCAATAGTGATGAACAAATGACAATCAGAGACCATCCCCTAACACTGGTAACTACCATGTCAGGGGATCTGTCAGAATGTTACACAAAGGATTGAGAATTCCTTTTGTGTGGACAAGAGACACTACCTGCAGGTATCCTGGCTGTGTAATCATTTAATATTGATGCTGCAAACACTTGTGTAGTTTGCCGTATACATAACATAGGGTTTAAATACTTGGCAGTGACAGGTCTTCTTCAGTTCTTCTCTTCAATGTTCCCTCGGTCATCTCATGTCCAGGTCTTCTCCTCTCTGTCCCCTCTGTCAACTTATGCCCCAGTTCTTCTCCTGTACCCTCTGCCATCTTATGTCACTGGTCCCTTCTTGAGTTCTTCTTTTGTCTCCTCTGCCTACTACATTCTCACTTCTCCAGCAGCTCTCACTACACTATTTGCAGCTAAGAGCAGTATTATTAGAGAATAGAATAGATTTTTTTTATGTTTTAGTAGCAATTCTAAGGCAATAATTACTCTAATACACTATCTCTTCTCCAATAGCTCTCTTTTCACTAAATGGAGCTATCATCGGTCTTGTTAGAGAATAGAATACACTGTGTGCAGAATTATTAGGCCAATGAGTATTTTGATCACATGATACTTTTTATACATGTTGTCCTACTCCAAGCTGTATAGGCTTGAGAGCCAGCCACCAATTAAGTAAATCAGGTGATGTGCATCTCTGTAATGAGGAGGGGTGTGGTGTAATGACATCAACACCCTATATAAGGTGTTCTTAATTATTAGGCAACTTCCTTTCCTTTGGCAAAATGGGTCAGAAGAGAGATTTGACGGGCTCTGAAAGGTCCAAAATTGTGAAATGTCTTGCAGTGGGATGCATCAGTCTTGAAATTGCCAAACGTTTGAAGCATGATCACCGAACAATGAAGTGTTTTATGGCAAATAACCAACAGGGTCGCAAGAAGCGTGTTGGGCAAAAAAGGCGCACAATAACTGACCATGAATTGAGGTAAATCAAGCGTGAAGCTGCCAAGATGCCATTTGCCACCAGTTTGGCCATATTTTAGAGCTGCAACGTTACTGGAGTATCAAAAAGCACAAGGTGTGCCATACTCAGGGACATGGCCAAGGTAAGGAAAGCTGAAAAACGACCACCTTTGAACAAGAAACATAAGATAAAACGTCAAGACTGGGCCAAGAAATATCTTAAGACTGATTTTTAAAAGGTTTTATGGACTGATGACATGAGAGTGACTCTTGATGTACTAGATGGGTTGGCCAGGGGCTGGATCAGTAAAGGGCAGAGAGCTCCACTCCGACTGAGACGCCAGCAAGGTGGAGTTGGGGTACTGGTATGGGCTGGTATCATCAAACATGAACTTGTGGGACCTTTTTGGGTTGAGGATGGAGTGAAACTTAACTCCCAGACCTACTGCCAGTTTCTGGAAGACAACTTCTTCAAGCAGTGGTACAGGAAAAAGTCAGTATTGTTCAAGAAAAATGATGATTTTCATGCAGGACAATGCTCCATCACATGCATCCAACTACTCCACAGCGTGGCTGGCCAGTAAAGGTCTAAAAAAATTTAAAAATAATGATATGGTCCCCTTGTTCACCTGATCTGAACCCCATAGAGAACCTGTGGTCCCTCATAAAATATGAGATCTACAGGGAGGGAAAACAGTACACCTCTCGGAACAGTGTCTGGGAGGCTGTGGTGGCTGCTGCACGCAATGTTGATCGCAAACAGATCAAGCAACTGACAATCTATGGATGGTAGGCTGTTGAGTGTCATCATAAAGAAAAGTGGCTATATTGGTCACTAGTTTTTTGGGGTTTAGTTTTTGCATGTCAGAAATGTTTATTTCTAAACTTTGTGCAGTTATATTGGTTTACCTGGTGAAAATAAACAAGTGAGATGGAAATATATTTGATTTTTATTAAGTTGCCTAATAATTCTGCACAGTAATAGTTACCTGCACAAACAGATATCCTCCTAAAATAGCCAAATCTAAAAAAAAAACCTCTCCAACTTCTAAAAATATTAAACTTTGATATTTATCTTTTGGGTTGATTGAAACCATAGTTGTTGATCAATAATAAAAAAATCCTCTGAAATGCAACTTGACTAATAATTCTGCACACGGTGTATATTTTCATGTTGTAGCAGCAATGACTGTAGAGCAACATAGGAACAAATCCCTGCAACCAGAAAAAATGTAAGACCTGTCCATTTATATTGACAACGGACAAGATAAAGATTCCCAGATCACATCAGGACTTCAAAATCCCAAGTACCTTCAGCTGTACCACAACTAATGTGGTGTACTTAATTATATGTCAAAAAAGAAGAAACTTCAGCTCTCCCCTCTTCACTCCCAAATCTTACCTCTGGTGCACGGAAACACCCTGACCTGGGTGAGAACACATGAAGAAAAGGAGAAAATTCCAGCAACTCCAGGAGAAAGTAGATTTTCTTTAAAAGCAGATTCTTTATTGATGATAAAAATATTCCATCCAAGCAAGACAAAAATGAAAAGGCAAGACAGAGGAGCTATTTCCTACGCGTTTCAACCTAAATAGGTCTTATTGGCATTCCATGATTAAGACCTATTTAGGTTGAAACGCGTAGGAAATAGCTCCTCTGTCTTGCCTTTTCATTTTTGTCTTGCTTGGATGGAATATTTTTATCATCAATAAAGAATCTGCTTTTAAAGAAAATCTACTTTCTCCTGGAGTTGCTGGAATTTTCTCCTTTACTTAATTATATGTACCAAATGTCCAACTGGGGGTCTGTATGTAGGGGAGACAGGACAGCAGCTCAGGACAAGGATGAATTATCACCACCACACAATTAGAGAAAAAAGGATAGATCTACCGGTGGCCAAACATTTTTGTAACCCAGACCACAACATCATGGACATGAAATTGCTGGTATTGAAAGGAAATTTCAAGTCCCTGAGAGACGGAATGAATGTGTCACATGGATTTGTGTCTTTTTACATTAATTAAGAAAGGTGCTCCTCAGACCATCTGGGGGCATCCTAGCTCTGGACCAGACCCCAATCAGAGGACAATAAAACTTTCACAGTGCTTATCTATGAACTGCTGCAATATTTATAGCCGCCCACAACAGTTTGTCCTCTTGCCATACTGATCGTTTTGCTTCACATAGCTTGTCTTATTTACTGACCCATTCTATGTCCTGTTGTGTATAAATATGTGATTCTTCAGATTTTGTGTTATACTGATCTTGATGAAGAGACCTGAGTAGTCCTGAAAGCTTGCTATATATTACCATCTTTTCAGTTAGCCATTAAAAGGTATCAACCACTGAGGACTCTCAGTTCTTTTAAACAATTTTTTGTAGAGCAATAATCACTTTCATACACTATCACTCCTCCAGTAGCTCTCCCTACATTGTTTCAGTGGTAGAGTGAGCCAAGCATCTCGTCACCTGGTCTTATATAAACCCAATAACTTGAAGTGGCCGGTCAATCTTAGTAGTGCCAGAAGTTAACATGGCTATGGCATTACCATAATTTGCAGGCCATACCTGTATATTTAGTGGCTGAAAAACAACCGTAAAACATACAGGACGGGGACTCAAGTATGGCACTTGAGCACCAGAGATACTCTCTTGAGAATCAAGCTTGTCAAGCTTGCCCGAGCTCCCCGATGCTCGATCTAGTCTCGAGCAATGGTGAGCATGTTCACTCATCACTAGTTGTTACTACATCTGGTGAGAAATTCATGTCAATAGCACCTTTAAAAATATATATACTTAAAAACATGGTGACCTGTTCCATCTTTATTTCACTTGCTGTACATAGAAAAACATTAAAAAAACCAAAACATAAAAAACATCCTGATTAGAGTTGAGCGCGGTTCGTGGTTTGTGGTTCTCCAGTTCGCGGTTCGAGTGATTTTGGGGGCTGTTCTAGATCGAACTAGAACTCGAGCTTTTTGCTAAAAGCTCGATAGTTCTAGATACGTTCGAGAACGGTTCTAGCAGCAAAAAGCAGGGCTTTTTACAGCTACAGTGTGCAGGAGCCATCGCTGGCAGCCTGCCACAAGCTGGTAACCAAGATAAACATCGGGTATCCAAGCAAAGCGCTTTGGTTAGTAACCCGATGTTTATCCTAGTTACGTGCAGGAAGCCCACACTTCCCCGCTCAGCTCGCTCCACCCCCTCCTGCCCGCGGCATGTAGACAGGTACACACACAGACACACACACACACACACTCTGCACACATGGTCCTGCTCGGCTTACCTGCGGTGATGAAGTCCCGCCATCCCGACCTCAGCGCTGTCACTGTCCTCAATGGCCGCCGCTTGTCACATCACCTTCTCTCGCTTCCGACCCAAGACTGACTAGCGGTGACGTCACGGGCCTCTCGCGATACTTGGCTGTGAAGGCGGCGGTCATTGAACTCAGTGACAGGTGCTGTCGGCAGTGCAGGAGATCAGCGCAGGTAATGTACCTCGCTGACAGCAGCACTTGCCCTGCAGTGACGTGGGCTGACCCATTGATGTTAGCTCAGGTCACTGCATTGCTCTCCCAGCCAATGGGGAACATTCTGCTCTTCATTGACTGGGACAGTGTGGATCGTCATGGCAACCCCTTGGATTACACCAGACCTGCATTTGTTTTTATTTCTAATAAATTGGTTAAAGATGGAATGTTTTGGGGAGTGTTTTTTCAAATAAAAATGTGTTTGTCGTCTATTTTTTTTTATTACTGACAAGGTTGGTGATGTCGGGTATCTGATAGACGCCTGACCTCACCATCCCCAGGGCTTGATGCCAGGTGACATTACACATCTGGTATTAACCCCATATATTACCCCGTTTGCCACCGCACCAGGGCGCGGGATGAGCTGGGGCGAAGCACCAGGATTGGCACATCTAATGGATGCGCCACTTCTGGGGCGGCTGCGGCCTGCTATTTTTAGGCTGGGGAGAGTCCAATAACCATGGACCTCCCTAGTCTGAGAATATCAGACCCCAGCTGTCTGCTTTACCTTGGCTGGTGATCCAATTTTGGGGGGACCCCTACATGTTTTTTTTTTTTTAATTATTTAATTTAAAATAACAGCGTGGGGTGCCCTCAGTTTTGGATTACCAGCCAAGGTGAGGTTGCCAGCTGTGGTCTGCAGGCTGCAGCCGTCTGCTTTACCCTAGCTGGCTACAAAACTAGGGGGAACCCTACGTCATTTTTTTTTTTCATTTTTTTGGCTAAATACAAAGCTAAGCACCCCTTAGTGCAACATGAAAGACACCAAAGGGTGCAAAATTACAAAATGCAGGAGAGTGGGACATTATGTGTCTTTCTGCCATTATAATGACAGAAAAGACTGATATGAAGTGCACAAGCACTAGAAAATCACCAGAGCGCTCTACGCTGTGAAAAGCAGTAGAAAATGGCACTGGAGTGAACATGTGACCGCCTCATGTAGGATGAAGCTATGGATCCTGGGTAAATTTATGCATTTACCCTCCTTCAGTTTTTTTGCAGTATACAAAAAAAACGGAAGGCACACGGATGACAAACAGATGACATACGGACCGTCTACGGAACGGAAACGGATGCCACACGGATCCACCCGTGAAAAAAAACGGACTGTTTTTTGCAGACCGCAAAAATGGATCGGTCGTGTTAATGTAGCCTTATTCTGATCTGCCGTTTATAAACAGCAGGCAGAAATAAGTGAATAACGCCCCCCGTCGTCAGAAAATCTCCGGGGTTTCAGGGCTAGCTGAGACCCTGGAGATCATGATTCAGGACGGTTTTTCCGGTCCCCGCTCACGTGATCACAGGTATACACCGTACACCGATGATCACGTTACAGTAAATGTCAGCGCCGGTAAAAAATTATTTATCTCCCATCTGGCATGAACAAACACTTCTTCTCCACTTCTTCTCCACTTCTCCACTTTTTCTCCACTTTTTCTCCACTTTTTCTCCATTTTTTCTCCATTTTTTCTCCACTTTTTCTCCACTTTTTCTCCTTTTTTTCTCCACTTTTTCTCCACTTTTTCTCCACTTTTTCTCCACCTTTTCTCCACTTTTTCTACATTTTTACTCCACTTTTTCTCCACTTTTTCTCCACCTTTTCTCCACTTTTTCTACATTTTTTCTCCACTTTTTCTCCACTTTTTCTCCACTTTTTCTCCACTTTTTCTCCACCTTTTCTCCACTTTTTCTCCATTTTTTCCCCACTTTTTCTACATTTTTTCTCCACTTTTTCTCCACTTTTTCTCCACTTTTTCTCCACTTTTTCTCCATTTTTTCTCCACTTTTTCTCCACTTTTTCTCCATTTTTTCTCCACTTTTTCTCCACTTTTTCTCCACTTTTTCTCCATTTTTTCTCCACTTTTTCTCCACTTCTTCTCCACTTTTTCTCCATTTTTTCTCCACTTTTTCTCCATTTTTTCTCCACTTTTTCTCCTCTTTTTCTCCACTTTTTCTCCACTTTTTCTCCATTTTTTCTCCACTTTTTCTCCATTTTTTCTCCACTTTTTCTCCACTTTTTCTCCACTTTTTCTCCACTTTTTCTCCACTTTTTCTCCACTTATTCTCCACTTTTTCACCACTTTTTCTCCACTTTTTCTCCACTTTTTCTCTGTTCTTTTTCTATGGTCGGTCTACCCATTAGCACTGCCATGCATAGTGTAGCTCTACACCTACTGCACATGTTACTTTATGATTGACATCTCTTTCGTACCAGAGCTGTCTAAGTCTACTCTGACCCCATATTTGTCATTACTATATTGTCCTTGTACTGTATTATGACATTTGTATCATGTGTTTCATTTCTTGCTGTGTTGAAATTTTTTTGCTGCATCCCAATTGTACCTCTACATTGTTCGAGTTTATGTTATTGTTCTCTCACTCTTATGTGATACTGATCATTGTCATTTTTCATGATTACATGCAGATAAGTCCAATCTGACGAAGGCTCAGGCCGAAACGTCATTTGTAACTTGTTTTGGACAAAAACATATATGCTTATGAAAATTTTTTTTTTCTTAATACGGACCAATAAAGAGTGATTTTGCATTACTATCCGTTGTGACTTACTGACTTAGTCTGGGAGATTTAGAGTGCCGAGGTTACTCACTAATTTTATCTATTATTACCTCTGAGCACCTATATACCAGTGAGCACAGCTTCCTCTACAGTAGTTCTCCTGATTAGGCATGCCCTTACCTCATGAGCAGGGCATTGCAGCTTTGGTAGCAACCATTACGACATGGACTCTGCTGCTGTGGACCCGGGGAGAGTGAGTGCAGATTCATTGCACCCACACTCCTCACATGAAGGGTCCGCACTCTTAGAAAATGGGGGATACGTTCCCTGAGTGTCTCCCCCCCCATATTCTAGACGGTCCAGAGTCGTCGTGGGACCCCTTTATTTTTTTTCTTACAATAAATTGGTGAAAGAGGAAATGTTTTGGGGACTGTTTTTTCAAATAAATTTCTTTTGTCGATTTTTTTTTGTTAGTACTGACAGTTTATGATGTTGGGTATCTAATAGACGCCATGACATCACAAACTGCTGGGCTTGATCTCAGGTGACTTTACAGCTAGTATCAACCCGATTTATTACCCCGTTTGCCACTGCACCAGGGCACGGGATGAGCTGGGGTGAAGCGCCAGGATTGGCGCATCTAGTGGATGCGCCACGTCTGGGGTGCCTGCGGCCTGCTATTTTTAGGCTGTGAAGGCTCAATAACTATGGACCTTCCCACCCTGAAAATACCAGACCACAGCTGTCCGCTTTACCTTGGCTGGTGATCCAATTTGGGGGGGGACCCTACTTTTATTGTGCAATTATTAATATTTATAAAATAATTATAAAAAAGAGCCTGAGGGGACCTCCACATTGGATCCCCAACCACGGTAAAGCTGTCAGCTGTGGTTTTCAGGCTACAGCCATCTGCTTTACCCTAGCTGGCTATCAAAAATGGGGGGACCCAACGTCATTTTTTTTTTTTAACTATTTTTTAAATAGAAAAAATTAATGGGCTTCCCTGTACTTTGATTGCCAACCAAGGTAACGGCAGGCAGATGGGGGTGGCAACCCATAGCTGTCTGCTTTATCTGCGCTGAGAATCAAAAATACCGCGGAGCGCTACGTCATTTTTTTAAAGATTTTTTTTTACAGCACTGTGATGTCCAGCAATCAAAATACAGGGAAGCCCATTTTGTTTTTAGTTATTTAAATAAATAATTAAAAAAAATATATATGGGCTCCCGCTGCATTTTTTGTATTGCTAGCTAAGGGTAATCCAAGCAGCTACTGGCTGCTAACCCCCACTGCTTGGTGTTACCTTCACTGGCAATGGAAAATCCAGGGAAGCATTTTCTTTTTTTTGGCCAAAAAACTACAAAAAAAGGACGCGAGCTTCGCCATATTTTTGTATGCTAGCCAGGTATAGCAGGCAGGTGCTGGAAGAGTTGGATACAGCGCCAGAAGATGGTGCTTCTATGAAAGTGCCATTTTCTGAGGCGGCTGCAGACTGCAATTCGCAGCAGTGGGGCCCAGAAAGCTCAGGCCAACCTGTGCTGCGGATTCCAATCCCCAGCTGCCTAGTAGTACCTGGCTGGACACAAAAATGGGGCAAAGCTTACGTCATTTGTTTTCTAATTATTTCATGAAATTCATGAAATAATAAAAAAAAGGGCTTCCCTTTATTTTTGGTTCCCAGCCGGGTACAAATAGGCAACTGGGGGTTGGGGGCAGCCGTACCTGCCTGCTGTACCTGGCTAGCATACAAAAATATGGCGAAGCCCACATAATTTTTTCAGGGGGCAAAAAACTTCTGCATACAGTCCTGGATGGAGTATGCTGAGCCTTGTAGTTCTGCAGCTGCTGTATGTCTGTATGGAGAAGAGCAGACAGCAGCTGCAGAACTACAAGGCTCAGCATACTCCATCCAGGGCTGTATGCAGAAGTTTTTTGCCCACCAAAAAAATGACGTGGGCTTCGCCATATTTTTGTATGCTAGCCAGGTACAGCAGGCAGCCACGGGCTGCCTCCAACCCCCAGTTGCCTATTTGTACCCGGCTGTGAACCAAAAATATAGGGAAGCCCGTTTTTTTAATTATTTCACATATTTCATGAAATAATTAAAAAACAAATGACGTGGGCTTCGCCCCATTTTTGTGTCCAGCCAGGTACAACTAGGCAGCTGGGGATTGGAATCCGCGGCACAGGTTAGCCCGAGGTTTCTGGGCGCCTCTGCTGCGAATTTCAGTCCGCAGCCGCCCCAGAAAATGGCGCTCTCATAGAAGCGCCATCATCTGGTGCTGTATCCAACTCTTCCAACAGCCCTGGTGCCGGGTGGCTTGTTGGGTAATCATGAGTTAATACTGGCTTTGTTTTACTAGCCAGTATTAAGCCAGAGATTCTTAATGTCAGGCACGTTTGACCCGGCCATTAAGAATGTTCAATAAAGGGTTAAAAAAAGACACCACACAGAGAAAAAATACTTTAATATAAATAAATACACAGACACATTAGAGACTCCATCTTTATTACCCCCTGTCAGCCCAATAAATCCCCAATAAACCAGCGCTGATAAGAGGTTTTTAATAGAGGCTTAAATTATAAGCAGCAATTTCAGCGTTCCAAGTGCCTTTAAATGAATTTGAAGAAACTGCACTTCAGGATTGTAGTGAGGATTATAGTGAGGATGAGGTGCCCCAGCTCATCACTTGATGAGCTGGGGCACCTCATCCTCACTACAATCGTCACTACTACTACACTAGTGAGGATTGTAGTGAGGATGAGGTGCCCCAGCTCATCACTTGATGAGCTGGGGCACCTCATCCTCACTACAATCCTCACTAGTGTAGTAGTAGTGACGATTGTAGTGAGGATGAGGTGCCCCAGCTCATCACTTGATGAGCTGGGGCACCTCATCCTCACTACAATCCTCACTACAATCGGGAAGCAGCGTGCAGCCTTCACTCCGTAAGAGATTAGTGCTGCTGGCTGTCAGCGGTAACAGCGGTAACGCTGACAGATGCGTTACCATAGCAACGGTGCTCTCGGAGCTGCGGTTAGCGGTGACGTCACCGCTAACTGCGTTGCTATGGCAACGGTGATCTCCGTTAATGACCGGCTGTGTCAGCCGGTCCCTAACGGAATGGGGAGTCGACCGTATGCTAGAGCATGTCGCCGGTACACGGCGATACACAAATGTGCACCGTGTACTGGAGAGATGCACTCGCAGGTCCTACATGACGCGTCATAGTCATGTGACCAGTCTGTAGCCAATGAGATAATAGCCACGGGACTGGTCACATGGCTATTTTCACGTCACGATAGGTCCTGCATCTCTGCTGGCAGTGCCGGTCACCGGGAGGATTCAGCGATCATCGGATGGAATAGCGGCAGGAGACAGAGTGCAGGTGGGATCGCGGGGACCGGTAAGTGTTATGGCAATGTTTATTAACTGTATGTGTACATTTATAATGCAATTTTATGTGTTTGTGATTGCCTCCCATTATAGCCTATTGGTTCGAGTTCGGTTCGTCGAACGTTCGATGAACCGAACTCGAACGGGAGCTCCGTTCGGCGAACCGACCTCGAGCCGAACCGCAACCGGTTCGCTCATCTCTAATCCTGATATGTCATTGTATAATTTCCTATTGACTGCTAGCTCCCTTCTCCCCACATTTTTCATTCAAATCAAATCCCACTTTAATACTTTATAGTTTTCCTCTTTCTATCTTGTCACAATTGTTTCTGTTTTCTGATTTGTGTTAGGTCAGTACTGACTTTGCTTCCTTTCCTTTACGTATGAAAGGCTTTTCTTTTTTATTTTACTTTCCTACAGCTACTGAAACTTTTCTTCTCATGTCAGCCAAATGTAGCACTAATGTAGATAAAAATTAAGATGCTATAAAAGCACTTATTGAGCAGAAGATGCAGGGTTGCTAGGAAATATATAGAAAAGTAGTGACTTTAAAATGGCTTCCAACTGGGCATTACTGATTGAAGGTTATTAAGAAAAAATATAGCAAAAAGCATCACTTCAAAAAATATGGCTGCAATTTTTCTTTAGACAATGATTTTAAGTTGACATGATGTATATATAATAAAAAAGGCACAATTCAAAAATCCCTCTGGAACATTTCAGATGTTTTTGTAGGTGTCTTTCAGAGAATTTTTAATGGAACCATTTGAAAATGTCCAAGGAAATATACATCTTTAATTTAGGCAACAGTATGTAGCAAATCAAGTTTGTGTTGAATTAGGGCATCGTCCATCAATAGGAAGTGAGCGGCCAGCTGCAGCCCTGACTTCCTCTTGATGTCCAATTTGTCTAAAGGCAGGGTGAGTGAAGCCTGCGATGTTTGGGCACAGGTCTTGCGCTATGTAATATTGTCATGTGAGGCCCGGGAGAGCGAGTGCTGACTTCGCTGGAACGGCACCTCTACCGGAGCTGTGTATAAGTGTTCTTATTGTAACGGGGGCAAACACTTAGATTGAGAAGGGGTTATCAGAGCAGTAGACAACCACCTCAAAGGGAACCTGTCATGTAAAAAAAGCTATTAACCTGCAGATATAAGGTTAATCTGCAGGTAGGGATGAGCGAACCTGATCAGTAAAATCTGGGGTTCGTACTGGACACCCTCAGCTGTCTGCTCTACCTTGACTTGTTATCAAAAATAGAGGGGATCCCACAACATTTTTTAAATTATTTATTTCAATTATTTATATATAAAAAAAAAAACCAGATAGAATCCTCCTTATTTTTGATAACCAGCTAAGGTAAAGAAGGCAGCTGGGGCCTGGCATTATCAGGCTGTAAAGGCCCTTGGTTATTGGGACCTCCTCAGCCTAAAAATAGCAGCCAGTAGCTGCCCCAGAAGTGGCGCATCCATTAGATGCGCCAATTCTGGCACCTTATTCGGCTCTTCCTAATTGCCCTGGTGTTTGGCAATCAGGGTAATACTTTTAGATTGGATGTCAACTGTGAATTGAAAGCTGACATCAAGTCAAGGTGTTAGTAACAGATGGGCATCTTTCAGACCCCTCCATTACTAACCTGGCAAGTATAGAGTTAAAAAACACCCATACACTGGAAAAAAAAGTTTATCGAATAATGACTACCCCACACTTCCTCGTTCACCAATTTATTCATTCAAAATGAATCCCGGAAGTTTCCACGTGATCCAAAGTGTAATGCCCCACAATGTCCATTGATTCTTATTAAGTTTCATTCTAAGATCTTTCTTAGAACAAGGCTCTATAGGTCACTGCCAGTCAGCGGCAGGCCCAGAATTTCTCAAACTCTGCTGAAACTAATTTGTTTTGCTGACAAACAGTACACCACTGCAGAGTTAATATCACAAGTTAGTCCATACAGCAAGTGGCATGACACACAATACAAAATTTTTTTACAACTCCAAGATATCAATAAGACTCAAGGAAACAGGAGATTCATGCAAAAATAGAAAAGTTTTTATTTGTGATGATTTCTCAAGGAAATAGAAAAGTGAATAAAACAAGGACGTTCCATAGAGAAACAGTTTTGATGCTGATAGTGTGAATCAACACTAAAAAAAGTTGGTTTTTTTTAGTGTTGATTCACACTAGCAGCATCAAAACTGTCTCTCTATGGAACGTCCTTGTTTTATTCACTTTTCTATTTCCTTGAGAAATCATCACAAATAAAAACTTTTCTATTTTTGCATGAAACTCCTGTTTCCTTGAGTCTTATTGATATCTTGGAGTTGTTGTAAAAAAAACCACTGCAGAGTTGTGGAAAGCTATAACAGTCCAAATTGATCAGTGGTTCTTGCCGCTAAATCTACAACCAAGCATGGTTTGTGTGATAATGGTTGTAGCCTAGTGGCGGTTGTGAAGCTTGGCAAAGCTTGCACACATACCATGCCTGGCTCACATCCTCAACTTACTAGTTCAGTGGTTTCTTAAATCCTGCCCAGATTTGCCTCAGCTAATTGTGAAGGTATGGTGTGTGTGTTCCCATTTCCACAAGTCAGCTACAGCTGCCACTGATCTGGCAGTGATGCAGCTGCGCTTGCAAGTGACATCTGACCGACTGGTGTGTGACGTAACCACGTGCTCGGACCCCACATTACATATAGTGGCAAGGCTTTGTGTGCAGCAGAGGGCAGTAGTTGAATACCAGTTGCAACATGCCTGTCAGTATACTGGTCAGCCTCCACACATAAGAACCGACGAGTGGGTATGGATATCTGACATCTGTAGGATTTTACAAAAAAAACAAGATGGTGAGTGTTGATGACACCATAGTCAACACAACTATTCCACTTTTGTGTCTACTCAGATGCTCTCTGCTCACAATAAATAAAGGAAGCATTACATGAGGACCAGGTGGAGATGGAGGAAGAAAGTACACAATCTGATACTACCCTTATCTGATCTTCCCAGGGTGGATTGGATGATAATGAGGAGGAGACTGAGGAGAAGGAACATGAGATGGTTACCTGAGCTATAGAGGTTACTAGCCACACCAGCTTCATCCTATCTAATCAGCGTGGATGATAGACGCATCGCCTGTCAACTTAAAATGCTGACATTCTGACTCTTATCAAAATAAATATGGTCTGGATTGTCCCACGCGTCTCAAATCCACTGGATGACAGCAGTGGCACCTAAAACCAATTCAAATGTTTCTATTTTTCTGGTGTTTTCCCATGCATTCCTTCCAACCCAAAAAAGGGTATACGGTTCATAGTTTCTTCCTTTTTTTGTTCTTCTTCTCCACCATATCAACAAGTTCATTATCTAGCCCTCACAGCTTAAGGCCCCGTCACAATAAGCAACATCACTAGCAACATCGCTGTTAATGAACAACTTTTGTGACGTAGCAGCAATGTTGCTAGTGATGTCGCTGTGTGTGACATCCAGCAACAACCTGGCCCCTGCTGTGAGGTCGTTGGTTGTTGCTGAATGTCCTGGGCCATTTTTTAGTTGTTGCTGTCCCGCTGTGAAGCACAGATCGCTGTGTGTGACAGCAAGACAGCAACAACTAAATGTGCAGGCAGCAGGAGCCGGCTTCTGCAGAGGCTGGTAACCACAGTAAACATCGGGTAACCAAGAAGCCCTGTCCTTGGTTACCCGATATTTACCTTTGTTACCAGCCTCCGCCGCTCTCACTGTCAGTGCCGGCTCCTGCTCTGTGCACATGTAGCTGCAGGACACATCGGGTTAATTAACCCGATGTGTGCTGTAGCTAGGAGAGCAGGGAGCCAGCGCTAAGCATTGTGCGCTGCTCCCTGCTCTGTGCACATGTAGCTGCAGGACACATCGGGTTAATTAACCCGATGTGTGCTGTAACTAGGAGAGCAAGGAGCCAGCGCTAAGTGGTGTGCGCTGCTCCTGCTCTGTGCAGCTGCACCCTGTACTCTATACCCTATATATGTACCCTGTGCAGCTGCACCCGGTGTGCGCTGCTCCCTGCTCTGTGCACATTTAGTTGCAGCACACATCGGGTAATCAACCCGATGTGTGCTGTAACTAGGAGAGCAGGGAGCCAGCACTCAGTGTGCGCTGCTCCCTGCTCTCTGCACGTGTAGCTGCGTGCGCTGGTAACCAAGGTAAATATCGGGTTGGTTACCCGATATTTACCTTAGTTACCAAGCGCAGCATCTTCCACGTGGCGCTGGGGGCTGGTCACTGGTTGCTGGTGAGCTCACCAGCAACTCGTGTAGCGACGCTCCAGCGATCCCTGCCAGGTCAGGTTGCTGGTGGGATCGCTGGAGCGTCGCAGTGTGACATCTCACCAGCGACCTCCTAGCAACTTACCAGCGATCCCTATCGTTGTTGGGAACACTGGTAAGTTGTTTAGTGTGACTGGACCTTAACTGTGCCCCCATACTGCTGGCGGATGCAGACAAGTCATGTCTAGACAAGTCACAAGTCCAGCAGTCAGGAGCATCTATCTGTCATGCCTCTACTTGCTGGACATAATTATTATGTTTAAAGGTTACCTCCTCACCAACAGCATGCATGAAGGCTGGTGTTTAAGAAGTGCAAAGTAGCCCCAACTCCATTGCTGGCAAAAGGAGCAGAGGGACTCACACGCTAATGGTTATTGTGTGCCACTCTCTCCCTGCAATGCCATAAGTATCTCCTTCAGTGATCTTACCAGCAGCGATACTAGCAGTAATAGGAGATGCAGGGACCTGTAACAGTGTCATTTGCATAGTGGTGCAGAGCAAGCCCCTCTGTCTGCAACTCCAGAATGGACCCCCTTCTCTTAGAGTCCTTCTGCTGCTGTCTGTATGATGGACCAAGCGTCTTCAGTAGTTGGCCCCTGTGCAGCTCCACCGGCATTATCCCACCAAGGGGAATTTATTTCAAAATACATAATGTTTTGATGTTTCTCTGACCTTTGAAATGGCTTTTGATTTTGTATTTCTGTATTATTAAGAAGCACTCTAAATAAAGACTAAATAAAGAGAATGTATATATATATATATATATATATATATATATATATCTATATATATAATTGCCTTATTCTGTCTGTCTGTCTGTCTGTCTGTCTGTCTATCTGTCTGTCTGTCATGCTCCAAAATTGTGTCCTTACGGTGACACAAAGCTGATTGGCCGCTGGGCTCGCAATGGCCCCGCTCCCCCACACCGATTGGCCGCTCGCCCAGGCTGCGCCCCCACACGGATTGGCCAGCCGCTCGCCCAGGCTCCGTCCCCCCCACAGATTGGCCTCTCGCCCCGGCACCCTGCAGGCATTGGCAATTCGGCCACGCCACGCCCCGCCCCCCTCACGCAATGCACGCTAGCTCTGGCCCCGCCCCCTCCCTACCTCCGCGCATTCCCCGAACTGACACGGCTGTCACCGAGGTGAGTACTGTACTTCCCCCCCTCCCCCTCCCTCCGCGCATTCCCCGAACTGACACGGCTGTCACCGAGGTGAGTACTGTACTTCCCCCCCCTCCCCCCCCCTCCGCGCATTCCCCGAACTGACACGGCTGTCACGGAGGTGAGTACTGTACTCCCCCCCCACCCCCACCCCTCCCCCGGCCCCCGCTCGCACGGGAGTGGTGTGGATACGTTGGTAACCATGCTCGCATGGTTACAAGCGCATCAAGGTCCTGCTGCGGCGGAAGAAAACATACACACACATCAGATCACACTCACTCTCACACACACCTCACACACACCTCACACACACCTCACACACACCTCACACACACCTCACATCGCATCCACATACTCACAGCATCCGGCGATATCGCTTGCTTCTCGGCCTCGATACTGTGCTGTTGTGACCTTCCAGGACCTGACGGAGGATCACATGGCCAGAGGCATGTGGTATCTCCGGATGTTGTGAGTATGAGCACGTATGTGCGATATCGTCAGTGTCTGTGTGTGTGAGTGTATGCGATCGGGTGTGTGTGAGTGGATGCGATCGGGTGTGTGTGAGTGGATGCGATCGGGTGTGTGTGAGTGGATGCGATCGGGTGTGTGTGAGTGGATGCGATCGGGTGTGTGTGAGTGGATGCGATCGGGTGTGTGTGAGTGGATGCGATCGGGTGTGTGAGTGTCGGCAGAGGAGCACGGCGTGCTGGAGGAGGCTGGGAGCAGAGAGGCTGATCATGGGGAAGGCTGGGAAAGGGAGGCTGATGCTGGGGGACACTGCGAGGGGAAGGCTGATGCTGAAGGTGGCTGGGAGGGGGAGGCTGGGAGGAAGGAGGCTGGGAGGAGAGAGGCTGATCCTGGGGAAGGCTGGGAAGGGGAGGCTGATGCTGAGGGAGGCTGGAAGGAGAGAGGCTGAGGCTGGGAGGAGAGAGGCTGATGCTGGGGAAGGCTGATGCTGAGGGAGGCTGGGAGGGGAAAGCTGATGCTGGGGAAGGCTGGGAGGACGGAGGCTGGGAGGAGAGAGGCTGATCCTGGGGAAGGCTGGGAGAGGGAGGCTGATGCTGGGGGAGGCTGGAAGGAGAGAGGCTGATGCTGGGGGAGGCTGGAAGAAGAGAGGCTGATGCTGGGGGAGGCTGATGCTGGGGGAGGCTGGGAGGAGAGAGGCTGATGCTGGGGAAGGCTGGGAGGAGAGAGGCTGATGCTGGGGACAGAGAGGAGAGGCTGATGCTGGGAGGAGAGAGGCTGATGCTGGGATGAGAGAGGCTGATGCTGGGAGGAGAGAGGCTGATGCTGGGGAGGCTGGGAGGGGGAGGCTGATGCTGGGGGAGGTTGGGACGAGGGAGGCTGATGTTGGTGGAGGCTGATGCTTGGGGAGGCTGATGCTGGGGGAGGCTGGAAGGAGAGAGGCTAATGCTGGTGGAGGCTGATGCTTGGGGAGGCTGATGCTGGGGGAGACTGGGAGGGGAAGGCTGATGCTGAGGGAGGCTGGGAGGGGGAGGCTGGGAGGAAGGAGGCTGGGAGGAGAGAGGCTGATCCTGGGGAAGGCTGGGAACGGGAGGCTGATGCTGAGGGAGGCTGGAAGGAGAGAGGCTGATGCTGGGGGAGGCTGGAAGGAGAGAGGCTGATGCTGGTGGAGGCTGATGCTTGGGGAGGCTGATGCTGGGGGAGACTGGGAGCGGAAGGCTGATGCTGAGGGAGGCTGGGAGGGGGAGGCTGGGAGGAAGGAGGCTGGGAGGAGAGAGGCTGATCCTGGGGAAGGCTGGGAAGGGGAGGCTGATGCTGAGGGAGGCTGGGAGGGGAAAGCTGATGCTGGGGAAGGCTGGGGGGACGGAGGCTGGGAGGAGAGAGGCTGATCCTGGGGAAGGCTGGGAGAGGGAGGCTGATGCTGGAGGAGGCTGGAAGGAGAGAGGCTGATGCTGGCGGAGGCTGATGCTGGGGGAGGCTGGAAGGAGAGAGGCTGATGCTGGTGGAGGCTGATGCTTGGGGAGGCTGGGAGAGGGAGGCTGATGCTGAGGGAGGCTGGGAGGAGGGAGGCTGGGAGAGGTAGGCTGAGAGAAGAGAGGCTGATGCACACACACACACACACACACACGCTCGCGCGCACTGCACAACACACCACACACCACACACACACACACTGGGAACCACAAACAACTGCCCTACACAGACACCCACACACACAGACAACGCTGCACACACACAACACCCAACACACAAACACCGCGGCACACACAAATATACGCACATACCGCACAACACACACATTGCACAAAACATACCTCCCCCCAAAACACACCACACACACACAAACCGCGCAACACACACACAACGCTACAGACACACAGCGCTCCACAAACAACGCAACACACGCAACACACATACAACACCGCTCTCACCCCCTGTCACACCCAGACAACACCCAGAACATGTACAGCGCCTACACAAACACTTGGTAACTACACACAACAACATCTATATATATATATATATATATATATATATATATATATAACAAAAATCATACATGAACTACACAATACGTAAATTCTAGAATACCCGATGCGTAGAATCGGGCCACCTTCTAGTATATATATATATATATATATATATATACAGTTAGGTCCAGAAATATTTGGACAGTGACACAAGTTTTGTTATTTTAGCTGTTTACAAAAACATGTTCAGAAATACAATTATATATATAATATGGGCTGAAAGTGCACACTCCCAGCTGCAATATGAGAGTTTTCACATCCAAATCGGAGAAAGGGTTTAGGAATCATAGCTCTGTAATGCATAGCCTCCTCTTTTTCAAGGGACCAAAAGTAATTGGACAAGGGACTCTAAGGGCTGCAATTAACTCTGAAGGCGTCTCCCTCGTTAACCTGTAATCAATGAAGTAGTTAAAAGGTCTGGGGTTGATTACAGGTGTGTGGTTTTGCATTTGGAAGCTGTTGCTGTGACCAGACAACATGCGGTCTAAGGAACTCTCAATTGAGGTGAAGCAGAACATCCTGAGGCTGAAAAAAAAGAAAAAATCCATCAGAGAGATAGCAGACATGCTTGGAGTAGCAAAATCAACAGTTGGGTACATTCTGAGAAAAAAAGGAATTGACTGGTGATCTTGGGAACTCAAAAAGGCCTGGGTGTCCACGGATGACAACAGTGGTGGATGATCGCCGCATACTTTCTTTGGTGAAGAAGAACCCGTTCACAACATCAACTGAAGTCCAGAACACTCTCAGTAGGTGTATCTGTCTCTAAGTCAACAGTAAAGAGAAGACTCCATGAAAGTAAATACAAAGGGTTCACATCTAGATGCAAACCATTCATCAATTCCAAAAATAGACAGGCCAGAGTTAAATTTGCTGAAAAACACCTCATGAAGCCAGCTCAGTTCTGGAAAAGTATTCTATGGACAGATGAGACCAAGATCAACCTGTACCAGAATGATGGGAAGAAAAAAGTTTGGAGAAGAAAGGGAACAGCACATGATCCAAGGCACACCACATCCTCTGTAAAACATGGTGGAGGCAACGTGATGGCATGGGCATGCATGGCTTTCAATGGCACTGGGTCACTTGTGTTTATTGATGACATAACAGCAGACAAGAGTAGCCGGATGAATTCTGAAGTGTACCGGGATATACTTTCAGCCCAGATTCAGCCAAATGCCGCAAAGTTGATCGGACGGCGCTTCATAGTACAGATGGACAATGACCCCAAGCATACAGCCAAAGCTACCCAGGAGTTCATGAGTGCAAAAAAGTGGAACATTCTGCAATGGCCAAGTCAATCACCAGATCTTAACCCAATTGAGCATGCATTTCACTTGCTCAAATCCAGACTTAAGACGGAAAGACCCACAAACAAGCAAGACCTGAAGGCTGCGGCTGTAAAGGCCTGGCAAAGCATTAAGAAGGAGGAAACCCAGCGTTTGGTGATGTCCATGGGTTCCAGACTTAAGGCAGTGATTGCCTCCAAAGGATTCGCAACAAAATATTGAAAATAAAAAAAATTTTTTGGGTTTGGTTTATTTGTCCAATTACTTTTGACCTCCTAAAATGTGGAGTGTTTGTAAAGAAATGTGTACAATTCCTACAATTTCTATCAGATATTTTTGTTCAAACCTTCAAATTAAATGTTACAATCTGCACTTGAATTCTGTTGTAGAGGTTTCATTTCAAATCCAATGTGGTGGCATGCAGAGCCCAACTCGCGAAAATTGTGTCACTGTCCAAATATTTCTGGACCTAACTGTATATTAAAAAAAAAATGAGTGTTAGAAATCTAAAAAACAGCCAACGACATCAAACACATTTGTGAAAACCCTTACCAGAAGTTTTAAATTACAAATATTTTTATGCAACATTTATAGATCTGCTTCTAATCCGTGAAAGCAGAAAAGAAATAAATGAATGATAAATTACAATATAACAAATGTAAAAATTGCCTAAAAGTACATTCAGCTTGTAAAAGAATAACGAAGCAAGAAGTTTGAATGATTTTAAGCCCAGGAGAGTGGAAGGGTTAATTAGTTAAGATTGATAGACATAGCGGGCTTTTAATTATCAACAGAGAGAGAAATCAAACAGGACAGTGAAGGATTAGAGTATCTAATTTGTCGTTCTACAGTTCGTTACATTTTTAAATTGCTTAATTGAAAAAAAAAAGAATCAATTATGAGACAATTACTAATAAGAAAATGATTCTAATTGAGTTTTACATTAGTTACAAAAGAAACAATTTTTTTGAGACAAAAAAACCTCAGTTTTTGTATTCAAGGCACATATTAAATGTTTGAACGCTATTTCTTTGATTTCGATTTTAGAAAAAACATCAAGAGCTTTAGCTGTAGTTGCCAATATTTTACACTTTCATTAAGTAAAACAAAAATACAACGTTATTACATACAGAGGTACTAATGATTACATTTCACATATTTTTTTACTTACATTTTTTTCTTTTTTAAACTTGTGTTTGATTTCATTAGAACAAGGCCACACAAGTTATTAGCTTTCCAATAAAAGGTTCAAGATCTGTTCATTATTAGCATTTTTTTAAATGAGCTGGCAGAAATTTATCAATATAACCACTATGGCGCATCAGAAAAGTTTGGTGGCATAACCAAAGATCCTTGTATTAACAGGCTGTAATAGCCTTAGGAACTCCAGACCTCCAGACTAAAGATTGGCCTACACTCTTATGTGTATGTGGAACTCCAGATTCGCCTTTAACTTAGAATATCGTTGGCCAAATGGATCTGACCAATGGAATTGTAACAGACAATCCATTTATTCTGCAGTGTGATAAGCCATTGCCAGTGGACTCATCGAGAAAGCAGGAGCACTCAGCCAAGAATTTCTGTAGCAGTCAAAATAGATAACTGTAGGCTGAGCAATTATTTGTTCTTCAAACAGACATCTAATATGTATGGGGGATTTATCATCACCAACACAGAAAGACGCACGGAATGCCCATAAAGAAATACACACTTTATTAAAGTTACCATTTAAAAACAGTTTAATAGAGGGTACACATACACTTGGTATCAAAATTAGAGACCAATGTATGATCGCTTGCTTTTTCAGAAATAATATAATCTACAATGATCAACATTTAAAGGTTTTTTAGTAAGGAGTACACCATGCCACTAGAACAGTGTTTTACAAAAGATCCAAACTTTATCAACATAAAACCTTTATTTTGCACAAAACGTGATTATCATAATTAAAGAACAGCAATGACTGTAGCACAGAGAAAGATTATAACTACATTTTCTGAAGGTAACAACAGTCACCTCTCAGTAGGAAGTGTACAAGCCTTTGATTTGATGACGTCCGCACATCTGCAGCCACAGGACATCACCAGCCTCTCACACTGCTCTGGTGTGAGTTTGGTCCACTCTTCCAGTCTCTCCCACAGTTCTTTGACTGTTATGGGTGTCTTGGTCATAACTTTGTCGCCAAGAACTTTCCAGAGATTTTCTATTGGGTTTAGATCAGGACTCTGGGCTGGCCATTTCATTGTTTCAATGTTTTCTGTTTCAAGGAACCTCTTTACCTGTTTTGCTTCTGTGACAAGGGGCACTGTCCTGCATAAACTTGCTGGCTGACTGAGTGATGAATGCAAGTAAAGAATTATATGTTGAAGAAGGGTCTGATATACACTTGCATTCACTCTGCCATGTAGCTGTATGAGAAGTCCAACTCATGCTGCAGAAAAAATTCCCCAAACCATGACACTTCCTCCACCACCTTTCACTGACTTCTTTAGGCTAAGTTCACACTTCCGTTGTTTTGCATCAGTCACAATCCGTCGCCTAGAGGAATTACGGTATCCTGCAAAATATTTTGCAGGAATCCTGTTTTCCCCATAGACTTCTATTAGTGACGGATTGCGACTGATGATGCTGCGTCGCATCCGCTGCATCGCGGTCAGTCATTTTTTAACTGACCGCAGGGCGGGAGCAACGCAGCCTGTAACGTTTTTTGAACAGCGCGATCCGTAGGATTTTGCTGCGCATGCTCTCTCTGGCTCCCTGCACCCGTAACCAGGATACACATCGGGTAACCAAGCAATGCGCTTTGGTTAGTTACCCGATATTTACAGTGGTTATGGGTGCAGGGAGCCCGCGCTAAGCGGTGTACGCTGGTATCCAAGATAAATATCGGGTAACCAAGCAAAAAGTGCTTTGCTTTTAGTTACCCGATATTTACCCTGGATACAGTGTGTAAGGAGGCCGACACTTCCCCACTCGGCTCTGCCCCCTACCGCACTCCGTATGTGTACACTCACACACACACACTCACACTCACACACACTCACTTGTCACCAGCCCTGCAGTCCCCGCAGCACTGACGTCCTCAGCTCCACGGCCCCGCTTGGCTTCGCCCTCTCGCGCTCCGCCCTCTCGCGCTCCGCCCCCTCCCGCACTCCGCATGTACACACGCATGTAGACACACACACTCACTCACTCACCTGTCCCCAGCCATGCAGACCGCGGCACTGACGTCCTCAGCTCCGCCCCTCAAACTCTGCCCCCCCGAACTCCACCCCCGAACTCCGCCCCCGAACACAACGGAGTCCGACAATGAAATTCTTTTCTTTGTCATCCGTTGTCATCCGTTGTACAACACATCAGTCACATGCGTCAAGCAAAGCATGTGACTGATGCAAAACAACGGAAATGTGAACTTAGCCTAACACAGTTTGGGTTCAGTCTTTCCCCAGTTTGTCAACGAACATGTTTCCCATCAGACCCAAGTAAATTAAACTTGCTTTCATCACTAAAATGAACTGTGGACCACTTCTGCTCTGTCCACACAACATGCTCATTTTTATTCTTTCTGCTAATGAGAGGATTGGTCACTGCAGAGTGGGGTTTCAGTCCAAATGGTCTTAAATGTCGTGACACTGTATGACGAAACAGATTCTTACCCTGTTCAGTACTGAATTGGCGAGCAATTCCAGCTGCAGTGTTGAAATGATTACCCCTGGAGATTCTTTGCATTATCCTGTCCTCTCTTGCATTTGTCTTTCAAGGCCGACCAGCCTTATTGGGGGACTTGAAAGAGTTTGTGATTTTTGAAAGATGCAATATTCTCGAAATCACAGACTTGGAGAGACCAACGTCTGTTGCTATAGCTGATAGGGATCTCCTCTTTGGTCTTCATCTGGACAACCTGCTGCTGGAGTGTTTCAGTCTCTTTGGAACAGCCCAACAGTTTTGCAAAGTCAGTGCAAGCCGGAAAGTTAGGCTGCCAGTTAAATAGAATTTGTAAGACATTTAAGCAAATTAGCAACAAGTGCCACATTAACACCAAAACTTAGAGGTCTCTGAAAGTGTTCTCTAATTTTGATTAGTGTTCTATTTATCTCATTTACATTTTTATTATGTGCTTTTGAAAAAAATTCAATTAATGAAATAAACTTAAAATACTGCTAGTTAAATGATGTTAGGATATTATCACATAGGACTACACAAGGAGCTTAATATTTAGGAAATTGTTTGTTCTCTAATTTTGCTTTTCAGTGTATATCAAAAAGGAACACTAAAAACCAAATGAGTTCATAACTAGAGATGAGAAAAATAAATTTGAACAGCATTGAATTCTACTGTGAAATGGCAGAAGGAATTTGGCACCGCAAAAATGTATTGGATAAAAGCTAAAAACACATAAAAAAAAAAAAAACAAGAAAAGCTGAAGTGCAAAGAATGGGGATCACCAGAATAATAACACAATACATTTTTATTGGAAACAAAAACACAAAACTGCACCATGGCTGATGCAAAAAGACAATGGATATGTACAGCAGAGAACAACACTAGTGATGAGCGAGTACCAAAAAGCTCGGGTGCTCGAGGCTCGGGCCGAGCATCCCAAGATACTCGTGTACTCGGCCCGAGCACCGAGCCCAATGTTATCCTATGGGAGACCCGAGTATTTTTCTGAAATGACCCCCGGCAGCATGTAGAAACCCTAAAAATGTCACAAAAGCCTCAGAAGAGTGCTCAAATGACATGACAACAGCATGGGGAAGACCCCTTGAAGCATTTATCACTCAAAAGTCACAGCTGTGAACAATTTTGTCCGCGTTTTACGCCATTTTTACGGACTCACCAGAAAACCTTCCAAAATGACACCAAAATGAATTTTCATGGCGGAAATGTTAAGGGCACATACCCAATAGTGAGATAGAGCTGGTGTATGTTACTTTTTGAGATTAATACATGAAAGATTTTACATAAAACATTGTGTGGCACTCCGATGTCCAAAACGCACGTTTTGTGCTTTTTACTAGCGATGTCGGTCATTTTTTTTTTCATTCTATCTCCCGTCAGTCGGTCTCGCTCTGTCTGTCTCTCTCTGTCTTGTCTGTCCCCCTCTCACAGTCTGTCGGTCATTCTCCCCCCTCTCTCTTACTTACCGTTCCCCGATCACTACCGCGGCGCTGCACAGCTGTTCACTAAACTCCGGCGGCTTTTCCTCTTTTGAAAAAGCCGGCCGCTCATTAAACAATCTCGTATTCCCTGCTTTCCTGCTTTTCGGCGCCTATGATTGGTTGCAGTGAGACACACCCCCACGCTGAGTGACAGATGTCTCACTGCATCCAATCACAGCAGCCGGTGGGCGTGTCTACTGTGCAGTGAAATAAATAATTAAATAATTAAAAAAAATGGCGTGCGGTCCCCACAATTTTAATACCAGCCAGATAAAGCCATACGGCTGAAGGCTGGTATTCTCAGGATGGGGAGCTCCACGTTATGGGGAGCCCCCCAGCCTAACAATATCAGTCAGCAGCCGCCCAGAATTGCCGCATACATTATATGCGACAGTTCTGAGACTGTACCCGGCTCTTCCCGATTTACCCTAGTGCGTTGGCAAATCGGGGTAATAAGGAGTTAATGGCAGCCCATAGCTGCCACTAAATCCTAGATTAATCATGTCAGGCGTCTCCCCGAGATTCCTTCCATGATTAATCTGTAAATTACAGTTAAAAAACACACACACCCGAAAAATCCTTTATTAGAAATAAAAAACACTAACAAAGTCCCTCATCACCAATTTATTAACCCCGACAAACCCTCCATGTCCGGCGTACTCCACAGTCCTCCAGCGTCGCATCCAGCTGTGCTGCATGAAGGTGACAGGAGCTGCAGAATACACCGCCGCTCCTGTCAGCTTCACACAGCAACTGAAGACAGCCGCGCGATCAGCTGAGCTGTCACTGAGGTTACCTGGATCCAGCGGTGGATGCAGCGGTGGCCGCGGGTAACCTCAGTGACAGCTCAGCTGATCGCGCTACTCATCGCCGCACCGGTCAGCTCCACGCAGCAACTGAGGTGAGTATAGCGATCAGCTGAGCTGTCACTGAGGTTAATCGTGGCCACCGCTGGATCCAGTGACAGCGGGTAACCTCAGTGACAGCTCAGCTGATCGCGCTACTCATCGCCGCACCGGTCAGCTCCACGCAGCAACTGAGGTGAGTAGCGCGATCAGCTGAGCTGTCAGTGAGGTTAATCGCGGCCACCGCTGGATCCAGCGGTGGCCGTGAATTACCTGACTGACAGCAGCTGATCGCGCTACTCACCTCAGTTGCTGTGTGAAGCTGACAGAAGCGGCGGTGTATTCTGCAGCTCCTGCATGAGGGCTGGCTCTCAAAAGAGCGCCAACATGCAGGGATGAAGACCACGAGTACAGCACGAGTATCGCGAAATTACTCGGTACCCGCCGAGTAGCCCGAGTACAGTGATACTCGTGCGAGTACCGAGTAGTAACAAACATACTCGCTCATCACTAAACAACACCAATCCTCCAAATTCTAGAGCAATGATGCAAACAAACCTCCTGTCTGGCAATTATAAACATATGCAAAACAATAAATACAAAGGTGTAAAAATTGCACAATTAATATGCATGAATGAGTCTAAATCAATAAAAACAAATAAATTATAGATAAAGTAGAGCATATAATAATGCAAGAGAGATAGAAGAAAATAACTCTAAATGAACCTACCGTAATTATTGTAAGGGCTGAAACCATAATAACATATGGCAGAGCATTGACATAGACAAAATCATCAGGGAAACAGAGGAAGGAGGACCCACGCATATTGCCACATCAAGGTGGTTTCTTCAGGGGTTAAAAATGCAGAGTAGCTGTGCTAGTACAGGTCTAAGGCTATGTCCGCACGTTGCTTTTTACCTGCTTTTTACCTGCTTTTTTGCTGCTTTTTCAACTGCAGCGTTTAATGCCAAAATGGTTGTGTTCTGCTTTTCAAGCAAAGTCTATGGGAATTTGGGTTTCTTGTCCGCACTATGCAGTTCAAACTGCAGCCTTTTTGTGGCAGAACTTTGGTCAAAAACTCAGCTTTGCAGTGCAAAACCCAAATGGCAAAAACAATTGACCTGTCAATTGTTTTTGCCATTTGGGTTTTGCACTGCAAAGCTGAGTTTTTGACCAAAGTTCTGCCACAAAAAGGCTGCAGTTTGAACTGCATAGTGCGGACAAGAAACCCAAATTCCCATAGACTTTGCTTGAAAAGCAGAACACAACCATTTTGGCATTAAACGCTGCAGTTGAAAAAGCAGCAAAAAAGCAGGTAAAAAGCAACGTGCGGACATAGCCTAATATACAATAAATGTAAATAAGTTTAATTATTAAATCAATACTAGTTGCAAGGAGGTGGGAGGCATGTTGGGTGCTGTGGCGTCCGGACGTGTGTTGTGCACGATACTGTGATGGCTTCTGCATACTGTGTACCTGGTAAGGAAAGACATGCGCACCCCAATAGAGCTGTGCCTGTGCGCTAGGAACGGCCAACAAATTCTATCAAATTTTACAAAAATCTGCATTTGCCAAAATGCAGATGTTTTATAATTTGGTTCTGTGCAGATATAGCAAAATGGTGGCCGCTGGCTTCCATTTTTTGTACCATAAAAGGCTATCAAAATGTTAAAAAAAAAATCATACTTACCTATGCTGAGCGTCCACAACATACTGCCACCTTTTCAATCCTTGTCACATCTTCGGATCGGTTTTGGCAGAGCTGAAATCCCAGTGGCCTTGGTCTATAAGCTAAAGCTTTGGGGTTTGCTAGGCCTGGGAGGGTTCTGTGCATATGCATAGATCATGGCACACACTGTGACATCATTGGCCATGACTTTTGCGAGCTCATGCACAGAACCTTCCTGTGCCTAGTTAACTTAGAAATGTTAGCCAAGCAACAGAGTCCCCAGGAATTTCAGTGCTGCTGATGGCAATCTAATGATGTGACAAGGACCAGACAGGTGGCACTGGGGAGCAGAGAGACATGTGGTGAGGTGACTATAGGGATTTATGTTATTTTTTTACATATTAGAGAGACAACAGAGCATAACAAGGGACATTAAATTCACAGAGAATAACCTCTCTATAAATCAGAATTGAGCTGCTGAGCAGCCACTGTAACACAAAAAGATTTAGTCTGGATAACGCCCTTTTTTACGCTCTTGTCCATTTACTTTAGAATGCTTTACAGAGGCATGTGTGACGCCCTGGCAAAACCAGGTAGTCACAGTTAGGCCCCTACATAACACCTTCCCTCATTAGGCAACACACAGCCAACCAAAAAACCCTAGTCACCCCCCCCCCTTAGGGAAAAATAGACACCCCAGTGCACGTGACCAGGCGGTTGGGACACGCCCACCCAGGGGTCTAGACAGCCCGGGGCAGGAAAACAGGCAGTTTAGTCAGGAGTTCCGTTTGGAGAGGAGTGTGGGCTGGAGCTAAGTGTAGCTCCAGCAGAGAGTTCAAGTTGAACGGTACCAGGGTAGGAGCCCTGGTGCCACTGGCTAGGAGGCAGACGGTTGTCTCCGTCAGCAGGAGACGGGAAGACGGCTCGGCAGAACCGAGGTGGACTGGGACAGGGTTGTAGCCCGCCGTTACCGACACAGGGAACCGACCCGGAAACAGTCAGACCCTGAAGCCAGAAACCGGAACCAAGTGGACTGGTTAATTAACTGACTGAGGCCAGGACTGGAGGTCCTGTCCCACCCAAAGTCCCTCATAGAAGACAACAGCCCACCGATTAGGGATAAGATAGATCCCACGGGCCAGCGTCTGCGGGCACGGCTCTTTAGGCTACATCCAGCCGGGAGCGGACTCCTGTGTTTCACACCAGGAACGTCCACCTTACACAAAGAAGTGCAGGAAAAGAGATAGAGACCACCAGCCGGGTGGGGGACCCTGAATGCAACCGGCCGCGGCACCGGCCACTATCACATTGGTTTAACAAAGACTTGTGTGTTTTACTAACAGTGAGTACACCAGCACCCCCTGTAGTCGCCATCCCCTGCACCGAGCCACCAGGTCCCGGGGCCACCGTCCCTGCCCATGGAGGGGGTTAACAACTTGCTGCACAACATCTCTCCCGGGTGCCCCATAACAGCAGCGGTGGTGTCTCACCTCACCATACACCGTGGGTGGCGTCATGAACTTACTACGGCCCAGCCCGTACATATACGCCCCCCTTTTTATTCAGCGTGTCCGCGAGACCCCCGGGTTCGGAGACCCTCGAGCCACACCCCTGAAGGCCAGGACCTGAGCAGCGTCAGCTGCTGGCACGGGGGTGGCACACATGCGCAATGTTTTATGTTATAGACATACACAAGTGCATCTCAATAAATTAGAATATCATTAAAAAGTTAATTTATTTCAGTAATACAATACAAAAAGTGAAACACACATACTGTATATTATATAGAGTCATTCCAAACAGAGTGATCTATTTCAAGTATTTATTTCTGTTAATGTTGAGGATTATGGCTTACAGCCAATGAAAAGCCAAGAGTCAATATCTGTCAGGGCAGGGGGGACTGGTAGGCCCAGGAGGTGGATCTACAGGACCATGCACCCCACCGGAGGGCAGGGTACACGGCAGCTGGAGCACTGGCGTGGCAGGGACAGGTATAACCAGGTCACCAGGGTCACGGAGTTCTTTAAGACGGTACAGAATGCTGGTACAGGCAACAGGACACGGTACAAGGGGACCTGAGCACCTAGCTCACAAGACAAGGCTTCAAGATACGTTGATCAGGCCCCGCCCACATGGAAAGGCAAGTCTTATATACCCAGCACAGCCCTATGTCATTTCCTGCTTCAGGTGTGCTGGGCCTATAAGACCAGGAGAGTGGGCGCGGCCTGGTCCTATACAGAGGCATTAGTCAGAGTCAGACTCCTGAGACCAGGAACAGAACACAGGAGAGCACGAGCGGGGGCGGTAGCCATGACCGGTGGACAGGATCAGTGGTCACGGAGCGGTGCTGGGATGGTGCGACGGGGTCAGTGGGTAAGGAGCGGTGCTGAGGTATCGGGAGCGTGACAGTACCCCCCTCTAAGCCCCCCCCTCCGTGCACAGTACCCCAGGGGCACCCCGGATCGAGTCACCGGACCAGGACCCAACGCAAAGGCGGGGAAGGACCGCTGACCCCATGCCGTCTTCTTGGCCGCCCGACGCTTAGCCGACGATCTACCAGTAGTGGCAACGGGAAGCGGAGGGCAGACAGAAGGAGGACCGGGGTCGTGGACGACCGGATCGGGCGTCTCGGACCGGGTACAGGACATTGTCTCATCCTCAGTAGCCGGTGACATCGAAGTCTCAATAGCCGGGGACGGTTGAGCGACGCTAGACTGCGTCGTTTCTTCTTCAGGGTCCGGTGGTACCAAGGACTCAGGCGACAGGAGTTGTGGTACGACGCTGAACTGCGTCGTCTCCTCTTCTTGTTCTGATGGCACTACAGGTACAGGAGACAGGAGTTGTGGTACGACGCTGGACTGCGTCGTCACTTCTTCCTCCTGTTGTGACATGACAGGCCCAGGTGACAGGGACTGAGGAACAGGCTGTAGACAGGTATCCTGGCACAACGGACTCCAACGAGTGATTGCGCCAGAGCGCCAACTGATGTCAGGGTCATGGAGTCGTAGCCAGGGCAGACCCAGCAGGAGCGCGGGAGTCATTCTCGGGATGACGTACAAAGCAATAGTCTCAGTGTGCAGGGCACCAACACAGAGTCTCATGGGTTCGGTGGTGTACCTCACGGGTTCGTATAGCAGTTTTTCGTCCACGGAGGCGAACCAAAAGGGTTTAGCAAGCGGGATGACCGGTATTCGATAACGGTCCACTGTAGCTTGTAGAATGAAATTACCCGCTGCTCCCGAATCAATGTGAGCCTCTGCCGTGAACTGGGTCTTCTCGGTCGTGACCTGGACAGTCTGTGTAACCGGGACTGAAGGGATTCCGGTACCAAGGGTGGCGGTTCCCACCATCCCTTGGACTTGGGGGTCTACCTGGTCTCTCCGGGCAAGAACGAAGCAGATGTGTTCCGCTTCCACAATAGAAACACAGGCCCCGGGCAAGTTGCTCTGCTCGGCGTTGTTCAGCTTGGCTCAGTCGGTCGATTTGCATGGGTTCGGAAGCGGAATCACAGAACGGCAATAGCGGGGGAACGGTAGACCTCTGCGGAAGGGAGATGTGACGGATTGGTCGTTTCTCCCGGGATACTTCCTTGGTTCGCTCTTGAAAACGGAGATCAATCCGGGTAGCTAGTGATACCAAAGCATCCAAGGTATGGGGAACATCACGACCGGCTAATTCGTCCTTGATGCAACCGGAGAGCCCCTCCCAGAAGGCGGCAGTCAATGCCTCGTTGTTCCAGCCTAGCTCAGAGGCAAGCGTGCGGAACTGGATGGCGTACTGGCCCACCGTCAAAGTTCCTTGGCGTAGCCGGAGGAGCGAGGAGGTAACCGCGGTAGTGCATCCCGGTTCATCAAAGGTACTTCGAAAAGCCTGAAGGAATTCCCGGATGTCAGTCGTTACCGGGTCCTCATTCTCCCACAACGGATTTATCCAGGCCAGAGCTTTGCCTTCTAGGTGTGACATTAGAAATGCCACTTTTGCTTGGTCCGAAACAAACAGGTGCGGGAGCAGCTGGAAATGCAGAGAGCACTGGTTCAAGATGCCTCTGCAGGTCTTGGGATCTCCCGCATAGCGAGGCGGTGCAGCGAGGCGGAGATGCGAGGCCGAGGAGACAACGGGTTCGGACGTAGTCGCTGTACGCTGTGTAGATAAGGTTGAGGCGGCAGTCTAACGTATACAAGCGGCTGTCCACAGACGTCAGGAAATTCAATATACGGGTTAAGGTTTCTCTCTATCGCACCAGTTCCTGGCGCAGTTCAGCCAGTTCAGACGTCTGTGCTCCGGCGGAATCCATGGCCTATGTTGATGTCCTATACAGAGGCATTAGTCAGAGTCAGACTTCTGAGACCAGGAACAGAACACAGGAGAGCACGAGCGGGGGCGGTAGCCATGACCGGTGGATACGTGGACAGGATCAGTGGTCACGGAGCGGTGCTGGGATGGTGCGACCGGGTCAGTGGGTAAGGAGCGGTGCTGAGGTATCGGGAGCGTGACAATATCTCAGAAAATTATAATAATTACCACAAAACACATGCAAAGGCTGCCTAAGTATTTAAAATGGTCCCTTAGTCTGGTTCAGTAGACTACACAATCACGGGGAAGACTGCTGACTTGTGAGATCTCCAGAAGGCAGTCATTGACACACTCCACAAGGACGGTAAGCCACAAAAGGTCATTGCTAAAGAAGCTGGCTGTTCACAGAATGCTGAATCCAAGCATATTAATGGAAAGTTGAGGAGAAGGAAAAAGTGTGGTAGAAAAAGGTGCACAAGCAACCGGGATAACCGCAGCCTTGATAGGATTGCTAAGAAAAAGACATTTAAACATTTGCGGGAGATTCACAAAGAGTGGACTGTTGCTGGAGTCAGTGCTTCAAGAACGACGAAACCCAGACGTAGCCAGGACATGGGCTAAAAGTGTTGCATTCCTTGTGTCAAACCACTCATGAGCAATAGACAACGCCAGAAGCATCTTACCTGGGCCAAGGAGAAAAACAACAAGACTGTTGCTCAGTTGTCCAAGGTGTTGTTTTCAGATGAAAGTAAATTTTGCATTTCATTTGGAAATCGCAGTCCCAGAGTCTGAAAGAAGAGTGGAGAGGCCACATACCAAGCTGCTTGACGTCTAGTGTGAAGTTTCCACAATCAATGATTGTTTGGGGAGCCATGTCATCTGCTGGTGTAGGTCCACTGTGTTTTATCAAGACAGAAGTCAGCGCAGCCGTCTACCAGGAGCACTTCATGCTTCCCTCTGCCGGCAAGCTTTTTGGAGATGGAAATTTCATCTTCCAGCAGGACTTGGCACCTGTCCATGACTCGCCCACCCCAGGGCTATGGGACACCCGGTGCCGGGCCGGACTAGTCCAGGGGTAGTCAGTGGTGGCGGGGCCCGACTCTGTGGCCCTGGTGGGTGTCAGTTAAAATATGGCTGGTGACTTGGGAGCAATTAAAGTATTTGGTTCGTGACGCCACCTGTGGTTTGCGGCTATTAAGCCGCCGCTGCTGTGTGAGGCCTCCGGGGTGATGATACGGCAGCAATGGTGGTACTGCTCCCCACAGGTGGAGCGGTGCCCCGGGGACACTGTTAGTGCTCGTGAAAGTCTATGGTGTTGTTTGGATAACACGGTGCAGGGCCGACAGGCAATGAAAGAACCAGGCACAAACAACAGTCTCTTTACCTTCACCTCTTTTACTTTAAGAACAGTCCAGTCCTGGGAGACCGTCACAGGTGGTGAAGGGGATCCGGTCGGCCAGGAAGTACTTGGGGTGATCTTTCTGGCCAGCTGAGTATGAGGAAAAAACAAAAAGCCAGCACCAAATGTGCACTTCAGCACTAAACATTCCAAACTGTACTTATTATAAAAATTTTGAGATTTTTGGCAAAAAATTGCAATTTCTTGAGCTGCCTCGCCACGTCACGGCAAATCTCATTTGAGGCAGTCCTACACTAAAATATTTTTATAAAATGTGCCATACGGCCTCACATATGAATAGTAGAACTGCTCTTAGCAGCACTCACCTTGTCTATTTCAATCCCGTACCCATGACTGAGTCATGGCTGTGGGTGGGACAGGTCCAAGCAAATGCTGCATGAAGTAAATAGCCTGTGGACAAGGCCTGATGACAATGTGAACAGTCACCAACCGCCAAAATCTAGACAGATGGAATACATCCCAAATAGGGGTGCATAGCAAGGTGGAGGTCAACCACCGAGCAATTCAATGAAGAAAAAACAAAAAGCCAGCACCAAATGTGCACTTCAGCACTAAACATTCCAAACTGTACTTATTATAAAAATTTTGAGATTTTTGGCAAAAAATTGCAATTTCTTGAGCTGCCTCGCCACGTCACGGCAAATCTCATTTGAGGCAGTCCTACACTAAAATATTTTTATAAAATGTGCCATACGGCCTCACATATGAATAGTAGAACTGCTCTTAGCAGCACTCACCTGGTCTATTTCAATCCCGTACCCATGACTGAGTCATGGCTGTGGGCGGGACAGGTCCAAGCAAATGCTGCATGAAGTAAATAGCCTGTGGACAAGGCCTGATGACAATGTGAACAGTCACCAACCGCCAAAATCTAGACAGATGGAATACATCCCAAATAGGGGTGCATAGCAAGGTGGAGGTCAACCACCGACCAGTTCAATGAAGAAAAAACAAAAAGCCAGCACCAAATGTGCACTTCAGCACTAAACATTCCAAACTGTACTTATTATAAAAATTTTGAGCTTTTTGGCAAAAAATTGCAATTTCTTGAGCTGCCTCGCCACGTCACGGCAAATCTCATTTGAGGCAGTCCTACACTAAAATATTTTTATAAAATGTGCCATACGGCCTCACATATGAATAGTAGAACTGCTCTTAGCAGCACTCACCTGGTCTATTTCAATCCCGTACCCATGACTGAGTCATGGCTGTGGGCGGGACAGGTCCAAGCAAATGCTGCATGAAGTAAATAGCCTGTGGACAAGGCCTGATGACAATGTGAACAGTCACCAACCGCCAAAATCTAGACAGATGGAATACATCCCAAATAGGGGTGCATAGCAAGGTGGAGGTCAACCACCGACCAGTTCAATGAAGAAAAAACAAAAAGCCAGCACCAAATGTGCACTTCAGCACTAAACATTCCAAACTGTACTTATTATAAAAATTTTGAGATTTTTGGCAAAAAATTGCAATTTCTTGAGCTGCCTCGCCACGTCACGGCAAATCTCATTTGAGGCAGTCCTACACTAAAATATTTTTATAAAATGTGCCATACGGCCTCACATATGAATAGTAGAACTGCTCTTAGCAGCACTCACCTGGTCTATTTCAATCCCGTACCCATGACTGAGTCATGGCTGTGGGCGGGACAGGTCCAAGCAAATGCTGCATGAAGTAAATAGCCTGTGGACAAGGCCTGATGACAATGTGAACAGTCACCAACCGCCAAAATCTAGACAGATGGAATACATCCCAAATAGGGGTGCATAGCAAGGTGGAGGTCAACCACCGACCAGTTCAATGAAGAAAAAACAAAAAGCCAGCACCAAATGTGCACTTCAGCACTAAACATTCCAAACTGTACTTATTATAAAAATTTTGAGCTTTTTGGCAAAAAATTGCAATTTCTTGAGCTGCCTCGCCACGTCACGGCAAATCTCATTTGAGGTAGTCCTACACTAAAATATTTTTATAAAATGTGCCATACGGCCTCACATATGAATAGTAGAACTGCTCTTAGCAGCACTCACCTGGTCTATTTCAATCCCGTACCCATGACTGAGTCATGGCTGTGGGCGGGACAGGTCCAAGCAAATGCTGCATGAAGTAAATAGCCTGTGGACAAGGCCTGATGACAATGTGAACAGTCACCAACCGCCAAAATCTAGACAGATGGAATACATCCCAAATAGGGGTGCATAGCAAGGTGGAGGTCAACCACCGACCAGTTCAATGAAGAAAAAACAAAAAGCCAGCACCAAATGTGCACTTCAGCACTAAACATTCCAAACTGTACTTATTATAAAAATTTTGAGCTTTTTGGCAAAAAATTGCAATTTCTTGAGCTGCCTCGCCACGTCACGGCAAATCTCATTTGAGGCAGTCCTACACTAAAATATTTTTATAAAATGTGCCATACGGCCTCACATATGAATAGTAGAACTGCTCTTAGCAGCACTCACCTGGTCTATTTCAATCCCGTACCCATGACTGAGTCATGGCTGTGGGCGGGACAGGTCCAAGCAAATGCTGCATGAAGTAAATAGCCTGTGGACAAGGCCTGATGACAATGTGAACAGTCACCAACCGCCAAAATCTAGACAGATGGAATACATCCCAAATAGGGGTGCATAGCAAGGTGGAGGTCAACCACCGACCAGTTCAATGAAGAAAAAACAAAAAGCCAGCACCAAATGTGCACTTCAGCACTAAACATTCCAAACTGTACTTATTATAAAAATTTTGAGATTTTTGGCAAAAAATTGCAATTTCTTGAGCTGCCTCGCCACGTCACGGCGAGGCAGCTCAAGAAATTGCAATTTTTTGCCAAAAATCTCAAAATTTTTATAATAAGTACAGTTTGGAATGTTTAGTGCTGAAGTGCACATTTGGTGCTGGCTTTTTGTTTTTTCTCCAGCTGAGTATGAGGCCTACTCCTGTTCTTTTCTTTACTATGATAGGACCCCGCTCTCTGGATCTAGCAATGGCCCTCTTGCTGCTGGGACCGGTGGTATGTCCCTTTCCCTCTGTGGTAGGCTGCGCAGGCCTTCTCTGGTGCTTCTCTTCTGGAGTCCTCACCGGGCCCTGATGCTGCAGCTGTACCTTCGGGCTGTTTATAGGCTAAGTGCTTGCAGCTCTCCTGCCCTTCGGATTCGGCTACCAGGGAATATTTTAAGCCCTGGTGACCACAGACTCCGATGTCCGAGTCTCTTCTCTGCCTCTCTGCTACTCCTGCGTCCCTGGGCCAAGCTGCTCCAGCTCTAGGCCCCAGATCCACAGGACAGCACACTCTGCGTCTGCTCGCTATCACTTCTCTCTACAGACTGACCACTATTTCCTCCCTCAGGTCAGACTTGAGGAATGCTCCCTGGAATTCCAGGTTCAGAGCTCCCCCTGCTGGCCGGAGGGAGAACTGCGTTGGATGTTAAACTTACTGGCCAATGGACCTCCCAATTACCTCCAGGCTCAGCATTAACCCTTTGGAAGGGCAATGCTGTTGTGGCGACCAGGTCCTGGGGCGCCACACTCCCCCTTAGTTAAATTCAGTACTCCCGGACTGTAGAACAAAATATAAGATGTTAGAACATTTCATCCCATTATGGGAGGCGCATTACTTAAACGTTACAAACTTAAACACTACTATTAGAGTCCAGTGTGGCTCCCTGCCGGGTGTCCATTACACTGCTCCATGGTGGACCCGCTGCGATCAAACCCCCAACGTAGGCTCTGGGCATGCGTCAGAGCATTGCTGACCCCACTCTATGCACGCCGGACGGGTTTTTCTTCAGGGGTGTGGAGCACACTGGTGCTAACTATGTACAATTAGAGTGTTGGCCACCCATAGTCCAGTGGCCCAATTGTCCATTTACTTAATCACCTAAAACAAAACATTACATACCAGACATTTTCACATAACTATTTACACTCTGTTAAGTATTTTACTTTCTATGTTCTATACCTTGGAGGGGGCTGTCCCCGAGTGCTACGTTGGGACCGGCGTAGCTCTGGGGTTTGTCCCTGACTACTTGGAGTGTCTGCCCCCTCCGTGTCACTGGTAGGCCTAACCCTGACAGGTATGCGTGTTGGTTGCCTACGGGGTCTCAGATTCGCCAAGGGTACGGCAGGTTCACCACTGGCAGGGGGTTGATTCTCCTGTTCCACTGCTGGCGTGTCATCTCGTGTTGGAGCAGACGGTTCTTTAGGTGGATCTGGAACCTCTTCTGTTTCTGGCTCGACCAACTGCGGGAACGTCAAGACTGGTACCACTATGGCATTGTTTATTTGGGTCCAAGTTTTGGGGAATTTTCCAAGGATTGTTTGGATCATCTCTTCCTCTTTTTCTTGACTTTGGGGACTTTCTTGTACTTCTTCTACTTCTTTTTGGGTTCTGCACCGTTCGGGGCACGCTTTCAGGCGGTCTCGAGAAACTGCTTGATAGGTCTTGCCTTCATCTTTGCTTACTATTGTCAAAGTTGTAGGGAATAATGGTGTAGGGTTCATTCTCCCACTGATCATCTAATATATGCGCCCTCCGCTTTTTCTTGAGGACCTGTTCTCCAGGTGCTAAGGGAGTTGCTGGGGCTGTTTGATTGTAATTCTGCTCTTGTGTCGTTCTTGCTTGGGACAGGCTCCTTTCTATGCATTCCTGGACCTTGGGTTACTGCTGTTGTCGCTCTGTATCCCAATCTTCTATCTCCTGAACCGCTTCAGGTGACACAGTCCCCATCTCAAAGTCTACAGGTAACTTGTCAGGTCTTGCTCGCATCAGGTAAGCAGGGCTGCAATTGGTCGAATTTACTGGGATATGGTTGTACAGGTCTACCAGATCTGGTAACTTCTCTGGCCATTGGTTTCTTTCTTCCAGAGGTAGAGTCTTGAGCATATCAATAACCACATGGTTCATCTTCTCGCACAATCCATTGGTTTGGGGGTGGTACGGTGTTGTTCTGATTTTCTTACAACCGTACATGTTACAGAACTCTTGGAACACTTCTGCCTCGAATGCAGGACCTTGATCAGTCAGTACCCTTTCAGGGTAACCGTGAGGTCGACAAAAGTATGCCTGAAATGCTCTAGCTGCTGTTCTGGCTGTCTGGTCCTTCACAGGCACTACTACCAGGAAACGAGAGTAATGGTCCACAATGGTGAGGGCGTACACATAGCCTGACCGGCTTGGTGTTAACTTCACGTGGTCCAGGGCCACCAACTCCAGGGGCTGCTTCGTGACAATTGGCTGTAGGGGAGACCTCTGGCTGCCATCATCTTTCCGCCTCAGGTTACACGGAGCACAGTCTCGGCACCACTTCTCGACTGTCTTTCTCATGTGCACCCAGTAGAACCAATCACGGAGTAGGGTCTCCAACTTCTTCCACCCGAAGTGTCCTGCGTTATCATGGTAAGCTGCTAGGACCATTGGAGCATCCCTCTGTGGGACCACTATCTGCCAGACGAGTTCATTTGTTCGCCAGTTGACATATCTCTTGCAGAGCTTGCCTTGGTATGTGAACAGTCGTCCCCTCTACTTCCACAGCTGCTGGGCTTCTTCTGGAGCATCTGGGCCAAGATGGGTCTCAGCTTGTGCTAGCTTTTCTTTGACAAATCGCACGGCTGAGTCACCGTTCTGTGTCTCTTCCCAATTATGGTGGAGTAATGGGTTGACCGAGACCTCGTGCTGGCTCGAGCGCTTCACTCCTACAGCATGCTCACACTGGGAAACACTTTGGTGATGGAAAGCCGGTAACTCTATCTCTTCGAGTTCATCCAGGTCTTCTCCAGACTCGGGTAAGTGAGGCATTCTGGACAGCGCATCAGCATTGTTATTCTTCTTGGCAGCCCGGTACTTGATGGTAAAGTCAAAGTTAGACAGCCGGGCCATCCATCGCTGTTCCAACGCACCTAACTTGGCTGTTGCCAGATGTGTCAATGTATTGTTGTCCGTGAAGATGGTGAACTTGGCCGATGCCAGATAGTGCTTGAAGCGTTCAGTCACTGCCCAAACAATAGCGAGGAACTCTAGCTTGAACGAACTGTAGTTTTCTGGGTTCCTTTCTGTGGGCCGAAGCTTCCTTCTGGCGTAAGCTATCACCTTCTCTCTGCCTCCCTGCACCTGGGACAGAACTGCTCCCAGTCCCACGTTGCTGGCGTCTGTATACAGTACAAACGGCTGGCTGTAGTCAGGGTAGGCCAGAATTTCTTCTCCCATGAGAGCCCCTTTCAGCCGGACAAAGGATGTTTCTATTTGGCTGCTCCATTCAAATTGAGGGCTCTGCTTCTTAGCCTGCTTTGGCTGGCCCACCAGGAGATCTTGAAGGGGCGCTGCTATCTTTGTGAAACCATCAATGAACCTTCGGTAGTAGCCCACCAGCTCAAGGAACTGCCGCACCTCCTTTACCGTGGTGGGTCTTGGCCAGTCCTTGATTACGGTGACTTTCTCCGGATCAGGTGCCACACCTTCTGCGCTGACCACATGACCCAGGTACTGTACCTTTGGCTTCAAGAGGTGACATTTGGACGGCTTTATCTTCAGGCCATATTCCGACAAGGACTCAAACACTTCTGCTAAGTGCCTCAGGTGGTCTTCATAAGTCTTGGAGTAGACTATGACGTCATCCAGGTACAACAGCACGGTTTCAAAGTTGTGGCCCAAGCAGCACTCCATCAACCTTTGGAATGTCCCTGGGGCGTTGCAGAGCCCGAATGGCATACAGTTGAACTCGCAGAGGCCCATTGGTGTCGTGAATGCAGTCTTCTCCTTGTCCGCCTCTGCCACGGGAACCTGCCAATACCCACTGGTGAGATCCAAGGTGGAGAAATAGTTAGCTGACTTTAAGGCTGTTAGTGACTCCTCTATTCTGGGTAGTGGATAAGCATCTTTATGTGTAATGCGGTTAATTTGTCTGTAATCTACGCACATTCTCATTGTACCATCTTTTTTCTTTACGAGCACTAGTGGAGCTGCCCAGGGGCTACAACTATCTCTGATAACCCCAGCCTCCTTCATTTCCCGTAACATTTCTTTGGCACGCTGATACTGTGCTGGGGGTACAGGGCGGTATCTCTCTTTAATGGGATGATGATCACCCGTGAGGATTTGATGTTTAACCCCTTTTACCTGCCCAAAATCTAGGGGGTGTTTGCTGAAGACCCGCTCGTACTCCTGTACCACCCGGTAAACCCCATGCTTTTGGTGTGAGGGGGTGGAGTCGGTGCCCACATTTTTGGCACCAGTCTTCCAGCTGTCCCTTGGAGCCATTGTCTTCCACCTGGTCGGACGGGATCAAGGGCTCCACTGCTTTGATGGTATTGTTACTGACAGTGTACAGTTTTGCTACAGTGGCGTACCGGGGCAATTTGGCTTCCTCCTCCCCACAATTCAGGACACGGACGGGCACTCTCCCCTTGTGGACGTCTGCTACCCCTCTGGCTATCAGGACTCCAGGCCTACTGTCTGAATACACTGGTTCTACCAAGGCATGGTAATCCTGACCCTTGAGGCCTACTGCTGCCTGACACCATATCAACATTTCACTTCTTGGGGGTATTGCAATGGGGAGGGGGTCACTTACCCTCACACTGCCAATTTCTCCTCCGGCCAGCTCTACCTGCTGCCTCCTCATCAGGGCTCTGATCTCCCTCTGTAGGGCACGCTGCTGCCCGGAGCTGGCAGTTTCAGACGCCTGTTGCAACAAAATTATCATTTCGGCAATACAATTTTCTATCACATTTGTACCAATGGTTAGCAGTGGGTCAGATTCTTTGCGATCAATATCTACAATTATCATCCCCTGACATGGCAATTCTACCCGCCCCACTTTAATGGTTACTTCTTTATACCCAATTTGAGTTAAGGGCTGACCATTACTGGCCACAATTGTTAAATCATCATCTGGGCCATGGTCAATGTCTGAATCATCCCAATATCTTTTGTACAGTTTATAAGGGATGGTTGTTACCTGGGACCCCGTATCCAGGAGGGAATTCAAAGGGTTCCCATCCAGCACAATAGAAAGGACCGGGCGTCCTCCCACATACTTGCTGCGACTGGGGGTTGAGCCGGGCTTCCTTACACCTGGGGGTTGGCTCCTGGCCCCAGGCTCGGCCCATTTAAAGGACAGTGTCTTGCAATATGGCCCGCCTGACTGCAGCGCCGGCAGATCGGTTGTCCCGTTGAATCATACCGGTCTGTATCTTTTCCTCGGGTCGGCGGAATCCTCCTCTGTCGCATCCACGGGACGTCATCTGGGCTGGAGGCCAACTCGATTCTTGCAGGTGATGAGGTCACTTGTAGAGACTGCACGGTCCTGGCAAGGGCAGCTACAGTCTTGGTCAGCTCCTGGACCTGCTGTCTGAGCTCTGCAGCCTGATCCTTATCCAGGGACTGCGCCTCAGCCCCTGCAGCGGCTCGTGTTGCAGGCACCACCCCTGGGTACGTGATAGCAAGAGGCCGGAGGGGTACTGGGTCATTCGGTGTAGATTCTCTCAGTACCCGGATGGCCTGGTCCTTAAACTTTGCAAAGTCCAGAGCAGGGTTCTGCAGGACCATGATACGCAGCTGGGTCCTGTGGGCGTCTGACAGGAGCCCCTCTATGAACTGCTCAGTTAGGAGTTTGTCTTCTTCACGTACACTCTCTGGGTCCACCTGTTTAATTGCTTTCAGGGCCTCCTGCAAGTTTAAGGCATAGTCCCTTATGCTGTCTGTGGCCCGTTGTTTGCACCCAAAGAATCTCATCTTTATTTCTGCTGCGGTGCGGGTGTCAAAAGTACTCTTTAACTTGGCCAGTATCTGGGTTGCTGTCCCTTTATCTGTATCAGGCCAGGACTTCACTTCACGCTGGGCCGCGCCGGCTAGCTGCCCCATTAATATGCCCACCTTCTGGCTCTCAGTCAGCGGATACACCCGGAACAAGCTGTGCAGCCTTTCTCTGAAGTCGCTCAGGGTATGTGACTCCCCGGAGTACTGCGGCAGCCATTCTGCTCCCGGGATGTACGGCATTGTGATCGGCATTACCGGCGCTACAGCGGGGGCTGGGGCGACGGCGACCGGAATTACATCGGCCGGCGCTGCTGCGTCTTGAACTACTACAGCCACCGGCTCTCCCTCGCTGTCGGACATCTTCCTCCCCCTTAGTGAACCTTACCAGGCTCCGCTTTCTTTTTACAATCTCTACCGGGTAGCGCGGGGTTAACGGCGCTCTGCTCTGATGGCGTGCTCCCTTCGCGCTCTTTGTCAGGCACGCTCCCCTTCTTCCTGCGCTCGGCGAGGCTAATGGCGGCGGCAGTTTGCAAACAGTAACACAGTCTTTTAAGCACAGTTTCTGCAGGCGCACAGTACCCGGTGGGACCGGGCACGAAATCCTGTTCGTGATGCCAAAATTGACTCGCCCACCCCAGGGCTATGGGACACCCGGTGCCGGGCCGGACTAGTCCGGGGGTAGTCAGTGGTGGCGGGGCCCGACTCCATGGCCCTGGTGGGTGTCAGTTAAAATTTGGCTGGTGACTTGGGAGCAATTAAAGTATTTGGTTCGTGACGCCACCTGTGGTTTGCGGCTATTAAGCCGCCGCTGCTGTGTGAGGCCTCCGGGGTGATGATACGGCAGCAATGGTGGTACTGCTCCCCACAGGTGGAGCGGTGCCCCGGGGACACTGTTAGTGCTCGTGAAAGTCTATGGTGTTGTGTGGATAACACGGTGCAGGGCCGACAGGCAATGAAAGAACCAGTCACAAACAACAGTCTCTTTACCTTCTCCTCTTTTACTTTAAGAACAGTCCAGTCCTGGGAGACCGTCACAGGTGGTGAAGGGGATCCGGTCGGCCTGGAAGTACTTGGGGTGATCTTTCTGGCCAGCTAAGTATGAGACCTACTCCTGTTCTTTTCTTTACTGTGATAGGACCCCGCTCTCTGGATCTAGCAATGGCCCTCTTGCTGCTGGGACCAGTGGTACGTCCCTTTCCCTCTGTGGTAGGCTACGCAGGCCCTCTCTGGTGCTTCTCTGCTGGAGTCCTCACCGGGCCCTGATGCTGCAGCAGTACCTTCGGGCTGTTTATGGGCCAAGTGCTTGCAGCTCTCCTGCCCTTCGGATTCGACTACCAGGGAATATTTTAAGCCCTGGTGGCCACAGACTCCGATGTCCGAGTCTCTTCTCTGCCTCTCTGCTACTCCTGCATCCCTGGGCCAAGCTGCTCCAGCTCTAGGCCTCAGATCCACAGGACAGCACACTCTGCGTCTGCTCGCTATCACTTCTCTCTACAGACTGACCACTACTTCCTCCCTCAGGTCAGACTTGAGGAATGCTCCTTGGAATTCCAGGTTCAGAGCTCCCCCTGCTGGCCAGAGGGAGAACTGCGTTGGATGTTAAACTTACTGGCCAACGGACCTCCCAATTACCTCCAGGCTCAGCATTAACCCTTTGGAAGGGCAATGCTGTTGTGGCGCCACATCCACACTGCCAAAAATACCGATACCTGGTTTAATAACCACAGTATCACTGGTTTCGCCGCTCAATGAATTGGCACATTGTACACCAGCAAGCTCATTCATTATGTGCTTAAAAAATGCTAAAAGAATGAGCATACACACAAGACAATTTGCTGTGCTTATGTTCAGTCTTCTTTTATCCCATTCAGGCTTCGAAAGTCATGAATCGGCTAAAAGAAGTGACCTGACCATTCTTTAAGCTGCTCATTAGTTTACATACTGTATACAGTTAATATAAAGACTCTATCAGCAAAGCTGTTGCAAAAATGAACAAAAATATACCAAAGCAGACATTTCAGGGAAACAAGTATTTTCCTGAAGCATTATCTGCTTAAAAATTCAGTAGGTATACCAGTGTCTAAAAGACGTGCGCATGGGGGGCGCATGCGTGGTGCTTAATGGAGACAGTCGGGTCTCAGTAAGCTCCGCACAGCAGACGCTGTAGCGTCCATCATAAGCACCTCACCGGCCTCACAGTCGGTGTGCCAGATAGCCAATACACAGGAGATGCCCCGGACAAAGAAAGGGACAAAAAATACGCCGCTGGCTCGCACCATTCCTGAACTCCTGGAAGCACAGGCAAACACAGGATTTACCAAAATGGCGCCGGTCCCTTCCTCCTCTTCAAACACAGCGGCGGGAGTGGAGATGGAAGAAGGAGATAAAGCTCCTGCAGCCCCAGCAGCATGGCCCCTGGCTTCTGAGGAGCTTCTGAATTTTATCAGAGTCATGTTTAAAACAGAGCTTTCTGCAGCGATGGAAACGTTTACCACACAGCTGCAAGAGATAGCTCACAGGACTGCAGTGCTGGAATAGAGAGCAGATGATGTCGCTGAAGCTATGGAAGAGGACAGAGGCTGCCTACAAGAACAGATAGCAGACTTAAAATGCTTGAACTAAAGTGTGAAGACCTGGAAAATCATCTGAAAAGGGGGAACCTCTTCAGGGCACTCCTGCCTCAGATTAACCCCTCGCAGTTTGACATTATAAGAATCCACAGAGCCTTAAATCACACAGCAGAAGAGTCAGCTACAAGAGATATTATACTCAAACTCAGACAAAAGGATTCAAGGGACCTCATTCTTGCAGCTGCCAGAAATACCCCAAACCTGCCAGGAGTACCAGGTACTGTAGCTTTATTTGCAGACATTAGCCCAGCTACCCTGACAAGAAGGAGGGAGTTGAAGGAGATCACCCTGGCATTTGCCAAAGGCAATGTAAAATATAAATGGGGATTTCCGTTTGCTTTAATGTTCAACCATAAAGGAGCACGTTATATTGTACGAGCTCTGGATGAAGGCCATGAAGCCCTGAAAAAAGCAGATATAGCAACTATCCCAGATGCACCATTACCCCAAAGATGCCGACCTGAGAGGGAGTGGCTGCAAGTAAGAAGAAACCGTAACCGGTGCACTGGAGAGATGAGATCCCCGTCATACTGACTGCAGGCTAGCAAGCATCCTAGTTTACCCTTATCAGTTCTTTTCTTGACCTGTGTAAGGCTTCTTTTACAGTTATTTGAAATGGACTCATTGTCTGCGGATGAGGCGTGCTACCCGCCTACGATAGATCTAAGGCACAGCTTTAAGGGTGCTTTACACGCTGCGACATCGCTAGCGATAGCTAGCGATGTCGTACGCGATAGCACCCGCCCCCGTCGTTCGTACGACATTTGGTGATCGCTGCTGTAGCGAACATTATCGCTACGGCAGCGTCACATGCACATACCTGTTCAGCGACGTCGCTGTGACCGCCGAACTATCCCTCCTTCAAGGGGAGGTGCGTTTGGTGTCATAGCGACATCTCTGCGACATCACTAAGCGGCCGCCCAATAGCAGAGGAGGGGCGGAGATGAGTGGCTGGAACATGCTGCCCACCTCCTTCCTTCCTCATTGCCGGTGGACGTAGGTAAGTAGATGTGTGACACTGCAGGAACGACGAACAACCAGCGGCATGCACCACCAACGATATTATGAAAAGGAGCGACGTGTCAACGATCAACGGTTTTTGCCATTTTTGCGATCGTTGATCGTCGCTCCTTGGTGTCACGCGCTGCGATGTCGCTAACGGCACTGGATGTGCATCACTAACGACGTGACCCCGAAGATATATCGTTAGCGATGTCGCAGCATGTAAAGCACCCTTTATTGTCGCTGATCTACAACTAACCTATTATTAAGGTTTCATGTTTTCTTCTTTGTTGTATTTGCTGTTTTTTGTTTTTTTTTGCTTTTCTCAGTTGCTTCCACTTCAGACTCCACTCTTATTGCACCTCTGAAGGATTGGACAAAAAATGTTTTATAAGCATATTGTTAGAGCTTAAGATTTAATCAATATATAGATATGGCATTTAGGCTACTATCACACAATGTTAGAGGATTCAATAGCCCACAGAAAAGAAAAAGAGCCTTTTTAGATTATGCGTGTCACAAACCTGACATCTTATTCCTACAGGAGACACACTTCTCAGACTCCTCACAGCCTATATATTTTCATCCCCAATATACTAAATTTATTATTTCTGCTAACACTAGGAAGTCAAGAAGGACCATGATATGCCTCCACAACTCCTTCCCGTTTCAGATAACAGACTCTTTACCGGACAAGGAAGGGCGCTTTGTGGCGGTCTGGGGAACTTTACACTCCAAATCGGTATGTCTGATAAGCAGCTATGCACCACCCATGATTCAGGTACATACCCTCAGGGTAATCTCTAAGTTTGTATCAAATCTCAACTATGACACTCTGATTTGGGGGGGAGACATGAACTTTGTTCTAAATACCTCTCTAGACAGCTCCTCAGTAAAATGGTCGGACATCTCAAAATCAGATAGACGAACATTTAACAGCATTATGGAAAAGCACACATTAGCAGATACCTGGAGAGAATCTAATGGGACCATCCAGGGTTACACGTTTTTGTCCAGAGCTCAGTCAACGTATTCCAGAATTGATTGCATTATGACAAATTTGGGGAATCTACCGGCGTTACTCTACTCCAGACATATCCCTTCTGCATGGTCTGACCATGATTGTGTGTTGTCGGCCTTCAAACTGGATATTGTAACTTCGAGAGTATATAGATGGAGGCTTAACGAATCCCTACTAACAAATCAAGAGGTGAGAACCCAGGTTGAGAAAGACTTGGAGGCCTACTTCTCTGCGAATATAACACCGGGCGTCTCAGTGGGAAATCTATGGCTAACACATAAAAAATACATTACAGGCACTCTTATCAAAATAGCATCAAGAAAGAAAAGAGACAGAACAGCCGTCCAGAGGGAATTAGAGAACACTTTACTAAATCTAGAATTAGCAACCCAAGCCCACCCTACCCTTTACTTATCCAAACATATATTAGATACTAAACTTCAGCTACTAACCCTACTCACAACCAAAACTGAAAGAGCCCTAAAGTGGACACAAACAACATACTACAAGTTATCCAAAAAAATGGATAAACTACTGGCCAGGAAACTCAGGGTTAAAGAAAGGATTAATTCAGTTTTTACGATAAATGATAATCAAGGCAGCCAAACCTCCCACCCAGATAAGGTATATCAGATTTTTTGGGACTATTATCAAGCATTATATATCCAACCAAAACCAGCCCCCATAAACGCCATGGACAATTTTTTTAACTCCGTCATACTCCCGGCTCTTACTCCAACTTTTTCAGTGACTCTTCAGGCTAAGGTCACGGAGGAGTAGATTGAAGATGTAGTAAAAAAATTAAAATCCCACAAAGCCTCAGGCCCAGATGGACTATCGTCGACTTATTATAAAAAATTCTTACACATTCTAAAACCACATATCATAAACTTTTGTAATTCCATTCTCGAAGGTAATGCAATGCCCCCTGAGTTTTTACTTGCCCATATAACAGTGATCCCAAAAACAAAAAGAGATACATTACAAGTTAAAAATTACAGGCCCATTTCATTGTTAAATGTCAACTTGAAATTATTTACTTCTATCCTAGCTAGCCGAATTAATCGAAGCTTAGAAACGCTTATCCATCCCGATCAAGTGGGATTCATACCAGCACGTCAAGCACCAGATAATATTCACAAAAAATCTAAATATCATTCACCACGCCAATAAATCCAAATCGCCACTTCTTCTCTTAGCCCTCGATATAGATAAGGCTTTCGACTCGTTGATATGGCCATACCTATACAGAGTGCTGACTAAAATGGGTTTTACTCAAAATTTATACGGACTATCCACATCTTGTACAACAACCCAATGGCATACTTAAAGCTACCCACTGCGGGTCCACAACGGATTTGTATTGGGAGAGGAACTAGACAGGGCTGCCCGTTGTCACCAGCCCTATTTGCATTAGCAATGGAGCCATTGGCACAAGCTATCAGAGAGCACACAGACATTAAGGGGTACAGAATTGGGACGGAGGGTTACAAACTTAGCTTATTCGCTGATGCCCTGCTCCTAACGATAACAAGTCCACATGTATTGCTCCCTAATCTATTCTCACTACTACATAGATTTGAAACACTCTCGGGACTCAAGGTAAATGTGGAAAAAACTGAGACCCTTTTTTTAAATACCCCAATTAATACGCAAACGACTGTTTTAGATAACTTTAAATTTCAGAAACAAACACACTACATTTCATATCTCGGGGTAAAACTTACTAGCCATAAGAATTGATTGTTTAAGTGGAATCTGTACCCTCTCATTCAGCAAAAGAAACAGGACTTCAATAAATGGTCGCAGCCCTCTGTCTCATTCCTGGGTAGAACACATGTGGTAAAGATGAATACCCTTCCTAGATTCCTTTACTTGTTCCGTTCACTACCTATTTTCCTTCCGCAAAAAACGTTCAAACAAATATATATAGAGGTCTCCAAGTTCATCTGGAACAACAAAAGAGCTAGGATTGCACAGCTAACATTATTTAGGCATAAAAAGTGGTGTGGCATATCTTTCCCCAACTTTTCCCTATACTATAAGGTGGCTATGTTTGCCCAGATATCTACCATAGCAATGGGAAACCAAGCACCTAGGTGGGTCTGACTGGAAGATTCCTTATTAGCCCCTTACTCTTTAAGCAGTTTAGTGTGGATGACTGGCCCCCTACCACTCAAGATGGCAGAATCAGCCCCCTTCTCCTATAACACTGTAATGCTGTGGAGATCTAACCGATTTCAATATAAGCTCCAAACGAATCCATCACCACTATTAAACTTCTTTAATAATCCAATGTTTTTACCTGGCGTGGACTCTAGAGGCTTCCATTGGTGGAAAACCGCTGGTGTTACCAGGATGCATCATTTAGCACCTCTTTTTACATTACTCTCTAAGACAGAGTTTAGATCTCAATTTACATCACCAGATGGAGACATTTTTGGGTTGGAGCAGATCTACCACTTTGTGAACACTTTAATGGGTAACAGAAGATCCTTGAACCCGACCGCCTTTGAAAGGGCATGCATTTTTGATTTGGAGGGAAGGGAACCATTTCTTTGATATACAACCTACTGCACCGGCCCTTACCAGACATTAAACTAAAAGTGATGGAACAATGGGAAAAAGATCTGGGATTCTCAATGACTCTAGAAAAATGGAATAACTGTTACGTAAACCTCACAAAAGGAAGCAACTAAGTCTCCCTTTCAGAAACATCTATAACGCTGTTTCACCGCTCATACTTTGTTCCAACTGTCATCAACACCATTTTTCCAGGTGTCTCAGATCGCTGTTTTAGAGGCTGCGGACAAAAGGGGGATATGGCTCATATTTGGTGGCACTGCCCAATAGTATCTGATCTCTGGAAGAAAATAAGCTCTATGATAAATTTGGTCTGTACTAGTCACAAGTCACAACATTCTTTCTCCTGAGGTCCTATTGTTTAATGATAAGCCCACCGGGATAACCAATCAATCTCATAAACTGATAACCTTCATCACACTGGCTACTAAAATTTACATAGCAAGCCAGTGGAAGACTCCTACCCTCTCTGATGCAGCAGTCACACAGAAAGTGAATAACATCATGCTTTATGAGAAAATAGAAGCCATTAGAAATGATTCCTTGGAATTATTTCATAAGATTTGGGACCCCTGGATTCAATCCCAATTACCCAACTCTATGGCTGATACCATATCTTTATCCACATGATATGCACCATATATTCTTCCATTATACATGGCTCTCTACAAATCACAGATCTTCGTAATACTCTGGAGTCTACACACTAGAAAGGGGTGACCTCTTTATTTATTTATTTATTTTTTTTCTTTTCTCTCTCTCTCTCTCTTCCTTTTTCCTATCCGGTTTGGTTGGGTTAAAGTTCTTGTTCTAGCTAAATATATAGACCTGAATGGTTCAGAAATATATATAGAAAATGATTTAACACTTTTGCTGACATAATTTTGATTAGAAGGAATGTTGGAACTCTATGCCTATAGATACTTACTGATTAAAGAATGATGATGGTATATTTAAAGTTTGTAAACGCAATGAAACATGCAAAACTTTTCTCTTGTATTTGACCTGAATTCCTCAATAAAATACTGTGCGCATATCGTAAAAGCATTAGCAGCAACTTCATCAATGCTAAGATGCCCACACTGAATGCTGATCAGCCTGTCCAATCCATTTGTGCAAGTAAATACGCTGTCCTTGTCAACACTGATGTCTCAATAAAATTTCTCATTATAAAAATGCCATAAATCATACGAGAATTAAATGTGTAAATATCTATTTAGATGAAGAATCTTGGATAATACATTTCTGGCATAATCCTAGAAACCTATTTCTCCCTCACCCTACAGACATAAGTCACTGCAGACACAAATTAAAGACATCATAGAAAGTGAGGGGGATGATAAACTATGGAGATTTTATTGTGTGATTATCTTATGCCTGTCTTTAGTCGCAATTAACACATTACTGGAGTGAAATATTCAGTATCCTTGGCAATATTGTTGTTAAATACATTTTCCAAGAGAGGAGCTAGGACATGTGGTATAAGGACTGCACGTGAAGTTAGAGGACTAATTATATTCATTAATTAAGGTATCACTTTTACTAAGGTAAAACCATAAAAGATAATTAATTTACACAAATTAGAAGAACACATCGCAAATTGCATATATTAACCCATTCCCCTACATGAACATTTCAAGTGAATTCTTGACGCCAGGGGCTTTTTCAATGCAAAACTGTTTTCTGTTTCATTGAAAGAGAGTAATATCTGCTTTGTGGCACCCTGTGCCTAGTCGCCGCACATCATAATTGCATGTATATTTCCATGTGTATAACATGTATTGTTAGCCTTAATGAGAATTTGGTTATCTCTGCTGTTCACAACACAACACACATTTTCATACACTTCCTTGGGTTATTCTCTTGAGCTAAAACCAACGCTTGAGAGAGAGTTCTAGAAGGAGAAAGGGGAGGAGCTCAGTTCTGAGGTAAATTTCAGTTGGTGGTAGTTGGTTGGTGTGCGAGGTGAAGTGAGGTGAAGTGAAGAGCATACTGAGGAGAGGTCATGACCTGAGGTGATTTCTAAAAAAACCTCTGGAAGCCAGCTACACTTGTCAGGATATCAGTCCCTAGGTCACCGGTGCCTTGAAGGTCGGTAACAAAACTGAGAAACTGCAGCCTTTTTACAAGGGGCAGTGAAATTCTTGGGAGCACAGTGGCACGTGTGAGACTGGAAGCTTGTAGAAGAAATAGAGAGTCTTCCTTCAGGACTCCAGTCACTTGCTCTCTAGAAGAGATAATCAGTCCAGATTGTTCTTGTCTTGGGAATCCCCAGGTTACCAAGATACCTACTACTAGGTAAGGAAATAGTGGCAGAGGAAAAGTACACCATCACTAAACAGCAGAGGAACCAATTCTCATCAGGGCAAGAAGTACCTCCATTGTTGTATAGATACACAAGAAATAGAAGAAATAGAGTAACCACAAGCCCCATAGTCAGGTTCAAAAAACTCTCATACGCACTGAAGTGCAGGTAAAAAATACATTTTTAATTGAACAGACAAGAATGATACAGGGCAAGCAAGGTGCTAGAAAGGTACAAAAAGGTTTCCGATGCAACAAGGGTGAAAAAATTCCCCACATGCGGCTGCATGCAATAAAATGTTACAGGTAGCTGTAAAAAAGCTCACTGATGTGGTAGTGCTGGAACCAACAATAATTAAATACCTCCAGGTAAGAACCCCAAGGGGGTTATACTGCTGCATAGGACAGCGTACCAGCTGAGGATAAGTAACAAGTGAGCACAGCACACAAAAAGCCCACATACAGCAAGGAGCTTACCGATTAAACATGAAGGAGCATGCAGGCACACATGGGATAGTCCCAACACGTGTTTCGTGTGGTAACTTCTTCAGGGGACCGTGGACAATAGGGAAGGAAGTGAGCTTAATATACCTGCCGTAACAACATGGAATCAGCACCACATGTCGCGGTTCCATGGGGCAGGGAAGCGAAGGCGGCGGTGTGGGCGGCTACTCCAGCGTCACCAGAGTGAGGGAAACTCCCTGTAGTGACGTCAGCTAACCCAGGGGATGCCAGAAGGAGAGCCGTACCCACCGCGCATGCGCAATCCCGCAACCAGTAAGTGCGATCGCAAAGAAACCATATTGGGTCCTGGCAGAGGTAAGGGCAGATAGCGTTTAGTAAATAGCCATGAAAGAAGCGGACATATTGATGAACAGGCATTATATAGTGATAGATAACAGCCTATTTAGCAGCACATCTGATATAGATCTAAAATCGGACTAGAGATATCAAAACTATGCAATGTAAATGACAACACATTGAATAAAAATACAAAATTTGAGTAACTACAGCAATAGCTAGGATATACATTAGGTAAAAAACATCATATCATAATGCAGTTTAATATTGGCAAAGGTTGAAGATTCATAATGATGATCCAACAGGCAATATTACTGCCACTAGCCACTCTCATTCATATTCATAGTAGAGACAGGCCTCCAAATATGGTGTACAAAAATCCGGCAGGGATAATAAAGCATTAAAAAGGGATGGACTGTGAAGAGAAAAGACACAGAAAAAGTGACGTTAAAAAACATAAAAATATTAATGGGGATTAAAAAAACGACTCAAAAAACACAAGCGATCGACAACTAGGCACCGCAACCAACAACAACATACCAATTATATTCAAAATTGCCAACAGGAGACATACTGGCTTATAAGAAAGACGCAAAGGTTTGTCTCTCATTCAATCCGTTAGGTGCCACTGTGTCAAGGAGAAAAATCCAACGACACTCAACCCTGGCCAACACCCTATGGATGTCCCCACCTCTAAGGCCAAGGTGTACCCGGTCAATACCCCTCACCTTCAACCCTGAGGGGTCCGACCGGTGATACAGCCTAAAGTGGCGGGGAATAGTCTTAAGGGTGTCAACATCATCGGGTTTAACCTGCTTGGAGGCAATAATGTCCCTTACATGCTCCCTCGTGCGGACTCTAAGTTCACGGCTCGTGAGACCGACGTATATCAAATTGCATTCACACGTGGCGTAATAAATTACGCCCGTGCTACTGCACGAGATATACTGTTGTATCTCAAATGTCCTGGAGCCACTAGAGGAGGTAAAAGAGGTTGCCCGGATGATGTTGCCATGACGGCAAGCGAGGCATGATCCACAAGGAAATGAGCCACAGGCAGGGCGTCCGATAGGGAAAGGTAACTTATTCCTTGTGACGTAGTGGCTGTGGACCAGCATGTCACGCAGACTGCGGCCGCGACGGGCCATCATGAGGGGGCGTTCCGGCAGGGTATCCCTAAGAGCAGGCTCTGTTTGCAACACAGGCCAATGCTTAGAAAGAATACCTCTAATTTGGTCCCACTGATGATTGAATGACGAGACAAAGCGTAACTTAGGTTCCATGCAGCGTGTCTTATCGGGATTGAATCTTAAGAGGAGTTGGTCTCGGGGGGTTGACCCGGCATGTCTATATGCCTTTTTTATAGATCTCATACTGTAACCCCTTTCCCTAAACCTATCACGCATCTCACCGGCCCGATCCTCAAACACACCAGTCTCGGAGCAAATCCGTTTTAGCCGGATAAATTGTCCCGTGGGAATGGCGTTAATGGTGGATTTGGGGTGGCCGGAGGATGTGTGAAGGAGAGCATTCACGGAAGAGGGTTTACGGTAGATATCAGTAGACAGGAGGCCCCGGTCACCAATAGATATACTGATGTCCAGGAAGTCCACCCTAGCCAGGTCTGCATGAAACGTAAGATAGATGTTAAAAGAGTTGGAGTTCAAGTGACGCACAAAGCCCTCAAGCTCCGACGTGGTTCCCCCCCAGATGACAAAAATGTCATCTATGTAGCGGAGCCAGCACTGCACATGGGAGCTAGCCGGCACGCCACCGCCGAAAACCTCCCGCTCCCAGTAACCCAGGAAGAGGTTTGCATACGATGGCGCGCAAGCCGCTCCCATCGCAGTGCCGCGCCGCTGGATGTAGAACCGCTCGCCGAAGGTGAAGGCATTGTGCGTCAATATGAACTCCAATAACTCCAGGATCAGGTGTTGTAGGGGGGGTGCCCAGTTACTCATACTCAGAAAATACTCAACTGCCTGCAGGCCATGTTCATGGCAGATGTTGGTATATAATGTCTCCACATCCAAAGTCACCAGTGATACGTCCACGTCCACCGGCAAACCATTAAGCCTCCTCAGGACGTCCGAGGTGTCTCTGACATGGGAGGGCAGTGTCTCAACCAAAGGTTGGAGATAAAAATCTATAAATTTGCACACTGCATCGCACAGCCCTCCCACGCCAGAGACAATTGGACGCCCAGGGGGCACCCGAGGGTTCTTATGTATTTTAGGCAATAGATAGAACGTGGGCGTCACCGGTAACCTTGGAAGGAGACCATCATAAATCTTTTTGGTAATGGTACCTGAGGTGAGAGCATTTTTGAGTATGAGAGTCAGCTGGGTCAAAAAGGCATTAGTCGGGTTCGAGGGAAGAATCTGGTAGAAGTCGGCATTCCTCAGTTGCCTGTACACCTCACGCTCATACATAGTGGTGGGCCAAATGACCACGTTACCCCCCCTTATCCGCTGGTTTTATCACTACCCCCTCCAGCCTCTTCAACTCACCAAGAGCCCGTTAATGTTTAGCTGACAAATTATTAGATAACTTACTCCTGGAGAGTGATTTCAGGTCTCCCATGACTAAGTCATGGAAGATCTGAACCTGGGGGCACAGCGAAAATGGGGGGAACGTGGTAGAGCGTAGGTGTAAATGTGTAGGGAAAATGCCAGACAACTCACCAGATGCCTGACCTTCGAGTTCCTCAAGTGTGCGAACAGCCTCCTCCTCAGTCTCAGCGGTGGACAGACAGGGTCCGGATCTCTTTGAATGTAGCTTATGGAGGACCAGCTTTCTGAGGAACAGGTTCAGGTCCTTTGAAACTGTGAAGAGGTCAAAGTCACAATTAGGAACAAAGGTTAAACCCAATTTCAACACTGCAACCTGGTCATCAGAAAGTACAACTTGGGATAGGTTAATCACCTCCAGTTCGTTAGTATTGCCTTTTTTCGCAATTGTGCCCGATATAGGTTTGGGAGGGCCTGGAGGTGCCTTATTGGTTCGGTTTTTAACCGCAAACCCTCTGGTCAGGGGTCTTGATAAAGCTTGAGATGTCGAGCCCTCGTCCTCCAGCGAAGAGACAGAGGAGGCGGACACAGAGGTTGGCAGCCCGATAAAATGCCTTCTACGATGTACATTTCCCCGCCAACGATACACCTGTTGATTCTTATAATCTGTAACATCCCGTTGGTATTTTTCAGTTTTATTTGAGACCAATTCCTTCTCCCACTTGGTGAATTCTTTGTCCATCGTCTCATTAAAATTGGACAATTCCACGGGGGTAAGTTCTTGTGGTAGACGGTCTTGCAGGGTAGCAATCTCCCCATCCAGATCATGGAGAGAGGTACCATTATTTTTAATAAGTAACAACAGAAGCTGCGTCCTCCCAGTCTCGTTTAAATGTCTCATCCGTGACACTGAATGAGGGGAACACTTGCACCCTAAGACCTGTGTATCTATATGTTCTTTGAAGTTGTTGCCTCTTATTACTATTGAAATCCAATTATACTGTTCTGTGTTTTTCAATCTCCATTGTTGTATGTTGTGATAACATCTTGCAGAGCTTCAGTAAAAGGTAAAAGCTCCCTGTCCTGTCTCTGATTGAATTATTCCCTCCTGAGCCATCCCTACCTGAACACATCCCTCAGGACCAAGCCCTAGTTGGGGGGGGCAAGAGGACAACCCTCTGGCATTGCGCATCACCACATAACTCTTGGTGCCCGGCCATACCACAGCCGAACATCCCAACTGGCATCACAAACTATTTATTTTATTTTATTTCTTCTCTTTATAAATATTATTTTTTAATCCCCATTACATAAGCCTATCGCTCGCTCCCGGTATAGCCACATTGCTGCCTGGAGCCACCACCTGAGCCGCAAAGAAGCCAATCAGACTGTTTAAAGAGTTTATTACTAGAGATACGTGGACCGATGTGTGTTTGGGCTGACGGTGTTTGGCTGGACTTTAGTTAAAAGTGTGTTTCGAAACCCAGATCTGAACTTGTTCCTGGACCCTGAACCCCATATAGATCAAGGGCAGCGGAACTAACGGATCTGTCTAGAGTAACAAGTATAATGGAAGTCAAAAATTGGGCAGTTCGTCTCTCCAGCCACATACAGCCAGCCATAAACAGAGCATTTCTGGGGGGGGGGGGTTTGCACACACAAAAATCAAAAATGTTGCTTTTTTTCCCCAGTTATAGCCATTCAAAGACCATAAGCAGCTGTCAATGGGCCGAACACTGAGCGCACCTGATCACCCCAATGCTCGATTGAGTGGTTAAGAGACGAACAGCACCCGAACTCAGACACAGACTTTTTAACAGACCATGTTCATTTTCGAGCCCTGGACACCACGTGTTTGGTATGAGCCCCAAAATTTTCACTTCAGATTTGCTCATTTATATTTATTAGTCAAAAGGGTAGGGTAAGATGAAAGTCAAAGGTAGAAGAATTTAGAATTTTAGACCAATGAGATGAGATGCTCAAAAAACTTGAGGTCAAAATCTAATGCACAGGTAATTTCAGTATTTAGAAGACAGAATTGAGCCGTATATTGTTTTACATCTTAACTGAAGAACTCATCAGCTATCAGAACAGACAAATTGAAATATATTAGGAGGTCAAGATCTTGCAGAAGAAAACTCATACAATTATCTCCACAGTTACACTTTTGCAAGCAAAATAGTCTTAATAATTAAATCCTTTCAAGTGGAACCAATTACATCAATGGGACATGAATACTTGGATGAACAGGAGGCATTCATGGAATTAACACAAATGAAAATATTTAAAATATCATAAAAAGATCCATGAGGGCAAACACTTGCAGCCATGTGCCCCTGTGCAGCATGTTTGAGGCCTCCGATCACACATCCACATGAAATACACACATACAAATGTATTTACATGTATGCCAACCAAATATACTCATCACACACCACACATGTAAATATACATTTTGTGAAAAGACCAAAGAATCATTATATTTGAACATACGCTAGAAAGGAGAGTAGCTGCTGCAAATTATAAACTTTTTACCAGATGACCTGTAGTTTAAGGGGTAGGACACACGGCGAGTAAAACGGTCCAAGTAGAATGTGATAAAAAAAAATCACATTCTACCTGGACCCATGTTACTCTATGGGGCACTTCCCATCTGCGATAATTTTCTCAGCCCTAATCGGACCAAGAAAACAATTGCAGCATGCTAGGGGTGGAATCCAATCCGTTTTCACTTGCATCCATTCCATACAAATCTATGGGTACGAGAGAAAATATCTCTCTGCACTTGGATGACACCGGAGTGCAGTCCGATAATCGCATCAGCTGGTAATGGAGGAGATAGGGCGATTAATACATCCCTCTCCTCTGCAGGGTTTGCCTTCTCCTCCGCAGCTGTGATCTGATCGCAAGATCAGATCACAGTTGCATGACACTCAGCTTACACTCGCAGCACAGTGGGAGCTGAGGGTCGCATTTGATGCACTCGCATTGGATGCCATATGCTCGTATGGCCCCAGCCTTAAGCTATGTTTAACCATGCACATGGGTACTACATTTATATTCCCCTTTATTATGGGTTAAATGCAAAATATGCCATTGCACCATTTTTGTTCACATTCGTTAACAATCACCACAAATAATGTGCTCACTGTATTGCATGGAGTGGTAGAATGACAGGGATACCACATAGTATATTTACTGGTTTGTGACATAAAAAGGTGTAGCACAGAAATACATTTATAGAAAAAAACTCAAACTTTTCAGATTTCTTTTTTACGTATAAGATAACACTATATAGATATATGTCTGCATAGACCAGTACATGATCAAAACTAAAGAAATGCGCAGAAACCTCCGTTGGTATAAGTGCAAAGTGTAGGTGCATATTCACACTGTGGACATTAACAAACATGATCTAGGTCTAGGATAAAAACAAATCAATACATTATGCCTGTAAAATCTGTGATGAGTTTATACCACAGGCCCCAAGTTTTCTCATTTACAAAGAATAGACAGACATATGGGCGCAGATTCATCAAGGCCGTCAATTTTCACAGAAAGATTTTTTTCCACTTGAAGCAGTCAAATCAGTGAAAAAAGCCAAATTTTGTTTTCTAAGTCTGACAAAATGTCATTGTATAAAATAAAAAGCATAAAGGAGTCTAGTAGGGCATCCGAGAACATCTTTAGGTGCCATGTTATGGTTCCACATACCTTCACAACTAATTTCTTACAGGAATGGCATTGTCTTCTTTTCATAATTGTTATTATTTCCAAAATTATAGTGGGTAAGCTGACAATGTTTTCCTATAGATGATGGTTCACAACATATGTTAATAGTATAACAGATGCCGCTACTAATGATGAATAAAATGTCATTAAACACGGTTAACATAATGAGCACTTGTATGAAAAGTCATTTTATGTCATTTGGCATTTGCATACTGTGGGCTTGTGCTTCATGTAAATTTATGTACAATTAGACAGATTATAGGAGTCTGTACTTTATTATACTGTAAAGATGTTACTATCAGGCGAAGAGACAGAGCTGTTATTAGGCAGCTGTGTTGACTCTCATGCTTCTGTGATGATTAAAATGGACGAGAGTGGATTTGTTTAGCTTTGTACTGCTGATTTATTCATAATGTAAGGATTTTGATCTTCATGCAAAATATGTTATGTAGATATTTGTTGCGTGTCTGGGAATATCTGCTTGTCAGAACCTAGAAATAACACTACACGTGGTTCACTAGTTGAGGTGGATCCTCAAACCCAAGGTCTGGGTTGGCACCTGGGCAAGAGGTATCAGAGCAGCACACAGTTGAAGCAAACAGGACAGACAGCTCGCAGTGGTCCTGGGAGACCGAGATCAGGTAGCAGAGGTACTGGAAGCCACAGGTAGACAGGAGATGTCCTGGAGACCGCAGACAAGCAGCAGAGGTCCTGGAAGACTGGAAACAGAAAGATGAGGTATTAGAAGTCACAGGCACACAGGAGACATCCTGGAAACTGCAACATGTTGCAGAGGTTCTGGAAACCACAGTCAAACAGGAGACATTCTGGACACTGCCGATATCCTGGAAGATCAGAAACAGGTAGCAGAGGTACTGAAAGTTGCAGGCAAACAGGAGATATCCTGGAGATTGACAGAACACTAAGGAGCAAAGGCCCAATATAGTACATTATCTGGTATAAATAGAATTAATGAAAAACATGGCTGGGTTAAAAACAAAACAAAAAAATGACCGTTCAGAGCCACTATTTGCGAATGGAAAAAAAAATATATGTAGCACCCATGGGGCAGGGGTTAAATGCTCATCGCCAGGCCAGTGATGTCGGGTCTGGGATGTCACGGGTGGCCCTGCTTTGTTGCCGCGAGGTGTACACCAAAAGGGGATAGATGATGAGAGTAGTAGTTGTCTGGTGACGCCACCTGTGGTATGCAACCAGAGATTAGCTGGGTCGCTGTCCTCTGGGGCGCACGATGTTGCAGCTAGGATGATGATGATCAGCTTCTAGCAGGTGAAGCTAGGCCCCAGGGAGGATGATGGAGGTAGTAGTGGCTGTTGGTGTCGAAACGCGGGGCGACGGTGCCGGCAATTAAGGGCTGACACAGTAGTTGTGGTTCAAGGTCTTTACTTACTGTCCATGGAATGCCCGGAGGTGCCAGTCTCCGCCATGATGGGCTCCAGCCGATAGCAGATAAGTTAGAAGTAGCCACCGGTGTTTGAAAGTGTCTTTTCTCAAGGGTTGCCCCTGAAGAAGTGAGGAACCCGGGGCTGAGCTTCCTGCTCCAAGCCTTGGGCTCCATGAAGAAGAAAGAAGGAAGAAAGTGGTGTCGTGTTGCCAGAACTGTAGTCCCGACTTGACTGCCAATTGTGTAAAGGTTGCTCCTAATTCTACCTCAAGTAGTGGCTGCCCTCAGGTGGTTGTCCTAGTGACCAGGAAAGTCCGATGCCTCGTGATGGCCACCTCCCAGCCTACCCTACTCCAGTCCCCAGTGGGAAGGTACCTAAGCTGTATGTAAAGTCAAATGTGGAAACACTGGTGATTAACCCCCTCCTTACCCGTGATGACTTTAAGTGAGGTGCAGTACCCTGTGGCGACTGAAGTCTCAGGGGCGCCACATATACACTTTACATTATATTGACTGTGAATAGTATAGGGTTTATATTTATTAGGAATTTTTACCTCTATGGGTGGGCTGTATCAGGAATGAAATGTACCTATAATTAAATCCTTTGTCCAAAATGTGATCATCTATAAACAATCATTTGCTTACTACTGCAATGATAGTGTTCATAACCACAAAAGAAATGTATATACAGTATATCACAAAAGTGAGTACACTCCACACATTTTTGTAAATATTTTATTATATCTTTTCATGGGACAAGACTGAAGATATGACACTTTGATATAATGTAAAGTAGTCAGTGCTCACATTGTATGGCCCCCTTCACACGCACGTGTCTCCGGTACATGCTAAGTCCGTGCCCGCATGTACCGGAGACACGGGCACACGTAAAGCCATTAAAATCAATGGGTTTATGTGCACGCACATGTGCAGTCATTGGCCTGTGCCTCCGTGTGGAGGCATGTCCATTTTTCTCCGGCAGCATGGGTGTCACACGGTCCGCACACGTACCACACAGATGTAGTGTGGATGCGGGCCCACGTGACATGCGCCTGAGAAACACACGTGTCATTTTAAAAATAAAAAAAACACATACTCACCTCCACCAGCTTTGCAGTCTGCCGCAGCTGTCACCTGCATCCGTCCCTTAGTGAATTTGAACAACGCATCTTCTTCACTGGGGGCCGGAAGCAGCGTCAGCGGGGCGTGGCTTGTGCCGGACACTGTCATTCAGCACCACAGACAGCTCCGGAAGGAAAAGGTAAGGCGGGACTTTCCATTCTCCGTGTGTTATTACGTATAATACACGGAGAACACGCATGTGCTACAAACACGTCACACAGGGAGCAAACCCCCCCTTTAATACGTACGTGTAAAAACGGTTTATTTTTACACGTGCATGTGAAGGGGGCCTTTAAAAGTGTAAAGTTGATGTGCCCTCTAAATAGCTCAACACACAGCCATTAATGTCTAAACCACTGGCAACAAAGGTGAGTGCATCCCTAAGTGAAAATGGCCAAAATGTACAAAATTAGCCATTTATTCTCCTGGCGTCATGTCACTTATCAGTAGAGATGAGCGAACCGGTCGCGGTTCGGCTCGAGGTCGGTTCGCCGAACGGGGGTCCCGTTCGAGTTCGGTTCGTCGAACGTTCGACGAACCAAACTCGAACCAATAGGCTATAATGGGAGGCAATCACAAACACATAAAAATGCATTATAAATGTACACAAACAGTTAATAAACATTGCCATAACACTTACCGGTCCCCGCGATCCCTCCTGCACTCTGTCTCCTGCCGCTATTCCATCCGATGATCGCTGAATCCTCCCGGTGACCGGCACTGCCAGCAGAGAAGCAGGACCTATCGTGACGTCAAAATAGCCATGTGACCAGTCACGTGGCTATTATCTCATTGGCTACAGACTGGTCACATGACTATGACACGTCATGTAGGACCTGCGAGTGCATCTCTCCGGTACACGGTGCATATTTGTGTATCGCCGTGTACCGGCGATATGCTCTAGCACACGGTCGACTCCCCATTCCGTTAGGGACCGGCTGACACAGCCAGTCATTAACGGAGATCACCGTTGCCATAGCAACGCAGTTAGCGGTGACGTCACCGCTAACCGCGGCTCCGGGAGCACCGTTGCTATGGTAACGCGTCTGTCAGCGTTACCGCTGTTACCGCTAGCAGCACTGATCACTCACGGAGTGAAGGCTGCACGCTGCTTCCCGACTGTAGTGAGGATTGTAGTGAGGATGAGGTGCCCCAGCCCATGAAATTCGCAGCAGAGGCGCCCAGAAACCTCGGGCTAACCTGTGCTGCGGATTCCAATCCCCAGCTGCCTAGTTGTACCCGGCTGGACACAAAAATGGGGCAAAGCCGACGTCATTTGTTTTTTAATTACTTCATGAAATAAGTGAAATAATTAAAAAAAAAGGGCTTCCCTGTATTTTTGGTTCCCAGCCGGGTACAAATAGGCAACTGGGGGTTGGAGGCAGCCTGTGGCTGCATGCTGTACCTGGCTAGCATACAAAAATATGGCGAAGCCCACGTCATTTTTTTGGTGGGCAAAAAACTTCTGCATACAGTCCTGGATGGAGTATGCTGAGCCTTGTAGTTCTGCAGCTGCTGTCTGCTCTTCTCCATACAGACACACAGCAGCTGCAGAACTACAAGGCTCAGCATACTCAGCATACTCCATCCAGGACTGTATGCAGAAGTTTTTTGCTGAAGAAATTATGTGGGCTTCGCCATATTTTTGTATGCTAGCCAGGTACAGCAGGCAGGTACGGCTGCCCCCAACCCCCAGTTGCCTATTTGTACCCAGCTGGGAACCAAAAATAAAGGGAAGCCCTTTTTTTATTATTTCATGAATTTCATGAAATAATTAGAAAACAAATGACGTAGGCTTCGCTCCATTTTTGTGTCCAGCCAGGTACATCTAGGCAGCTGGGGATTGGAATACGCAGCACAGGTTGGCCTGAGCTTTCTGGGCCCCACTGCTGCGAATTGCAGTTTGCAGCCGCCTCAGAAAATGGCACTTTCATAGAAGCGCCATCTTCTGGCGCTGTATCCAACTCTTCCAGCACCTGCCTGCTATACCTGGCTAGCATACAAAAATATGGCGAAGCTCACGTCCTTTTTTTGTAGCTTATTGGCCAAAAAATTAAAAAATGCTTCCCTGGATTTTCCATTGCCAGTGAAGGTAACACCAAGCAGTGGGGGTAAGCAGCCAGTAGCTGCTTGGATTACCCTTAGCTAGCAATACAAAAAATGCAGCGGGAGCCCATATATATTTTTTTTAATTATTTATTTCAATAACTAAAAACAAAATGGGCTTCCCTGTATTTTGATTGCTGGACATCACAGTGCTGTAAAAATAAATCTTTAAAAAAAATGACATAGCGCTCCACGGTATTTTTGATTCTCAGCGCAGATAAAGCAGACAGCTATGGGTTGCCACCCCCATCTGCCTGTCGTTACCTTGGGTTGCAATCAAAATACAGGGAAGCCCATTAATTTTTTCTATTTAAAAAATAGTTAAAAAAAAATGACGTTGGGTCCCCCCATTTTTGATAGCCAGCTAGGGTAAAGCAGACGTCTGTAGCCTGAAAACCACAGCTGGTAGCTTTACCGTGGTTGGGGATCCAATGTGGAGGTCCCCCCAGGCTCTTTTTTTATAATTATTTTATAAATATTAATAATTACACAAAAAAAGTAGGGTCCCCTCCAAATTGGATCACCAGCCAAGGTAAAGCGGACAACTGTGGTCTGGTATTCTCAGGGTGGGAAGGTCCATAGTTATTGGGCCTTCACAGCCTAAAAATAGCAGGCCTCAGGCACCCCAGACGTGGCGCATCCACTAGATGCGCCAATCCTGGCACTTCACCCCAGCTCATCCCGTGCCCTGGTGCAGTGGCAAACGGGGTAATAAATCGGGTTGATACTAGCTGTAAAGTCACCTGAGATCAAGCCCAGCAGTTTGTGATGTCATGGCGTCTATTAGATACCCAACATCATAAACTGTCAGTACTAACAAAAACAAAAAATCGACAAAAGAAATTTATTTGAAAAAACAGTCCCCAAAACATTTCCTCTTTCACCAATTTATTGTAAGAAAAAAAATAAAGGGGTCCCACGACGACTCTGGACCGTCTAGAATATGGGGGGGAGACACTCAGGGAACGTATGCCCCATTTTCTAGGAGTGCGGACCCTTCATGTGAGGAGTGTGGGTGCAATGAATCTGCACTCACTCTCCCCGGGTCCACAGCAGCAGAGTCCATGTCGTAATGGTTGCTACCAAAGCTGCATTGCCCTGCTCATGAGGTAAGGGCATGCCTAATCAGGAGAACTACTGTAGAGGAAGCTCTGCTCACTGGTATATAGGTGCTCAGAGGTAATAATAGATAAAATTAGTGAGTAACCTCGGCACTCTAAATCTCCCAGACTAAGTCAGTAAGTCACAACGGATAGTAATGCAAAATCACTCTTTATTGGTCCGTATTAAGAAAATTTTTTTTTCATAAGCATATATGTTTTTGTCCAAAACAAGTTACAAATGACGTTTCGGCCTGAGCCTTCGTCAGATTGGACTTATCTGCATGTAATCATGAAAAATGACAATAATCAGTATCACATAAGAGTGAGAGAACAATAACATAAACTCGAACAATGTAGAGGTACAATTGGGATGCAGCAAAAAAATTGCAACACAGCAAGAAATGAAACACATGATACAAATGTCATAATACAGTACAAGGACAATATAGTAATGACAAATATGGGGTCAGAGTAGGCTTAGACAGCTCTGGTACGAAACAGATGTCAATCATAAAGTAACATGTGCAGTAGGTGTAGAGCTACACTATGCATGGCAGAGCTAATGGGTAGACCGACCAAAAAGAACGGAGAAAAAGTGGAGAAAAAGTGGAGAAAAAATAAAGAAAAAATGTAGAAAAAATGTAGAAAAAGTGGAGAAAAAATGGAGAAAAAGTGGAGAAAAAGTGGAGAAAAAGTGGAGAAAAAATGTAGAAAAAGTGGAGAAAAAATGGAGAAAAAGTGGAGAAAAAGTGGAGAAAAAATGGAGAAAAAGTGGAGAAAAAATGGAGAAAAAGTGGAGAAAAAGTGGAGAAAAAAATGGAGAAAAAGTGGAGAAATAATGGAGAAAAAGTGGAGAAAAAGTGGAGAAAAAATGTAGAAAAAGTGGAGAAAAAGTGGAGAAAAAGTGGAGAAAAAATGGAGAAAAAGTGGAGAAAAAATAGTGAAAAAGTGGAGAAAAAGTGGAGAAAAAGTGGAGAAAAAGTGGAGAAAAAATGGAGAAAAAGTGGAGAAAAAATGGAGAAAAAGTGGAGAAAAAATGGAGAAAAAGTGGAGAAAAAGTGGAGAAAAAATGTAGAAAAAGTGGAGAAAAAGTGGAGAAAAAGTGGAGAAAAAGTGGAGAAGAAGTGGAGAAGTGTTTGTGCATGCCAGATGGGAGATAAATAATTTTTTACCGGCGCTGTCATTTACTGTAACGTGATCATCGGTGTACGGTGTATACCTGTGATCACGTGAGCGGGGACCGGAAAAACCGTCCTGAATCATTATCTCCAGGGTCTCAGCTAGCCCTGAAACCCCGGAGATTTTCTGACGCTGGGGGGGGCGTTATTCACTTATTTCTGCCTGCTGTTGATAAACGGCAGATCAGAATAAAGCTACATTAACACGACCGATCCATTTTTGTGGTCTGCAAAAAACAGTCCGTTTTTTTTCACGGGTGCATCCGTGTGGCATCCGTTTTCGTTCCGTAGACGGTCCGTATGTCATCTGTTTGTCATCCGTGTGCCTTCCATTTTTTTTGTGTACTGCAAAAAAACTGAATGAGGGTAAATGCATAAATTTACCCAGGATCCATAGCTTCATCCTACATGAGGCTGTCACATGTTCACTCCAGTGCCATTTTCTACTGCTTTTCACAGCGTAGAGCGCTCTGGTGATTTTCTTGTGCACTTCATATCAGTCTTTTCTGTCATTATAATGGCAGAAAGATACATAATGTCCCACTCTCCTGCATTTTGTAATTTTGCACCCTTTGGTGCCTTTCATGTGGCACTAAGGGGTGCTTAGCTTTGTATTTAGCCAAAAAAATGAAAAAAAAAAATGACGTAGGGTTCCCCCTATTTTTGTAGCCAGCTAGGGTAAAGCAGACGGCTGCAGCCTGCAGACCACAGCTGGCAACCTCACCTTGGCTGGTAATCCTGGTGGCTGATGGTTAAATAAATAATTTAAAAAAAAAACACGTAGGGGTCCCCCCAAAATTGGATCACCAGCCAAGGTAAAGCAGACAGCTGGGGTCTGATATTCTCAGACTAAGGAGGTCCATGGTTATTGGACTCTCCCCAGCCTAAAAATAGCAGGCCGCAGCCGCCCCAGAAGTGGCGCATCCATTAGATGCGCCAATCCTGGTGCTTCGCCCCAGCTCATCCCGCGCCCTGGTGCGGTGGCAAACGGGGTAATATATGGGGTTAATACCAGATGTGTAATGTCACCTGGCATCAAGCCCTAGGGTTGGTGAGGTCAGGCGTCTATCAGATACCCGACATCACCAACCCAGTCAGTAATAAAAAAAAATAGACGACAAACACATTTTTATTTGAAAAAACACTCCCCAAAACATTCCCTCTTTAACCAATTTATTAGAAAGAAAAACAAATCCAGGTCTGGTGTAATCCAAGGGGTTGCCATGACGATCCACACTGTCCCAGTCAATGAAGAGCAGGATGTTCCCCATTGGCTGGGAGAGCAGTGCAGTGACCTGAGCTAACATCAATGGGTCAGCCCAGGTCACTGCAGGGGATGACAAGTGCTGCTGTCAGCGAGGTACATTACCTGCGCTGATCTCCAGCACACTGACAGCACCTGTCACTGAGTTCAATGACCGGCGCCTTCACACCAAGTATCGCGAGAGGCCCGTGACGACACCGCTAGTCAGTCTCGGGTCGGAAGCGAGAGGTGATGTGACAAGCGGCGGCCATGGAGGACAGTGACAGCGCTGAGGTCGGGATGGCAGGACTTCATCACCGCAGGTAAGCCGAGCGGGGCCATGTGTGCAGAGTGTGTGTGTGTGTGTGTGTGTACGTGTGTACATGCCGCGGGCAGGAGGGGGCGGAGCGAGCTGAGCGGGGAAGTGTGGGCTTCCTGCACGTAACTAGGATAAACATCGGGTTACTAACCAAAGCGCTTTGGTTGGATACCCGATGTTTATCGGGTTACCAGCTTGTGGCAGGCTGCCAGCGATGGCTCCTTCACACTGTAGCTGTAAAAAGCTCTGCTTTTTGCTGCTAGAACCGTTCTCGAACGTATCTAGAACTATCGAGCTTTTGCAAAAAGCTCGAGTTCTAGTTCGATCTCGAACAGCCCCCAAAATCACTCGAGCCTAGAACTGGAGAACCTCGAACCGCGAACCGCGCTCAACTCTACTGATCAGTGTTACAAGATCTCAGGTGTAAATTGGGAGACACGTACAGGAGGGCCTCAGAATACAACTTTTTTCTCATTATTAAGAGTGGGACTCCTAGACTAGTAAAGCTAATGCAGAAATTAAAAGAAAAATTTAGCAATACAAAGCAAAATGGAGAGGGGAAAGTATTTAAACTATACATAATTTTACTCATCAGATACACCTGTGCAAATGAATCAAATGATGGCAAATCCAGGAAGACTAACAGAATACACATATACCAGAAAACAATGAACAACTGTGTAAAAAACAAAATACCACCTAAATAACTGGACCACATAAATACAGAAATTAATGCAATGCAAAAACATGTATATTGTACATGTAAATATCATGTGCCATGAACAAATATATATATATATATATATATATATATATATATATATTATCCAAGTACAGAAAAGAAGGGTCGCACTCCACAGGGATCTGGATGAAAGATGAAGCTTTAATCCAAGCACATATTAGGGATCAGAGCGAGAGAAGGGTGGATCCAGCACAAATCCTCGTGGTTAAAAGTAAAAAAACATCCTTTATTTCCAAAGTTAAAAAGATCTTCAGAGACCGGGAGTAAGGAAGATATTTACAATGGACGCATAGGTAAACTTTACGCGTTTCGGACTTGGGGGGTAAAAACAACAAAGTCCTTAATCATATGATTAAGGACTTTGTTGTTTTTACCCCCCAAGTCCGAAACGCGTAAAGTTTACCTATGCGTCCATTGTAAATATCTTCCCTACTCCCGGTCTCTGAAGATCTTTTTAACTTTGGAAATAAAGGATGTTTTTTTACTTTTAACCACGAGGATTTGTGCTGGATCCACCCTTCTCTCGCTCTGTTTCCTCATTACTTTGGCTGGCTTGGACCTTCCAGCGGATCCGTGCACCCAGGAGATCCCAGCAGTGGAGTCAGCAGGTGAGCTGAAATATTTTCATTTTCACATATTAGGGATACAGGTGGTGAGGGAGGGTGAGGACGTGCAACGCCGGACAATGGGGGGGCTGTTTCGCAAATAACTTGCTTCAACGGGTCCAGTGAAGTCAGGGATGTTGCACCCACCCTTAAATGGTGAGTGCAGGTGCAGCATCACTGAGTGATTAAAATATATTAAAATTAAAAACACCAGATGCAATTATATCGAGTGGACATAGAACAAATAGCATGAAGCATAGCATAAATAATTGTAATCATTACATCAAGAGTACAAACATGGAATACAGTGTATTTTCATTGACAATATATCAAATGCAATTTTTTTTTTTTATTTTATTTTTTTTTTCTTCTTTCTCATTTCTTTTTAATCCACTAAATATCTTGTACAGAAGGAAATTTATCAAGCCTAAATATTACAAAAAGACTGATAGGTCGTTCTTATCATTTAAGCCTAGGGGCCCGAGAGCGTTCAAATCCATGAATAACCTGGACTCCTTTTTAAGTTTGCTGGAGTAGTGAAGATTAACCCTTGCCCTACGGGAGGGGATACTCACCGCTTCTTACTTAAAAAGGAGTCCTGGAGAAGTGATAGTCTATTAGAGGCATCTAGGCTGGGATTATAGCCTTAAAGTTCTTGCTGCTGCAATGTAAAACCAAAAGTCCTTTTCAGGGCTAAGCTTAATCTGTTATTTTCTCTAATAATGCTGCTCTTAGCTGCCCTTAGTGTAGGGAGAGCTGCTTGAAAATGAATAGTGTAGTAGAGGTATTTAGGCAGGGATTATTGCCTTAGAGTCCTTGCTACTGCAACTTAAAAAAAAATATTCTACTCTCTATCCATACAAATTTTTGCTGAATTTAATGTAGGGTGAGCTGCTGGAAAAAGGATAGTATATTAGAGGCATCTAGGCAGAGATTGTAGCCTTACAGTCTTTGCTGCTGCAACGTAAAACAAAAGTGCTTTTCAGGGCTATCCTATTCTAGTCTGCTCTCTAGTAATACCAATCATAGCTGCATTTGGTGTAGGGAGAGCTGCTAGAGAACGGATAGTGTTTTAGAGACATCTAGGTAGAGATTATTGCCTTACAGTTCTTGCTGCTGCAACATAAAACAAAAAGTAATTTTCAGGGCTAAGTCTAATCTATTCTCTAATAATACCGCTCATAGCAGCATTTAGTGTAGTGAAAGCTGCTGCTGAAGGGTTAGTGTATTAGAGGCATCTAGGCAGAGATTATTTCCTTATAGTCCTTGCTGCTGTAAAGTTAAAAAAAATCTATTTTATTCTCTAATAATACAGTATAGCGCTTAGCTGCATTTGGAATTAGGGAGAGTTACTGGAGAAGGGCTAGTTTGGCTTTAGATGCATCTAGGTAGGGGTTATTGACTTACATTCCTTGCTGCTGCAACATAAAGCCAAAAGTACTTTTCAGGTCTACATCTTTTCTATTCTAGTCCTTATTAATACTACTCTTAGCTACATATCTAATTTAAAATGCTTTAGGTGTACGGTAAGGGATAGGGAAGTGGTACACGCAGAGACACACACTCCATGTATTGACTTATCTTTCTGTTCCACTTTGCAGGGGGTTGTGCAACACTACTGTAAAGCCAGAACATTTTTTTGCAGTGAAAGGGTTGGATGGCAGATAATGGTTTCAGTCTGTTTCCCAGCACAACCCTGTCTTCCACATGGTAGATTCTCAATTGCTAAGAGTCTGGACCACATAATTCTCACCCTGATCCTCCATCATGCCACCATGCAAGTCCCAGGAGACAAGTGATCCCACACTGGGACACGTCGAAGACCTCTTCACATTTGCATGTATTAAATCTGGCCTTTTGCTCTCCATGTTTCAAGTGCTAAATCGTGGAAGATCATGGACCATGTTGCCCAAATATTTGAGCATCCATGGTCAGAGGATGTTAGTGGGGAATGGCAGTTCTCAAGAGGTGTGTGATGATGAGATACAGTTGTCATAAAGTTCTATTATTAAGTCAACAAGTCTGGAGGAGGACCAAAATGTGGACATAGAAGACAAGGTAGTAGACGATGAAGTCACTGACCCAACCTGGGAAAATGGCATGCAGAGCGAGGACAGCAATGCAGAGGGGGAGCAATCTGCATAACTGCAACAGGCACAAAGAGGCAATGGTGTAGTCAGAGGGAGTAGGCGTCATACTGTTTCCCATAGCACACACATGTCAAGTTCTCAGGCCAAGGGTTAGGTGTTCCACAGTCTGGCGTTTTTTTGAAGAAAGTGCAGATGATAAAAAATGGTAATTTGCAACCAATGCAGTCCAAGATCAACAAGGGCTTGACCACTACCAGCCTGACCACCACTTGCTTGCTCAGGCACAAGTAATCAAAGCACCCAACTAAGTGGGCCAAAAGCCTGCATCCAAAATCTGTATCTGCAGGTGACACCACTTCTTCTTCCCCTGTGCCATGTACTTGCCAATCCCCTTTTCGGGATGCAGGTGTGGATGGTTCCCACTCTGTACCTATCATGGCAAATTAGAAAGTACCTTTAGCAAGTATATCTGGATCTTTGTCCCAGTGCAGTGTGCAACTGTCCCTACCCCAGGCCTTGGAACGCAATGCGTCGGCCTTACCAGTATAGAAGTCAAACGCTTTTTAAAATTGGAAAAAAAAATATTCTGAGGCCCTCCTCTTTCTGTCTTTCAGGTGTATTGCAATCCCTCTTTTAAAATTTTGCTAGGCCTTGCACTTAATGCATAGACTTTGGTAGTATAGGAGTCCCACTCTTTTTAAAATTGTAAAAAAAAGTATTTTGAGACCCTCCACTATGTGTTTTCCAAGATGTATTGCAATATCTTTAAATAAATATGGTGAAATACGATGAAAGATGGCCTGCTATTAGAGCTATGTTGACATATTGCATTTTTTTGCAGCATTGCTTCATTAGTTTTATGAAAATTAAAATCTGATTTTTACAGTACCAGCAAAAGCTAAGAGATTTCATAAATCTAATGCACAATTGTTTTTTTTCCTTGACTGAAATGGAAAACTGCTTTTTTTTTTTTAAAAAAAAAGCATGTTAATTCTTTCAGCATTTTTGCAGTGTTTTTTTCCAACATTGAAATCAATGAGAAAGTGCAAAACTGCAAAGAAAACTACTGAGTGTGACCATAGCCTACGGGGTGGAGGAGGTGGGCATTTTTTTCTCTTTTTTAATTTGCTTTGTATGCTGTATAAATCATTATACGGGAAAGAATATTTCCTATCATCTTGCTCCTGTAAAATCCAGTTTTTGCTTGATTTTGTATGTTTTATTATGAGCTTGTAAAAGTGGCGTAATACTCTGACAACATTGTTCCCAGCAGCGACCTGGGAGTCAGAGAGGCATCCAGGTATCTTCCCCATGCTGCTCCCATTCCATTTGAGCTCTGTTTCCCTCCACTTCAGGCCTAAAACACACTTCCACAAAAAAAACGTCCGTGTGACACGGTCCGTTTTTCGGGTCCGTGTTCCGTTTTTTTGGGGCGTTTCTCCGGTACGTATGGCATCCGTGTGATGGCGTATGCGAGCCGTGTGTACGTGTAAAATGTCCGTGTTTGTGTGTAAAATGCCCGAGTATGTGTACGTGGAATGTCCGTGTGGAATGTCCGTTTGTGTGTTGCACAATGTCGTTGATACATGTCGGCTGACAGCAGACAGAGTTGCGTGATGAGAATGAACTCGGGTGAACTTCACCCGACTTCATTGCTATGCCGCGGCTCTGTCTGTGTGCCGCGTACTGATTAGCGGTCACCTAATTGTTCGGGTGGTGTGTTTATTTACTGTAATTTACAGATTAATCATGGAAGGTATCTCGGGGAGACGCCTGACATGATTAATCTAGGACTTATTGGCAGCTATGGGCTGCCAAAAACTCCTTATTACCCCGATTTGCCAACGCACCAGGGCAAATCGGGAAGAGCCGGGTACAGTCCCAGAACTGTCGCATATAATGTATGCGGCAATTCTGGGCGGCTGCTGACTGATATTGTTAGGCTGGGGGGCTCCCCATAACGTGGGGCTCCCTATCCTGAGAATACCAGCCTTCAGCCATATGGCTTTATCTGGCTGGTATTAAAATTGGGGGGGACCGCACGCCGTTTTTTTTAATTATTTATTTATTTATTTTACTGCACAGTAAAGACACGCTCACCGGCTGCTGTGATTGGGTGCAGTGAGACAGTTGTCACTCAGCGTGGGGGACGTGTCTGACTGCAACCAATCACAGGCGTCTGTGGGTGGGGAAGGCAGGGAATACGAGACTGATTAATGAGCGGCCTGCATATTCAAAGTAATTGTTGCCGCATATTCTCTGCACAGCTGTTCCTCGCCGCGCTGGTGATCAGGGAGTGGTATGAGCCGGGGAAGAAAAAAACCGAGCGCCAATGTAAGTATGACTGAGAACAGCAGGAAAAAAGGTAAGTATACTGACTTTAATTTAAAAAAAAACAAAAAATAAGATCTCTAGTGTAAAAACGCACACGCACGAAACGTGCTGAACACGGACATACTCCGTGTGCGGTACGTGCAGGCACGGACCCATAGACTAAAGCGGGTCCATGCCTGCGTGCTGCCGGCCAAAAACGGACATGTTGTCAGTGTAGAAAAGCGCACACACGTACTTACCACACGGTCACACGTTCCGTGTGATTTTACGTGTGTGTGCCATCTACCATAGAATAACATGGGTCTCCGTGTGTACGTGTCTCCGGTACGTGCAAATACTTACCGCACACGTACAAATTAAACGGATGTGTGTTGCGGGTCTCAGCAATTTTACTGCCTCTCCCAAGAATTCCTGGGAGGGTCTGCTGGAAAAATACTTGAGTTTTCTATTGACTTCCCTTATACTCATTATCCAAGTCGAGCCCATCCAAGCATCCAACCTGCTTGATTCGAGATTCAAGTAGCAAACACTCGAGCATGTTAGTGCTTGCTCATGACTAGTTGCTACATTGAGGGCTGCTTTTAACTAATTCTTATCTTGTCTGAAGTAATCCAGCAAAATCCATGTTTTATGGTCCTTGTTTCCAAGCTTACATGTCTTTTAAACAATGTACTAAGTCATTCCCCATTCTTCTGTGGTTGTAATAAATAGTTATCATTGGGCATCTGGGTCCAGACAACTTTTGTACACTGACAGATATTGGCTGTGTGTTCTTGTCTCCGATGAATCACTATTAGTTTGACCAACATTGGCAGATCTGGAAATCTTTTGTATCACAGTCCACATCAGCTATCCCAGGAAAGGGATTTGAATGACAATATATGGTGCTGAAACCCGGGATGGTTAACTGGACCCCTCTGTGCCCGGCTACAAAGACCTTCCCAGGAACTACTGGACAAAATCCGCAGTGAGTAACCCTTTGTGTTACAAAAAATTCCGGTGTTTTCTGGTGGTCTGAGACAGGTATGTAGTGGTCCTAACAAACTATTCTTATCAAACCTCTTCGAATGTTTGGATTTTGTGTGTATGATTGAAATAATAGTGATGAGATCATTTGTGGTCTAATGTATGTTTCAATCTGATTTTAGATGTATGAATCATTTTTCAAAGAGATTGAATTAAATGATGAGTATAATATTTCAGGAGTCAAAAGATTGTTATATGTTGTCATGTGTTTTCTATATGACTTTTATGACTGGAATGATATTGTGGTAAAACTATGAGGATCCTTGAATGTGGAGCGGAATGATTTTTGAGTAACCAATAACGGACTACAGTCTCTGATTGATAAGGGATCACGTTAGGTGTGTAGCGAAAGAAAAATTGGTTCTACTATAACAGGATCATTGAAGTATGAATGTCTATAACTGAAGACTCGTTCATGATAAGATAATCCTCTGACGTAATATATATGTCCCCTGTAGATTGGTAAGGACATCCTCTTGAAAGGAGTGCTGAAATTATTCTTAGGGCAGAGTCACACTTGCGTATGACTTGCACGAGTGCAATGTGAGAAAATGTCGCCCTTTCCTCGGCCCCATGTAAGCCAATGCTGCAGGTTAGATCTGCGTGTTTTTCCTCAGCCCTAATCGGAATGAGGAAAAAAATTGCAGCATGCTGCGATTGTCTGCGAGAGCCGTGTCACTCGCACCCATTCAAGTGTAGGGTGCGAGAGAAACATCGGATTGCACTTGGATGTTATACCAGTGCAGTGCGATATATGCACAGGCTGATAATGAAGGAGATGAGGGATTAACCTCTCCCTCTCCTCCGCAGTGCCTGCCCTCTCCTTCACAGTTGTGACTCGATTGCAAGATCAGATCACAGTTGCATGACACGCTTGCAGCAAAGCCTGAGCCAAGGGTCATTAGCATATCGCATCTGTTGCTCTTGCATTCGATGTCATACGCTAATGTGACTCCAGCCTTAGCCCAGGCACAGCAGGAGGAATTATACCAGTGACTGGTGTGTGCATTGAGTGACAAACGAATTGTAAAAATCTGATGAATCATGGTCTTGAGTGTTTTTGTTTTATCGTATGTGAATTTAAGCAAGAAAATGTCAAAATAGAGATTGTAGTTCTTAATCAGTATCTTCAGACCTGGAAACGTATAGACAGAGAGAGAAGATTAACTTATTGCAGATTTAATTGTCAAGCTGTGCACTCTATGGGATGTTTAACCTCTTTACGTCAGCCTTACGTTTTAAAACGGCAGCAGAATAGGGTACTTATTCTGATCCGTCATTTTAAAATGTCAAAAAGAAAAAAGTAAATAGCGCCCCTCAGTGTCGGAAAATCTCCAGGGTTTTAACTACCAGGGGTAGCTGAGACCCTGGAAATCTCGATTCCAGCCTTTTTTTTTCTGGTCCCCGGTCACGTGACTACTGGTACATACCGCAAAACCGTGATGACGGGACAGTACATGGCAACGTCAGTAAAAAAGAATTTATCTCCCACCTGGTATAATCAAACATGTCAGATGGGAGATAAATCTCTTTCCTGGTCTCCTCCGGTCCCAAGGTGTCACCAAAGTGCCACCTCGACCTCCAACCCCCTCTCTATAACCCGCATTCAACCTCATTCTCTGATTTCTGTTGCATGTGCCATGACACATTCGACAGAAAACTCCTCACCAGGCCCTGCCAAGTCCCCACCTATAATCCCCCGGTGTTCCAAGGTGTCCCTGGTACCTTATGCCTCAGTGATCCCCGCGATCCCACCTCCTCCATCTCCAAAGACGCTGGCTGCATGTGCAGAGTGGCTGTCAGCTCAGTGTCACTGCGTTCAGTGACGCTGAGCTCACTGCCGCTCATACTGCCGAGCGGTGGACCTGAGAAGAGTGGGTGCAACCACACTCCTCACATGGAGGGTCTGCCCTTCTAAAAAATGTGGGATATGTTTGTGATGCCCTGGCAAAACCAGGGAGTCACACACTAGGCCCCCGCATAACACCTTCCCTCACCTAGGTTACATACAGATGACCTGAAACCCTAGTCACCCCCCTCAGGGCAAGACAGGCACACCAGTGGGCGTGACCAGGCGGTTAGGAAATGCCCACCTAGGGGTCTAGACAGCCTGGGACGGGAAAACAGTCAGTCTGAAGTAGATTAAGTTGGAGTTCAAGTTGAGGGGAGTGGAGGCTGGAGCTAGGCGTAGCTCCAGCGGAGGAGAAGTTCAAGTTGAACGGTACCAGCCCTGGTACCCTGGCTAGGTGGCAGACGGTGATCTCCGTCAGCAGGAGACGGGAAGACGGCTCGGCAGATCCAAGGAGGACCGGGACAGGGTTGAAGCCCGCCGATACCGACACCGGAGACCCGACTGGAAACCGTGCACAGAGGGGGTACTCAGACCCTGAAGCCAGGACCGGAACCAACGGCCTAGCTAATCAACCGATTGAGGGCAGGATTATAGGTCCTGTCCCAACCAAAGTCCCAGAAGCAGATAACCACCCACAGAGAGGGATAGGGCAACCGCCAGGGCCCATAGATCCCACAAGTCAGCATCAGCGGGCACGGCTCCTCAGGCACACAGAAAGTCGGGAGTGTTCCATACCAGGAAGTCTAAACACACAACCACAACTAGTGCAGAGGAAAAGACGGCGACCAACAGCCCGGGTGGGGGACCAGTGTAGAACCGGCCGCGGTGGCTGGCCACCAGCACCTTGGTTTACTAAAAGACTCATGTGATTCATATCCCACAACAGCAGCGGTGGTGTCCCACTTCACCACACACCGTGGGTGGCGTCATAAACCGAATACGGCCAAGGCCATACAAATACGCACCCCTTTTCATTCGGCATGTCTGCGTGACCCCCGGGTCCGGATGATCCCTCGAGCCATACAGCGGGTCCGGATCCGAGCAGCCCAGCAGCTGCGGGTGGGGGGTGGCGGCACATGTTCACTGAGCATACCCCCATATTCTAGAAGGTCCAGAGTCGTCGTGGCACCTCCAAATGGATTTCTCTGGACCAGATTTTTTTTCTTTTCAAGAAATAAGGGTGAAAGAAGGGAATGTTTTCGGGAGTGTTTTTTCAAATTATTTTTTTTTCTGTTGTCTATTTTTTTATTACTGACAGTTAGTGATGTTGGGTATCTGATAGATGACATAACATCACAACTTGATGCCAGCTGACGTTACAAAGCTGGTATCAAGCCCATATATTACCCCATTCCCAATTCAGTGAGATGAGCTGGGGCAAAGCGCTAGGATTGGTGCAGCTAATGGATGTGCCACTTCTGGGGTGGCTGTGGCCTGCTATTTTTAGGCTGGGAAGGGTCCAATAACCATTGCTCTTTGCACCCTAAGAATACCAGACCGCAATCGTCCGCTTTTCCTTGGCTGGTAATCCAATGTGGGGGGACCACACATTTTTTGTTTTAATTATTTATTTATAAATAATTAAAAAAAATAGCCTGGGGTGACCTCCATTTTGGATTACCAGCCAAGGTGAGGCTGCCAGCTGTGGTCTGCAGCCTGCAGCCATCTGATTTACCCTAGCTGGCAATCAAAAATGGGGGGACCCAACGTCATTTTTATTAATTATTTATTTAGAATATGCAGTGAGGTGGGACATTATGTGTTTGACATCTATCCATCCTTCCAAGCTTTTTAGGCTATGTGCCCAGGATCAGGATTTGCAGCATTTTGGATGCAGAGTGTTTTTGCTGTGTCTACAACACTGCGCTGTGCAGTACAAGCGCAGTGGAAGGATCTTTAGAAATCTCCTGCCCACTTTGCTTCTTTTCTCTGCAGCATAAACTGACATCTGGCTTCCTGAGCTGCAGCATGTCAATTTATGCTGTGGAAATAAGAGTGTTCTCCACGGAAAGAATAGAGCTAAGGTCCGCAGCAGCCCAAATACTGATCGTGGGCATGGGCCATTGCGTTCTCCCGTGGACAATACTCACATTTCCACAGAGTCAGTGTCGCTGGATCGAGGGCACATAGCCTAATGCCTGCTTTACATGCTTCAATAAACCTTTCAATCCGTCGTCGGGGTCAATTTGTAAGTTACGCACATCCTGCATCGTTCGTGACGTATTTGCGTGTGACACCTACGTGCAATCAAGATTGAACGAAAATACGGTGATTGCATACACGTCGTTTATTCCTCATACATTGGACGTTTTGTTGTATGAACCTAGTCAATTGAAACGTGTGACATCCCTCATACGATTGTGATGTCTGAGGCTATGTGCGCAGGTGTGCGCTCTGCACCGCAGCTTAAAAAAGGTCCGCTTCAGAGCGCAGCTGAAAAGCTGCGTTCTGAAGCGCCTCACAATGTCTGTCATTCACTAATCTCTGTCAGTCGGTCACTATCTCTGTCCCTCTCTCTCTGTCCATGTCGGGCTATCCCTTCCCCCCCCCCTCTCTCATACTCACCAATCCCCGATCACCGGCGCGGTGCTGCACGGCTTTCTCACTGCTCCGGTGGCTTTTACTATTTTGAAAAAGCCGGCCGCTCATTAAACAATCTCGTATTCCCTGCTTTCCCCGCCCACCGGCGCCTATGATTGGTTGCAGTGAGACACGCCCCAACGCTGAGTGACAGGTGTCTCACTGCACCCAATCACAGCAGTCGGTGGGCGTGTCTATACTGTGCAGTGAAATAAATAATTAAATTATTTAAAAAAACGGCGTGCGGTCCCCCCCAATTTTAAAACCAGCCAGATAAACCCAATTTTAAAACCAGCCAGCAGCGGCCAATCTGGGCGGCTGCTGACTGATATTGTTAGGCTGGGGGGCTCCCCATAACATGGAGCTCCCCATCCTGAAAATACCAGCTTTCAGCCGTATGGCTTTATCTGTCTGGTTTTAAAATTGGGGGGACCGCACGCCGTTTGTTTTTAATTATTTATAAATAGGGAATACGAGATTGTTTAATGAGCGGCCGGCTTTTTCAAAATAGTAAAAGCTGCCGGAGCAGCGAGAAAGCCGTGCAGCGCCGGTGATCGGGGATCGGTGAGTATATGAGAGAGGGCTGCTCAATTCAGTTACTCAGGAGTTTAGAGGTCACCGGTGAGTCCTTCACCGGTGACCGCTAATCAGGACGCGGCACAGACAGAGCCGCAGCATGACAATGAAGTCGGGTGAAGTTAACCCGAGTTCATTCTGATCGTGCGGCTCTTTCTGTGTCTGCTGTCATCTGCCATTCAGCTCTGCAACATGGCTGTCTGTGTCTGCTGTCAGCGGCCATGTAGCGGAGCTGAATAGCAGATGACATAGTAAAAACGCATCCCTACACATTACACACGCTTGGCAAGTCAATAAATAAAAAAAAAAAAGGGTGCCCAATGCATACGTCACAGAACACATGATCTAAAGGATCGCACACAAAATTGATCAATTTAACATAGACTACTAACACACGTGTGACAGCAAATGAACGACCTATGTGCAATCTCATTAAATCGCATATGCAACCTGGGCGTGTCACATCGCATACGAGATTGCACACCTAATTGTAAGGTGTAAAACTGGCTTAAAAGTGAGAAATTTGGTGCTACAGCAACATTTTTGTGTAGTTCCTGTGGATTCAAAATGCTCATTATACCTCTGAAAAAAATCCTTGAGGGGTCTAGTTTCTAAAATGCGGTTATATGTAGAGGATTTCTGCTGTATAGGAACCTTAGGGGTCCTGTGATTGTGACATGGTGCCTGCAATTTATTTCAACCTTTCCAAAATTTAAATGGTGCTCCTTCCATTTCGCGCCTCCAGTTTGTCCAAACAGAGGTTTTTGACCACATGTGGGGTATCCCTGCGGTCATAAGAAATTGGATAACAAACTGGGTGGTCCAGTTTTTGCTGCTGCTTCTTGAAAAAGTGAAAAATTTGGTGCTAAAGCAACATTTTTGTGAAAAAAAATAAAATTTTCAATATGGCAACCAAAGGTTATCAAAATTAGTGACGTACCAGTGGATTCAAAATGCTCACTATACCGCTGGATAAAATCCTGGATGTGTCTAGTTTGCAAAATGGGGTCACTTGTTGGGGGCCTCTACAGTTTAGGCACTTTAGGGGCTTTCCCAATGTGACATGGTATCCACTAAAGATTCCAGCCAATTTTGCAGTCAAATAATGCTAATTCCCTTCCTAGTCCTGCCATGCGCTCAAACAGTTGATTTCCACCACATATGAGGTATCAGCATACTCAGGTGAAATTGCACAATAAATTTTATGATGCATTTTTTCCTGTTAAACTTGTGGATAAAAAAAATATTTGGTTGAAGGAACAATTTTGTGTTAAAAATGTATTTTTTTATTTTCATGGCTCAATGTTATAAAATTCTGTGAAGCACCTGTGGGTTCAAGGGGCTCACCAAACATCTAGGTAAATTCCTTGAAGGGTCTAGTTTCCAAAATGGTGTTACTTGTGGGGGGTTTCTGCTGTTTAAGCACCTAATTTTTATTTTTTTTCATTGCATATCGCTTTAGTTCCTATGAAGCACTTAAAGGGTTAAAAAACTTCTTGGATGTGATTTTGAGCAATTTGAGGGGTACAGTTTTTAGAATAGGGTCACGTTTGTGTATTTTCTGTCACCTAGGCCTCTCAAAGTCACTTCAAACGTAATGTGGTCCCTAAAAAAATGATTTTGTAAATTTTATTGAAAAAATGGGAAATTGCTAATGAACTTTAAACCCTTTTAACTTCCTAACCCCGAAAAATTTTGTTTCAAAAATTGCGCTAATGTAAAGTAGACATGTGGGAAATGTAATTGATTAACTATTTTGTGTGACATAACTCTCTGGTTTAAGCGCATAAAAATTTGAAAATTGCTAAATTTTCATCAAATCTCTGATTTTTTCAGAAATAAAAGCAAAAAATATCGTCCTAAACTTACCACTGTAATGAAGTACAATATGTCATGAAAAAACAATCTCAGAATCACCATGATCCGCTGAAGCGTTCCAGAGTTATAACCTCATAAAGTGACTCTGGTCAGAATTGCAAAAAATAGCCTGGGCATTAAGTACAAAACTGGCTTCGTCCTTAAGGCATTAAGGGGAACGTCTTGTTTTGAGTAGTTGGTATTATGCTCTAGTCTGGGTTCACCCACCTCTTTTGTGCTACATGAAATCTGTGTGATTCAGTGGTGGATGAAGGTTTTGTAGGAAAATAGCTTTTTCTCCCATGACTTGTTATATTGACAAGCGGAATAGTTACAATAACTATTGGTAGTATAGTCTTCTTATTGTTATTTGTTTTGTATCAGAATTGTATGAGTACAAAGGGCTGATCACGTGATACTTCCTAGAAATTCTTCCCTTGCAAGAACAGTGGTTCTGGGAGTAAAAATTATTCTTTTTCGAGCAAACTAAATGTTGGGGAAAGAAAATTAGAGCCTTCTGCGGGTAAGACTCTAACCCATTTCAGTTTCTCAGATAACTGTAGGCACTGAAGTTGCAGTCATGAGGACTGACACTTAAAAGGATGTAAGCAGCCTCAGAGGTACCCTTGTCTCTGTATTTGATACAGTAGAATGACTAAGAAGTGAATTGAAGAAGTTTATTATCTGCAATTGGAAGGATGGTTGAAAGATAAGAACAATCTTGAGTATGCTAACATGTGGTTAGAAGTAGACAAACGTCTCTCATTTGGGTGAACATAAATCAGAGTAAACCAGGCATGGTGCTGTAATCTATGATAGTATTAAAACCCGGGGAACTTTAAGGTGGCTTTACACACTGCAACATCGCAAACGACATCGCTGTAACGTCACCGGTTTTGTGACGTTATAGCGACCTCCCCAGCGACATTGCAGTGTGTGAAACACATCAGCGACCTGGCCCCTGCTGTGAAGTTGTGATCGCTACAAATCGTTCAGGACCATTCTTTGGTCCTTTGTTTCCCGCTGTGCAGCAAAGTCTCAGTGTGTAAAGGGGACTTTACAGCGACTTCGTTAGCGACTTCCCTTTCAAAAAGCTGCTTTACAACGTCCCCAATGACTAGCTAGGTCGTTCTGCAGGTCCGGATCGCTGTTGCGTCATTGGCCAGGTCTGCCTGTTTGACACCTCACCAGAGACTTTGTAGCGATCCCGGCCAGGTTGGGATCGCTGGTGGGATCGCTAGAAAGTTTCAGTGTGTAAAGGGGCCTTTAGATTCCCTATATTTGATGTAAAACCAACACCCCTTTCAGCAACCCTGCTTTATGCAGGATCGATGGGCTAGCCCTACAGACATTGTGGCCAACAGAATCCCCCTGGTGCTAACTACTGAGTGACCTTCTTCCCTACGCCAAAGAATATCGCTAAAGGTGCCTCTTTTCCTCATGAGGACCACAAGTGATATACATTTTTTTTATCTCCTAGAATAGACAATAACCTGAAGGTTCAACAACCACCCCAGGTATACCCAATTGAATCACACCAGATCTTGTCCCCCAGGGAGCTCATTGCCCTCACTTCAGGGCTTCAAAATCCATTGTCACAAAATGAAATGGCTTGACCTGAAGGAAACATCCAAGGGAGCTGAACTAAAAAGAAAAAAATTTATTTTGTTCCCGTGCAACTCCAAAAGGGAAGAGGGAGGGACAGAGCAGGAAATACCACCAAGAAAGACAACTAGAGATTACAGTAATGTAGAATGTTTGTCTTATAAGGACATTTTTCAGTCAAATATCCCAAAAAATCAACAGCTACTATCCTGACCCCTCATAGGAAAACTGGCAATCCAGGTGTCTCCCTCTGCCCTGTTATCAAACCCCAGAGACCCCCATTCACTGTTATCACTGTTACCATTTTCCTGGAGGAGGTATGAACTGTTTCATTCATAATATACACTGGATCAATGCGTACAGAATTATGCAAGAAAACATCTCAGTGGATGTACTGTGTAGTATGTAATGTGTAGTGGAGATACGCATGTGGATTCACCATAATAGCCCAACATGGACATTGTTTCCTGGATACCCTACCATAACATGCTTTAACTGCTGACATTACTGGTTGTGCTGGTAAGGTAGCTCAGGAATAGATAACATCAATATCTCCTGATTATTATAGCTTAGGGCATAAAAGCACATGGTTTATTTAATTATTACCATGTTTGCTGTTAACCATTAGTTGATGTTATGTACAAACAATGCACAATGATATAGTTTTGTCAACCAGGAATCCAGCATTTTTGTGTATTTCGATCATTTGTATTTGATAGATGGGAATATAGAAGTGCATCTCAATAAATTAGAATATCATTAGAAAGTTAATTTATTTCAGTAATTCAATACAAAAAGGGAAACACACATATTATATAGAGTCATTACAAACAGAGTGTCTATTTCAAGTGTAATGTTGATAATGTTGATGATTATGGCTTACAGCCAATGAAAACCCAAAAGTCATTATCTCAGAAAATTAGAATATTATGATCTTGATAAAACACAGTGGACCTGCAGCAGCAGATGACATGGCTCCCCAAACCATCACTGATTGTGGAAACTTCACACTAGACCTCAAGCAGCTTGAATTGTGGCCTCTCCACTCTTCCTCCAGACTCTGGGACCTTAATTTCCAAATGAAATGCAAGATTTACTTTCATCTGAAAACAACACTTTGGTCCACTGAGCAACAGTCCAGTTCTTTTCTCCTTGGCCCAGGTAAGACGCTTCTGGCGTTGTTTATTGTTCATAAGTGGCTTGACACAAGGAATGCGACAGTTGTAGCCAATGTCATGGATACATCTGTGTGTGGTGGCTCTTGAAGCACTGACTCCAGCAGCAGCCCACTCCTTGTGAATCTCCCCCAAATTTTTGAATGGCCTTTTCTTAACAATCCTATCAAGGCTGCGGTTATCCCGGTTGCTTGTGCAGCTTTTTCTACCACACTTTTTCTTTCCACTCAACTGTCCATTAATATGCTTGGATACCGCACTCTGTGAACAACCAGCTTCTTTGGCAATTACCTTTTGTGGCTTACTCTCCTTGTGGAGTGTGTCAATAACTGCCTTCTGGACATTTTTCAAGTCAGCAGTCTTCCCCATGATTGTGTAGCCTACTGAACCAGACAAAGGGACCATGTCAATTGCTTAGGAAGCCTTTGCATTAGTTTTGTGGTAATTATTCTAATTTTCTGAGATAACGATTTTTGGGTTTTCATTGGCTGCAAGCCATAATCAATATTAACAGAATTAAACACTTGAAATAGATCACTCTGTGTGTAATGACTCTATATAATATGTGTTTCCCTTTTTGTATTGAATTATTGAAATAAATTAACTTTTTGATGATATTCTAATTTATTAAAATGCACTTGGACATGTATGGTAATATTACTGTGTTGTGTATTCTTTAAGGATCCAGCATTCATGTGAATTCTAATTATTTGTTTTTGATATATGGTGATATTGTGCTTTATTTTGTTGTGTTTCTTTAGCACTTATATACCTAACTGCATGGGACACTTACGGTATAAGCGGATGATCTGAGCCATTCATAAGCCCACAACACTTATAATCTTTAGCCACTGTGTCCAGAACTCGGTCTTTTGGGAGGCCTATTTCAAATTCAGATTGGGCCAGATTTATGAATATTTACAAAACAAAATAAAAAAATAGGGGTGCAAAATGAGAAGCACCAGTGGGATTAGTGAAATTTTCTTTATTATATTGCTCTCCATAAAGGGTTATGCACTCCCGCACAACCCCAGTATTAGGCTGGATATTAGTAGCGGAGTTCCTCCTCGGACCGCACGTTAGTATTATATCTGTAGTGTGCTAACATCCAGAATCCATGTAACCAAACGCAGTGTGATCCTATGGTCTGGTAGTACACGTCCGGTGTCCGACGTGTATAGTGCTGGTTAGATTTGCGATCTCCCTTAATCTAAAGCTGGGTTCACACTAAGCGACAGCGACAACGACGTCGCTGTTACGTCACCATTTTCTGTGACGTAACAGCGACCTTGTAAGTCGCTGTTATGATCGCTGCTTAGCTGTCAAACACAGCAGAAGCAGCGATCATAACGTCGCTGTGCTACATGTGCAGAGAGCAGGGAGCCGCGCTTAGCGCTGGCTCCTTGCTCTCCTAGGTACAGTACACATCGGGTTAATTAACCCGATGTGTACTGCAGCTACATGTCACAGTGCAGAGAGCAGGGAGCCACGCACACTGCTTAGCGCTGGCTCCTTGCTCTCCTTGCTACAGTACACATCGGGTTAATTACCCGATGTGTACTGCAGCTACATGTCACAGTGCAGAGAGCAGGGAGCCGCGCACACTGCTTAGCGCTGGCTCCTTGCTCTCCTTGCTACAGTACACATCGGGTTAATTACCCGATGTGTACTGCAGCTACATGTGCACAGAGCAGGAGCCGGCACTGGCAGCAAGGGCGGAGGCTGGTAACGAAGGTAAATATCGGGTAACCAGGGAAAGGCCTTCCCTTGGTTACCCGATGTTTACGCTGGTTACAGCTTACCGCAGCTGCCAGACGCCGGCTCCTGCTCCCTGCTCGCTTCATTTCGTCGCTCTCTCGCTGTCACACACAGCGATGTGTGTGTCACAGCGGGAGAGTGACGACCAAAAAATGAAGCTGGACATTCAGCAACGACCGGCGACCTCACAGCAGGGGCCAGGTCGTTGCTGGATGTCACACACAGCGACAGCGATGGGACGTCTCTGCAACGTCACAGAAAATGGTGATGTAGCAGCGACGTCGTTGTCGTTGTCGCTGTGTGTGACACCAGCTTAAGCTGCTCCTGCCAGGCTTCCCACATGGGAATAGTTATATGCAAGGAATGGAGCGCTATATCTAATTAAAGGAAACCAGGGAATGTTTTTTTAGAGATATTTTAATAAAACAATCCTTTTATTAGTAGTCCCTTATAGTCACAACGCGTTTCAACAACAATGTTGTCTTCCTCAGGTGAAATTTTTTTTAAAATATCTCTAAGAAACATTCCCTGGTTTCCTTTAATCAGATATAGCGCTTCATCACACTGTCGTCTTTTTTCCTTGCAGATTTATGAATATGGATTTTTGTGCCTTTCAATTGCTTTTAACAAATGTTTTTTTCTGTGTGTTTGTGTTATTTTAACAATACTAAAGGTGATCCTTTTTTTTTTCATTTTACATATCTTCCTTTTTAAATATTGCACTAAATGTTCCATAGTATGTAAAAGTGATCCCTGAATATGTTTAGTGGTTAAATATGGTTGACTCCAATGGTCACAGGCTGACTTATCATAAGCAAGGAGTGAACATTCAACCGGGTTGAGAGGAGAAAGGAGAAGTGGTATTCTTTTTATTGTTTTCGGATTTAGAATAGTTGGATAATTTTTAAAATAGTTTGTTTTTTCTTTTCGAATTCTTCTACAATAGTACTGTATATCAGTCTGAATGTACTGGGAAAGAGACCAGCTGGGAAAGAGACTCATTTTTTATGGCTATCAGTTTAATGCACAAATTAGCTGAATCTTCCATCAAGAGAACAACCTTGTGTATCTGCTCACTGCTCTGGTAAATAGAGAGGAGTCTGAGAAAATTGCCTCCCCTGTTACATCCATATGCTGTATACAATGCACTGTAAACTCCAAGTCCAGCAAGAATCAATCTTGCAGCACAATTACTTTATCAAACAAAGCTGTATAATTCTCCCTGAGAGGTAGCCGCGATAGCACATTGCTTATACATGAGCGTTGTAATGCAATGGTCCCCAGACAACAGCTTGCTTCATTTGGCACGTTCTTCATTGGAAGCAAATCCAGCATTAAACCGGTATTGTTTACAATGCACACTGTCTGGCAGATTCAGCTATGTACGTCACTATCCTGTAGGAGTAAATTAAAATCCTGCAGGACTGATGTTACAAAGTAACTGAGAAAGCTACTTCCTATGTATAATTTAAGAAATAAGCAGCCGTGCTACATTTGGGATCCAGACATGTAATATGCAATATGTGAGCTGAGCCCACAAATCTTTTTGTATCAGGAATTCTGATAGAACCGCCATTATATCTCAATTATTTTTACTAAGCAAAATCCCATAGGCTCCACGTTATCAGGTTAAAAACCATATAAATCAAATATCAAGGCATTAGGAAACTTAATAAGTTCCTCGTTAACTGAACAAGGTATAGATAATGTCCAGTTACAATAGATACAGAAGGCTATGCCATTAAAAAGAACTTACTGATCCTGATTTGAATTACATTTTTAATTGTGAACTCTGTCACAGTGATTAGCGTCCAAATAAATAATGGATGAGGCATAATCAAAAGCCTTTCGTGAACTTCATTTGCAATAATGAAAGTTTCCAAATATACTTTACCTGGAAAACCATCTGAAGCTTTTAGAGCTGACCTCAAATTCTTCACTAGCTCTGCTTTAATGGCTCTCATTAAAGCAACTCCATGTTCCTGTTGTCAGTGCTAATAATTGAAAATACAATCTTTTCTAAATAGACTGTTATCTTGATAATTACTAGTGATGAGCGAGTATGCTTGTTACTACTCGGTACTCGCACGAGTATCACTGTACTCGGGCTGCTCGGCGGGGACCGAGTAATCTCGCGATACTCGTGCTGTACTCATGGTCTTCATTTCTGCATGTTGGCGCTCTTTTGAGAGCCAGCCCTCATGCAGGGATTGGCTGGCAGACCACTGCAATGCCACAGCCCTGTTAGTTGTGGAATTGCAGTGATTGGCCGGCCTGCACAGCGTGACTGAGCCTTTATACCGGCGGGCGCGCTGTGCTCTGCTCACAGCCATCCAGACAGTCAGTGCAGGGAGAGGGTTGCTGCTTCAGGGAAAGGTTTGCGGCCCTTTATAGCTATTTCCGTAGCAGGGCTGCAAACAGTGTGACCAGAAGTCCTTCTCAGGACATACAATAAGTTGTATACAGGCAGGCAGGGTATAGCCAGGTCGGAGTACAGTAGCAGAGTCCTTCTCAGGACTATTGTTGCTATATACAGGCAGGGTATAGCCAGGTCGGAATACAGGCTAGTGACCAGAAGAGTCCTTGTCAGGACTATTGTAGCAGTATACAGGCAGGCAGGCAGGCAGGGTATATAGCCATTCCTAGTGGTGACCGTATACCAGCCTTCATCATATCTGGGGCTGGTGTACACAGTCTAAAACAGTCCTGATAGTGTCAGACTTCTCAGTAATTGTCGCTCCTAAAAACCTGTTAGGTTCTTAGTGCGTCCGTGCTTGCATTTAAAAACCGCACGTGTGTGCCTGTCGGTGGCAGCGTACAGGTGCACTTGTGTGCGTTTTTCACAAACTATTATATAACGCACAAGTCTAGTGTATAATACACGTCAGTCAGCAGTGCCTGATAGTGTCAGACTTCTCAGTAATTGTCGCTCCTAAAAACCTGTTAGGTTCTTATTGCGTCCGTGCTTGCATTTAAAAACCGCACGTGTGTGCCTGTCGGTGGCAGCGTCAGGCTCCATATTGTCCCTGGATAGAGACGTGCATGATGGCCTGTAAACCTGAAGTGCCGATTGTAAGGCAGTGGGTCTATTGTAGTATAGCCCTTAGGCAGGGCAGCCAAAAATTTGGAGGCTCCACATTGTCCCTGGATAGAGATGTGCATGAGGGCCTCAAAACATTGTTACCATTGCAAAGGAGCGGGTCTCCTGTCGTTGTAATGCCCATTCTGAAAGAATGGGCGAAAAAATTTACCACTGGGGGTATACCTGAAACAACGGCCTAACTATTGTAACGGTCATCATGATGGCGCATGAGGAGAAGGAGGAGCAGTCCAGCGATTAGCCAAAGTCCAGAAGTGTGTTACCATGGTTGAGTGGAGGTACATGGCAAATTCCCGTTACAAACTTTAAATTCCGCTGTCATTTGCTGGTGGTGTGGTGAAGTCTGGCCCAATCCAACCCTTGTTCATCTTGATCAGAGTCAGCCTGTCAGCATTTACAGTTGACAGGCGGGTGCGTTTATCTGTAATGATTCCACCTGCGGCACTAAAAACACGCTCTGACAAAACGCTAGCGGCAGGGCAGGCCAGGACTTCCAAGGCGTAGAGAGCCAATTCATGCCACGTGTCTGTCCAGCTTGGATACCCATTAATTGTAAGGCACAGAGGAATGTCGGAGTACAGTTGTTTGATCTGCAAGGTACTCCTTGAGCATCTGGGCAAACTTAGGATTTCTTGTGGCACTACCCCTCACCTCAGGGGCTGTGGTATGTGAGGGGCTGAGAAAACTGTCCCACATCTTAAAGACTGTTCCCCTACCTCTGGTGGATTGGACTTGTGCCCCTCTCGGCTGTACGCCTTGGTTGTCCACTGATTCCTGAGCTATGCCGCTAGCGTTTTGTGAGGGGAATGCTTTGCCTACTTCCGTGACTATGGCCTTCTGGAACTGCTGCATTTTGCCTGACCTCTCCGCCTCGGGAATAAGAGACATAAAGTTCTCCTTTTAGCGTGGGTCTAACAGTGTTACCAACCAGTAATGATTGTCGGCCAAGATGTTCTTAACGCGAGGGTCACGAGACAGGCAGCTTACCATAAAGTCAGCCATGTGTGCCAGACTCTTAACAGCCATCACTTCAGTATCCTGACCAACACGATGACTGAACATGCTGTCCTCCTCCTCCTCCTCCTCATCATCTACCCTGTCCTCTGGCCAGCCACGCTGAACCGAGGATATGACTGCATGTCATATCCTCAATTTGGCCAGAGAGTTGCTCCATGTCTTCATCCTCCTCCTCGTCATAGTCCTCCACTGCACGTTGTGATGAGACGAGGCTGGGCTGTGTGTTATCACCCACACCCACTACTGTTTCTTGCTCAAACCCATCGCGCTCCGCCTGCAATGCATCATGGTTGTTTTTTGAGCAGAGACCATTTTAGAAGGCAGAGAAGCGGTATGGTGACGCTAATAATGTCGTCATCGCCGCTCACCATCTTGGTGGAGTCCTCAAATTTTTGGTGGATGGTACATAGGTCGGACATCCATCTCCACTCCTCAGGTGTTATGTGTGGAGTTTGACCCATTTCCCGACGGCTTAGGTGATGCAGGTACTCAACAACTGCCCTCTTCTGCTCACATATCCTGACCAACATGTGCAGAGTTGAATTCCAACGCGTGGGGACATCACACACCAGTCTGTGAGCCGGAAGATGCAAACGGCGCTGAAAGCCGGCAAGGCCGGCTGAAGCAGTAGGTGACTTTCGAAAATGTGCAGACAGGCGGCGAACTTTTACCAGCAGATCAGACAGCTCTGGGTATGACTTTAGAAACCGCTGAACCACGAGGTTGAGCACATGGGCCACGCATGGAACATGTGTCAGCTGGCCTCGCCTCAAAGCCGCCACCAGGTTACGGCCATTGTCACACACGACCTTTCCTGGCTTTAGGTTCAGAGTTGTGAGCCAGTGATCTGCCTGCTGTTTCAGAGCTGTCCACACCTCTTCTGCATTGTGGGGTTTGTCACCTATGCAGATTAGCTTCAGCACTGCCTGTTGCCGCTTCGCCGAGGCAGTGCTGCAGTGCTTCTGTGTCGCCCTGGACAAGCCAGGGGCCACAGAGCACAACACTTAAACACCCCACACTCCCTGCAGGCATATCATAGTCAAAACACAAAATCCTTGTTGCCTTCCCCAGGGGCTGTTGTCCACACCAGGGTGTGGAGCCAGGCGGTTGGTCTCCACCCACCAAGGAGGAGGGAAAACACAGGCAGTGAGAGTTAAGCTAAGGAAGTGGAAGGAGGAAAGTAGTAGAGAGGAGAAAAGTGACAGCAAAGAGCCTGAAGTTGGTCCGGGTGTGTGGCCCGGACAGGACAGCAAGGTTGGCAGGATGTGGTGACCGTCTGCAGTGGAGGCCGATTGGAGTCTGCCGTAAGGACCGTGGACGGGTGGTGACCCGGCCGTACCGGACCGGTATACAAAGAGAAGCCAGCACCATTGGCAGAGTACTTTCGGATCCCGGCAAGGCTTGGTGTCGCCGTGAATTTGCCAAATCCGTTAGTGAAGGGGACCTCAGGATTTCCAAACAGCCAAGTCCCGATAGAAGGCAACCGTCCAACCGTGAAGGGGAGACACCGCCACCGCCAAGGGCAACCGTCTCCCAGGGCCAGCGCCTGTGGGCAAAAGGGGCTCCTCCGGCCCATATCCAGGTCGGGGAGCGGGTTACCGGTGGGAAACCATCACTACCAACACTTAACTTAGGTGCAGGGAGAGACAGTCATCACTAACCTGCAGGGAGGAACAACCGCAGCCGTCCGAGGGACCCGTCCATCCAGCCACTTGTTTTACCGTGAACTGTGTCATCATCATTGGGCTGAGTGAGTACCTCCGTGCCATGCGGCACAGCGCTGCCCCTGCGACCCTGCACCTCATCAGGCCCCGCAACCCGCCTGTCATCCATCTCTACCCCATCACCGGGCCCCGGGACAACCAACCCCCCTACCCACGGAGGGGAGAAATAAGAACAAAGCTGCTCCCTGTCACAGGCTCCCGGGATCCCCGTCCAGAGCAGCGGTGGTGTCCACACAATCACCACAACCGTGGGTGGCGTCACGGACAATATCCCCAGAACCCAAACCACCCCTTTTCACTCACGGGCGAGTAGCACCGCTCGAGTCCCCGGGATCCGGCCATCGCTCGAGCCAACGAGCAGCAGCAGCCGTAGAGCAGCGGCAGCCGGACCCGAGCAGTGGGAGAGCGCACCGTCCCCTCCTCCGCCGCGACACTTCCAGCTTGGGACTGGTGTGGAGGGTAAAGTGGATGAGGATGCGCAGAAGGAGGAGGAGGCTGAGGAGCATGACATTCCGGAGCTGTAGAGTGTGGGTGAAACCCTGACTGAGGTAGGGCCTGCAAAACTTGGTGTGTGAAGGACGTGTTCCGTCCCTCGCTCAGACTGGGTCCCAGCTTCCACAATATTAACCCAGTGTGACGTCAACGAGATGTAGCGGCCTTGCCCACATGCACTTGTCCACATGTCTGTGGTTAGGTGGACTTTGGCTGAAACAGCGTTGTTCAGGGCACGTGTGATGTTTTGTGACACGTGGTTATGCAATGCGGGGACGGCACACCGGGAGAAATAGTGGCGGCTGGGGACCGAGTAACGTGGGACAGCTGCCACCATCAGGTCGCGGAATGCTTCTGTCTCAACCAGCCTAAAAGGCAACATTTCCAGCGCAAGCAGTCGCGAAAAGTTAGCATTTAGAAGTGTGGCATGTGGGGCGTTGGCAGTGTATTTGCACCTGCGTTCAAAGGTTTGCTGAATGGATAACTGAACGCTGCGCTGGGACAAGGACGTGCTTGATGATGGTGTTATTTCTGCGTGGGTAACTGCAGGTGCAGGGCCGGAGGAGGCTTGTTCGCAGGCAGCATGGACAGGGGATTGGCTCGCATGCACAACCAGCGAAGACGTAGCAGTGACATCAGCAAGCACTGCTCCTCAACTCTGTTGTACTTCCCACAAAGTCGGGTGCTTGGCTGACATGTGCCTGATCATGCTGGTGGTGGTCAGGCTGCTAGTTTTGGTACCCCTGCTGATGCTGGCATGGCAGGTGCTGCAAATGGCCTTTTTAGAATCATCTGGAGCCAACTTAAAAAACTGCCAGACTCGGGAAGACCTAACATTTGTACAGGCACCTTGTGTCGTGTTGTTCCGGGGAACAGTTGCCTGACGTCTGCCTGGGGCCACCACTCTGCTTCTTACTGCCTGTTGGGATGCTACGCCTCCCTCCCCCTGTGCACTGCTGTCCTCGCTCTGCATATCCTCCTGCCAGGTTGGGTCAGTTACTGGATCATCCACCACGTCGTCTTCCTCTTCCGCACCCTGCTCCTCCTCCTGACTTCCTGACAATTGTGTCTCATCATCGTCCACCCCTTGTTGAGACACGTTGCCAACTTCGTGAGAACGTGGCTGCTCAAATATTTGGGCATCTGTACATACAATCTCGTCATGGCCCACTTCAACAGGAGCTGGCGAGAGGCCAGAATGTGTGAATGGAAACGTGAACGAACAGCTCTTCCGAGTGTCCAAGTGTGGGATCAGTAATGTCCGTGGACGTGTACTCGGCCTGGTGGTAGGAAGGAGGATCAGGTTCTGAAATGTGCAGTGCAGTATCACGGCTACTGACACTTGACCGTGTGGAAGACAGAGTGTTTGTGGTGGTGCCAATCTGACTGGAAGCATTATCCGCTATCCAACTAACAACCTGTTGACACTGGTCTTGGTTCAAGAGCGGTGTACTGCTGCGGTCCCCAAGAATTTGGGACAGGACGTGCGAGCGAGTAGATGTGGCCCTTTGTTGTGGCGAAATTAGAGCTTGCACACGACCTCGGTCTCTGCCTGCACCACCATCACGTCCACTTCCTTGTTCGTTGACAACGCCCTTGCGCATTTTGCAATGCTGTGCTGATGTGTATTCACTAGACTTGTGCGTTATATCCAAGTTTTTGCAAAACGCACACAAGTGCAGCGGAAAGCTGCCACCAACAGGCACACACGTGCGGTTTTTAAATGCAAGCACGGAGGCACTAAGAACCTAACAGGTCTCTATCCAGGGACAACGTGGAGCCTCCCAATTTTTGGCTGCCCTGCCTAAGGGCTATACTACAATAGACCCACTTCCTTCCAATGGGCACTTCAGGTTTACAGGCCCTCATGCACGTCTCTATCCAGGGACAACGTGGAGCCTCCCAATTTTTGGCTGCCCTGCCTAAGGGCTATACTACAATAGACCCACTTCCTTCCAATGGGCACTTCAGGTTTACAGGCCCTCATGCACGTCTGTATGCAGGGTCATTGGTGAACCTCAAAATTTTGGACTGCCCTGGCAAAGGAAAATACTACAAAGACTCAGTTCCTCAAAATGGGCACATTAGACTCAGAGGCCTTTATGTACGTCTCTTCTCAGGGACATCGGAGTGCCACACAATGTTTTACGTAAAATCTTTCATGTATTGATCTCAAAAAGTAACATACATTAGCTCTATCTAACTATTGGGTATGTGCCCTTAACATTTCCGCCATGAAAATTCATTTTGGTGTCATTTTGGAAGGTTTTCTGGTGAGTCCGTAAAAATGGCGTAAAACGCGGACAAAATTGTTCACAGCTGTGACTTTTGAGTGATAAATGCTTCAAGGGGTCTTCCCCATGCTGTTGCCATGTCATTTGAGCACTTTTCTGAGACTTTTGTGACATTTTTAGGGTTTCTACATGCTGCCGGTGGTCATTTCACAAAAATACTCGGGTCTCCCATAGGATAACATTGGGCTCGGTGCTCGGGCCGAGTACACGAGTATCTTGGGATGCTCGGCCCGAGCCTCGAGCACCCGAGCTTTTTAGTACTCGCTCATCACTAATAATTACCACTTTCAACTCCAAATGTAGCACACATACAGTATAAAAACTCGAGTTTTACAATAACTTTGCCTTGAGATTGCCTTCCAATCACATCCTTAAAAATAGATACCATATACTTGAGTATAAGCCAAGGCCTCTAATTTTACCACAGAAAACTGTGAAAACGTATTGACAGGAGTATAAGCCTAGGGTGGGAAATGCAGCAGCTACTAGTAAATTTCAAAAGTAAAATAGATACCAAAATGTAATGTGCCCCATCCTTGTCCCCTCCTATTAGTAATGTGCCAAATCCTTGTCTCCTGTAGTAATGTGCCACATCCTTTTCCCCATCCTGTAATAATGTGCCGATCCTGTAGTAATATGCCCATCACTGTGCCACATAATTTAGTAATGTGCCCCATCCTTGTGCCCCATCCTGTAGTAATGTGCCTATCCTTGTGCCCATCCTGTAGTAATGTGCTCATCCTGTAGTTATGTACCAATCATTTTGCTCCATCCTGAAGTAATGTGCCCCATCCTGCAGTAATGTGCCAATCCTGTAGTAATGTGCCCCATCCTTGTGACTTCTTTAGTAATGTCCTTATTCCGATTACCTTCATGTCCCCATTATGCCATTGTTCACATACACACAAAAAAAAAATTCTCACCTGTCCTCTGTTCCTACGGTGTCCTCCTCCCTGCTTCTTGCAGACCGCACATAAACCCTTTCATGATCGCATCCATTGCACGGGGCCGCTGCTGCTGTCTGCCGTCATTGCTTTAGTTTAGTTGAATGCTTTACGGCGCCGCAAAACATTCAATTGCAGTAAAGCGCTAATTGCAGTGGCAGCCCTGGCCCCAATTGCAATCATAGAGGGGTTGTTCTTGTGGTTAGCAGGCACATAGACCCCTCTATGATTGTGGACAGGGCCACCACTGCCATCATCACTTTACTGAAGTTGAATGCTTTGCAGCACCTGTGCACCAGATGTAATCAGGGAGGGATCTATGTGCCTGCGGTCCACAAGAAGCAGGTGTCGCGGGCGTAGGAGGGGACACTGCGCTCTCCCACTGCTCGGGTCCGGCCGCTGCGGCTGCTACTGCTCGGTGGTGGCTCGAGCGGTGGGCCGGATCCCGGGGACTCAAGCGGCGCTCCTCGCCCGTGAGTGAAAAGGGTGGGGATTGGATTGTGGGGATTTGGTTATTGTTCGTGACGCCACCCACAGTTGTGGTGAAGTTGGTGACAGTTGGTTGCTCCGGACGGGGATCCCGGGAGCGATGACAGGGAGCAGCTTTGATGTTAGTTCTCCCCTCCGTGGGTAGGGGGTTGGTTGTCCTGGGGCCCGGTGATGGGGTAGGGATGGATGGCAGGCGGGTTACGGGGCCTGGTGAGGTGCAGGGTCACGGGGGCAGCGCTGTGCCGCACGGCAAGGTGGTACTCACTCAGCCAATGATGAGGACACAGTTCTCGGTAAAACACACGGCTGGATGGACGGGTCCCACAGACGGCTGCGGTGTTGTTTTTCCTCCCGGCAGGTTGATGGTGACTGCCTTTCCCTGCCCCTGTGTACTGTAAACGGTCCCAATGGGTTCCCACCGGTAACCCGCTCCCCAGCTTGGATGGGAGCTGGAGGAGCCCCTTTTGCCCGCAGGCTCTGGCCCTGGGAACTTTAGCCTTGGCTGTGACTGTGTTTCCCTCTCTCGGTTGGATGGTTGCCTTCTGTCGGGACTTGGCTGCTGGGAAACCCAGGAGGTTCCCTTCGCTAACGGATTTGGCAAATTCACGGCGACTCCTAGCCTTGCCGGGGTCCGTAAGCCCCAGCCAGATGGTGCTGACTTCTCTTTGTGTACCGGTCCGGTACCGCCGGGCCACCGCCCGTCCACGGTCCTTACGGTAGACTCCAATAGGCCACTCCTGCAGACGGTCACCACCGTCTGCCAACCTTGCTGATCCGTCCGGGCCACACACCCGGACCAACTTCAGGCTTCTCTACTGCCACTTTCCTCCTACCACTTTCACTTCCAACTCTAATCTCTCTTACTTTTCCCGCCTCCAGGACTGTGAACTCCTCGGTGGGCGGGGCCAACCGCCTGGCCCACCCCCTGGTGTGATCATCAGCCCCTGGAGGAAGGCAACAAGGGTTTGTGTCTGACTTCGGTGTGCCTGACCGGGAGTGTGGGGTGTGTAGGTGTTGTTCTCTGTGGCCCCTGGCTTGTCTAGGGCGCCACATTCCCCCTTAGTAAAATGCAGACCGTCCGCGGGCTGCCCGTCCATCACCGGTTTTATTTTCACAACTGAAAAGGTAAACGGTAAAACAGAGATTACAATTAAAATAACATCTTCCCACATCGGGAGGTACTCTTACTTTAACGTTGCAAAACGGTTACGGCTTCCGCTCTCTCCCACCCAAGTAACCTGGCCCTGATGCTGCCCCTAAGCAAACAGGCAGCACCCCTTGACCCCAGTCCAGCACAAGTTACCCGAGCGGGTTCTGTCCTTTCCAGGGGACCCACGTCCATGGAGAACCCCTGAAACCCCCAGAGGATCGCCACCGGTTCCGGTGGTGGCTGGGCCCCAGTCTGCTCCACTGCGGGCCCTTCCTCCAATCTGCCTCTCCGGAGGCGGCAACGGTGAAAGCCTTAAAATAACATTTTTATTTACAAGCCACAAGTTCGTGGTTGCCTTGCTAGTTCTCAGGCTTGTCCATAAGGAGTCCCTTATGCAAAACTTGAAAACAGTCCCCACGGGGACAACAGTTCTTCATAGCCAACGGGCTACCACAAACAAAACTGTAGGGTCCCAACGGAGACTTGCCGTAGGGTCCCAACGGGGACTGTTAGCTGGGTCCCAGGGGCCATCCACAGCACCTGGCTCCGGTACAGCTTCCTCATGCAGCTTTCCCACAGTCCACCATCGAACAGCACAAGCCCCCAACGCCACCCTCACACAGAAGTGACACTGTCCCACAGGACTCCATTTTCAGCTGCCGATGATGCGGGTACGACTGCTCCTCCAACCGGACTCCTTAGCCATGAGGGCCGTCTGGAACGTCAGTAGAGTCCCAATGGTGACCGACAGCAAGGTAACCGGGAACCGCTACCATGCTTTAACTTTTCTTACTTAATCAGCAATCCCGCGGCGCAGCTGCCCTTGCGGCCGCTCCCGGTGCGGAGCACTTTCTGCTTGCTCCGGTTCAAGCGGTGTGGGGGACGGGCCCAGCCGGAGTCCCCCTGTGCCGGCTACGACCGGTACCTTCGGTAATGAGGGACCCCGCTGTGACATGGCCTGCTCTGCCTCCTGGCAGCTGCATCCCCGCTGTGCCTCCGGTGCATCTTTGCTGACGGGCTCGGCCTCCGCCTTCTTCCATGGAAGCGGATCAGGGCGGTCACGAGCTTCTGCTGCAGGTCGGTCCGCCGGGGTGGATTGGCAGGGTACCGCTACCGGTGGTGGTGGTAGCGGGCCTAGTGGCGAGGTAGCAGCAGCCAACACGGGTAGCGGGGTAGGTAGCAGGGCGAGCGGGTATGGACCGGGTCCCTCGGCCGCGATGACCGACCCACTAGGGGTACAGGGGCGTGGGTCACTTACCCTCCCTTCCAAGACTCCCTCCACCTCGCGTCTCCATATGGCCGCCACCACATCCGCCATGTCGGCCTCCCACTCCTCCAGGAGGAGCTGCATGCGGACCTGCAGACGGCTGCTTAGCTGGACGGTCCGGACTTCCACCCACGCTGAGGTGCCAGGCGCGGGGACCACGGTGTTGTCTGTCGGACTCAGCATCCTTAGCAGCGGCCTCTTCCAGGAACCAGTAAATGGCCGCAGGGTCCTGGCGTCCCTGCTTCCATAGCCGCGGGCTACATGCGGCCAGACACCATCAGTCCCCCTTAGTCTCTTTCCGGCTCCTCCTCTACAGAGGCGGGGTTTTGGCCTTCGCGCCTCCACTACTCGAGGAGACGCTTGAGCGGGAATTTTTCGCGCCCAAGATGGCGGCTTCTCCAATTTTTCCGGCCGGACACCTCCGGCGGTAACAAGGCGCACCTCTACCAGACGGCAGAGTGGTAGGATCCTGTTCGTGACGCCAAGTTGTCGCGGGCGGAGGAGGGGACGCTGCGCTCTCCCACTGCTCGGGTCCGGCCGCTGCTGCTGCGGCTGCTACTGCTCGGTGGTGGCTCAAGCGGTGGGCCAGATCCCGGGGACTCGAGCGGCGCTCCTCGCCCGTGAGTGAAAAGGGTGGGGATTGGATTGTGGGGATTTGGTTATTGTCCGTGACGCCACCCATGGTTGTGGTGAAGTTGGTAACACCACCGCTGCTCCGGACAGGGATCCCGGGAGCGATGACAGGGAGCAGCTTTGATGTTAGTTCTCCCCTCCATGGGTAAGGGGTTGGTAGTCCCGGGGCCCGGTGATGGGGTAGGGATGGATGGCAGGCGGGTTACGGGGCCTGGTGAGGTGCAGGGTTACGGGGGCAGCGCTGTGCCGCACGGCAAGGTGGTACTCACTCAGCCAATGATGAGGACACAGTTCTCGGTAAAACACACGGCTGGATGGACGGGTCCCACAGACGGCTGCGGTGTTGTTTCTCCTCCCGGCAGGTTGATCGTGACTGCCTTTCCCTGCACCTGTGTACTGTAAACGGTCCCAATGGGTTCCCACCGGTAACCCGCTCCCCAGCTTGGATGGGAGCTGGAGGAGCCCCTTTTGCCCGCAGGCTCTGGCCCTGGGAACTTTAGCCTTGGCGGTGACTGTGTTTCCCTCTCTCGGTTGGATGGTTGCCTTCTGTCGGGACTTGGCTGCTGGGAAACCCAGGAGGTTCCCTTCGCTAACGGATTTGGCAAATTCACGGCGACTCCTAGCCTTGCCGGGGTCCGTAAGCCCCTGCCAGATGGTGCTGACTTCTCTTTGCGTACCGGTCCGGTACCGCCGGGCCACCGCCCGTCCACGGTCCTTATGGTAGACTCCAATAGGCCACTCCTGCAGACGGTCACCACCGTCTGCCAACCTTGCTGATCCGTCTGGGCCACACACCCGGACCAACTTCAGGCTTCTCTACTGCCACTTTCCTCCTACCACTTTCACTTCCAACTCTAATCTCTCTTACTTTTCCCGCCTCCAGGACTGTGAACTCCTCGGTGGGCGGGGCCAACCGCCTGGCCCACCCCCTGGTGTGAACATCAGCCCCTGGAGGAAGGCAACAAGGGTTTGTGTCTGACTTCGGTGTGCCTGACCGGGAGTGTGGGGTGTGTAGGTGTTGTTCTCTGTGGCCCCTGGCTTGTCCAGGGCGCCACACAGGTAAGAGGATACCGCAGGAATGGAAGACAGGTGAGAATAATTGTGGGAACCTCACTCGAGTATAAGCCGAGGGGGCATTTTCAGCATAAAAAAAATGTGCTGAAAAACTCAGCATATATGTGCGTATACACAATATGTGTAAAAAGGAAAGTGATGAGGAGATAACTGTATTAGTTCCTAGGTATGCATATATTAATCCTGTATTTTATGAACATCTAGATGTTCACAATTGAAAAACAATTTATGTGTAGAATCCCCTTAATAATGACTGCTAAAAAACTTATAACATTAAAAGGGTCTGAAACCTCTTAAACAGAGGCTCATAGTTTAGCCTCCAGAAGAAATCAGTCTCTCTAGTTCTAATTAGTAGAGGTAGCTACCCTAAAAGTCAATGCCTATCTGTTTAAAGGGGTTGTCCACTATTTGGAGAACCCCTTCTCATTTCCCATGTGCACCCCCATAAAAATAAAAAGCCTATATTCACCTCCTGTGCCGGAGTGGTTCCAATGTTGTCAGAACTCACATTCCCAGGGCTCACATGACATTGTTATAACATATGAGCTTCAAGAGCAATTTGCACTTTCTTCTTTTTCTCTGCCTTTGGCCACAGGAGAAATTAACAGAAAGTGAGCAGAATCATCAGCACTCACTTCCTGTTAATTACTTACCATTCTGAAGGCAGGGAGAAGGAAGTCGGCACTGGTTAGTCGCGAGGATCGCATGTCATAATGTCACATGGGCCCCTGGAACACACTACAACCATGCTGGTACCGGAGGCAAGTATTGGCTTTTTATTTTTATGGGGGCGTACATTGGGAATTAGAAGGGGTTGTCCAAGTTGTGGACAACTTCTTTAAAAAGTCTAGTAACATTACTATAGATATATACCAAACCAAACTCTATTCCAAAAGAATCATTAATGCAATAGATGGTTTTTTTATATTTGTTTTTTTTTTGTTGTTGTTAATTAAAGCACATAAAGTATAAAAGGATGAAGTATATCACAAGCTCCTTCAAGGTAAATAGCCTCCCATCAAACCTTCCCCATTCCTTCATTGGCAAAAGCTTAGAGATAACTCATCTCGTTCAAGGATTCCAACTGGACAGATGAGAAAATGCGATTGCCGAAGTGTAAAATACCTGACGGTGCATACACACCGAGCCACACTCAGCCTGCACACATACACAAATGCACCCAAACACACAGACATACACAAACACAGGCACACACACACATACATACACACACAGTTATAGACAAACACAGATATACATGCACAGATACAGACACACACAGCCATAGAAAAACATGCACACACACAATCCTCATGACAAACATATGGATAGTGAGCACACAGTGGCAAAAGGATCGAGGCTGATAAGGGTTCATTGACCTACCTTGATAGAGGCTCAGGGAGAATCGATATGCTTCTGGTTGCCTCCTGGGCTAAAGGGTAAAAAAGGAGTTGCAGAAAGATAAGGAACTTGATGTGATATGTAAACTTAGAGCTCCATGATGGGCATCTGTGACGCCCTGGGCAAGCCAGGGGTCACAGGTCACAACACCACACGCACCCCACATTCCCTGCAGGTACACCAAGGCTAACCCAAAATCCTTGTTGCCTTCCTCCAGGGGCTGATGTCCACACCAGGGGGTGGGCCAGGCGGTTGGCTCCGCCCACCAAGGAGTTCACAGCCCTGGAGGCGGGAGAACCAGGCAGATGAGTTTAGGAGGAGGAAGTAGAAGGAGTAAACAGTGAGAGTAGAGACAGTGGAAAGTGACAGTTGTAAAGCCTGAAGTTGGTCCGGGTGTGTGCCCCGGACAGTGACAGCAAAATCAGCAGACGGCGGTGATAGTCTGCAGGGGGACTGCTCGGAGGTTGCTGGAAGGACCGCGGACGGGTGGTGACCCGGCGGTACCGGAGCAGTATACGAAGGACAGTCAGCACCAGGGCAGGGGCCTTTCGGATCCCGGCAAGGCTAGGAGTCGCCATATTTTGCTAAATCCGTCAGTGAAGGGGACCTCTGTCTCCTAACAACCAAGTCCCGATTGAAGGCAACAGCCCGACCGTGAAGGGGAGACACCGCCACCACCAGGGCACCAGTTTCCCAGGGCCAGCGCCTGCGGGCAAAGTAGGGCTCCTTCGGCCCAGATTGAAGCCGAGGAGTGGGTAACCGGTGGGGACCCATCGCTACCAAAAGACTTTGCATAGGTGCAGGGAAGAGACCATCACCGCTAACTGCAGGGAACATCAGCACCGTGAACCGTCCGAGGGACCTGTCCAACCAGCTGTTTGTTTACCGAGAACTGTGTCGTGTTTACTGGCTGAGTGAGTACCTCCGTGCCGTGCGGCACAGCGCTGCCCCTGCGCCCCTGCACCACCACAGGCCCCATACCCGCCTGTCCACCATACCAACCCCATCACCGGGCCCCGGGAGCACCACAACCCCTACCCACGGAGGGCACATCAACAACTGCCTGCTCCATACCATCACTCCCGGGCTCCCCATACACGGCAGCGGTGGTGTTAACAAATCATCACAACCGTGGGTGGCGTCACGGACAATAAACTATCCCAAAACACCAATTCCCCTTTTCACTCACGGGCGAGGAGCGCCGCTCGAGTCCCCGGGATCCGGCCCATCACTTGAGCCACCGAGCAGCGGCAGGCCGCAGCAGCCGTGGCAGCCGGACCTGAGCAGAGGGAGAGCGCGGCGTCCCCTCCTCCGCCCGCGGCAACTTGGCGTCACGAACAGGATCTTACGGATCTGCCGTTGGGTAGAGGTGCGCCTTGTGACCGCCGGAGGTATCCGGCCGGAAAATTTCAGAAGTCGCCATCTTTGGCGCGAAAAGTTCCCGCTCGAGCATCTTCTCGAGTAGCAGAGGCGCGAAGGCCAAAACCCCGCCCCGATAGAGGAGGGGCCGGAAAGAGGCTGAAGGAGACGGAATGGCGGCTGGCCGCATGTAGCCGCGGCTATAAAAGCAGGGACGCCAGGACCCTGCAGCCATCTTGTTCCTGGGAGAAGCCGCCAGCAGCATGTGGATGCCGTCCCGCAACACTGTAGCCCCCGCGCCTGGAACCGCGGCGTGGGTGGAGATCCGGACCGCGCAGCTCTACCAAAGGCTGCAGGTCAAGATGCAGCTCCTCATGGAGGAGTGGGAGACCGACATGGCGGACGTTATAGCAACCGTGCGGAGACGCGAGGAGGAGGCGGAGGAAGGGAGGGTGAGTGACCCACGCCCTGATGCCCTTGAAGGGCCGGTCATCGCGACTGCGGGACCAGGTCCAAGCCCTCTCCCCCCGCTGCCTCCCTCGCCACCCATCTCGGAAGCCGTGACCCCGCCATTAGCTCCGCTACCACCGCAACCGGTAGCGATACCCAGCATGCCCGCCCAGGCGGGCCGACCTGTAGCCGGAGCCCGTAGTCGACCGGAGGTGTTGCCCTGGAAAGCCCCGAAAACCGAACCGGAGGCGTCTCCCGAGAAAGTCCCCGAGCCGGAGCCGATGACCCGCTCCGTGCTGAAGGCCCAACTGCAGAAAGCCCCTGTGCCCATCCCCCACACCTCGGCTGAGGTTGCACCAGGTTGCAGATGCAAGGCAGCGTCTAAGGCCACGTCACCGCGGGACCTGTCGCCCAGAGTACCAGCAGTGGGCAATGTCAAACAGGTCTTGCGGGGCCCGACCCGTGCGCCGGAGCTCGCAGCAGCGCCATACTGGGACAGGGAGCCGGTACCGTTGGGCCCGGAGATCGGTGAGAGGGAGAGGAAGAAAGCGGAGCTGGTGGCCCGTGCAATCCGGGAGAAAGAGAGTCTCCGTCAGGCAACGTTCCATGTCCGGGGGCCGCTGTACGAAGGGCAGGTGAGGCGGTTTGATGTCCGCCGGGGCTTTGGGTTTATATATGAACCGGGCCTGGAGGCTGAAGTGTTTATAGCCCGGCGGGATGTGAATGCCCACCTGCCTGAGGAGCATCCCGGTCGTAACCTGATGCCGGGCGACATCGTGCAGTACACCTGGCACTGTGGAGAGAGGGGGTGGTTCGCGCTGGATGCGAAGTTAAGGGGCAGCCAGGAGTCCCGAGTGAGCGCCGCGCCCCCTCCCTCAGGTGATGTTGAGGACTCGGAATAAGGTCAGCGGAGGCCCGCTGCAGTAGTCCCCGTTGGGACAAAGAAAGTTTGCAAGTGTGTTTGTTTGAAAGTTTAAAATGATGATAAGTAAATGGAACCGAACAGTCATCTGATTTACCGTGATTTGCAACCGGCCGTGGCCGGCACCGTTGTCCCCGTGGGGACCGTTTGAAAAGAGTTCGCATGAGGAACTGCTCATGGACAAGCCCGTGAACTTGCAGGGCAACAACAAACGTTAAGTGGCTTGTAAATAAGTTGTGTTACCGTTACCGTTTCCGCAATTGCCACCTCCGGAGAGGCAGGTTGGAGGGAGGGCCCACAGCAGAGCAGGCTGGGGCCCAGCCACCACAGGAACCGGTGGCTACCCTCTGGAGGGGAAGGACAGATCCCGCTCGGGTAACTTGTGCTGGACTGGGGTAAAGGGGTACTGCCTGGGCTTTAGGGGCAGCATCAGGGCCAGGTTGCTTGGGTGGGAGAGAGCGGAAACCGTAACCGTACACCGTTTGAAACCGTTTAAGAAATGTGCCTCCCGATGTGGGATGATGTCATAACTTGTAAATATGTTACCGTTTTCCTATCTTACAGATAAACAAAAGGAAAATAAAACCGGTGTTGGACGGGCAGCCCGAGGACGGTCTGCGTTTTGCTAAGGGGGAATGTGACGCCCTGGGCAAGCCAGGGGTCACAGGTCACAACACCACACGCACCCCACATTCCCTGCAGGTACACCAAGGCTAACCCAAAATCCTTGTTGCCTTCCTCCAGGGGCTGATGTCCACACCAGGGGGTGGGCCAGGCGGTTGGCTCCGCCCACCGAGGAGTTCACAGCCCTGGAGGCGGGAGAACCAGGCAGATGAGTTTAGGAGGAGGAAGTAGAAGGAGTAAACAGTGAGAGTAGAGACAGTGGAAAGTGACAGTTGTAAAGCCTGAAGTTGGTCCGGGTGTGTGCCCCAGACAGTGACAGCAAGGTCAGCAGACGGCGGTGATAGTCTGCAGGCGAGACTGATTGGAGGTTGCCGAAAGGACTGTGGACGGGTGGTGACCCGGCGGTACCGGAGCGGTATACGAAGGACAGTCAGCACCAGGGCAGGGGCCTTTCAGATCCCAGCAAGGCTATGAGTCGCCATATTTTGCTAAATCCATCAGTGAAGGGGACCTCTGTCTCCTAACAACCAAGTCCCGATTGAAGGCAACAGCCCGACCGTGAAGAGGAGACACCGCCACCGCCAGGGCACCAGTTTCCCAGGGCCAGCGCCTGCGGGCAAAGTAGGGCTCCTTCGGCCCAGATTGAAGCCGAGGAGTGGGTAACCGGTGTGGACCCATCGCTACCAAAAGACTTTACATAGGTGCAGGGAAGAGACCATCACCGCTAACTGCAGGGAACATCAGCACCGTGAACCGTCCGAGGGACCCGTCCAACCAGCCGTTTGTTTACCGAGAACTGTGTCGTGTTTACTGGCTGAGTGAGTACCTCCGTGCCGTGCGGCACAGCGCTGCCCCTGCACCCCTGCACCACCACAGGCCCCATACCCGCCTGTCCACCATACCAACCCCATCACCGGGCCCCGGGAGCACCACAACCCCTACCCACGGAGGGCACATCAACAACTGCCTGCTCCATACCATCACTCCCGGGCTCCCCATACAGAGCAGCGGTGGTGTTAACAAATCACCACAACCGTGGGTGGCGTCACGGACAATAAACTATCCCAAAACACCAATTCCCCTTTTCACTCACGGGCGAGGAGCGCCGCTCGAGTCCCCGGGATCCGGCCCATCGCTCGAGCCACCGAGCAGCGGCAGGCCGCAGCAGCCGCGGCAGCCGGACCCGAGCAGAGGGAGAGCGCGGCGTCCCCTCCTCTGCCCGCGACACATCTCACAGTAGCACTGCATCTTGAAACATCTTTATGGCAAACACATATGGACTGTAAACGCATAATTAAGAATGAGGTTCAGGAATATGAATATCTGGTGCATTTAAAAGGTGATGGGCAGCTAAAATAAAACCTGGCTCATGCCTAGAGTCACACAGCGTAAATGGCATAAGATTAAACAAGTTGGAAATATGTTTTTTTTATTTCTGAATTCTTCATTCATTCTAGCATTAAAAATAATTATGTAATTGTAGTTTGTCAGTTGCATTTAAAGCCTAAGCTTAAGCAGTTTTTACTTCTATTCCTTCACATTCTGTGTCTTCTCTGTATAATCTGTGCTTGTTCCCAATCAGTTTTACACTCTAGTACGTCACCTTTGTGCTCCTTCCAGACTGGATCATTGGTCGTTCCACTGTGCTCCATAAAATAACGATAACTAGAACAAGTTGTGATCATTACCATCGCCTTTACGGATTTTAAGCAATGTCATTAAAGCCAATATAGGTTAAAATAAAGATTTAAATTCCACATTTTTACAGATGTATTAATGAACTCATCATTCGGAGGGAAAGCATTACTTGGGCAGATCCACAGATAGATTAATGGACTGTCTATAAAATTGGTCCTAGTGTGTGATAAGGAAATTAGATTGTGACATCCTCTAAGGACAAGAACTCATGTGAGAGATTATAATTTGAATACAGCATGGCAGAAAATGTTGGTGCTATGTAACTAACAGAAGATAAATAAATATATTCCCTCAGAACGCATTACTTAGTCAATTTAGACTTGGAATTGCATGTAGCTTCAGCTGTAATTTCCACTGAATCACAAATATGAGCTTGATTGCAAAAAAAAGTTGCTGGAAAATCACTTGATTAAATAAAACGAAATTGCAGTGATGCATAGTGAGCGCCATTCTACACAGCATGCTAATCTTAAACTGATATATATATATATATATATATATATATATATATATATATATATATACGGAATATTTGCTTGCACTGGACTAGAATACAAATATATTTGAGCTGAATTTATTTATTAACTCTTTGGGGCAGGTTGTTTGAGATTAGATAATATATGAGTTTGGTCAAAATTGAATGTAATTTCAATATTTATTACAAAAAATGAATAATTTGATTTGAAGAGTTTTCTCATCAAAATACTTATTGTAGCCTTCTGTTCTTTCTGCAGAGTAGTGCAGTGCGGTAGTCATGGGTGAGGGATTGACTCCGGATATCCTGGCATGGAATACATGGTGGTGGCTGGGTGTGTGGACTTGTGTCATGTGGGCTGTGAACCTGTGCAGATTGCATACTACCTCTGGTGTCGGTTAGCCAGAAACTGATGACAACTCATACTCACAAGGAGACCAACAGTTCATTTCAAACAACAACTCTTTACTCAATGGCTCATTCTCTAACACAACTTTACACTTCAGGTAGAGGGCACATATCTTCCATCACGTTACAGATCTACAAGGCAAATTCAGACACAGTCTTAGTTCCCAACGAATTACTTCAGATCATACTGGTACTGTGAGTTCCAACACAACCCAGCTTAGTATTACAGTACAACTCATGATGGTCACATAGCAGCTCCATGTCTGCTCTCCTTACAGCTGTGAGGATCAGGATCCCATCATCATGGTTTGAGTACAGCCTTGTGCTTTTAGACACTTGAGGAAAATCTGCTAGGATTAGCTGACTTCAGTCACAACAGTAACATGCCAGCTAGTATACACCCATTACCTTGATGGCTAATGATCTTGGCCAATAGAGTACTGTCCTCTGGCTCTTATTTTCTGCGGCCGTTCCGTTCCAGGAATGTTTTTTTGTTTCAACTCTGGTCACACTCTGTGTCTCAGTCAACTCTCAAGGTTTGCACTATCTTGTTCCAAGTCTCCTTCCTTCCCATTACTGCCACAAACCACCCACTGTATGTCACCTCACATCCTACACTCTATCCGTATGTAACTAACTCTCACTAGTGCTTCACTCAAAAACTCAACTAATCCTTCTCGAATGAAGAGTCTCTTACCTGTCAACTAACCCCTCCCATTGTGGGCTAGTCCCAACACTCAGCTGTTGCTTACACTATCGTCTGGTAACTTCCTACACAAGTGGCATGCCATACTTAATATTGCACATTATTAATACTACATATTACTGGTTTACATTATAAATTATACAAGAACACATTACAATTAATCACAGTATGTTACAATCAGCACATTATCATCCCTGTTCACATATCACAATATTTACAAAAGATGCAAGACATTTTTAACATTACACTACACATTGCTATTGCAACGGGTCAGGGTAACCTACAGTCCATAATGCATACATTTCTGTTGACATCAAATTTGAGTCCTCAATTCATATAACCTTCACTCCATGTCTCAGATGAGCAGTTTAGGTATTGTAGCCAAATATTTAAGCTATGGTAATTGGAGATGATCGAGTACCATAATATTCGTAATCGCTATACTTGTAACGAGTACTTTGACCAGCGGTGACGTCACGGGCTCACGGGACAGTTTGTATGAGAACGTGGTGGCCATGGAACTCAGTGACGAGTGCTGACGTTACAGGTTCAGTGGAGTTCATCAATGCAGGTAATGAACTCAGCTAACCTCATGAACTCAGCGCTCATTATGCCCTGCAGTGATCTGGCCAGACCTGATGATGTTAGCTCAGGTCATTGCATTGCTCTCCCAGCCTCTCCCTGCTCTTGTGTTCTTCATTGACTGGGACAGTGAGTATCGTATGGATCATCATGGGACCCCCTTATTTGGATTACACCAGACCCGGATTTGTTTTTTCTTTTCAATAAATTGGTGAAAGAGGGAATGTTTTGGGGAGTGTTTGTTCTAATAAAAATATTTTTGTTGTCTATTTTTTTTACTGACTGGGTTAGTGATGTCATGTATCTGATAGCTGCCATGACATCACTAACGCCAGGGCTTGATTTCAGGTGACATTACATAGCTGGTATCAACGCCATATACAGTATATTACCCCATTTGCCACTGCACCAGGGCAACGGGATGACCTGGGGTGAAGCACCAGGATTGGTTAATCTAATGGATACACTACTTCTGGGGTGTCTGCGGCCTCTATTTTTAGGCTGGGGAGGGTCCAATAAGCATGAACCTCCCTAGTCTGAGAATACAAGACCTTGGCAGGTGATACAATTTGGAGGGACCCCACTTTTTTTTTTTTTAATTATTTAATTATTTTAAGGTAAAATAACAGTGTGGGGTGCCCTCTGTTTTGAATTACCAGCCAAGGTGAAGCCTACGGCTGTGGTCTGCTTTAGCTTAGCTGGCTATAAAAAATAGGGGGGACGAAAAGTCAGATTTTTAATTATTTATTTGTTGGCTAAATACAAGGCTTAGCACCCTTTAGTGCAACTTGAAAGGCACTAAAGGGTGCCAGATTACAAAATGCAGGGGAGCGAGACATTATACAGTTAGGTCCAGAAATATTTGGACAGTGACACTTATTTTCGCGAGTTGGGCTCTGCATGCCACCACATCGGATTTGAAATGAAACCTCTACAACAGAATTCAAGTGCAGATTGTAACGTTTAATTTGAAGGTTTGAACAAAAATATCTGATAGAAATTATAGGAATTGTACACATTTCTTTACAAACACTCCACATTTTAGGAGGTCAAAAGTAATTGGACAAATAAACCAAACCCAAACAAAATATTTTTATTTTCAATATTTTGTTGCGAATCCTTTGGAGGCAATCACTGCCTTAAGTCTGGAACCCATGGACATCACCAAACGCTGGGTTTCCTCCTTCTTAATGCTTTGCCAGGCCTTTACAGCCGCAGCCTTCAGGTCTTGCTTGTTTGTGGGTCTTTCCGTCTTAATTCTGGATTTGAGCAAGTGAAATGCATGCTCAATTGGGTTAAGATCTGGTGATTGACTTGGCCATTGCAGAATGTTCCACTTTTTTGCACTCATGAACTCCTGGGTAGCTTTGGCTGTATGCTTGGGGTCATTGTCCATCTGTACTATGAAGCTCCGTCCGATCAACTTTGCGGCATTTGGCTGAATCTGGGCTGAAAGTATATCCCGGTACACTTCAGCATTCATCCGGCTACTCTTGTCTGCTGTTATGTCATCAATAAACACAAGTGACCCAGTGCCATTGAAAGCCATGCATGCCCATGCCATCACGTTGCCTCCACCATGTTTTACAGAGGATGTGGTGTGCCTTGGATCATGTGCCGTTCCCTTTCTTCTCCAAACTTTTTTCTTCCCATCATTCTGGTACAGGTTGATCTTTGTCTCATCTGTCCATAGAATACTTTTCCAGAACTGAGCTGGCTTCATGAGGTGTTTTTCAGCAAATTTAACTCTGGCCTGTCTATTTTTGGAATTGATGAATGGTTTGCATCTAGATGTGAACCCTTTGTATTTACTTTCATGGAGTCTTCTCTTTACTGTTGACTTAGAGACAGATACACCTACTTCACTGAGAGTGTTCTGGACTTCAGTTGATGTTGTGAACGGGTTCTTCTTCACCAAAGAAAGTATGCGGCGATCATCCACCACTGTTGTCATCCGTGGACGCCCAGGCCTTTTTGAGTTCCCAAGCTCACCAGTCAATTCCTTTTTTCTCAGAATGTACCCGACTGTTGATTTTGCTACTCCAAGCATGTCTGCTATCTCTCTGATGGATTTTTTCTTTTTTTTCAGCCTCAGGATGTTCTGCTTCACCTCAATTGAGAGTTCCTTAGACCGCATGTTGTCTGGTCACAGCAACAGCTTCCAAATGCAAAACCACACACCTGTAATCAACCCCAGACCTTTTAACTACTTCATTGATTACAGGTTAACGAGGGAGACGCCTTTCAGTGTTAATTGCAGCCCTTAGAGTCCCTTGTCCAATTACTTTTGGTCCCTTGAAAAAGAGGAGACTATGCATTACAGAGCTATGATTCCTAAACCTTTTCTCCGATTTGGATGTGAAAACTCTCATATTGTAGCTGGGAGTGTGCACTTTCAGCCCATATTATATATATAATTGTATTTCTGAACATGTTTTTGTAAACAGCTAAAATAACAAAACTTGTGTCACTGTCCAAATATTTCTGGACCTAACTGTATGTCTGTCTGTCTATCTATCTATCTATCTATCTATCCATCCAGCTATCTATCTATCTATCTATCTATCTATCCAGCTATATTTCTAGCTTTTGACTGCATGTAACCCTCCTTCCATTTTTTTTTCGGTCCGCAAAAAAACGGAAGGCACACGGATGTAAATCGGACCGTATACAGAATGGAAAGGATGCGGTTGTCACACGGATGTGCATTGTTTAAAAAAATTAGCCTTGTGGGCAGAGTCATGATTGACGCAGGAAGTCCCCATCACAAGGGCCTCCAATGACAAATAGTAGTTAGGTTGGAGTAGGAGTACTGTCCTGGTTTGTCTACTGCACAATGTGCATAGTGTTTACAAAAATTAGCCCTGTGGCCTGGGTTATGGTTGACATAGGAAGTCTCCATCACAAGGGCCTCCAATGACAAATAATAGTTAGGTTGGAGTAGGAGTACTGTCCTGGTTTGTCTACTGCACAATGTGCATAGTGTTTACAAAAATTAGCCCTGTGGCCTGGGTTATGGTTGACATAGGAAGTCTCCATCACAAGGGCCTCCAATGACAAATAATAGTTAGGTTGGAGTAGGAGTACTGTCCTGGTTTGTCCACCACTTCATAATGTGCATAATGTTTTCAAAAATTAGCCCTATGGCCTGAGTCATGGTTGACACAGGAAAGAAACGGCTTTATATGGCAAGGGGTGGATGTTAACAGCATTAGTCAAAATGAACATTTTTGGGGAATTTAGTTTGACTTGCTCTCATCTTGAGGGATTGCAAATTCTGCAGAAATCCAGTCCTTGTTGAATTTAATCAGAGTAAGTCTGTCTGCATTTTCTGTGGAGAGACGGGAGCGCCTATCAGTGATGATTGCCCCAGTAGAACTGAAAACACAGTCTGACATCACACTAGCTGCCGGGCAAGCCAGCACCTCCAAGGCATATAAGGAGAGGTTCAGCTTGGACACCCAATAATTAAAGGGAACTGAAGCATCAGAAAGGATGCAGGTATGGTCATTTAGGTACCCATTGACCATGTTGTGCATCTTCTCCCTCCTTGGCATTGTTGCATTGTTACAGGCACAGATAGCCCTTGCTGATGTCCTGGTTTATTGAAAATGGCCTAGTTTGCACTTATTTTCCCCCACCTCTGTTGGACCTGGTGTTGGTGTCTCTCCCCATTAATTCTTGAAAAGAGCTGGTAACTCTGCTGCCAGCGTTGTCTGAGGGTGATGTTTTCATCAACTGATCTACAATGACCCTCTTGAAGGATTCCATTGTGCAACCCTTTGGTGACTCCAAAAGGAGAGAAGGAAATTACTCCTTGTACCATGGGTCAAGAAAGGTGGCCAACCAGTATAGATTGTGAGATAAAATGTGTATCACATGAGGGTCTTGTCACAGACACTTACACATGAAATGTGCCATGTGGTCAAGCTGCAAACAGGCAAAGGTTCTGTATCCCTCCCAGGAGGAACAACACCCACCTTCTCCTCATGCTGACTCACCTCCTCTACCTCCTCCTCTCCAGCCCATCCATGCTGAACGGACATGAAGCTGGGGTTGAGAGTCCCCTGTGTAGCATTGGGAGTCCCCTGGGTAGCACAGAAAAACAAATCTTCTTCCTCCTCATCCTCCTCATCATCACCCAATGTTACCTCCGAATATTGGCTGGGCTGGGTAGTATCACCCATTGGGAAATCTGGCTCCATAGCAATATGCTGGGCTTCCTCTTTGAGATTATGCAGTGATTGATTCAACAGACACAGCAGCGGGATGCTTAAGCTTATAATAGCCTGACCACAGTTCACCATCTCAAGTAGGTTCGGCAAGTCAGGGTTTGTTTTCTTAAACTTCTGTACAACTAGGTTCAGTACATGAGCCATGCATGGCACATGTACCAGCTTGCCGAACTTTAAAGCCGCCACCAGGTTACACCCATTGTCGCAAACGAACAGGCCAGGTTGCGCATGTGGAGCGGGGAGAGCGACTGATCGATCTACTTCTTTATACCTTGCCACAGCCCTGCTCCAGTGTGTGGTTTGTGACCTAATAAGTAAATCAGGCGCCAAAACGGCTGGGCAGGACATCCGAATATAGCGAGGCGAATAATACCCCGAATACTGCACTATTCTGCAAATAGCGAAAAGTAACAAATACATTCGCTCATCACTCATGGTAATAAAGACACATATTAGCAGGAATGTAGATAAAAACTTTTTGTTTTCTAAGTTGTCGAGATACAGGGCGCTGAAGTTGCCGGTACCTAATTTTTTACCTTTTTTGTCATTCAACTAAGAGTTTTATTTCTTTCAGCTCCGTGGACGTCAAACTGGGTTGGAAGTAGATGCCTACAGAGCAGAAAGAAATGAAACACCTAGAATGATAAAAAATGTAACAAATTAGGTACCAGCAATTTCAGCACCCTGAATCTCCACAATGGAGTAAAGAAAAAAGAAACTGAAAAAAGAACATTTTTATCTACATTCCTGCTACTTTGTGCAAGAATATATAGTTTATAAAGACAAAAGTTGTGACAGGTTCTTGTTAAGACAAGTTTTAACAGCAAAAGAAGGAACAGAAACAGGAGTGAATTGTTCTTTCAATCTAAATCAAGAGTGACGCTTAAAGTGATATTCCCGTCTCCAAGATCCTATCCCAATATGTAATAGGTATAATAATATTAGTAAATATCTCAATTACTAATGTAGTATAGTTCTCCTGATTCACTATGTCGCTTACTTCATGTTCAGGGCATTGCAGGACCTTAGGTATCCATGGTTATGACCATGAGCAGCTAACTACGTAATTATGACTATATGCATGGCCATAACCATGGATATCTAAGGACCTGCAATGGCCTGAATTATTACACCTACTACATATTGGGATAGGATCTTGGAGATCGGAATACTCCTATAAGCTTCCCCTAAAGCTACATTATTTATACATCAGTGTCAAAACCATGTAAAACAGACCATTTTTTTCTTATGTGTCATCTATATAGTCTCCGTTTTGCATTCATTTTATCTCATGAGTTTTTAAAAACTGTAGCAAGATGGCTGTCTGAACTGTTGTTTATTCATTGACTCTTAAGAATGGATCAGAAAAAAATTGAATGAAATACATTTTTGATCTGTGTTTCTTTACACGCTGCAACATCACTAGCGATTGCTAGTGATGTCGAGCGCGATAGCTCCCGCCCCCGTCGCTCGTGCGACATTTGGTGCTCGCTGCCGTGGCTACGGCAGTGTCACACGCACATACCTGGTCAGCGACGTCACTGTGACCGCCGAACAATCCCCCCTCAAGGGGGAGGTGCGTTCGGCATCATAGCGACGTCACTGCGGCGTCACTAAGCGGCTGGCCAATAGAAGCGGAGAGGCAGAGATGAGCGGGACGTAACATCCCGCTCACCTTCTTCCTTCCGCATTGCTGGTGGACGCAGGTAAAGAGATGTTCGGCGTTCCCGCGGTGTCACACATAGCGATGTGTGATGCCGCAGGAACGACGAATAACATCGTACCGGTGGCAGCAGCGATATTAAGGAAATGAACGATGTGTCAACGATCACCGTTTTGGAACGATTTTGTGATCGTTGATCGTCGCTCATTAGTGTTACACGCTGCGATGTCGCTACCGGCGCCGGATGTGCGTCACTAACGACGTGACCCCGACGATATATCGGTAGCGATGTCGCAGCATGTAAAGTACCCCTTAGTCTTAGTTCCAGAGTCTGACTGATCTAAAAAAATGGATGATAATAGCATACATGATCTAACTCTCATGGATTTAACAGAGATACATCCATTTTAGATTTCTGCCTGGATCAATGAAACTTTATGTCAGTGGACAATGGATGTGTGAACGCTGTCGAACCCCTAACACAAATCTAAGCATTTGATCTAAAGGTAACATCTTTGGTGGTCTAGAAGGTTGCACAAATTTGTACTGACACCCATTTTGCTTTTTGAAAATATTATTTTTGGAAGTAAACTCTTATGTATTTTTGTCTGAATAATGCATTTTTTGAATTAAATAATTAACATATTTTTGTAGTGAGCAGCATAGTGTGTGAATTGTTATTGCTCTTGAATAATAATTCTGAGACAAATGAGGGTTAACATTTGTCAAAGGGGTGTGTCCCTGCTAGCTCTCATTGGACAATGTCAGAGTGCATGGTGATACGCCTCCAATATAAAAGCGGTGCAGTATAGTTCTAAAGGTGATCTCACAAAAACCGTATGACTCGCACGAGTCTTGCATCGCATCACCCGGCACGGCCGGCTTCTGTCCTTACAGGAGCAGGTCGGCTGCCTGTATTTCTATGCAATTGACTTGCTCCTGTCCGTAGAATGTGCGGCCGTGCCGGGTGATGTGATGCGAGACTCGTATGAGTCATACGCAAGTGTGAGTGCACCCTAAAAGAAAAAAAGAAATGCTCAATGTATCTGTCTGAAGAGTATGTTTGGTATTTAGCAGTACATTTTTTGTTAGAATTTTTCCATACATTCATCATCTTTTTTTATACTGATAAATCTGCCCAGTAGTTATTGATTTTGCGAGAAAACAGCTTATTTAATTGATCATGCACTTTTGTTTGTGAAACGCCCTTAAAATCAACTGATTACTTCTTAAACAATCATAAAACTTCAGGCCGGTTTTACATTTGTGGAAAAACAGTCCTTCCTTGTATTAGAAAACCTGTTCCAGTGGCCGATTCAATTGGCCTGATCTATCAGTCTCATATAGTTAGCTCAGGTCAGGTGACTCCATAGTCAAGCAGGGTATTCCACCCCGAGTCCGGATCGTGTATTCCACCCTGTGTCCGGATTATGAACACGAACTATGTGAAAAAGAACCTAGTACTAGAATTTTAAAGCCTAAGCAGGAGTAAGAAATAGGAAACTGTTTCTGTAAAAATTTTAGCAGAAGTTTTTTGTCTAGCTTCTTATTTTAAACTGGCTTCCTTACTACAGATTTACATACTTTCCCATGACAGACAGAACATGAACCTTCGGATAGACATAAAATAGTAGGAATAGCCATAGAGTCATAGAGTAAAAAAACCCCGCTTTGTAACACGTGTAAGAGTGACAGACTGCTGTAGTCATATTCATGTCCCTAACGATACCAATTTCGTTATATACTGTAATGTGAATAAAGTCTTGCGTCCTTTATGTATAGTGTGTCATCTGAATTGTAATTTCTTGTCATTTCTAACTTATAATATGTAGTATACAACCTTTAACTAAGGCACACAGGTCTCTTAGTCACAGGAGGTATATCGGATTAACCATGGAGCAGTGAGCCATTACATTTCCCTTCAATTGTGACAGTGCCAAGCTTGTGGTTTTCTTTATTTTCAGATAATTACCTTATGTCTTGTTGTTGTGCTCAGTTTTGCCATAAAATATCACAAGTGACATGAAGCTGGCTTCTACAATCTTACTTTTCCAGCAGTTTGACTGTTTTATTGGCTCAAACAGTTCTAAACCTTCTACAGCTGTTTCTATTTCAGGTAATGACCATACTTCTACCTACATTTCTAAATAATGATCATTATCAACTGTTTTATTATAGTTGCTTACTAGTGATGGCCGAACGTGCTCACCACTGCTTGATACTCGATCAAGCTTCAGGGTGCTCGAGTCGCCGCCTCGCATGTTTCACGGATGTTTTTCAGCGACTATACATGCTGCAATTGATGGCCAATTACTGTAATGCCATAGCCATGTTGGCAACTGGCATTACTGTGATTTGCCGGCCGCATTGCATCATCTGTTCTATACAAGACCCAGTGATGCCCCAATGTAACCCAGTAACAGAGTAGGGAAAGGTGGTGGAGAAAGAACAGTGTTTCAATTATATTATTTAATAATACTATTGTTAGCTGCATTTAGTGTAGGGATAGCTGCTGGGGAAGGGATAATGTATTAGACACTACTACTGTACTAGAGGCATCTAGGCTTGGATTATGGCTTTACATTCCTTGCTGCTGCAATGTAAACAGGTAAGGGACAGGGAAGTGGACGTCTCACTGATGTGGGTGCACACAGCTGTGGCCGTGGGCCAGGTCAAACGGTGCCTGCTGCGTGGGTACAACAAACACACTTATCCCCAAGACCTAGCTTCCTATCTCACTTTTCAGGGGGTGTGGGATGCCACAGTTAAAGCCAGAACATTGAGAACAGAGGGTGGGTGGGATGGCAGATAATGCCTGCAGTTTGTTTCCCAGTAACACCCTGTCTTCCACAAGGTCGAGTCTCACAATACAAACGCTCGAACCACATAATCCTCACCCTGATCCATCATGCCTTCATGGAGTGTCCCAAAAGATAAGTGATCCTACACTGGGATACTCCTTGGCGCTCTATACATTTACATGTATTGATTCTGGCCTCACGCGCTGCACATTTCAAGAGGGACATGAAAAGATCTTGTTTAGTGATGCCCAAATATTTGAGCAACCACGGTCAGAAGAAGATGTTATGGAATGGAAATTATTATCTAATGAGATGGATGATGATGAGACAAAGTTGCAAACAAGTCATGTTGTTAAGTCAACAAGTAAAGAGGACGACCACAGTGCAGAAGTGGAAGATGAGGAGGTGGACGATGAAGTCATTGACCAAACTTGGAAAGTGTCATGCAGAACGAGGACAGCAATCCAGAGGGGGAAGTATCTGCAGCACTGCAACAGGCAGGAAAAAGCAGTGGGTTGACCAGAAGGAGTAGGCGTAATACTGTTCCCCATTGCACACACACTGGCAAATTCCCAGGCCAAGAATTAGGTATTCCTCAGTATTGTGCTTTTTTAAAGAAAATGCAGACAATATAAAAACTGTAATTTGCAACCTCTGCTGTACCAAAATCAGCAGGGATGTGACAACTGCCATCCTGACCACCACCAGCATACTGAGGCACATGTCATCAAAGCACTTGACTACATGAGCTGAACACCTGGGTCCGCAACCAGTGTGTGGACCAAGAGGATTACTCCCAGGATACAGCGGGTTGCAGACTAGGAACCAGACCAGACAGTGACAGGAGTAAGGGCTTCTTTTCTTTATAATAAATTAGGGTATGGATAAAGTAACACAGAATACCAGACAGAATTTACCACAAACAAATATACACCCATCTAAGGGGGCCAGGATCAATGTACTGGCCCAGCGACATTTTCCAAGACCAAAACGTCTAAACTAAGTAAGGAGTGTAAATTACTGGGTATACAGCAGGACCCGACACTGGACCAGCACAATGACTAACAAACTTAACTGTAAAACTATTCTCCCTCTCTCCCTCTCCCCATCACATATATATATGTGCTGCCCCCGTGTCAGCAGCTGGGCTGCTCGGATCCGGATCCGCGGTTGCTCGAGGGGCGTCTGGACCGGGGTGTCATATGGCCACTCAAATGAAGGGGGTATTTACAGGGGATTATATTTAGAGTTTGTGACGCCACCCATGGTATGTGGTAATTAGAAGTACCACCGCTGCAGCTGAGAGTACCCGGTGAGTGATGGAATGGTTCAGCCAGGTGTTAGAACCCTCCACAGGTAGGGGGGATTCCCCGGGACCCGGTGATGGTGGTTGTGGAGTGCCGTGGGGAGCCAAGAGGGACACTTTTGTATTCACACAGTCCATAAAGCTGACACCGACAACTGGATAAACCAAAGTTCTGGATACCGCTGCTGCTGAGGGGAGCTAGTTTGGGTTCCGTCCCCGATGATATTGCCTGGTGATCTGTGACCTTCCTCCTGGCACTTAGTTTAGTTCTTGCTTGGCCCACGGTAGCATAAAACTAGTCGGGTTCCGCTCCCCAGTGTGGCTAACTGTGGGAGCTTGCTCTCAGGGTTCACGCTTGGGATTTTCTGGACCGTTTTAGTGGAAAGTCCTATCCCCCTCGTTGTGCTGGTATCCCGATTTTGGAGTGGGTGGAGAGCGGATCTTGAAGGCTCAGTTCTCGTTGCATAAATTGTCAGGTTGCCTGAAGCTACTCCCTGACCTAGGGTCCACGTACCCCGTCGTGCCCTGGTCCCAGCCCAGTGATGGTACAAGGCCACTGGCTATCCTCATCAATAGTTCCGTACCCCTTGTCACGATCCCCTGCGACCGGGGGTCCAGCTCCTACTAGGCCCAGACCACCGTCTGCCACCTAGTTACTTCCGAGGAGCACCTCTCTCCTTTACTCTCCACTAACTCTCTCCACTCACTGACACTCCTGACCTCCCAACCAACCCCCCAAGTGGGCGACCCTATTCCACTCAGGCCGTCCGCTGGTGAGTCTGGTGGGTGTGGTGCAGAGTGTACCTAGGACTTTAATTGGCTGATGTAGGCAACACCATGTAGATGGGGACCCATAACCAAGGAGGAGGTGGATATTGCACAGAAGGGCAGATTGCACAATACCCTTTGATGACCTGATAGTCCAGGGCGTCACATATACAGTAACAGGGTGCCAAACGCTTTATTTATAGCAATGTTGCAAGAGCTCAAGTTCAGTCCTGTAAAACTGGCTACAGCTTATCTCTACTGGTTTGGTGCCAAAACTACTGAATGTGTACACATGTCCCGCAAAAAATAGAACAAAACATGTGCCTGAGCTAAGGACTTACGTAACCAAACAATTGATCCAGGGATATCTGATCCACAGAAGTCATGGCAGGTTTCAGCACAGCAATGAGTTCATCATTGACAGACAGTCACCCAAAAAAGATCACCTCAGGAACAGGATATGCAGCCAGATGGTAGGCTGGCATCACTAGAGATGTTGTTCTCAATCCCTGTAAGCACTCTCTGTTAGACCACCACTCAGCAGGCAGTATCTATCAGTCCAGGCACCATAGACCAGGGAAGGGAGAGCCGGCCACCACACGTCTGTGTGCTCCTGGTTTGTGCTGCAAAGTTCCTGCTTTTCCTTCCCTTTTTCTTCCACACAGTATCCTTCTTCCAGACAGAGCACACACCCCTTTGGTGTATGGGCGGAGACATTGTAGCTGAGACATCAGCACTCTCACAAGTCTTCTGCGTTACATGTGACACGCCCGCACCGTTGCCTGGGGTGACTCATTACCGGGCCACGGTTCTGCTCCTGGGACACTGTGGTGGCGAGGCCTGGTTCCATGACTCTGGCGGTGTTTGTTAGTAAATAGGAAGGGGATGATTACAGTTTATTTGTGATGCCACCTGTGGTATGTGTCAAGTTTGGGTGCTGCCGCTGTGGGATGGGGACCTCTGGGGCAGATGGTGATGCAGTTTAGATTGTGCAGCTCTCCAAAGGCAGAGCTAGGCCCTAGGGCGGATGAGGGTAGTAATAGGCAATGGCGGGGGTTGCAAGGTGGGAGGCACAGGTGAAGAATGGAGAGACACAGGGATGCAGTCTTAAGGTTTTTACTCACTGTAGCAGGTTCCAATGTAACACGATATGTCAGTGACCGCCTTTGGAGTGCTGGGGTTTCACTGCGATGGGCTCCAGTCGATCCCGGGTAGTTCGGAGGTTGAGTCCAGTGCACCTTTCTTATGTGTACATTCCCTGGTCCTCTTCCTGCGCTTTCTTCTCCCTCCTGCTTTGCGCCCTCACACACTGAACCCTGTGCCGGTGCCCACGGGCCCTTTTGGGTGGTGTGAAGCTCTATCCCTTGGCCCTATGGGGTCACCTTCCAGCGAATTCGGGTGCGGATGTGTCCTCAGTGCTTGCAGTCACCTTAGCCTCTGGTATTACTAGCGGAATACGTAGGTTCTTCTCCTCTAGCCTAGGAACCAGTCCCCGATTTGCGGCCAAATCCTTCCACCCAAAGATTATATGTGGAACAAGGCCGCGGGAGGATGTTGCGCTTCCCATGGTTTCTAGGACCCTTTCTATCTTGTGACCGAGCCGAGCGGTACCAGCTCCAGGCCACAGGTCTTCGCTCCTCCACTGCTTCTTCCTCTTTCTTTCTCTCTCCACACTCCACTACTGTGTATGTCTCCACTCTTAAGACTCCACCCCCGGCCTGGCTTCGGGTATAACACACCCTTGCCATATCTGATCAGGTGTTGTGTTGCTGAGTGAGAGTGTTGTGTTTTGTGTGAACTGGTGGATGACCTCCTCCATTCAAGGATGGGATACCACATCTCTGGCTAAGGTGCAGTACCTCTGTGGTGACTGAAGCCTCAGTGGCATCACACATGCTTGCCAATCATCTGTCTAGGATGCAGGCATGGATGCTGAACATTCGCAAGCACAATTTGCAACCATGTTCTTTGTCCCAGCACAGCATGCATTTCTTCCTACTCCATGTCGTGGAGCCTTGGAACACAAGCAGAACTACACAGTCATCCACCTCAAGGCCCAAACACTAAACACCTGAACTTAGTGCATACCAGTGCAGGAGTCCCACTCTTTTTTAAATTGTCCACAAATGTATTCTGAGGCCCTACTCTATGTGTCTTCCATTGAGTATTTCAATCCCTCCTTTAAATTTTAGCTGGGCCTTGAATTTAGTGCATGGATTTTACCACTGTAGGACTCCCATTCTTTTTAAAATCGTCAAAAAATGTATTGTGAGGAGCTCCTCTGCATGTCTTCCATTGTGTATTGCAATTCCTCCTTTACATTTTTGCATAGTCTTGCACTTAATGCATATGCTTTCCCACTGTAGGAGCTGCACTTTTTTTAAAATTGTCAAAAAATGTATCCTGTGGCCCTCCTTTCCATGTCTTCTATTTTGTATTGCAATACACCTCTGTTAAATTTTTGCTAGGCCTTTTACTTAGTGCACAGGCTTTATCAGTGTAGGAGTCCAACTTTTTTTCAAAGTTGTCAAAAAATGACGTGTATTCCAGGGTGCCCTCCTTTAAATATATATATATATATATATATATATATATATACATATATATATATATATATATACTGAAATACATTGAGAGATGGCCCAACTATTAAACATATGTTCACAAGTTGAAATTTTGCTTTTGAGTTTTTTGCAGCATTTTTTTCATGAGTTTTACACAGATTAAAAGCTGTTTTTAAAAGTAACAGCAAAACCTGGAAGATTTCATAAAGGTAATGCACAAAATAGTTTTTTTTCCTAACTAAAATGGAAAACTGCTGCTTTTGAAAGAAACAGGATGTCAATTCTTTCTGCTTTTTCAGTGTTTTTACAAGCATTTTTTTCAACATTGAAAGTAATGAGAAGCTGCAAAAATGTTATGTGCGAACATTACCCAAGATGTGGAGGAGACATTTTTTTTTCACTTTTTTAATTTGCCTTATATACATGTCATTATACAGGAAAAATGTTTCTTGAACTTTTTCCTGTAAAATCCATTTTACAGTATCTTCAGTTTCGTATGTTTTATTGTTACTCCCTTAAAGTTGCATAATACTCTGACAATCTTGTTTCCAGCAGCAACCTGGGAGTCAGAGATATGTCCAGGCATCTAAACCATTCTGTTTCCATCCATTTCAGCAAATTTCCTGCCCCTTCAGAACTCCTTGAGAGGGTCTGCCAAAAAAATCCTCAAGTTTCTTATTGACATCTATTATACTCGTTACGTTAGGAAGGCAAAAATTCCCATGTACTGCTCTTACCCCAATTTTGCTGCCTTTTTCAGTCCCCTAGCCCTTACTATGCCCATTTTGCTACCAATTAACAGCACTAAAATTCAGGTCTCCATTGACTTATATGGTGTTTGGGGTCTAGGGTCAGGTTCAGGTCAAATCAAGGTCCTAAACTGAACTTTTAACTAAAGTCTGGCTGAACCCGCTCATCTCTACTTATTGACTTTATGGCCTTTTGGAAGATATCTGAGCACTGCAACTGGTTAGCCAAAATCATCAGTAACACCTTACCTCATGTCCGCCATATAGATGAATGTCCATTCATGTAATATAGGAACTGCTTAAGTCTGCCCACACCAGATGGCCATTTGTTCTGGCTTACAGATGGTGGTCAAATGTGGATGACACCCTAAAATAAGTTGATTAATATGACTGGTCTCTCAGTCTCTTTTATGTAATGTAATAGTGTTAAGCTAAACAATACAACTGAAATAGCTGTTGGATAAACTCTTATTCAACAGCCATCTCGTCAACTTCTCTGTACATAGGAACACGCAGCTTGACTGAGCATACATAGGTTCTTTATGTGAAGAGAAGGCCAAGCCACTGACAGATACCTTTTTCTAAAGGAGATGAACTAATCTCTAAGGGTCCCTTCACACATAGCGACGCAGCAGCGATCCCACCAGCGATCTGACCCGGTCAGGATCGCTGCTCCATCGCTACATGGTCGCTGTTGAGCTGTCAAACAAGCAGATCTCAACAGCGACGCAGCAAGGATACGGCGACCTTCACAGCGATCTCAGCGGTCGCAGGGACCATGTCACATAGCACGATTCTAATCTTGAATCGTGCACCATTTCCGCGCCCCCTCCAGTCCTATTGGTGGTTGTAGGTGCGTTGTGACTGGGCGGTCACTTAATATTCAACTGCACAGAGTCACTGATTTTCAGGGATCCCGTAGAGAACGCAACTGCGTCACGCAAGTCCCTTGCGTCGACGTTATAATTCTATTGGACGACGCTGATTTAGGGCGGGTTTTCCCAGTGTTGTTGTTTGGGTTCAGTGTTGTTGGTGTGACCTGCAAAAATATGGCGTCCAGAGGCCGATCTACAGCATGGGGAGAGGCAGAAGTGACCTATCTCATTCGAACCATGGACAGGAGAGATTATCACTGTGCTGGACACCATGACCATCCTGTCCTCCAGAATATCTGATGAACGGATGAAGCGATGCAGAATGGACTGTATTGCGATCTGCTTGCTACACGCGGTCAGGGAAGTGAACTAGCCCTACCTACAAAATGAACTGTAATAGAACAAACAATGGAAGACGCCCAATGAGACGTCCAATGAGAACGCAGTAGCGATCACCAATCAGAACAGAGAGGGCGTGGAAACCAACGAAGATGCACGCCTACGTGAGTCGTGAACAAGGTCGCTGTCTAGGAGTCACACACAGAATTGCGTCCTGCACAGCAGGACATCGCCTTTGAAGAAAACGAACCAGCACTGTGTGTAACGAGCAGCGATCTCACAGCAGGGGCCAGATCGCTGCTCAGTGTCACACACAGCGAGATCGCTAATGAGGTCACTATTGCGTCACCAAAACCGTGACTCAGCAGCGATCTCGCTAGCGATCTCGCTATGTGTGAAGCACCCCTAAGTGTTCAGCTTTAGAGTTCAAGTTACCTCACTATCAGCATAGAATAACTAATAAAACCAAGCATAGGCCCTTGTGCATTATGGCGGGGCTAATCATTTAAATGCACCTCTCCATTGCTTGTTTTCCATATCTCTCTACACTCCTCCATTCTTTGATTGATAGCTCTGGCTTCAAAGAGACAGAGAAGGGTGGAGATAAATGGAAAACAAGCAGGTGGGAGCTGTATTAAAATGTATAGCCCAACCATGATGCACCAGCTCCTCTGCATGGTTTGAACAGTCATTCTGTGCTGATAGAGTCCCTTTAAGGCCAGGGTGATACTGGTGTATATTATCCAATATGAGAGTATAGCACCCCTTAGTGTCAGGTGCCACAGGGTACTACATCTAAGCCCGGATTCCTGGAAGATCAGTGTCGGTAAACACAACAACACACACAAATCCATGCCCTTTTCCCCAGACTGGGTAACAGGCTAGAGATGGACCTGATGGATGGCCACCTATTGGTTGGGACTCATCTAATGCACTAGTAAGAAACCTGGGAGGAGGAGGGGCTAGTTAGTGGAGTGGAAGAAAGACAGACATCATGTCAGATAGTGAAAAGTCAGACAGACAGTCAGTCAGACGTTGCGTTGCCAGGGTGAGCACGGCGTGAGTACTCACTGGACTGAGCACCGGCGGGTACAGAGCTCTAGTTCAGGAAGATGCTTCAGGCTCACCTGCTAAAAATCTGCCCAGTGAGGGGACCATCAAGGACCTTACTGACATTAGTGTCTGGGACACAGCAGCAGAGAGGGAACCTGGGAACGGGGCCAGAGGTCCGACTCAACAAAGGTTCAAGCTGCCTGCTATACCGGCCAGGACGGAGACAACAGGAGCGGACCCCAAAACACTCCAGGCCACGAGGACCCACCAATTACAGATGGGTGCATGGAAGTAAAGCTCCCCAGTTCACTACACCGGCACTGGAACAAAGGGAATACCGGATTGGTAGAGACCAGCACCAGCTGGGTTGCAGCAACTCCAAACCAGTGAGTAAAGCACAAGTTAAACTGCAGCCCCTGTGTTGCCTGAATTCTTCCTACACCACTGCATCCATATACTGTAACCAGCATCATCCTCCCCTGGGGCCTAGCTCTACTTGCGGAGAGCCATCATATCTAAGCTGCCTAATGCCACCAGCCCCAGCAGTGAGAGACTTTGTGTAGTGCCCCTGACTATACCAGGGTGCTACAGGGAACTGCATCCTGTTACTCAGTGTGCAGGACCAAACCCCCATGTTTCCAGGTTCCCAATAACCGGTGTCACCCAATCAGCACTACAAATTCCAACCACACGTCACATCAAACCTGTCAGACACACCAGTGGGATGGTCAAGCTGCAGTAGGGCCACCCACCTAGGAATCAGGCAGACTGGTGGGAGGCAGGAAGTCAGTAGTAAAAAGAACAGTGTTAGCCCTCAAAGAGTGAGGAGCTGGGAGTAGTAACTTCCAGGGAGTGAGACCAAGGTTGGGTCGCAGATGGTGGTCCGGGACTACAGTAGGTTGGGGACCGGTGGCAGTAACATTGGAAAGGGTGCAACGGACATAGTCTAGGAGAACTGTCGGCAACAGAACCCCCAAATAACTGACCAGGACCGAGCACTACGGGGTGCAAGACCCTAGGTCGGGAGCAGGTTTATCCGTCCTGATAATTAACCTGAGAGGGAGAGTATCTTCATGAACTTCCCTAAGAGCTCAGAGATTGAAGGCAACAGCCCAAAGCGGGGGATAGGGTTCTCCATAAAAAGCAGCCCAATTGAAATCCCAAGTGCCAGCCATCAAGAGCACAGCTGCCCTACACACAGGTAACGGAGCCCCAACAGCTTCATGCCAAGGGGCCACAACAGACAACTAAAATTGTGCATGGAGGCAGGGTCCAGACTATCAAGTGACACCGGTGGGAGCAGACACCTGGACAGGCTCCCTTGTAGAGACTAGATATGAGCGATGTTCGAGATTCGCCAATTTCATGTTCGAGTGATTTTGAGGGGTGTTCGAGTCGTTCGGCGAACTCGAACGATTTGCTAAAAGTTCGGCAATTCGAGTTACATTTGAGAACGGTTCGATCACCAAAAGCGTGGCTTTTCACAGTAAGTATATGCACACCGTATCTGCATGCATCCTGCGTCCCCAGCACAATCCCTCTCTCTTTCCTTCTCACCGATCACGGGCGTCTTGCTGCATGGCTGTCACAAATCTCCAGCGGCATTTCCTCTTTTGAAAATGGCTGACGCTTCATTATTCAATTAGTTATTCCGTGCTTTCCCCGCCCACCGGCGCCCATGATTGCTTGCATTCAGACACGCCCCCAGGATGAGTGACAGCTGTCTCACTGCAACCAATCACACCCGCCGGCGAGCAGCTCTATATCATGCGGTAAAATAAATAAATAATATAAAAAAAATGCAGTTCCTCCCATATTTGATACCAACCAGGATAAAGCCACACAGCTGAAGGCTGGTTATGTCAGGATGGGGAGCGCCACATTATGGGGAGCCCACCACCCTAACAATATCAGTTAGCAGCCGCCCGGAATTGCCGCATCCATTAGATGCGGCAGTCCCGGGACTCTACCCAGCTCATCCCGAATTGAACGGGTGCAGTGGAAATTGGGGTAATAAGGAGTTAATCATGGCAGGCGTCTCCCTGAGATACCTTCCATGATTAAACTGTAAATGAAAGTAAAGAAACACACACAGCGAAAAATCCTTTATTTGGAACAAAAGACAAAAAACACCTCATTTACCTCTTTATTAATCCCCACACAACAATCCAAGTCCGAAGTTATCCACACGACACTGTCAGCTCTGCTACATGAAGATGACAGGGAGCGCTCTGTGTCCTCTCCACATAGCACCTGACGTGAGCCGCGCTGTCACCAGACTTCACTCTGCAATGCAGACGTCAAGATTACCAAATCTGCCTATGTTTCTCATTAAAGCCAGTGGCTCAATGGTTAGAGCTCTCGCCTAAAAAGCATTAGTTCACGAGTTCAAGTCCAGGCCGTCCTGGTAAAAAGTGTAATTTATTTTTAAATTATAATTATTATTTATTTATAATTATAATTTAATTTAATTATGCACTGAGAGGAGGAGCCAGACATCAGCTGTGAGCCACGGGACACACCTCTAAAATCAGAGCAGTTCAGGCTGCATTGCTCTCTCCTCTCTCTCTTCTCTCTCTCTCTCTTTCTCTCTCTCTCTCTTTCTGTCTCTCTCTTTTTCTCTCTCTCTTTTTCTCTCTCTTTTTCTCAGTCTCTATTTTTCTCTTTTTCCTTCTCTTTCTCTCTCTCTTCCCTCTCTCTTCTCTCTCTCTCTCTTTCTCTCTCTCTTTTTCTCCCTCTCTTTTTCTCTTTCTCTCTCTCTCTTTCTCTCTCTCTTTTTCTCTCTCACTTTCTCTTTTTTTCTCTCTCTTTTTCTCAGTCTCTCTTTTTTTTCGCGCTCTCTTCTCTCTTCACTCTCTCTCTCCCTCTCTCTCTTTTTCTCTCTCTTTCTCTCTCTCTCTTTCTCTCTCTCTCTTTTTCTCTCTCTTTCTCTCTCTCTTTTTCTTTCTCTCTCTCTCTTTTTCTCTCTCTTTCTCTCTCTCTCTTTCTCTCTCTTTTTCTCTCTTTCTTTCTCTCTCATTTTTTCTTTCAGTTTCTCTCTCTCTCTTATTCTCAGTCTCTCTTTCTCTCTTTCTTTCTCTCTCTCTTCTCTCTTCTCTCTCTCTTTTTCTCTCTCTCTTTCTCTCTCTTTCTCTCTCTCTTTCTCTCTCTTTCTCTCTCTCTTTCTTTCTCTCTCTCTTTCTCTCTCTCTCCCTCTCTCCTCTTTCTCTCTTGTTCTCTCTCTCTATTTTGCTCTCTCTCTCCCTCTCTCCTCTCTCTCTTGTTCTCTCTTTCTCTTTCTCTCTTTTTCTCTCTCTCTTTTTCTCTCTCTCTCTTTTTATCAGTCTCTTTTTCTCTTTTTCCCTCTCTCTCTTTCTATCTCTCTTTCTCTCTCAATCTCTCTCTCTCTTTTCCTCTCCTTTTCTCTCTCTCTTATTCTCAGTCTCTCTTTTTCTCTTTTTCCCTCTCTCTCTTCTCTCTCCTCTCTCTCTTTTTCTCTCTCTCTTTCTCTCTCTCTTTCTCTCTCTCTTTCTCACTCTTTCTCTTTCTCTCCCTCTCTCCTCTCTCTCTATTTCGCTCTCTCTCCCTCTTTCCTCTCTCTCTCTTGTTCTCTCTTTCTCTTTCTCTCTTTTTCTCTCTCTATTTTTCTCTCTTTTTCTCTCTCTCTCTTTTTCTCAGTCTCTTTTTCTCTTTTTCCCTCTCTCTCTCTCTCTCTCTTTCTATCTCTCTTTCTCTCTCAATATCCCTCTCTCTTTTTCTCTTTTTTTCTCTCTTTTTCTCAGTCTCTTTTTTTCTCTTTTCTCTCTCTCCATCTCTCTCTTCTTCTTTTCTCTCTCTTTTCTCTGTCTCTTTTCTCTCTATTTTCTCTATCTTCTCTCTCTCTTCTTTCTCTCTTTTTCTCTAAGACCTGGCGATAATCAGCTGATGCGGTCACCTGACGGAATCAGCTGACACTATAAGTCGAGTGGTGAGCCGGCTTTTTACCGCCCGGCCGACTAAACTATCAGCTGATGCTGTCGGACAGGAGTCTGCACAGAAGTGTGTAGTTTTTTGGGGGGTTTTTGCACTGATGCATCTGCTGATTGTATCAAAGCCGTTTATACAATCAGCTGCTGTGTCTTGTGATTCAGGCACTTGAACCTGACACATCATGTGATCGCTTTGCCTTCCAGCAAACGGATGAGATGATATTGGATCCGGATAGGATGGCGCGGAACTATAGACCCAGGATTATTGCGGAGGGGGGTTCTTTATTTCAATAAAGATGGAGTCACTAATTGTGTTGTTTTATTTCTAATAAAAATATTTTTTTGTGTGTTGTGTTTTTTTTATCTTTACTAGAAATTCATGGTGGCCATGTCTAATATTGGCGTGACACCATGAATTTCGGGCTTAGGGCCAGTTGATAATATACAGCTAGCCCTAACCCTATTATTTATTACCCAGCAAGCCACCCGTCACCAGGGCAACTGGAAGAGTTTGATACAGCGCCAGAAGATGGCGCTTCTATGAAAGCGCCATTTTCTGGGACGGCTGTGGACTGCAAATCACAGCAGGGGTGCCCAGAAAGCTTGGGCAAACCTGTGCTGTGGATTCCAATCCCCAGCTGCCTAGTTGTACCTCGCTGGACACAAAAATTGGGCGAAGCCCACGTCATTTTTTTTTTAATTATTTCATAAAATTCATGAAATAATTAAAAAAAAAAAAAGGGCTTCCCTATATGTTTGGTTCCCAGCCTGGTACAAATAGGCAGCTGGGGTGTGAGGGCAGCCCGTAGCTGCCTGCTGTACCTGGCTAGCATACAAAAACATGGTGAAGCCCACGTAACTTTTTGGGGGGGGGGGCAAAAAATCCTGCATACAGTCCTGGATGGGGTATGCTGAGCTTTGTAGTTCTGCAGCTGCTGTCTGTCTGTATGGAGGAGAGCAGACAGCAGCTGCAGAACTACAAGGCTCAGCATGCTCCATTCACTAGTGTATGCAGGAGAGCAGACAGCAGCTGCAGAACTACAAGGCTCAGCATACTCCATCCAGGACTGTATGCAGGAGTTTTTTCACCCCCCAAAAAATGATGTGGGCTTTGCCATATTTGTGTATGCTAGCCAGGTACAGCAGGCAGGTACGGCTGCCCCCAACCTCCAGCTGCCTATTTGTACCCGGCTGGGAACTAAAAAAATAGGGAAGCCCTTTTTTTAATTATTTCATGAATTTCATGAAATAATTAAAAAAAAAATCAACATAGCCTTTCGCCCAATTTTTGTGTCCAACCAGGTACAACTAGGCAGCTGTGGATTGGAATCCTCAGCACAGGTTGGCCCGAGCTTTCTGGGCCCCTTTGTTGTGAATTGCAGTCCGCAGCCGCCCCAGAAAATGGCGCTTTCATAGAAGCGCCATCATCTGGCGCTGTATACAACTCTTCCAGCAGCCCTGAAGCCGGGTGGCTTGCTGGGTAATAATGGGTTAATACTAGCTTTGTTTTACTAGCTTCTATTAAGCCAGAGATTCTTAATGTCAGGCAAGATTGACCCGGCCATTAAGAATCTCCAATAAAGGGTTAAAAAAAAACACCACACAGAGAAAAAATACTTTAATAGAAATAAATACACAGACACACTAAGAGACTACATGTTTATTACTCCCTGTCAGCCCTCCACGATCCTGGTCTTCTGTCTTCTTTCTCCTTCAACCCATGCAGCTCTGCTACATCAGACAGCACTACATGGGAGGAAGAACGCTGCTGCTCCGTGCAGTCTAATCACTCAGTGAGTGAGTAGAGGCTGCGGGCTGTAAGTGGTGATGTTACCGCTGACAGGCAGATTACCATAGCAACGGTGCTCCAATCACGTGATTCACGTTGCCGCAATTCACCGGCTGTGGCATCTAGTCCCTGCATGTGGGCTGACTCTGTAAAGAGCGCCCACATGCAGGAACGGGGAAGCCGACCATGTGCCAGAGCATTTCGCCGGTACACAAAGATGCTGGGGCGATCACCACGTACCGGAGAGAGGCACTGACAGGACCTAGCATGACGTCTAGCCATGTGACCAGTCTGTAGCTAATGAGATAATAGACACGTGACTAGAGATGAGCCACCCCCCTAGCATTCGAGGGCGATTTGGTTCGTCGAACGGAGGCTCCGTTCGACGAACGTTCGATGAACCGTTCGACGAACCACTCGAACCCCATTGAAAACAATGGGAGGCAAACACAAACACATAAAAACACATTATACATGTACACATACAGTTCATAAACATTGCAATAACACTTACAGGTCCATGCGACGCGTCCTGCACTCTGTCTCCCACCGCTTTTCCTTACGCTAATCACTGCATCCTCCCGGTAACCAGCACTGATGATAGGACCTATCGTGATGTCAAAATAGCATGTGACCAGTCATGTGTCTATTATCTCATTAGCTACAGACTGGTCACATGGCTAGACGTCATGCTAGGTCCTGTCAGTGCATCTCTCCAGTACGCGGTGATCGTTCCAGCATCTCCGTGTACCGGCGAAATGCTCTGGCACATGGTCGGCTTCCCCGTTCCTGCATGTGGGCGCTCTTTACAGAGTCAGCCCACATGCAAGGACTAGATGCCACAGACAGTGAATTGCGGCACCGTGAATCACGTGATCGGAGCACCGTTGCTATGGTAACCCGCCTGTCAGCGGTGAGGTCACCGCTTACAGCCCGCAGTCTCTTCTCACTCACTGAGTGATTAGACTGCACGGAGCAGTAGCGTCTTCCTCCCATGCAGTGCTGTCTGATGTAGCAGAGCTGCATGGGTTGAAGGAGAAAGAAGACAGAAGAGCAGGATCGTGGAGGAATGAGAGGGAGTGATAAACATGGAGTCTCTAAGTGTGTCTATGTATTTATTTCTATTAAAGTATTTTTTCTCTGTGTGGTATCTTTTTTTTAACCCTTTATTGGAGATTCTTAATGGTCGGGTCAAGCTTGCCTGACATTAAGAATCTCTGGCTTAATACAAGCTAGTAAAACAAAGCTAGTATTAACTCATTATTACCCAGCAAGCCACCCGGCTTCAGGGCTGCTGGAAGAGTTGGATACAGCGCCAGATGATGGCGCTTCTATGAAAGCGCCATTTACTGGAGCGGCTGCGGACTGCAATTTGCAGCAGAGGCACCCAGAAAGCCCGGGCAAACCTGTGCTGCAGATTCCAATCCACAGCTGCCTAGTTGTACCTGGCTGGACACAAAAATGGGGCAAAGCCCATGTCGTTTTTTTTGTTTTTTTTTTAATTATTTCATGAAATTCAAAAAGGCAGCTGGGGGTTGGGGGCAGCCGTAGCTGCCTGCTGTACCTGGATAGCATACAAAAATATGGCAAAGCCCACGTCATTTTTTTGGGGGGCAAAAAACTCCTGGATGGAGTATGCTGAGTCTTGTAGTTCTGCAGCTGCTGTCTGCTCTAATGCATACACTAGTGAATGGAGCATGCTGAGCCTTGTAGTTCTGCAGCTGCAGTATGCTCTCCTCCATACAGACAGACAGCAGACAGCAGCTGCAGAACTACAAGGCTCAGCATACTCCATCCAGGACTGTATGCAGGAGTTTTTTGCCCCCCAAAAAATTGACGTGGGCTTCGCCATGTTTTTGTATGCTAGCCAGGTACAGCAGGCAGCTACGGGCTGCCCCCAATCCTCAGTTGCCTTTTTGTACCCTGCTGGGAACCAAAAATATAGGGAAGCCCTTTTTTTTTTATTTATTTCATGAATTTCAGGAAATAATTAAAAAAAAAAATGACAAAGGCTTCACACAATTTTTGTGTCTAGCCAGGTACAACTAGGCAGCTGGGGATTGGAATCCTCAGCTCAGAGTGCCCAAGCTTTCTGGGCACCCCTGCTGTGAATTGCAGTCCGCAGCCGCCCCAGAAAATGGTGCTTTCATAGAAGTGCCATCTTCTGGTGCTGTATCCAACTCTTCAGGCTGCCCTGGTAACGGGTGGCTCGCTGGGTAATAATGGGGTTATGGCTAGCTGTATATTATCAACTGGCCCTAAGCCCGAAATTCATGATGAGACACCAATATTAGACATGGCCACCATAAAATTTCTAGTACAGATAAAAAAAAACACAACACAGAAAAATATTTTTATTAGAAATAAAACACAACACAATTAGTGACTCCATCTTTATTGAAATAACGAACCCCCCTCTGCAGTAATCCTGGGTCAAGGGTCCCGCGCCATCCAATCCGGATCCAATATCATCTGATCGGTTTGCTGGAAGGCAAAGCGATCAGATGATGAGTCAGGTTCAAGGGCCTGAATCACATGACACAGCAGCTGATTGTATAAATGGCTTTTGTAGAATCAGCTGATGCATCAGTGCAAAAAACCCCAAACAACTACACACTTCTGTGCAGACTCCTGTCCGACGCCATCAGCTGATAGTTTAGCCGGCCAGGCGGTAAAAAGCCGGCCTCACCGCTCGACTTATAGTGTCAGCTGATTCCAGCTGATCATCGCCAGGTCTGAGTGAGAGAGAGAAAAAAGAGAGAAAAGAGAGAGAAAAGAGAGAGAAAAGAGAAGAGAGAGAGGGAGAGAGAGAAGAGAGAGGAGAGAGAAGAGAGAGAGAAGAGAGGAGAGAGAGAGAGAGAGAGAGAAAGAGAAAAAGAAAGACTGAGAAAAAGAGAGAGAGAAAAAGAGATAAGACAGAGAAAAGAGAGAGAAAAGAGAAGAGAGAGGGAGAGAGAGAAGAGAGAGAGGAGAGAGAAGAGAGAGAGACGAAATAGAGAGAAAAGAGAGAAAAAGAGAGAGAGAGAAAGAGAGAGAGAGAAAGAGAGAGAGAGGGAAAAAGAGAAAAAGAGAGACTGAGAAAAATAGAGAGAGAGAAAAAGAGAGAGAGAGAAAGAGAGGGAGAGAAAGAGAGAGAGAGAGAGAAAGAGAAAGAGAGAAAAAAGAGAGAGAGGGAGAAGAGAGAGATTGAGAGAGAGAGACCAAAGTCATGGTGTTTCAGAAGAGGAACCAGAATAAAATACCCCCTCCCTCCTTTACTTTAAATAGCTACACTCTGAAGAAGACCAGCAACTATACCTACCTTGGTCTGGAGCTAAGCAAAAATGGGAGCCTCAAGCAAACAGCAGAAGCCCTGAAAAGAAAAGCGTGCAGAACCTTCTACTCCATCAGAAGACAACTGTACCACCTCAAACCACCTGTGAGAGTCTGGCTCAAGATATTTGACAGCGTCATCACCCCTATACTGCTGTATGGCAGCAAGGTATGGGGCCCAGTGACCTACCAAACCACACAAAGTGGAATTCCAGCCCAACCAAAGTCTTCCACATCGAGTTCTGTAAATATCTCCTCCAAGTCCATCGCAGCACCTCAAACATAGCCTGTCGAGCAGAGCTAGGCCGATTCCGCTTATGGTTCAGTATACACAAGAGGGCGCTATCACACCAGGCGCACATACAGAACAGCAACCCCAGCTCCTACCATCATAAAGCCCTGCGGAGCCAGGAACCCCGGCAGTCAGTACAGCCAAAGTCAGCAACACACCCTGACAAAAGGCCAAATAAAAGAGATCTCAGAGAGCTGCAAGATGCAATACATAGAGGACTGGAAGAGTGAATTAGAGAACTCCCAGAAACTCACCATCTACCGGTCACTGCGGAGGGACTACAATCTGGCCCCATATCTGGAGAGGCTACGCCACCCCAAAGACAGGCAGACCCTGAGCCTGTACAGACTGAGTGCCCACAGCCTAGAGGTGGAAACAGGGCGGCACTAACAGCCATACAAGCCGCGGGAGACCAGACTATGCCAGCACTGCCAGCAGGAGGCTCTGGAGGACGAGGTGCATTTCCTGCTGCACTGTAACAAATAATCAGCAGTGAGAGCCTCCTACTTCCAGATACTTACCACTCATACCCCGGACTTTCCATCCATGGACGAGGAGATGAAACTCCGCTTCCTACTGGGGGAACAAGAATCAACGGTGGAGATCGCCACCCAATATGTCACATGTCATAAGCTGAGGGGAACATAAGGCCCCTAAAAGGACTTTCAGAGCCCAAATTGTGCCCCCAACTCCCCATAACCCTGATCCCCTCCCACCACAATTATTGTATTTCTCTTGCTTTGGCAACACTAATTGTATTTTGGTCATGCCAATAAAGCATATTTGAATTTGAATTTGAGAGGGAAAAAGAAAAAAAGAGAAACTGAGAAAAATAGAGAGAGAGAAAAAGAGAGAAAAAGAGAGAGAAAAAGAGAGAGAGAAAGAGAGAAAAAGAGAGAGAGGAGAGAGAAAGAGAAAGAGGGAGGGAGAGAGAGAAAGAGAGAGAGAAAGAGAGAGAGAAAGAGAGAGAGAGTAAGACTGAGAGAGATAGAAAGAGAGAGAAAGAGATAGAGGGAGAGAGAGAAAGAGAGAGAAACAGAGAAAGAGAGAAAAAGAGAGAGAAAGAGAGAGAGAAAGAGAGAGAAGAGAGCGAGAGAGGGAAAATGAGAAAAAGAGAGTCTGCAAAAAAGAGAGAGAGAGAAAAAGAGAGAAAAAGATAGAGAGCAAAAGAGAGAGAGAAAGAGAGAAAAAGAGAGAGAGAGGAAATAGAAAGAAAAGAGAGAAAAAGAGAGAGAGAAAGAGAGAGAGAAAGAGAGAGAGAGAGAAAGAGAGAGAGAGAAAAAGAGGGGAAAAGAGAGAGAGCGAGAGAGGAGAGAGCAATGCAGCCTCATTCCGTGAACTGCTCCGATTTTAGAGGTGTGTCCTGCAGCTCACAGCTGATGTCCAGCTCCTCCCCTCAGTGCATAATTAAATTAAATTATAAATAAATAATAAATTAAATTTTTTACCAGGACGGCCGGGACTTGAACTCGTGAACTAATGCTTTTCAGGCGAGAGCTCTAACCATTGAGCCACTGGCTCTAATGAGAAACATAGGCAGATTTGGTAATCTTGACATCTAAAATGCAGAGTGAAGTCCGGTGACAGCGCGGCTCACTTCAGGTGCTACATGGAGAGGACACAGATCGCTCCCTGTCATCTTCATGTAGCAGAGCTGACAGTGTCGTGTGGATTGCTTCAGACCTGGATTTTTGTTTGGGGATTAATAAAAAGGTAAATGAGGTGTTTTTTGTCTTTTGTTCCAAATAAAGGATTTTTCGTTGTGTGTGTTTCTTTACTTTTACTTACAGTTTAATCATGGAAGGTGTCTCGGGGAGACGCTTGTCACGATTAACTCCTTATTACCCCAATTGCCACCACACCAGGGCAATTCGGGATGAGCTGGGTAGAGTCCCGGGACTGCCGCATCTAATGGATGCGGCAATTCCGGGCGGCTGCCTGCCGATATTGTTAGGGTGGTGGGCTCCCCATAATGTGGTGCTCTCCATCCTGACAATACCAGCCTCCAGCCATGTGGCTTTATCCTGGCTGGTATCAAATATGGGGGGAGCCGCATTTTTTTTTTTTTATTATTATTATTTATTTATTTATTTTACTGCACGATATAGACCCGCCCGCTGCCGCCGGCGGCTGGGATTGATTGCAGTGAGACAGCTGTCACTCATCGTGGGGTCATGTCTGACTGCAACCAATCATGGGCGCCGGTGGGCGGGGAAAGCACGGAATAACTAAATGAATAATGAAGCGGCAGCCATTTTCAAAAGAGGAAATGCCACTGGAGATTTGTGACAGCCGTGCAGCGAAACGTCCATCATCGGTGAGTAGGAAAGAGAGAGGGATTGTGCTGGGGACGCATGCAGATATGAAAGGTGCGCGCATACTTACTGTGAAAAGCCACACTTTTGGTGCTCGAACCGTTCTCGAACGTAACTCAAACTGTCGAGCTTTTAGCAAATCGTTCGATTTCGACGAACAACTCGAACACCCCTCAAATTCACTCGAACATGAAATTGGCGAACCTCGAACCTTGAACATCACTCATCTCTACACGTGACTGGTCACATGCTTTTTTTGACGTCACAGAAGGTCCTATCATCAGTGCTGGTTACCAGGAGGACGCAGCGATTATTGGAAGGAAAAGCGGCGGGAGACAGAGCGGAGGACGCGTCACGGGAACCTGTAAGTGTTATGGCAATGTTTATTAACTGTATGTGTACATGTATAATGTGTTTTTATGTGTGTTTGTGTTTGCCTCCCATTGCTTTCAATGGGGTTCTAATGGTTCGTCAAATGGTTCGTCGAACCGAACCGAACACGAACGCAAGGGGGGTGGCTCATCTCTAGTAGAGACTGTGATGCACAAAGCCTTCGGTTTATTATCAGTGTGAGCATCTGCTTTATAATCCTCATCCTGCACCACAACTACCCACAGTGAGTAACCTGGTCCCCCTTGCACCCTGCGCTCCCAAACATCCCACCAAAATTCCCCATAGGCTGGGGTCTACCCTACCTGCGGAGGGATTGACACCTTGATACTCCATACTATCTGCCCCGGTACTCCTTCCAGCAGTGGCGGTACTCACATTACCGCAACCCGCAGGTGGCGTCATGAACTTCTCCCCTGTAAATATTCCCTTTCCAAGGATCGGAGTGTTAGTCGAGCCCGGGTCCGGACCCCTCGAGCCATGACCACCCTGGATCCGAGCACCACGTTCTGCACTGGGGCGGCACATTTGCAGTGGTGGCTTTCCCCATATAGCCGCATACCGCAAGTGACGACACGATAAATACTTTATTTTTATTTGTCCCTTGTACAAAATCCCTTTTCAAGCGACCCCCAGGGTCACAACGGCCACCCAGTGATACGTCTCAACGAATACAAGGCTCGGGATCGAGTACTCCAAAGCCCTGGGGTGGGTCAACAGCATCCAATGTGATATGATAATAACACTCAGCTCAAACTATGCTGGAGCGTGAGCTGAATGTCATCTAGTGTGCTCCAAATTTCTAACATGTGAGAATTGGAGCACAGGTGAGGGGAAGGAGATATTAATCTCTCCATCTTCTCCTTTGCCTTTGTTTTTGCATATATCTGACTGCACTGAGGACATTTGAGTGCAGTCTGATGTTTTACACGCACCCATAGACTTGTATGGGTGAGCATGATCTGAGACATGTTGTCAATCACTTGCATGCTGTGATTGTTCTCTTATGCCAAATTGGCATCTGCTCTGCCTCACTGACTAGCATTGGTCTGAGTGCATTGTGGGGATTTTCTTCCATTGCACTCATCTGTTTCATAAGCTCATGTGACCCCGGCATTGATGGGTGAATTTACACCATTCTATATACAGCAATATTTTTGCAGTGGAAGGGGGCTGCTGATCACTCAATAAATAAACAAAATGCTTGTTTGTAAATCCTCACTTTATTGACAGTGCATAAGAAGAAAGAGGGCCCGCCCACCAGATGCTGGCACTCAGAAGGACGACAGCCATTTCGCGAAGTCGCGCTTCTACGGGTCCCTGCTGAACCTCTGTAATCCATAATTGAGCAAAAACGACCCTCTTTAGTTTGGGGTATTGTTTAGTGTAAGGGCGGCATCACACGGTACGATCTATCGTGCAATCGCAAGAGCGATCGTACCCGCCCCCGTCGTTTGTGCGTCACGGGTAATTTGTTGCCCGTGGTGCACAAAGTCATTAACCCCCTGTCACACGTATTTACCTCCCGGACGACGTCGCTGTGGGCGGCGAACATCCTCTTCCTGAAGGGGGAGGGACGTTCGGCATTACGGCGAAGTCACACAGCCGCCGGCCAATAGTAGCGGAGATGAGCGGGACGTAACATCCTGCCCACCTCATTCCTTCCGCATTACCGGCGGGACGCAGGTAAGCTGTTGTTCGTCATTCCCGGGGTATTACACACAGCGATATGTGCTGCCTCGGGAACGATGAACAAGCGGAGCACAGAAGGGGGACCGACATTTTGAAAATGAACGACGTGTCAACGAGCAACGATAAGGTGAGTATTTTTGCTCATTCACAGTCATTCAGAGGTGTCACACGGTACGACATCTCTAACGATGCCGGATGTGCGTCACGAATTCCGAGACCCCGCCAACATATCACACGATATATCGTACCGTGTGACTCCGGCATTATGCTCAGTTAAATCCCAGCGCACCTTCTGGGGATGCCAACTGAGAAGCTGAGTCACATTATCTGTCCACTGGTCAGCTTGTAGCTCCTCTGTTTCTGCAGCTGGGTCAAAATTCATGAGAAGTGCTTCCATGTCATTCCCAGGTGTCATTTTCTCATGGAAGCTTAGACTTTTCTCTAAGCAAAGACAGGTCTGCTTACACTGGAGGTTTTCTGCCAGTATCTTATCTGCTCCAGCAGACATCTATTCAACTTTATGAGCAAATGATTAGTCTCTTGCTGATAACCATGGTCTTTTGCTTATTGCCAACCTCCTGCTGTAGCTGCGCAATAGTCTTGATCAGCTGGTTAACAATGTCCTTCATGTCTGCAGTCTTTGCTTTTGCCGAAACAGCAGTTTTAACCCACATCATTCAACTTGCTTGATTTTTGTGGCAGCACAGTTTCCAACATATGTGACAGGAATAGAGAATTATCTCACGGGATCACCGTCTCCTGAGCTAGATGGGCACTTTAGGCATTCTAATATTTCGTTCCATACGTAAAACTGCAATACAAAATGCAAAGGAAACTAAATAAATCCTAAGCCAGCTGGCTGCTTAATAGGCAGTCAGAGCCCCAACTCAGCAGAGCTGGGCCTATATACTGTATATATACATATATATATATATATATATATATATATATATATATATATCTATATACATATATGTCGCGGGCGGAGGGGCCGCGCTCGCTACGCTCGGGTCCGGGGCTGCTGCTGCTCGGGGACTCGAGCAGCGCTTCTCGCCCACGAGTGAAAAGGGGGGTGGTTTGTTTGGGGAGATAGTTCGTGGTGATAATGGGCACTACCGCTGCTGGTGACGGGGATCCCGGGAGCGATGGTAGGTAGCAGCTAGGATGTTGTCCCCTCCGTGGGTAGGAGTTGGTGATCCCGGGGCCCGGTGGTGGAACGGGGAGGCTGGATGGCTGGGGTGCAGGGATGCAGGGTTGCAGGGGCAGCGCGGCGCGGGGCCGGATGGCACTGTGGTACTCACTCAGGCATAAATTCACAGAGTCTCTGGTAAACCAAACGGCTGGATGGACGGGTCCCGCAGCCGGCTGCAGTGTCTCTACTCTCCCCGGACAGGGTGATGGTGGCTGTCTTTCCCTGCACCTGTGTAGAATGTGTTGACTCTAATGGTTTCCCAACGGTAGTCCGCTCCCCAGCGTATAGGTACCGAAGGAGCCCGTTTTGCCCGCAGGTGCTGGCCCTTGGATCTCTAGCCTGTGGCGGTGGCTGTGTATCCTCATGGTGTGGACTGTTGCCTTCTGTCGGGTCTTGGGTGTTAGGAAACCCCTGGGGTTCTGGTCACTTTCGGATTTGACCGTTGTCGGCGGCTCCAAGCCTAGTCGGGGTCCGATGGCCCTGCCTTTGTGCTTAGCTTCACTCCGCTCCCCGGTTCGGTACCAGCAAGCCACCGCCCGACCCCGGTCCTACGGTTCCGCAGAGATTTACTAACTCCTGCAGATGGCCACCACCGTCTGCCGACCTTGCTGACAGTGCCTGGGCTCCTACCCAGACACTAGCAGTTTCTGTCCTCTCACTTTCAACTCCACAACTGAACTCCAAACTCTCACTTCACTGAACTCACTTTTTCCCGCCTCCAGGCCTGTGAACTCCTTGGTGGGTGGGGCCAACCGCCTGGCCCCGCCCCACCTGGTGTGGACCTCAGACCCTGGAGGGAGGCAACAAGGGTATTGTTTGACTGGTGTTAACTATCCAGGGGAGGGGGTGTGTGTGGTGTTATGTCTGTGACTACCTGGCTAGTCCAGGGCGTCACATATACAGTACAGACCAAAAGTTTGGACACACATTCTCATCTCTAGAACAACTGTTAAGAGGAGACTTTGTGCAGCAGGCCTTCATGGTAGAATAGAAAAGGAAACCACTGCTAAGGACAGGCAATAAGCAGAAAAGACTTGTTTGGTCTAAAGAACACAAGAAATGGACATTAGACCAGTGAAAATCTGTGCTTTGGCCTGATGTCAAAATTTGAGATCTTTGGATCCAACCACCGTGTCTTTGTAGAAAAGGTGAACGGATGGACTCTACATGCCTAGTTCCCACCGTGAAGCATGGAGGAGGAGGTGTGATGGTGTGGGGGTGCTTTGCTGGTGACACTGTTGGGGATTTATTCAAAATTGAAGGCATACAAAACCAGCATGGCTACCACAGCATCTTGCAGCGGCATGCTATTCTATCTGGTTTGTGTTTAGTTGGACCATCATTTATTTTTCACCAAGACAATGACCCCAAACACACCTCCAGGCTGTATAAGGGCTAGATGGTTTGAGGTGAGCTGGACCGCAGAGTGAAGGCAAAAGAGCCAACAAGTGCTAAGCATCTCTGGGAACTCCTTCAAGACTATTGGAAAACCATTTCCGGTAACTACCTCTTGAAGCTCATCATCAAGAAAATGTCAAGAGTGTGCAAAGCAGTAATCAAAGCAAAAGGTGGCTACTTTGAAGAACCTAGAATATAAGACATATTTTCAGTTGTTTCACACTTTAAGTATTTCATTCCACATGTTTTAATTCATAGTTTTGATGCCTTCAATGTGAATCTACAATTTTCAGAGTTCTGAAAATAAAGAAAACTCTTTGAATGAGAAGGTGTTTCCAAACTTTCGGTCTGTAATATATATATATATATATATATATATATATATGTGTGACGCCCCTGGACTATCAGGTCATCACAGGGTATTGTGCAATCTGCCCCTCTGTGCAATATCCACCTCCTCCTTTGTTATGGGTCCCTAACTACATGGTGTTGCCTACATCAGCCAATTAAAGTCCTAGGTACACTCTGCACCACACCCACCAGACACACCAGTGGACGGCCTGAGCGGAATAGGGTCGCCCACTTGGGAGGTTGGTTAAGGAGAGGTCAGGAGTGTCAGGAGCTGTGAAGTGTAGTGTTGGAAGTGAAGGAGAGAGGAGGCCAGGAGCTGGGCTCCTTGGAAGCAACTAGGTAGCAGACGGTGGTCTGGGCTTAGTAGGAGCTGGACCCCCGGTTGCAGGGAACCGTGACAAGGGGCATGGAACTGTCGATGAAGACAGCCGGTGGCCTTGTACCATCACCGGGCTGGGACCAGGGCATGATGGGGTACGTGGAGACCCTAGGATGGGAGTAGCTTCAGGCAACCTGAAAATTTACACGACAAGAACGGAGCCTTCAAGATCCGCTCTCCACGCGCTCCAAAATCGGGATACTAGCGCAACGAGGGGGATAAGACTTTCCACCAAAATGGTCCAGAAAATCCCAAGCGTGAACCCTGAGCGCAAGCTCCCACAGTTAGCCACACTGGAAAGCGGGACCCGACTAGTTTTATGCTACTGGGACCAACAAAGAAGAGAACTTAGTGCCAGGAGGAAGGTCACAGATCATCAGGCAGCACCATCGGGGACGGGACACAAAACTAGCTCCCCTCAGCGGCAGCGGTGTCCAGAACTTTGGTTTATCCGGTTGTCGGTGTCAGCTTTTTGGACTGAGTTAGTACAAAAGTGACCCCCTTCTCTCCCCACAGCACTCCCCGAACACCATCACCGAGTCCCGGGGAATCGCCCCTACCCGTGGAGGGTTCCAACACCTGGCTGCCCCACTCCATCGCCCCCGGGTACTCTCAACTGCAGCGGTGGAACTCCACATTATCCCACACCATGGGTGGCGTCACAAACTCCAAACATAATCCACTATAAATACCAACTTCATTTGAGGGTCCGAACGCCCCTCAAGCCACCACGGATCCGGATCCGAGCAGCCCGGCTGCTTGTCAGCTTGTCGGGGGCGGCATATATATATTATATATATATACAGTACAAACCAAAAGTTTGGACACACCTTCTCATTCAAAGAGTTTTCTTTATTTTTATGACTCTGAAAATTGTAGATTCATATTGAAGGCATCAAAACTATGAATTAAAACATGTGGAATGAAATAATTAAAAAAGTGTGAATCAACTGAAAATATGTCTTATATTCTAGGTTCTTCAAAGTAGCCACCTTTTGCTTCCCTTACTGGGCGGCACGGTGGCTCAGTGGTTAGCACTGCAGTCTTGCAGCGCTGGGGTCCTGGGTTCAAATCCCACCAAGGACACCATTTGCAAAGAGTTTGTATGTTCTCCCCGTGTTTGCGTGGGTTTCCTCCGGTTTCCTCCCACACTCCAAAAACATACAGATAGGGACTCTAGATTGTGAGCCCCAATGGGGACAGTATTGCCAATGTATGTAAAGCGCTGTGGAATTAATAGCGCTATATAAATGAATAAAATTATTATTATTATTATTACTACTTTGCACACTCTTGGCATTCTCTTGATGAGCTTCAAGAGGTAGTTACCGGAAATGGTCTTCCAACAGTCTTGAAGGAGTTCCCAGAGATGCTTAGCACTTGTTGGCCATTTTGCCTTCACTCTGCGGTCCAGCTCACCCCAAACCATCTCGATTGGGTTCAGGTCTGGTGACTGTGGAGACCAGGTCATCTGGCGTAGCACCCCATCACTCTCCTTCTTAATCATATAGCCCTTACACAGTCTGGAGGTGTGTTTGGGGTCATTGCCCTGTTGAAAAATAAATAATGGTTCAACTAAAAGCAAACCGGATGGAAAAGCATGCCGCTGCAAGATGCTGTGGTAGTCATGCTGGTTCTGTATGCCTTCAATTTTGAATAAATCCCCAACAGTGTCATCAGCAAAGCACCCCCACACCATCACACCTCCTCCTCCATGCTTCACGGTGGGAACCAGGCATGTAGAGTCCATCCGTTCACCTTTTCTACAAAGACACGGTGGTTGTATCCAAAAATCTCAAATTTGGACTCATCAGACCAAAGTACAGATTTCCACTGGTCTAATGTCCATTCCTTGTGTTCTTTAGCCCAAACAAGTCTCTTCTGTTTGTTGTCTGTCCTTAGCAGTGGTTTTCTAGCAGCTATTTTACCATGAAGGCCTGCTGCACAAAGTCTCCTCTTAACAGTTGTCCTAGAGATGAGAATGTGTGTCCAAACTTTTGGTCTGTACTGTATATCTATATATACATATATACATATATATATATATATATATATATATATATAGTTGCACAGCTCTAAAATGCAATCTGAAATTGTGGTGAAATTCTAAAGTGAATTTCACTTTCCATTGTCAAAGTGATATCCTTTCTTCCTTCATGTAAATACAAAGAATATAAACTAGCATTTTTCATGTGTATTGAAGTCTAGATCAGCGTGTGTCTTAGGTCGCTGCATTGTCAGCTTATTTCTGAATGAGGAAACCTTGCACTTCTTGGAATTGCTTATAAACCATTAGAGTCAATAATCTGAATACAAACTTTCCCCATAACCAATATCAGCTTGTTTACTTGATTAACCATTTCATGCAAAAATAATGCTTGTGTATACTGTATCTACAGTACATTGCAAAAGCAAGAGACCACCACTGTACTTATTTAAAGGGAAAATGGGTTTATATTGCTATTAGTTATTTCTAAAATCTGAAATAGTATATCAGCTTTTCAAGTCAATCAAAAATATTATTGGGGGGGCTGACGCTCCTTTACAGACTTTTATTTCTACATGGTTACAAGACATTTCTAGTCTGATCCTCCAGTCATACTTCAATCTAAGTGACTCATTGATCTATACACCAGTTTAGAGAGGACGGAGCATTGCCCCCCTCCCCCCCCCGGGGCATTTGCGGAGGCCGGCATGACCCCTGATTGGTGGGGAGGTCAGGGTGTCATGGGTGGGGGAGGGGGAGTGAGCCCGTTTTGAAAGGATTGGATGGCCAAAGGGGAGGAGCGGCACTTTCCCGCTCCTCTGGCTGAAGGAAGAGTCGGAACCACCTTACCTGCGGCAATGGAGTCGGTGGAACAAATCCTGGAGCGGCTGAGAGCGGCGGCAGGCGACCGTCCTCCAGGCTGGCTGCAGGCGTCTGTGCAGGGACTCATCGGAGGGAGTCTGGAGGCGGTGGGGGCTCCCCCCCCACGTGAGCGGCGCCTCCGTAGATCCAGACCGCCGGAGCGGTTATCCCCTGAGCTGACTCCCCGGGCCCAGCGACGCACTAGAAGCCCCTCCGGGGACCCTCCAGGCCGGGCGCCATGTGCAAAAAAGTCCAGCAGGCCCCGGTCTGGGAGGAATTCAAGAGTGCGGCCGGGTCCAGCGGTGGAGAGCAGGCCTCTGCTGGAGTTGGGGGCGGGGCCTGCTCCCACTGTGTCAACGGTGGATGTCGGAGCTGCGGCGGGGCGCTCTGGTGATGTGCCTGCCGAGCGCCCTGAGCCCTGTCTGCAGTGGAGGACGGATGAGGGGGCGGGCCCCAGCGGAGGGGGCGGATCAAGATGGCTGGGATCGGTAGTGCACCGGGCCTGGCGCGCAGGACCCTCATCAGCAGAGGCCCGGAATGACGGGGGGGCCCCGTGGAGTGGGATGGGGGAGCTGCGTCGGCAGGATCCGGAGGACCGCAGACAGCCCCCTGTTGCAGCCGGCTGGGGGGGCGGACATCAGCCACAGGATCAGCTCCTGGAGGGATCTTCCGGGGGCCAACGGCGGCGAAGCGGAGGTGCGGAGCCGGGAGTCTACAGAGCAGCCGGAGGGACGTCAGGAGTCTGGTGGTCCGGCTGGCGGGGCTTCTACCCTCGTGCAGCCCGGTGAGTATGCTTCTATGTCTTGTTTGTCTGCCCAGTATTGTCAGGTCCAGAACGCAAGGGGGGATGTAGGTCACCCAGGGTTTAGTCAGGGGATACCCACGGGGGGTGGAGGATATGTGTCAGGAAGGGGGGAGCTGGGAGAGCTTATTGGTTGCGTGCGTACGTTGCTGGAGCGGATTGGGGGGGCAAGGGAACACTCAGGGCCAGTGGGGGCTTGGATTAATCCACCTGTCCTGGGCATTAGTGAAACGCCGGTTGCAGGTATTTCTTCCCCGGTGTCGGTGTCGGTTCAGACAGAAAAGAATAAGGAGGACAGGCTTCATTTAGATGATCGGGCGCGGGGCGAGGTTTTCGTCTGTTTTGAGGGCCCCTTGGGTTCCCATCTTAAGACAGAGGTGAGGGAGAAGATCTGGAAGGATGAATACGTAGAGATCTTCTCCCTGCTGCCGTTGGCGAAATTTAATTTGGACAAAGGAAAAAAGGATGATAGCAAGAAAGAAGATGAGAAGAAGCGGCGATGGCGCTTGATCCCTCAGATGTTCACTAATTGGTTACAGGCTTTTGCTATTTTGGCGAGTGTGATAGGCGAAAAGGCGCCGGAGAACTGTTCACATTTGTTTTGCTATATGGACTCTATTGGTGAGGCTTACAGGGTGTATGGGGGACAGACGTGGCTTAGGTATGACGAACAGTTTCGTCAGCGGAAGGCCGTTCGACCTTCTATTAGATGGGACCAAAAGGATATCGGGTTGTGGTTGCGGGTTATGGCGCCGTCGAGGTATGGCCAGCCCTTTCAGGGTGGGGCCGGGTCGGCCGGCCAGTCTGGAACGCAGGGTGCCGGTAGTCAACAAGGTCAGGGGGGATCGCAAAAGCCCGGCGTGTGTTGGCAATTCAATGAGGGGCAATGCAAGTTCGGGGCCACATGCCGTTTCAAGCACCTCTGTACCCATTGTAATGGGACCTCACATGGTGCGGCAAAGTGCTTTAAGAAAGGCAAACTCAAGCCCGGAACAACTCATACCCAAGGGTCTGACGCCGGTGAGCTTAGCCGCGATGCTTCCGTACATAAATAGGTACCCTGATAGGGAGAAAGCTGAAGTTTTGCGGTTGGGATTTGGGGAGGGTTTCAGAATTCTGGCTCCCGATTTTAATGTGCCGGCGGCGACGAAGAACCTTTTGTCAGCTTACCAGCATTCGGCGGTCGTGGCGGAAAAATTAGGCAAGGAAGTGGCTTTGGGGAGGATGGCGGGGCCGTTCCAGGCCCCTCCTTTTCCTGATCTGGTGGTCTCGCCGCTGGGGGTGGTGCCAAAAAAGGAGCCGGGAAAATTCCGGCTGATTCACCATCTGTCTTACCCAAGAGGTAGGTCGGTAAATGACGGGATACCGGCTGAACTGTGTTCGGTGGTATATACGTCATTTGATGAGGCCACAAGATGGGTAAAAAAATGTGGAAAGGGGGCACTTATGGCTAAGACAGATATTGAATCAGCTTTTTGGCTCTTGCCAGTGCATTCAGATTGTGTCCGGTTGTTGGGTTGCTTTTGGGAGGGGGCGTATTTTGTAGATCGCTGTTTGCCCATGGGGTGCTCAATCTCATGCGCATTTTTCGAAACGTTTCGTTGCTTTTTGGAGTGGGTTGTTCGGGACGTTTCGGGCTTGTCAGCATTGGTACATTACCTCGATGACTTTTTGTGTGTAGGTCCTGCCGATTCGGCGCAGTGTGCCGGGATCTTGGCAACTATGGAGTGGGTTGCGGACCGCTTTGGGGTCCCCTTGGCGCCTGAAAAAACTGTGGGACCAACTACTAGTTTAAGTTTTCTGGGCATTGTAATCGATTCAGTGGCCTGGGAAGTCCGGCTTCCTGAGGACAAGGTTGCGGCCATGAGGGACGAGGTGGCAAGGGCACGGCGGGTAAAGAAACTGCAATTAAGGGAAGTGCAGTCCCTACTGGGAAAACTTAACTTTGCTTGTCGGGTGATGCCAATGGGCCGGATTTTTTCGCGACAACTTGCCAGGGCAACGGCGGGGGTGCTTGCTCCGCACCATTACGTTCGGTTATCGGCAGAACACAAAGCGGACTTAGCAGTTTGGGGACAGTTTTTGGAGCACTACAACGGTCGTTCCCTGCTCATGGAGGATGTAGTGGACAATTTTGACTTGGAGTTGTTTACGGATGCGGCGGGCAGTTCAGGTTTCGGAGCTTTCTTCCAGGGTCAGTGGTGTGTGGGTCGGTGGCCGGACAACTGGACGGCTGAAGGCTTGACAAAGAATGTGGCGCTATTGGAAGTTTTTCCAATAATGGTGGCACTTCATCTTTGGAGAGACCAGTTGGCAAACAAGAAGATTCGTTTTAACTGTGACAACATGGGGGTGGTGCTGGCGATTAATCAGTTTTCGGCGTCCTCTCCTCCGGTCGTTCGGGTGTTACGGGAATTGGTATTGGTTTGTCTGCAAATTAACGCATGTATTACGGCGGCTCATGTGCCAGGTGTTCAGAACCTAATAGCTGATTCCCTCTCTCATTTTCAGTGGGATCGGTTCCGGGTTTGCGCACCAGAGGCAGAGTCCAGCGGGTTGGAGTGCCCAGCACACCTTTGGAACGTGGTCTTCGGGCAGCGGGACCGCTAATTCGGGCGTCCTTGTCGGGTAACACGTGGACAGCATATCAGGCAGCATGGGGGCTTTGGGAGCAATGGTTGCAGGGTGGGGATTTTTCTGAAGAGGATCAGTTGGGAATATTGTTGGAAAAGTTGGGGGAAGTGGCGGTAGCAGGGTGGTCAGTTGCGAAGGCAAATCGTTTCATGGCAGGGTTAGCATTTGGTTTCCGGTTACGAGGGTTACGAGATTTAACTAAGTGTTTTTTGGTTGTCCAGGCGTTGAAGGGTTTTCGCAGAGGACGAAAGCTACTGGATGGTAGACGACCAGTGTCATTCGGATTATTGGAACGGCTGGGTGGGGTGTTGGGTGAGGTCTGTACATCTCCGTTTGAGGCACATTTGTTTAGGTTGGCGTTTTCCTTGGCGTTTTTTGGAGCCTTGCGGGTGGGGGAATTGGTATCTCCCAGTAAGTTGTCCCCTGGGGGTTTGAGTCGTGGTGACATTATGGCGGTGGACAGGGGAATTGAATTTTGGATAAGAAAATCTAAAACTGATCAACGGGGGGCAGGGAAGCGAGTGTGTTTGGGAGCGGTTGGGGGATCGGATATGTGCCCGTTGAGGTGTTTCAAGAATTTTGAACAGATTCGTAAAAAGGTGGACGGCCCGCTGTTATGTCATGACGACGGGTCTTTCTTATCACGATACCAGTTTGTGAGTGTTTTCAGGGCATGTTTGAAGTCGTTGGGGTTAGATCCTAAGTCTTTCGGATCGCATTCTTTTCGCATAGGGGCGGCAACAGAGGCATCCATGTGCGGTTTGTCTGAAGACGCGGTTAAACAGATTGGTAGGTGGAAGTCGGGGCGTTTTAAGTTATACGTCCGCCCCCAGGCGGTGGTCGGAAACTGAGTGGGGACTCTTACGGTGAATGGGGGGGGGGGGGCGGCCGGGGTGTGGGTGTTTCGTTTTGAGGGTATAAGGCACTAAAATGGTTGTTTGTTTGTGCTTTTGTATTGCAGAAACACCCCTTCCCTCCCCCCCGCTGGTCTGGATCCTGGGCCATTCTTACGTGTATTGAGGAGCCCGGCGAGCAGATGCGAGAAGGAACGGGAGACAGTTAGGCTTCGCCAGGGACGTGGCTCTCGTACGATGGCTCGGGGTTCGGGGGTTAGGGTGGAGCAGGGTGTTACAAGAGGTGCATAAACATGCCCGATTAGACAGGCCTCCTGAAGTTTTGGTCTTACACGTTGGGGGGAACGATCTAGGGGAAAGGCCTTTCAGAATCCTAATAAAAGACATCAAGCACGACTTGTTACGGCTATGGGTGTCCTTTCCAGGGATTACGTTGGTTTGGTCGGAGATGGTGGCGAGAAGGAGTTGGCGGAAAGCGCGGTCTGTTGATAGGCTGAACAAGGCGCGGGCAAAGGTTAATAGGGCGATTTCAAAGTTTGTTAGTCGGAATGGGGGTGTTTGTATCCGGCATGTGGAGTTGGAAAGGACGGAAGAGGAATTTTGGTTGGCTGATGGGGTGCACTTAAATGCGGTAGGGATCGATTTGTGGGCCCTCGGCTTGCAGGGTGGTATTGAAAGGGCCCTGAGGTTTAGGGGGGTCTCGGGCACTTGAAGGTTATCAAGGTGCCTTAGTTGTGGCGTGTTATTGGTGGGTCCTTGAAGTTGGTTTAAAATTGTTCGGGGAATCCATACGGGTGTGGATCCCCTCATTGGCACAATTGCTGGTCACCTGGTGATTTGGAGGGGAATCCCGACGGGGATGTCGGGGCCCCTGTGGGTGTGTTGGGGTTAACGAAGGATTAACCCTTACAGTTTGGTGCGCCTGAGCCAGTGTGGGTAACGGCTGGGAGCAAGTTGGTTTTATGGTTCGGTTTATGGGAATCACCAGGGTTGTAGCTTCAAGGACCTTACCATATTGCAATTTTATTGGTTATGTATTTATGTTAATAAATGGCTGCTATGGCCAGAATTATCCAAAGATATTCGGTGTCTGTGTAGTCATTTTAGATAAGAATGGGAATGGTGGAAGGAGACGTGAGGAAGACCGGAGTCAGCAATTCCAGGGTCAAGTGTTTCTCCATCATAGATTTCTAAATTAACTTTATCATATTTATTAATACTGTTCAATTGTTAGACAGGGCAAACTTATTCTACAAAGTCTAAAGGCCACTTTGCACACAGAGCTAAATCTGCGGCAGATCTGTGATTGCAGTGAAATTGTGGACAATCAGTGCCAGGTTTGTGGCTGTGTACAAATGGAACAATATGTCCATGATTTCACTGCAACCCCAGATCTGCCAAAGATTTATCTCTGTGTGTGATGGGGCCTTAACTTGTTCCAACGATGAGCTTTTGGTGAGGTTTTTGATGCTTCTTATTTTTGTTGAGTCAAAAACGCAGTGTCTTATAGTTACAGCAAACTGGATGGAATTTAAATAAAATCTACTGCCCACTGTGCTTCTCTCTAACTCAGCATAAACTGATCTGCGGTGTGCGGTTCAAATTCGCAACATGTCAATTTCTCTTGTGGGTACGATGAGTTTTATGTGCACATTTTCCCCTAAGACTTGCATTAGAACTTTGAAGATCTGACACTTCAATACAATGTAAAGTAGTCAGTGTACACCTTGAATAACAGTGTAAATTTGGTGCCCTCTAAATAACTCAACACACAGCCATTAATGTCTAAACTGTCGGCAACAAAAGTGAGTATACACCTAAGTGAAAATGACCAAATTGTGAGCAAAGTGTCTTCCTTTGACAAGGAGTTCACTAGAGCTTCACTGGAGCCATTGGACTCCTCTTCGTTCCTCCATGATAACATCACGGAGCTGGTGAGTGTTAGAGATCTTGGGCTCCTGGACCTTCCATTTGAGAATGCCACACAGATGCTCAATAAGGTGTATGTCTGGAGACATGCTTAGCCAGCTTATCATCTTTACCCTTGGTATCTTTAACAAGGCAATGGTCTTCTTGAAGGTGTATTTGGGGTCAATATGTTGGAATACTGCACTGCAGCCCAGTTTATGAAGGGAGGGGATCAAGCTCTGCTTCACTATGTCACAATACATGTTGGCATTCATCATTCCCTCAATGAACTGTAGCTCCCCTCAGCCAGCAAGACTGCCAGGACCCAACCACCACCATTTTTCCCCCCTAGAAAGACACAACACCGTTCTTTTATAAATTAAAATACTTTTATTTGAATTTTCCATTTTTGGAGAGAGGTGTGGGGAAAAAACCACTCTCATCTTTTGGCATAAAATTTGGTCGCAGCTTTTAACCAGGCATTAACTTGCCAACATCACGGGGTTCAGGCAAATGTACCGCCTTCCGGACGTCCGGCGCGGGTATTTCACCACCACTTTTCCTACCCCTTCCGCTGCTGCGACTTAAAACACAGTAAACTCCAACAAACTTGGAAAACAAAAGGGAGGGAGGGTGGGAAACAGGTCCGGGTCCTGCAGCCGAGAGGCTGGAAGCTGGGCAGCCCGATGATATGTATCCAGGAGGCGGGGCTTAGGCCAGTCACACCACAGGAGGCGGGGGCGGCAGGTCAGTGTCTTTCCAGGGGGGAGAACTCTATTTTAACATGCAGAGGGGCCAGCAGTCAGGGGGCAGCATCTCAAGTTTCTGGCTGCAGTGCCCCTCAGACTGCCAGGACCCAACCACCACCATTTTTCCCCCCTAGAAAGACACAACACCGTTCTTTTATAAATTAAAATACTTTTATTTGAATTTTCCATTTTTGGAGAGAGGTGTGGGGAAAAAACCACTCTCATCTTTTGGCATAAAATTTGGTCGCAGCTTTTAACCAGGCATTAACTTGCCAACATCACGGGGTTCAGGCAAATGTACCGCCTTCCGGCCGTCCGGCGCGGGTATTTCACCACCACTTTTCCTACCCCTTCCGCCAAGGAGCAGCACAGCGCCAGCAAGCTGCGACCCCACCCAAAAACTGAAATACCTGAGCCGTCCCAGGAATTTCCGCAACCACCATATTCACAACATCATCATTTGGGATGTACCCATCTGAGCTTAAGGACAGCCAAATATTGCCTTCCAGCTGGCGGTGCCAGACCAACAACCTTTTTTTTTTTTTTCCTTAGCGCCTTGCCCCCTGGGCCAGAGGGTTACCTTCGGCCGGATCGTTGTAACACTCCGAACGAAAACAGGGAAACTTGTACCTCTGTGACCAGATAAGGGTAAGAGGCCTAGCTAAACGGCCTTGGACCAGATACTTGAAGCCTATGTGTATCACCAAGTCGGTTGGAGAAAAGAGAGCTCACGTAATCTTGATCACCTCTGATAGACCCACAGCTGAGCCAAGCCCCGGCAACCTCTCCAATTACATCCACTGTAAAGGGAACCAAGGACCGACCACCAAGGCGAAGAGGCGAAGATCCGCTCTCCTCGCAGCCAACATATATGGAAGTAACCTCGGACCCAGTCACTAGGCCGACTTAGATCTGAAAGGAAAACAATGTCAGAGCAGAGAATTCTCGTAACCATCAAACACCTCTTCTCTCCAAGGTGGTACTGGCAAAACCCAAAACCCCCTTTTTTTTTTTTTTTTTTTTTTTTTTTTATATAGAAACAAATCACAATCATATCATTTTACATTAGCCCTGTACGCTGTTCTGAATCTTCTTACGTGCCTGATAAAAACCGATTTCAAAACCAACTCGGTCCTAACGTCCCTCATAATGCATTTCAATTGCAGTCACCTAATCCACTGAAACTGTGCTCATGTATACTGGCCCCTGAAGCCTTGGAACACCCCAACTCTGGGATAGTTCGTACCGGGTACCACGGCTGGCAAACACCGAAATAACCAGGAACCGTCGCATTACCGACCAAAACCAGCCCACAAAAAGGAGGACTAAATCCGTGACGCTAAATTGAAGGGCCGTCGTCGTGGGTAAAAACTGGTACCATCACACCCGCTCGCCTAATAGACATAACCGACACCGTCGGGACACCCGCCGAGTGATGGAAAAAGAGATCCAAAACATCAATGTATAGATTTGCAATGGGGCGAACAATCCAAAACCCCCCCTTTTTTTTTTTTTTTTTTTTTAAAACAATCTACGGCTAGAAAAGGATAGGCCTGCTGTGCTCCACTCACTTACCATAATCATCCAACCCTTCAATATCTTACACCCCACAAGACCCTCATCGCTTCAGTAACGTTCCACAATTTAAAAATGGGAAGACCGACCTCGTAACAGGTTGCTTGCAACCGAAAATGGTGCACATTCGTTGAATACTGCAGGGCGTGTATTACTAGAGGGTGGCTTGGAAAATCGTCACGCACATCAACCACCGGAGCAACACCCGCTGAATAACGTACCATAGAACCGTCAGGTCAATGCAAAATGGGGGCCCAGATCATAGGCCTAACTTCACCAAACACCCTACCATCTAGCTGAGAACTCCAAACCTTGATCCTGCTGGTGGGTTGAGTTACCAAAATACCTGAGATTGGGATTGCAATAAGGTGAGCGATACTAACCCGGAAACCAGATGCCTGTTTTGCCTTCAACCCTGCGTTGACCCATAGGCATTCCAAGCCACAAAAAACCTAATCAGCCTGATTACTTATTTGAGGAAGGAGCTGTAGTTGGTTAAGGCTTTTACCCACCGGCATCGTCGGACCACTGGTCATTCTCCTATTTCCCAGTCCACCCCCCCTTTTGTTTAGCTGGAACCTAAATAGGGGGAAAAGCGCAATCAAAGTTAGGTTACCGGACCATGCCCCCCGGGCCCAGCATAAGGAGCATTTTTTTTTTTTTTTTTTTTTTTTTTTTATATATAACTATATAACATATATTGCAAATAATCCCACACAGCTGGCCCTGCAACGCCGGAATACTCCATCTACAAATCTGTCTGTTCCTGCTCTTGAAACTATTATGGCATGGCACGGTAGCTCAGTGGCTAGCTGCAGCCCTGGGGTCCTGGGCCCAAATCCCGCCAAGGACACCATCCGCAAGGAGCCTGTACGTCTCCCCGTGACTGCGTGGGTCTACTCCGGGCACTCTGGCCTCCTCCCACACCCCAATAAACATACAGGTAGGGAATCCAGACCGTAAGCCCCAATGGGGACAGCGTCCCCAATCCATGCAAAGCACACGAAACTAAAAGTGAATTTATACCTTTTAGGATATTTATGTGGATGTAATTGTCCAGAAAATATTAGTGGGCATAATTATTATGCGAATAGCTAACCTTGCCGGTTTACCCATCTCACTTGTTTATTTTCGGTTACTACGGTAAGGAAAACCAATTAAAACATACGTAATTAACCAAAGAGGGAAAATCTAGTAAAAAAAAAAAAGGCTGAAAATTACTTCTCTAAAGAAGAGAAGCAATTTTAGAAAACAATCAAGCCATGCAAATGTACAGAAATATACTTCTCACATATCGATAAAAATATCTGTGACCAATATAGATCCCTTCTTTCAATTACAGCATTAAATAAGGGTGTATAACAGGGGGTTTAGATCCCGTGATCCCATCGTATTGTCACTAATCTATAAATCACTTGAAGGGTCAGTTAACAGGTGGCAACCAGATTATTACAAGGAATGGAGGCCGCCTCTATTAAAATAAGGTTGAAAAAGTAAGATATGTTTAATTTTGGAAAGACGTCTCAGCGGAGATCTCATTTGTACCTCTTCCGACAAGCCTACAAGCTGCCGTAACCCTCATTCTGATACAGCGCCGCACAATCGGCTCTGCCCTCATCTACTGTATCCTCACCCATCCCCTGTAGACTGTGAGCCTTCGCGGGCAGGGTCCTCTCTCCTCCTGTACCTGTCTGTGCCTTGTACGGTTTATGATTATTATACTGGTACGTATTGTGTAAAACCCCTTTCACATGTACAGCGCCATGAATTATATGGCGCTATAATAAATAATAATAATTTGTATAAATACCCGTGTGCTCAATATAAATAAACTGGCACCAGACTTAATCCTCAGAGATAGGGAAAGCTTCTTTACAGTTAGAGCAGGTAGATTGTGGAATGCTGTCTACAAGGGGTAAGAATGCTAGATACCATCACAGCTTTTACCAGAAACGGGGGAAGGGCGATTCCCTCCGCACCAATAACATTGTTTGTTATAAATAACTTAGTGACAACATGTAGAGCTGGGCGGGAAGCCTGTTACCTGTGACATCACGTTATCCTCCCTAGGGGGACTTATCCCACCCCGCATTCCCCATCAGGGTACTCACCTGGTGATTCAGGAAATGGCAAGACGACTGGATCTAGCTCTACCCACGTAACGCCTGCTACGACGACGCTCACACCGATCCAAGGGTTAAGATGACAGACTCCGGACATGGTGGCTACCCATGCCAAAGCTTGCTACCGTGACCCCTGCACATGACCGTACAACGCGATGGTCGGCACCGAACCCACCGCCGCCATAACATGCTGAAACCACTGTGTGACAACGGTGAGGGGCTGTTAACAGTCACCATTGTCATAATGTCAAATGGGGTGTGTTTTGGCCTGGGAGGGGGCTTGGTGTAGGTGTGGTATCAGCAGGAGGGAAACATGCCACCTGCTGACTGTTGCTTCTTACCCCTGTTCACTACCAGCCCCCCTCAATTTGAACATTGAAGTCCTAACAGAATCCCTTAACCCGCCCGCTCACTGGGAGACCCACATGGTCCCTGGTTCATTCCCAGGCTAGCCCCCTTGGCATTCCCGGGGCATACAAACGGAGGGGAGGGGAAGTTCAGTGCGTGTGGGATGGGGTGATTTGAACTCTTGCAGGTTAGTGCCTGCATACTACATTCCCCACTACAGTGCCTCCAACCTGCGCTGTGACAGGGACTGCACTGAGTCTGCACTTCAATTAGGCTGTGTGCGTAATTCATGCGTCGTGCGTCCCCTGCACAGTCTATGGAGACTGTGCAGAGGCCGTACGCATGTGGCATATTAGAACACAGCGATTCAGCTGCTGCCCGAATCGCTGTGTTCTAAGAAGTGACATGTCACTTCTTCCGTGCGCTCTGCCGGCAGCTCCTGCTCTGTCTATGGCAGGAGCTGCAGGCTGAGCGCACGCTCTCTGCCGGCACCATGCGCCTCAGAACAGAGCTTTTCAGCTGCGCTCTGAAGCGCACCTTTTAGGTGCCGTGCAGAGCGCACACAGCCCTACCCTGCTCCTCATCAGTACTGGCGGCGGTGGCTGGGCGGCGGGTGGGCGGGGCCAAAGACAAAAAGCGCGAAGCGCTCTTTTTCAAACTTAATGGCGGCTCAAGCTGACCAGCGGGCGGGTAGTTCCCTCAGAACGCCGCTCGCCGGCGCACATAGCTTGAGCCTCAGCATGGAGGGAGCCGCTCACAGCTAAAAGCGCCGTGAGCAGGACGCTTTCCTCCATGCTGATTTTAGGGGAGGATGGAGGGAGGGAGGGGGTAAAGGGTGTTTAAATAATGACGAGCACAAGCGGACCAGCGGGCGGGTAGTTCCCTTAGAACGCCGCGCTCACCGGCACACATCGCTTGTGCCTCAGCAGAGAGGGAGCCGCTCACAGCTAACAGTGCTGTGAGCTGAAACGCTTACCTCCCTGCTGATAGCTCTCATTCCGCATCCAGGAGCGGGTCCCTGTGTCCGGCTGCCCAAACAGGTCCGGGTCCTGCAGCCGAGAGGCTGGAAGCTGGGCAGCCCGATGATATGTATCCAGGAGGCGGGGCTTAGGCCAGTCACACCACAGGAGGCGGGGGCGGCAGGTCAGTGTCTTTCCAGGGGGGAGAACTCTATTTTAACATGCAGAGGGGCCAGCAGTCAGGGGGCAGCATCTCAAGTTTCTGGCTGCAGTGCCCCTCACACTCATGTAGCCCCAAATCATGACACTCCCAACACCATGCATGACTCTAGGTAGGAAACACTTGTCTTTGTACTCCTCACCTGGTTGCTGCCACACATGTGTGAACTAAATAATCAACTACAATAATAAATAACTGAACCAAATAAGTTTAGCTTTCTTCATCAGATCATAAAACATGGTTCCTGTAATCCATGTACTTAGTCTGCTTGTTTTCAGCAAACTGTTTGTGGGCTTTCCTGTGCATCAACTTTAGAAGAGGCTTCCTTCTGGCTTGACAGCTATACAGATCAATATGATACAGTGTGTAGCGTATGGCCTGAGCACTGACAGGCTTACCCGTTACTCCTGTAACCTCTGCAGAAATGCTGTCAGCTTTCATATGTCTATTTTGAAACGATAACCTCTGGATATGATGCTAAGCTTCTTTAGCTGACTATGGCGATGCCTGTTCTGAGAAGAACCTGTCTTGTTAAACCACTGTATGGTCTTCTTGACCACAGTGCTGCAGCTCAGTTTGAATATGTTGTCAATCTTCTAATAGCTTAGGGTCATCTCTATATAGAGCAACAATTCTGTTTTTCAGATCCGCAGGGATTTTTTTTGCCATGAGGCGCCATGTCGAAATTTCATTGACCAGTATGAGAGAGTGTGTGAGCGATAACACCAAATGTAACACACTTGCACTAATTTCACACCTGAGATTTTGCGACACTAATGAGTCACATGACAACAGGGATGGAAAATGGCTAATTGGGAACAATTCAGCCATTTTTACATAAAGGTGTACTCACTTTTATTGAAAGTGGTTTAGACATTAATAGCTGTGTGTTGAGTTATTTAGAGGATACACTAAATTTACACAGTTATACAAGTCATGTATTATATCAAGCTGTCATATCTTGTGTTGTCCCATGAAAAGATCTAATAAAATATTTTCAAAAATGTGAGGGGTGTACTCACTTTTGTGGTATACTGTATTTCATAACATTTTTTCAAAAATACATTATACATTTATATTTATATCTGTTTAAACCATTTAACATGATGAACTTTGACGTGTCATGTAGTTTTTTGGCTCCTATTTTTGTGATATACTGTATCAATAAAGTTTTGGCAAAGCCAAATACCAGGATGTATCAAAAAAATAGCATCATTATTTAAAGCATGACACATCAAAATGACACCACAATGTCAAAAACACGATAAAAATGCACGTTAAAAATTGTGAAGAAATTCTGCAATATCAAAAATTCACCAAAAGCTTATTGTGGAAACAGCCTTAGGGGCACTTTGCACACTACGACATCGCAAGTCGATGCTTGCGATGCCGTGCGCGATAGTCACCGCCCCTGTCGCAGATGCGATTTCATGGTGATAGCTGCCGTAGCGAACATTATCGCTACGGCAGCTTCACATCCACTCACCTGCCCTGCGATGTCGCTCTGGCCGGCGACCCGCCTCCTTATTAAGGGGGCGGGTCGTGCGGCGTCATAGCGACGTCACATGGCACGACGTAAACATCCCGCCTACCTCCTTCCTTCCGAATAGCCAGCGTGAGCCGCAGGACGCAGGTAAGGAGATATTCCACGCTCCTGCGACTTCACACACAGCGATGTGTGCTGCCGCAGGAACGAGGAACCACATCGTAACATCGGTATTTCCCAATTCATGGAAATGCCGGACCCTACACCGATGATACGATAACGACGCTTTTGCGCTCGTTAATCGTATCAAAAACGATTTACACACTACGATATCGACTGCGACGCCGGTTGTGCGTCACTTTCGATTTGACCCCTGCAGCTGCGATGTCGTAGTGTGCAAAGTGCCCCTTAGGGGTATGAGCACACATTAATTTTTTGCAGCTGACATTTCTGCACCAAGAACATTTCCATGGTGTTTAAAATGTGTGGTATTTCTACATTTTATTTATTTTTTTATGAATTTTTTTCAATTAATTTGAACGGGTGAAAAATGCTACAAAATCGCATTGACATTCTATAGATTTGAAACTGCTTCAAATCTGCAAGGAAAAATAAATCATCATGTGCAAGAGATGTCAGTAATCTCCTTAACGTTGCTGCCCTCTATTTGCTGTAAGTTATTCCTGAATTTTTGCAGATTTTTATCCCTCTCTTTGTTGTTTTTTTTATTTATATATCAGTGTAGGCAGTGCTTTTTTTATAAAAAAATATTTGCTGGTACGCATCTCTGAGGAGCAGGGTTGGATGCTATCAGGCGCCGACAGCCGACATTGAGGAGCGGGGGGCGGTGGTGCTGTTAGGCCGGTGCCAGTGGAGAGCGTGGACGATCCGATAATGTGAGCACAAGTATGAGAGTTGGATACTTGTGGCCACCTTCAGCACGTGACCACATCTATGTAAATCGGATACTTGCATGCAGTGTGCACGCTGTGAGCATTTAGAAGGCTGCAGTCACAGAGTGACACAAGGAGTGACTGCAGACTCATCACAAATTTGGACAACCCCTTTAATGCTCCTAATAACATAAATAAAAACATAGTAACCCTTAACTTGTCAGACGGCACAAGACAGCAGTCTCCTATTAAAATCAATGAGGTGGATGTGCAGTACCCGGCCGCGGACACCCTCAGAGGATGGAGCAGATCAAGAAATAAGCATTTCCGGCCACCTGCACCATAATCAGCTGCTCAGTGGTGGTCCCATTGCGCTCACATCAGAAGCAATGCGCAAGTGGGATCAAGGCCTAATGATAAGTCATTGTCAGTATCACAAATAAACATTTACATTCAGGTACCTTATAGATGATGTTGTCTCTAGTCATTTCTTTCTAGTCTTCATCTTGTCCTGACGCCATGATGACTTTTCACATTCACATCTCGTCTCTGCAGATTTCCATTTTCTCCGGGCTTCTGTAACACATCCCGACACGATGCCCCTAAAAGTAGCAGAATGATTATAATACTTCTACTTAAAAATATCTGCCCTACACTGTGCCCCAGAATAAATAATGGCCCCTCACAGTATTCTCTGCACAAAATATGACCCACACACTGTCCCTCTTATGGTACATGGCCTACATATTCCCTCTTTCCAAACTAAGCCTACTGTTTACAGTGTCCTTTACACTGTGTCCCCTTATACTGCCCAGTCTTTATACTGTGCCTTCATCACACTCCTCCTCCTTGCTATAACCTCACACTGTCCTTCCATTCTGCCCCCTCTCCATACCACCCTTCTCCACTACCTAGTCTTTATTCAGTTCCCCTCACATTCTTCTCATCCCTTACTGTCTGCTCACTACCTCCTGTGTGTCCATATACTTTTCCCCCTCACTCCCCATCCTGCCCACTTGCTCCTCATACCATGTCACTCTTTATTCTGTGTCCTCAAAATTTCTTTCCAGTTCACTCCACATCCTCTCTGTCCCCATGCATCACCCCTCATCCTCTCTGTCCTCATGCATCACCTCTCATCCTCTCTGTCCCCATGCATCACCCCTCATCCTCTCTGTCCCCAATGCATCACCTCTCATCCTCTCTGTCCCCATGCATCACCCCTCATCCTCTCTGTCCCCATGCATCACCCCTCGTCCTCTCTGTCCCCATGCATGAAACCTCATTCTCTCTGTCCCCATGCATCACCCTCATCCTCTGTCCCCATGCATCACCCCTCATCCTCTCTGTCCCCATGCATGAAACCTCATCCTCTCTCTCCCCATGCATGAAACCTTATCCTCTCTGTCCCCATGCATCACCCCTCATCCTCTGTCCCCATGCATCACCCCTCATCCTCTCTGTCCCCATACATCACCCCTCATCCTCTCTGTCCCCATACATCACCCCTCATCCTCTCTGTCCCCATGCATCACCCCTCATCTTCTCTGTCCCCATGCATCACCCCCTCATCCTCCCTCCCCATGCATGAAACCTCATCCTCTCTCTCCCCCATGCATGAAACCTCATCCTCTCTTTCCCCATGCATGAAACCTCCTCCTCTCTCCCCATACTGTGTCTAAAGATACTTCCCCCTCCCCATCCTCTCTTCCCACCATACTCTGTCCACAGATAGTTCCCTCCCCCACCCATACTGTGTATATACATATTGCCCCCTCCCCACCCTCTGTCCCCCCATAGTGTGTCCACAGATGGTTCCCATTTCCCACCTTCTGTCCCCCCCATAGTGTGTCCACAGATAGTTCCCTCCCCCACCCTCTCTCCCCCATTCTGTTTCATAAATACTCCCCTCTTACCCCATAATGTTCCTCCTCCATGTCTTCTTCAGCTCCACAGTGGAGCACTTATCAGCGTTTCTCTGCCACCTCCGTGCTGTGGCGCTGGCTTCCGGGTCAGCAGTCTGATCAGCTGACCTGATCACATGAAAGCCGTCGCGCTGACCCGGAAGTCAATGCCGGTGTCACCACTCCAATTGTCCTCGCGTCTGACAGATGCAAGGACAATTGAGCAGTGGGAGCTGCGCACTGCACTTTCTATGAGTGCGCCTGTCAACGTGACAGCCACACTCAGAGAATAGCGGCTCCCACCTGGCAGACTTCCACACTGCCACATCAGGCAGCCCGACAGCGCCCCGCCAGCTCCTCCATAGAGACGCCTCTGGCTTGTACCTCTACTCCACATGGCTAATTTGCATAGTTTACAAATTAGCCATGTGGACAGAGCCAGAGGCGTTGTTCAGATTTTCCGGTACGCCGAACCGGCGCATACCGCCTCAAAAAAAGCACTGAGTGTAGGGACCCACAAGCATAACGTGGGTTGTGGGCAACCGTATTCTGGCCTTAATACCATCTAATACCTCATATATACTTTATATATGTTTTTTGCACATAACATTTTATACAGGATGCAGCCAGGCCCCTTAATTTAGGCCTTGTATACTGAAGTCCCTGTCTCTGTATGGTGCACTTAGATAGTACTGGGCAGCCCGCCTAGTCGAATAGTATGGGCGTAACTAATAGGCTGTTGGCCAGATACTGTGCACCTACATGTATGAACGTCGCGCTATGCAAGCCATCTGTGAGCAATTTTATCATCTAGCAATCGCCCCATCCATCTATTGGACGTGTGTGCGTGATTTGCTTCTCTTGTACCTGTGATACCTCCACCTTATTGGGAGTCTTGCTGCATCATGCTAGTGCATTAGTTCCTTGGCCTGGCCAGGTTATAACTGCTGCCCTCTATTTGCTGTAAGTAATTAACGTTACTGGTTCCATAAAACGATGTGTCTGTAAAAAGCAACAAAAAAGCAATGTGCACAGTGAACAGGCCTTTAGAAAGCTCACAGATCATCAAAGTCTATGATAAATCTGACATATCTTTAGACTATTTGTTTACTTTGTGCAAAACATTTGTGCCAAATATTGAAGAATTTTTTTTATGCCCTTTCTTGTGCCACCCCCGGTAGACTTCTGATGTCATGGTGGTGAGACCGAGTGGCGATGTGGCCATAACGGGCACGTGCGACAGGCTTTTGTGATGGAGGTTAAAAATAATATTACAAAGGGGAAGAGAAAATAAAATAAATAAATAGTTTGTGATGCCAGTTGGGATGTTTGGCACTGCTGGAAGTCCCCAGGAGTTAGGTGGTGATGCGCAGTGCCAGAGGTTTATCCCCTCGCCCCTCAACTAGGGCTGGTTCCTGGGGATGTTGAGGTAAGGATGGTGCAGAAGAGAATAATTCACCAGAGAAAGGAAAGGGAGCTTTTGCCTTTTACTGAAGCTCTGCAGAACAATCCAGAACATTTCTTAAAGCATTCACAATGATGGTGATGGTGGTCTGACCTGCCCCAATGGGAGTTTGATTTCTCTGCTGTGTGGTGGTAATGTATTCCTCCTGCCGCTACTTCCCTTCCTGGGAAAAGGTGTCTTGAAATCCTGAGATTTTCAAGACACGAAAGCTCTGGAACTTTGATCGCTTCCAGCAAACAGATGACTTAAATCCTGAAGGAAAACTCACTGTTTTTTCCAGAAGTTTCCAGACTCCATCGCTAAGCTCCTGGGCAATTTCAGTGGAAAAGGCTTATAACAGTCTCTCAGCTTGCCACTGACCTTGAAAGTTCAGGTGGCCTAGGGACTGATACCCTATCAATTTGTAGCTTGCCACTCCAGAGGTTTCAACAGTTACCTCAGGACAAGCCGTCTCAATATTACACTCCTCTCGCAACTCCAACTTCCACCTTCTGAATTTACCTCACACTAAGCTCCTCTCCATTTAGGGAGCACACAAACCTTATCAGCTAAGGTGAACAGCCTCAGTAAGGGAGTGTGGGCGAATGTTTGTATGTAGTGAACAGCAGAGAAAACAAAATCTCATTAAAGCTGGCAATACATGTTATACATATTGAAATACACATGCAGCTAATCTTTGTGGTGATTCAGGCACAGGGCGCCACATTCTCACATGTTAGACCACCATATTTCAGTAATTCCCTTCTCAGAGTAGATGCAAAAAGTGTTTAATCACATTATAAATATGAAGAAATTCATGGAAGACAGTATATTAAATGTAAATGACATAGTATTTTAAAGTATTTAGCTTGATAAATCACCCCCCCATTGTTGTTGTTACAAGTAAAACCAAAATCACTTATTTAGTCATCCGTGCCCTGGTGCTCTGCTCTCAATATGCGGTTACAGAGTAGAGTAGGGGGACAAATGTCACTGTGCTCTACCCGCCATATTTATTTTCTTGTCTGTGCTAATATCCAGGGCTGGTCATACATCTTACAACACTAGATCAGCCATCACCGCCCCGCCCCCCATACACAGGTAAATCAGGTCAGTCAAGCTTGCATGTGTTTTCAATAGGTATAGAGGAATGACAAATGTTCATACTTCTAAAATCGGCTTAGCCCCAGAACAAAAATAGCAGGTATTGGAAATCCAATGTTTGTTTCTGTGGTCAGATAGTTGGACGTTACAGTAACCACTAAGGCCCTAATTCGTTAAGACTGGCATTTTGCGGAAGAACCCTGGCGAGGGCGTTACGCTCACAGAGGGCACAAGGGTATGTTCCATGTGTCTGGTCACCAGGGGGTATAATGGCCGTGCCGCCAAGAGACAGTGCATCTGCTTTTGGACAATTTTATGCCTCCCTCTATTCTATTGATAATTCCTGCACCAGACAGGCTATGAGGGATTGCTGCTCCCAGATACGGAACTATAAGTGCAGTTTGGGTATGAGGACGTGGCAGCATGGGAGAACCTATCACTGAGGCGGAACTCCTAAAGGCCATTGAAAACTCTCCGATCGGAAAAACCTCAGGACCAAATGGACTCCCTTTAGCTTATTATACAAAGATGGGTTCTTTAATAATCACCCCCTTCCTGCAGGCTTTTAACAATGTGGTCCTCTCCGCTGTGTCTCTGTTTCCTCGCGACTCATTGGTGGCAACTATAGCTGTAATACCCAAGGAGGGTAAGGACTTAACTCAGTGTGCTCAGTGTCCATCCTGAATACAGATCTGAAGCTGTTTGCAAGAATCTTGGCGGATCGGCTGTCCCCTTTGTTGGGGAAATTCATTCACCCTGATCAGGTTGGGTTTATGGGGGACAGAGAAGCGCAGGACAACACAACAAAGGCCCTGAATCTTATACATAAGGCCCACCTGGAGAAACTTCCTATGATGCTCCTCTCCACCAATGCCGAAAAGGGCCTTTGATAGGGTTAATTGGATGTTTATGTATGAGGTCTTACGGGCGGTGGGATTGGGTAGTTCCATGTTGAGATGGAAAGGCTTCCTATATATAATTCCCTCAGCGGCGGTCAGGGAGAATGGTTTTCTGTCTGACAGGTTTCCCATTGCTAACAGAATTAGACAGGAGTATCCCCTTTCTCCTTTGATATTCGTACTGATGCTAGAGCCCCTCTTATGCCATATCAGATGCAATGGCGATGTTTCTGTCCCCCGGGTTAAAAAAAACTAATTTAACACTGCAGCCTATGCGGAAGATCTTTTTATTTTTTTCTCACCAACCCCAGGGTATCCCTACGCAACCTGCTGCTGGAATTTGAAAAATACTCTGCCCTTTCCAATTTCAGAATAAATATGTCTAAGTCATAAGCCCTAAATGTGACTTATCACCCTGAATGGTTTAATCTCTTCGGTCATCGTTCAGTTTTAAATGGGCCGTTCAGTCCCTGAGATACTTGAGAATTCACTTGGTGGCTGACGCCAATCTTCTCTATAAATTGAACTTCCTCCCCCTTCTCTAGACCATCCATGAGGACTGTGCGAGGTGGACCAAAGGTCTGTTTATGTAGTTTGGGAGATGCAATATTTTTAGGATGAACGTACTCCCTTACATCCTATGTCAAAGAGGGGGGGAGCCAGCACTGCCCGAGAATGGTATGCAAACAATTTTTTTTTTTGTAAATATACAATTATTCCAACTGTACTATAATGCAAATTGAGATTTTTAGCAAATGATTGATCAATAATTTGATCCACCCCTGCCAACGTCAAGGCAAATCTCTATAGGGGGGTCCTACGCTATATTTAGATTTTCAATGTGCTATACGGCTAACTAATTAAATTAAAAGCAGAACCATATTATAAGCACACATATACCTGATTCATGTCAGAACTGCTCCCATGCATGCTAGCCTGTCTTTGCAGCATGGGAGCGGTTCTGATATGTATCAGGTATATGTGTGCTCTAATATGGTTCTGCTTTTAATTTAATTAGTTAGCCGTATGGCACATTGAAAATATAAATATAGGTAGGACCCCCCTATAGAGATTTGCCTTGATGTTGGCAGGGGCGGCTCAAATTATTGATCAATCATTTACTAAAAATCTCAATTTGCATCATAGTACAATTGGAATAATTGTGAATTTACACTAAAAAAATATTTTTTTGCATGCCATTCTCTGTCAGTGCTGGCTCCCCCCCTCTCTCTGTTCCCGTACATCCTATATATTCTCCAGGCTCTCACTATAAGGATACCTAACTACTTTTTTAAGGACTTGGCATCTCTTCAAACTAAATTAATTTGGGCTAATAAGCCAGCTTGGTTCTCTTGGTCTTTGCTGAGTAGGTCTAACAGGAGGGGGGGTTTGGGTATCCCAGACTTGAAGACCTACTATTGGGCCTCACATATGGTTAGAGTTATCGATTAATGTCGCCACTCCCTTGTGAAGCCCTGGGTATCATTGGAGCAAAGTTTCTCTGAGGTCCATTTCCCAGCCGCCCCTCGGATACCGAATTTACCTCTTTCCAGTTTGAGGCATCACCCTGTCATAGGGGCCACATTGGAGTGCAGCACTTTGCACTTGGTCCAACAACTGTTGCTCCCCTTGCCCTCTCCTCTCTTGTCCGTAATCGGGTCATTGGATTTCCCCCCTTGCCTTTCAGATCCGGTTTTTCGTCATTGGATTCTTGGGGGGAGATTCCAGGCTTGTCATTTGGAGGTTGAAGGGGATTGGCTTTCCCTGAGGACCATTGAGGAATGCTTCGTACGAGTTCCTCTGGGTGGATGGAGATCTAGACAACTTAGGCACTTTCTCAGCTCTCTCTCCCTGACTATGCACAATTTGCCGGCTGCCTCAATGAGTTTGAAAATCTTTCCTTAGGAGAGGGGGTGTTGGTTCACTCCCTCTCCTTGGTGTACGGGATGTTGGCCAATTCGGCAGATGCCCCCCCTCTTGGATACCCTACTGCAGTGGGAACGCGACCTGGGACTTTATCGGATGCGCCAAGGTGTAATGTCCTGCTGTTGGTGCGCAAAACCTCGATAAGCTCGAGGCTCCAGAAGTCTTCAAACTTTCAGTTTCTAACTTCTGGCAAGGTGGTACAGGGTCCCTTCTAGACTGCATGGGATGTTCCCTGGAGTGGACACCAGCTGCTGGAGATGCGGGGCAGAGGTGGGGGATTTTATACACATATTCTGGACCTGTCTGGCTTTGAGACGGTTTTGGGACGGAGTGGGTGAGGTGATCGGACATGGTACTACCCAGGGCCTGGGTCCAGAGTTGTTCTTGTTACAACTTTTGGAGACCCCAGTCTCTTTGTACAAAAAAATCATTATTGCGTTTCTTGGCGATGGCAGCTAGGTTGTGAATCCCCCTGAAATGGAAGTCTGGCGCTCCCTCCACTCTGGCCCCATCTAGATGCAAACCATTCATCAATTCCAAAAATAGACAGGCCAGAGTTAAATTTGCTGAAAAACAACTCATGAAGCCAGCTCAGTTCTGGAAAAGTATTCTATGGACAGATGAGACAAAGATCAACCTGTACCAGAATGATGGGAAGAAAAAAGTTTGGAGAAGAAAGGGAACGGCACATGATCCAAGGCACACCACATCCTCTGTAAAACATGGTGGAGGCAACGTGATGGCATGGGCATGCATGGCTTTCAATGGCACTGGGTCACTTGTGTTTATTGATGACATAACAGCAGACAAGAGTAGCCGGATGAATTCTGAAGTGTACCGAGATATACTTTCAGCCCAGATTCAGCCAAATGCCGCAATGTTGATCGGACGGCGCTTCATAGTACAGATGGACAATGACCCCAAGCATACAGCCAAAGCTACCCAGGAGTTCATGAGTGCAAAAAAGTGGAACATTCTGCAATGGCCAAGTCAATCACCAGATCTTAACCCAATTGAGCATGCATTTCACTTGCTCAAATCCAGACTTAAGATGGAAAGACCCACAAACAAGCAAGACCCGAAGGCTGCGGCTGTAAAGGCCTGGCAAAGCATTAAGAAGGAGGAAACCCAGCGTTTGGTGATGTCCATGGGTTCCAGACTTAAGGCAGTGATTGCCTCCAAAGGATTCGCAATAAAATATTGAAAATAAAAATATTTAGTTTGGGTTTGGTTTATTTGTCCAATTACTTTTGACCTCCTAAAATGTGGAGTGTTTGTAAAGAAATGTGTACAATTCCTACAATTTCTATCAGATATTTTTGTTCAAACCTTCAAATTAAACGTTACAATCTGCACTTGAATTCTGTTGTAGAGATTTCATTTCAAATCCAATGTGGTGGCATGCAGAGCCCAACTCGCGAAAATTGTGTCACTGTCCAAATATTTCTGGACCTAACTGTACTTACATCCTGCGAGCTCTCTCCATGCATATCTCCACCCCTTTCTCCCACGTTTCCTACAACTTTGAGCGGTGCAGGTTCTGCCGCTGCTGCTGCTGCTGCCGCCTCCTCTGTTGTATTTTCCTCCTAAAAAAAAAAAAAATTTTAAAAAAAATTTAATATTACCTGGAATAGGTCAGGGCTTGGTGTGCTGGATTCTGAGGACCATTCTCAAATAGATCTATTTTTTGGGAAATTAAAAATTAGCACAAACAACACAATAATTTAGAAAAGCGGTGATTAACACTAAAAGTATACTTACATGTTTGTCAAATTCAAAATTTTAAATGGCCACAAGGTTTTGAGCACGTAGTAAAGATTCTCACAGGTGTTGCTTAATTTTTTCTTTGATGTAACCTATATTTTGGGAATTAAAAAAAAGGTAAAAAAAAAGGAAAATAAAGGGGGGGGGGGTGAGGCGTTTTGGTGGGGTCGGTTTGATGGTGAGGGTGTGGTGTGGTTAAATTATAAAAAAATTAAAAAAAAAAATGAATTTTTAAAAAAAATTTACATCAAAAAAAAAATTTAAGCCAGTGACAGTAACTGGCATATTCTACCTTCAAAAAAACCCCCCTATGTTTAGTTATTTCGGTCTTCCACCGCAAAATAAAGTTTAAATTGCATCTCTTAACCTAAACCAATAAACATAGGCTAAACAAGAGATAAAATGATGTAAAATAATGCAACAAACACTGCTTTTGCAAAATTTTATTTGTATTTTTTCTTTTTTTTTTTTTAAAAGGTATATGAACTCTTTATTGATCACAAGAAAAAGCAATACAAAGAGGTGCTGAGGCTGAGGGTGGTGGGGGGGGGTGCTGGGGCTGAGGGTGGTGGTGGGGTTGCTGGGGCTGAGGGTGGTGGTGGGGTGCTGGGGATGAGGGTGGTGGGGGGGGGTTCTGGGGCTGAGGGTGGTGGGGGGGCTGGGGATGAGGGTGGTGGGGGGGGGCTGGGGATGAGGGTGGTGGGGGGGCTGGGGATGAGGGTGGTGGGGGGGGCTGGGGATGGGGGGGGGGGCTGGGGATGAGGGGGGGAGGGGCTGGGGCTGGTGGGGGGTGCTGGGGCTGGTGGGGTTCAGGAAGGTTGTCTTTTCTCACCAATGGAATCCCGGGCTCCAGGCAGGCAGGCAGGGCTCTAGGCAGGCAGGGCTCCAGGCAGGCAGGCAGGGCTCCAGGCAGGCAGGCAGGCAGGGCTCCAGGCAGGCAGGCAGGGCTTCAGGCAGGCAGGCAGGCAGGGCTCCAAACAGGCAGGCAGGCAGGGCTCCAAACAGGCAGGCAGGCAGGGCTCCAGGAGTGATGATCTTGACACCTTCTCTGAGATGTATTTATACCCAATCACTAATTGGTAGCAAACAAGATAATTGCTAGAGCAAACTAACCATGTAGGATTCCGTTAACGGATTCCGCTTCTTAACGCAGAGCGCAGGAATCCGGTAACATAGGACAACATTAGACACCTTGACAGATTCCAACGGAATCCGTCATGGTGCGCTATTTTAACGCTCAAAAAACGTTACATGCTGCGTTCAATCCGCTAGACGCAGCATCAAAATAACGACGCTGCGTCGTCCAGTGGATGCAACGCAGACACTTGCGTTAACGTGCGTCGTCCATACAACTCTATGGAGAATAGCGCAGTGCGTTAACGGACTGCGCTATTCTCCATAGTGACGGAATGCGCTGAACGCAAGTGGGAAACTAGCCTCAGGTAAAGATGACGTTTACTGCTTGAACTCATCATCTGGACAAGGAAATGTAAGAGGATACAGTGTGAAGAGAAGGGTGGATAGGTGCGAACACAGTGTGAAGCAGGAGGAGATGAGGACAGAATATGAAGAGTAAAGGGGATATTTGAGGACACAGTATGAGGAGCGAAGGAGGAATATACAAGGACACAGTATGAGAAGGAAGGGGGGATGAATGCGGAAGCATTATGGGGAGTGGGTGTGATGTGTGAGGAGACAGTATGGAGAGCGAATGGATAAATATCTGAGGAGACAATAAGTTTAGCAGAGGGGAAGTGTGAGGAGATATTATGATGGATGGGTAAATGTGTGACAGGACTATTGAGGGAAGTAGAGTGAGAAGACAGTATGGGTGAAGAAAAGTGTAAAGGGACACAGAATAGAAACTAGGCAGTGTGTGTGTGTGGTGGGGGGCATTATAGAGAGGGGGACAGCATGGATGGACAGTATGAGTGCACAGCAAAGAGGGCACAGTATGCTAGAGAGGGGGAGTACGATAAGAGGCAAAGTGTCGAGACTGACAGTTTAGGGGAATACAGTGTGAGAGGACAGTGTGAAGAGGGGGCCCAGTATGGAAAGAAGAGGGGGATGTTGGGGTCATATTTTGAGCAGAGAATATAGTGAGGGGCAATTATTTATTCAGTGGCACAGTGTAGGGCATATATTTTTATTCAGGAGCATTATAATCATGCTGCTATTTTGTAGGGTTGATAGACGTGAGTAGAGTAGAGAAGAGCTATGGATGTGAAAACTCATCATGGCATGTGGACAAGATGAAGAAAAGAAAAAGAATGACTATGATTAAAAAGATGTTATATATAAGGTACCTGAATATAAATGTTTATTTGTGATACTGACAGCGTCTCATCAGCACTGTTGTTCCTGAAAGGTCTGTAGTCTGATGTAAGCTGTTAACAAAAACTCCCTGCATCTCTTTACCATTGTTAAGAACATACTAATAGTTGTATGTTCATGGAATACAAATGTATATGGGTCTGACCTGACATTACAATTAATGTACCATGTATACTGATGGTTCTGGTGCTTAAACTAATGTACAAATTGGGGTCCTGTGGAAGTATTAATGTACGGATGATGGCTATGGTGATTTATTAATGTACTAATAATGGTCATGGTGATGTATTCATGTACTCATGGTGGTTCTGGTGATGTATTTATGTTCTGTTGGCAGTTTTTGTGATGTATTCCTGTAATAATGAAGGTTGTGGTGCTCTTTTTCTATACAAATGGTGTGGTGATGCACTTTTGTACTGATTGGGATTCTGTTGACATATTTTTGTGCTGTTATTGGTTCTGACCCTGTACACATGTAACAATCCATAACTTGTAAGATTACGTGATAAATGGCTATGTTTAATAAAGTGTTGTGCAATCTGATAAGTTGAAGGGGTATTCCCATCTCCAACATCCTATCCCAATATGTAGTAGGTGTAATAATAATATTATTAGCAAATACTTCCAATTAGAAATGTAGTATAGTTCTATAGACTAGCTATGTCACCTACCTCATGTGCAGAGCATTACAGTATCCATAGTTATGACCAATAGCAAATAACTTTCATTATATAAGTGTTTGTAACCATGGATGCCAAAGCTACTGCAATGCCCTGCATATGAGGTATGCAACATAGAAATATACTATATTTCTAGTTGTATGTTTTTGCTAATATTATTACAATTACTAAATATTGGCATAGGATCTTGGAGATGTGAAAACTCATTAAGGGTTACTATGTTTCAATTTCTGTTAGGAGCATTAAAAGGGTTACTAAATTTGTGAAGAAAGTTTACATTCACTTTGTGTGACTGCAGACTTCTGAATTCTCATGGCGTGTGCACACTGCACGCTGTGAAGATTCTCTAGTGCTGGTGATGAGAGGGGACGTCACGAAACTGCAAATATGAGATATGCATACATGCTGCCAGTCACGTGCTGAATAGGTATGCATGGCTTCACTCAATACAAGTGAATTGAGTGAGGCATGACATGTTTAGTCAGAATATGGCTGGAAGCATGCAAATCGCATACTTGTGCTCATATGACCGTTCACGCTTTCATGGGAGAACCTAAAAGTGTGCAGTTTGCGCTGTGAGAATTCAGACCTCTGAAGTCACATAGAGTGACTGCAGACTTTTATCATAAACCTGGGCAAGCCCTTCAATTATAACATTAACTACTGCAGCATGCACAATTTTAACAGCATGTAACATACCAACTGTCAGGATTCAGATCTGCACACTGGTTCTAGCAGTCGTCACATGGTCACTCCCCTTATATGCAATTTTCCTACTTACAATCAAGTGATAACTGGCTTTTTGTCCTTCTTACTTCAGTTTTTTCAGAATTGGGAAGAGCAAATAGTCGGCACATGACTGTAAGCAAATTTCATAAAACTTGGTGGTCAGCTTAAACCACCTAAAGGGAGGGGAGCGCCAAACTGAATTCTTGTCCTGGTGCTGGAAAACCTAAATGCGCCTGTGCATTAGAAGAGTGTAGAAAGAAATTGTCAAGGGTAGAAAACCCAGATTTAAAGCACCAGAATTCTGTTTTAAAGCCTTAATTTACAATCTTCGACATCTCTGCATGATATTAGTGGAATAACATTGCAGTTAAAAGGATTGCTCAGATGAAACATATTAGGGAATTATTTATTCTCTTCTCAAAAATAGTCTTTGCAGTTGCTTCAAAGGTTTAACCTTATGTTGATTTAATATACTATCATCTATGACAAGCTCCATTTTTTCTGTTTGCTAATATCTACACATCTATACTCATTGAAAAAGAGCACTTGCATAGATTCCTATATATATAATAGCGGAGGTCATACTAGGGTCCTGGTGCCCATGGTAGGTAGAGAAACCGATTACAGATTATGCACTGGAGCTCATGCGTTTTACATTATGCCTATGGATAAAGCAGTATAAATTAATTCCCTAAATTATGAAATGCAGAGAATTTAGGCATTTTGCCCTCCTGAATATATATCATTAACATCTTTCTCCAGAATTCTCCCAAGAAAGAACCTAAGGCATTCTACAAGAAAGTAGCATATTGTTTTCCAGAGATAACATTACTCCCATGCCCCCTTCATCTCACAATGTACGTGCACTACATTTCAGACTCATAAATTGTATTAGCTTGTTGTTAAATAGCCCCAGCGGCAGAGATAAGCAATAACTCATACAGTATAAATCTGTTAGCATGTGAATGAGTACCTAGCTGGTAATTTACCAATTAGCATATACAGCATTAAAATTAATGTGACATATCAATGCAGCAAAGACCCATGGATAAATAAAGGTGAATGTGGGAGCATGTTTTCGTTATAGCATTTTGCCCTAATTAAGGTACATTTTCATCAGAGATAATGAATCGTAAACTACAGCAGCAGTTACATTTTTTTGCAGCAATGACAAACAAGGTCAGATAAATCTTACCAATACTTACATCACTTTGTTAATGGAATATTAGAATACATTATGTTCAAATCTCAGCAATCTCTCTGGCATGCAATGATATATAAGAATTACAGAAAGTAATCATTTGCTTCAAAATTTTAATGCATGCCAGATCATAATTAGTGATGAGCGAGCACTACCATGCTCAGGTGCCCGGTACTCGTAATGACTAGTGATGGTCGAGCACTACCATGCTCGAGTGCTCTATACTCATAACAACTAGTGATGGACAAGCACTACCATGCTTGGGTGCTCTGTATTCGTAACAACTAGTGATGAGCGAGCACTACCATTATCAGCTGCTCGGTAGTCATAACAACTAGCAATGTGTGAGCACTAACATGCTCGGGTGATTGGTACTTGTAATGAGTAGTGATGAGAAAGCACTGTCATGCTCAGGTGCCCGGTACCTCGTAACAACTAGCGATGGGTGAAAACTAACATGCTCAGGTGCTCTGTACTTGTAATAACTAGTCATCAGTGAGCACTACCATGCTCAGGTCCTCGGTACTCGTAACGACTAGTGATGAGTGAGCACTACCATGCTCGAGAGCTCAGTACTCATAACAACAATGACAAACAAGGTCAGATAATTGTTACCAATACTAATATCTGTCAGGGCCAGGAGGACTGGTGGGCCCAGGAGGTGGATCCACTGGACCATGCACCCCACCGGAGGGCAGGGTACACGGCAGCCAGAGCACTGGCGTGGCAGGGACAGGTATAACCAGGTCACCAGGGTCACGGAGTTCTTAAGGACAATACAGGAAACAGGCACAGGTACCAGGTAGCAAAGACAAACAGTACTCCAGGTAACAGGACACAGTACAAGGGGACCTGAGCACCTAGCTCAAAAGACAAGCTTCAGGACACGTTGATCAGGCCCCGCCCACATGGAAAGGCCAGTCTTATATACCCAGCACAGCCTCATGTCATTTCCTGCTGCAGGTGTGCTGGGCCTATAAGACCAGGAGAGTGGGCGCGGCCTGGTCCTATACAGAACCATGTGGCTAAGACTCAGAGTCAGACTCATAAGACCAGGATAATCAGCAAGAGAACAAGAGTAAAGTGCAAAAATATGTAATTTTTATTAAATACACAACAAGAAAATATGTAGTTAAAATGGTACACTACCAAAAAATCTTAGGGATACATACACATTAGACCCAAACAAGTTCATAGTAGCTTATCTAGTTGATCAAAAGTTTATATGTAACATCTATGTTAAATAGCGGCTAACAGATTGGGAGGGTCTAATATGAAGTGTGGGTAAATCAAAAAGGGGCTGCTTTAAGAGTTGTAGTACACAAGTCAAATCAAACCATGATTCCCCACCATGTATTGGTAGGAAATCATGGTGATCATGCTGGAAGCACCGTGGGGAGGTAAATATTGGTACTAGACCAATAGGAATAGCATCAAATAACTATACAACACAAGTGTGCAGGCTAAGGGGATTCTCTTACCTAAAGTGCTGAAGTGCAGTATAAGTACAAAAGAAGGTACGATGTGACCAGCAAGGAATAAAGCAGTCCCAATGAAAGTAGAAAGGTCTCCCTATAGATGGCCAAAGGTCTCCATCCGACGCGCGTTTCGCGAGGATTCTATAGCTTTATCAAGGTGGGGAACCAAGGTAGTGATTCCAAGACCTGTATGCCTCTTATATACCCCTCCTAAAGTGGAATCAAACAGCTGTGTGGCTGGGAGTGACGTGGAAACCGGAAGTGACCTATGTTATCTTACCAACGAGCGTTTATTAGCAACGTACATCAAAGTGGTCAAAATGTATTAAACATACTCATCAATAGTGCATCTAAGCCGATCGCTGTTCGGCCGCTAGGTTTTTAAACCCAGATACCATAAACTGGGTAAGCAATGTTGCTATCAAAGCCACGGCCCGGTTTGCGTGGTAACTAAGGACGCACTTCCTGATGATAACAGGAAGTCGTCATAGGTCCCTGAATTAACATCTCCCTATCGCCGAATGAGTGATATACAGTTCAACCAATGGCAGTCCAGATTGAAATTTATACAGGTACTCACACCCGACAGAGAGGTCCCACGTGACCGCTGTGGACGCGTCAGCCCCACAGGCACGCCCCACCATTCTCGATCGGCTTAAATATAACCAAAGGACCGCAGTGTTTCTCATCACATATCAGGCCAGATACAACGGACTAAGAGGGCAGGGTTACTATCGAAACCACAGCCCGATTGGCGTGGTAACCAAGGACGCAATTCCTAAATGAGACCGGAAGTCGTCATAAGACCCAGAATACACTTCTCCCGATCGTCAAATGAGTGCTATGCAGTTCAACCAATAGTGGTCCAGGTAGGAGCTATTATCGGCCGTCATGCCTGACAGGAAGGTCCCACGTGATTACTGGGGACGCGTCAACCCCATAACCACGCCCCACCATTCCTAATCGGGTTAGACAGAGCCAAAAAGACCAAGTACACCCTATTACGTGTTGAGCCCTGTCCACACCAGCCCACCTGATCCGAGGGACGCGTACCCCCGGAAACAGAGTGAGCATGTGTGTCGGACAGGTGCCGAAAACGCCAGGGAAAACTGATATAAGCATAGCATTAAGGTAGTCCGAAACGTACACCACAATATTGTTACCCGGATTATACAGTTTAAAAAATGTAGATCAAAAGATATGACCAATTATACACTTACAATATTAGAGAATATTTGGACCACTGCCGATCACTCAGGCAGATAGTACCACATAGAAAGAAAAGTCCAATGGAGGAATGATACAATTATAATCAATAGAGGGACCACTTGGGGACGCACAGGTAATTCTTCAAATTTTCTGAATCCAAACCACACAAGAGACCACAGGGACTTGAAGATCGTATAATTCACGCAATGGAGGGATAGAAAGATGATTCTTCAGGTTTCCTAAATGTGACACGTCCGGCAGAGATCCAAGTCGTGCGCAAGCCAAAAAAACGGAGAGTCACACAGACAGCACAAAGGAGGGATAGATCTAAAAGATAATATATCAGCAATTAATAGCAGGTCAGAGATCAATACAAAAATGAACCAAACATTGCTCATAGTAGTGCAAGGATGAAAAATGAAGATGACAAAACAATTAAAAAAACACTCAAAAACAAACAGACAATTAAGTTAAAAAGGGAACTATAAAAAAGGAGAAAAGAGAAAGAGATTAGGACAAACTGATGGTGTCAAGTTATAGGAAGGACACAAAGCTGATGTTCTCATTAAGCCCATTCGGGGCCAGGGTGTCCAAAGTGGAGATCCATCGGGCCTCGACCTGAGCCAGTTGCTTTTTCAGATCACCACCGCGAGATCCACCACGAACGTGGTCAATACCCCGTATCTTAAGTCCAGACGGGTTGCTCCCATGGAATTTGTGAAAATGCCTAGGGAGTGTTTTCAGCGTGGTAGGATCAATAGCATCCCTAGCGGCACTGATATCCCGCACATGCTCCCTCGTGCGTACCCTCAACTCACGTGAAGTGAGGCCGATATACACGAGGGAGCATGGGCACGTGGCATAATAAATAACGTGTGTAGTAGCACACGTAATATGGCACCGGATGTTGAACGTCCTAGTGCCATTAGATGACATAAATGAGGAGGTACGGATGATATTCTGGCAGGCCAAACATCGACCACATGGGAAACACCCAACCAAGGGTACTGAAAGGGTTGGAAATAGGTGGTATATAATGGCTCCTTACCAGAATATCTCGAAGATTTTTAGAACGACGAGCCATCATGAGAGGACCAGAGGGGAGGACATCTGCCAGGACAGGATCTGATCGAAGAATAGGCCAGTGTCTACTTACAATTTCTCGCATGGTCTGCCAATGGCTGTTGTAGGTGCCTATGAAACGAATAGGAGGGTCAGATTTTTGAGACTTAGGATATATTGAAGTAATTGCTGACGGGGAGTCCGCTTAGCGCGTAAATACCCCTTCCGAATACAGCGATTGCTGTACCCTCGGTCCCTGAATCGACATCTGAGGTCGGCCGACTGTGACTCAAATGTATCATTGGAGGAACAAATCCGCCTCATTCTCAAGAACTGGCCAGTCGGGATGGCGCGTATTGTAGAAGGTGTATGGGCAGATGAGGCATGCAGCAGGGCATTGACTGAAGTGGATTTACGATGGACACTAGTCTGAATCACCGACATAGGGTCCACCTCGATGTTAATATCCAAAAAGTCAATGCACCTGCTGCTATGCTTGTAAGTTAATTTGATATTGAAATTATTAGTATTCAAATGCCCCATGAATTCGTCGAGCTGCTCCACTGTGCCCTGCCAAAAAAACAAAACGTCATCAATATATCTGAGCCAGCACTGCACATGGGAGCTAAGTCCAGTGCCACCCTCGCCAAATACCAACCTCTCCCACATGCCGAGGAAGAGGTTGGCATACACGGGGGCACAGGCCGCCCCCATGGCAGTGCCGCGCTGCTGCAGATAAAATTGGTCCTTGAAAATAAAAAAATTATGTGTAAGGGCAAAGTGGAGCAGCTCAAGGATAAATTTGTTAAGTTCGCCATCCCGACTGCCCATCTCCAGAAAAAGGCGGGTAGCCTCCAACCCATCAAGATGGGAGATACAGGTGTACAGGCTCTCCACATCAGCTGTAACAATCAACATGTTGTGATCCATAAAGATGCCATCGATCCGCCGGAGCACATCAGTCGTGTCACGGACATAGGAGGGCAAGGTTTCTACCAGAGGTTTCAGATGGTAATCAATGAATTTACAGATGGGATCACACAAGCCTCCTATGCCGGACACGATGGGGCGCCCCGGGGGGCAGAGGGCATCTTTATGGATTTTAGGCAACAAATAAAAAGTAGGTATCTTAGGATATTTGGTGGAGAGCCCGCACACCATTTTGTTAGTAATTATACCGACCTCAGATGCCGACTCAAGGATTTTGGAAAGGCCAAGCGAGAAGGACTGCACAGGATTATATGGTAACTTAGAGTAGGTTTTCCTGTCACGCAACTGCCTAAAGGCCTCCTTCTCATAATTTTCCACTGCCCAGATCACAATGTTGCCCCCCTTGTCAGCTGGTTTTATGACTATATCTGATATGTTATTTAACTCATTTAGTGCTAGTCTCTGTCTATGAGTGAGATTATCACGCCGTCTTCGCGATGGAATTTGTTTAAGGTCATTAGACACTAGACGGGTGAAAATCTCAATAGCAGGACAAAGGGACAAGGGGGGAAACTTGGTAGATCTGGGCAGTAGTGACCTGGGAAACACACCTGTTGTGGCACTGGACTGTTCCTCAAGCAGGTCCTCTAAAACCTGTAGAGCCTCCTTCTCCGCAGGACTATCCAATCCCGTGTTGTCCCGTCTGTGGTGAAGCTTCTTAAGTATCAGCTTACGTGCAAAAAGATGGGTATCCTTTAAGGCTGTAAAAAAATCAAAATTGTTGACAGGGGAGAAGGTTAGACCCCTTGATAATACCTCCAACTGATCATTAGAGAGTACATGTGTGGAGAGGTTAATCACCTGGAGTCTATTCCTTCCCCCCTGTCTAGTAGCCTGTTGCTTGTTGCCGGTAGTTTTTACTCGGGCACCGACACTTGATTCGACCTCGTTACCACCGCCCGAAGCCTCCAATGAATCGCCAAGCGAGGTGCGGGATGACAAGGAAGCAGAGCGACCACGAGAGATAGTTCTACCTCGGGGACCTGTTCTGGATCTGATCTGCCATCTATATGCTGTAGAACTGGCATAATCACCCAAATCTCTGTTAAACTTTTTTAATTTTTGACCGCAGATCTCTTTCTCCAATTTGGACAATTCCTTTTCAATTTCAGCCTCCATCCCAGTAACAACATCAGCTGTGCATTTGCTCTTAATAGTTCTCTCAAGCTCCTCTAATTCAACCTCCATAGTGGAGAGAGTTGTTGTGTTGTAATCCCTCAACAGAGACAGGAATCCCAAGGAGATTGGGATAATTGGTCATATCTTTTGATCTACATTTTTTAAACTGTATAATCCGGGTAACAATATTGTGGTGTACGTTTTGGACTACCTTAATTGCTATGCTTATATCAGTTTTCCCTGGCGTTTTCGGCACCTGTCCGACACACATGCTCACTCTGTTTCCAGGGGTACGCGTCCCTCGGATCAGGTGGGCTGGTGTGGACAGGGCTCAACACGTAATAGGGTGTACTTGGTCTTTTTGGCTCTGTCTAACTCGATTAGGAATGGTGGGGCGTGGTTATGGGGTTGACGCGTCCCCAGTAATCACGTGGGACCTTCCTGTCAGGCATGACGGCCGATAATAGCTCCTACCTGGACCACTATTGGTTGAACTGCATAGCACTCATTTGACGATCGGGAGAAGTGTATTCTGGGTCTTATGACGACTTCCGGTCTCATTTAGGAATTGCGTCCTTGGTTACCACGCCAATCGGGCTGTGGTTTCGATAGTAACCCTGCCCTCTTAGTCCGTTGTATCTGGCCTGATATGTGATGAGAAACACTGCGGTCCTTTGGTTATATTTAAGCCGATCGAGAATGGTGGGGCGTGCCTGTGGGGCTGACGCGTCCACAGCGGTCACGTGGGACCTCTCTGTCGGGTGTGAGTACCTGTATAAATTTCAATCTGGACTGCCATTGGTTGAACTGTATATCACTCATTCGGCGATAGGGAGATGTTAATTCAGGGACCTATGACGACTTCCTGTTATCATCAGGAAGTGCGTCCTTAGTTACCACGCAAACCGGGCCGTGGCTTTGATAGCAACATTGCTTACCCAGTTTATGGTATCTGGGTTTAAAAACCTAGCGGCCGAACAGCGATCGGCTTAGATGCACTATTGATGAGTATGTTTAATACATTTTGACCACTTTGATGTACGTTGCTAATAAACGCTCGTTGGTAAGATAACATAGGTCACTTCCGGTTTCCACGTCACTCCCAGCCACACAGCTGTTTGATTCCACTTTAGGAGGGGTATATAAGAGGCATACAGGTCTTGGGATCACTACCTTGGTTCCCCACCTTGATAAAGCTATAGAATCCTCGCGAAACGCGCGTCGAATGGAGACCTTTGGCCATCTATAGGGAGACCTTTCTACTTTCATTGGGACTGCTTTATTCCTTGCTGGTCACATCGGACCTTCTTTTGTACTTATACTGCACTTCAGCACTTTAGGTAAGAGAATCCCCTTACCCTGCACACTTGTGTTGTATGGTTATTTGATGCTATTCCTATTGGTCTAGTACCAATATTTACCTCCCCACGGTGCTTCCAGCATGATCACCATGATTTCCTACCAATACATGGTGGGGAATCATGGTTTGATTTGACTTGTGTACTACAACTCTTAAAGCAACCCCTTTTTGATTTACCCACACTTCATATTAGACCCTCCCAATCTGTTAGCCGCTATTTAACATAGATGTTACATATAAACTTTTGATCAACTAGATAGGCTACTATGAACTTGTTTGGGTCTAATGTGTATGTATCCCTAAGATTTTTTGGTAGTGTACCATTTTAACTACATATTTTCTTGTTGTGTATTTAATAAAAATTACATATATTTGCACTTTACTCTTGTTCTCTTGCTGATTATCCTCATTATGAGTAGTGCTGGCACCCTCCCTGCCTCACTTCGGTAGGCTTGGTGCTTACATTTAATGGCTCTTTTTGTGAGTTATGTGTTGTTCATAAGACCAGGAGCAGGACACAGGAGAGCACGAGCGGGAGCGGCAGCCATGACCGGAGGACACGTGGACTGGATCAGTGGTTAAGGAGCAGTACAATGACGGTGAGGCCGGATCAGTGGGTACGGAGCGGTGCCGGGATGGTGCGACCGGATCAGCGGGTAAGGAGCGGTGCTGAAGCATCCGGAGCGTGACAGTACCCCCCCCTCTATGCCCCCCCCTCCGTGCACAGTACCCCAGGGGCACCCCGGATCGAGTCACCGGACCAGGAACCAAGGCAAAGGCGGGGAAGGACCACTGACCCCGTGGCGCCTTCTTGTCCGCACGACGCTTAGCCGACGATCTACCAGTAGTGGCAACGGGGGCAACGGGAAGCGGAGGACAGACAGAAGTAGGACCGGGGTCGTGGACGACCGGATCGGGCGTTTCAGACCGGGTACAGGACATTGTCTCATCCTCAGTAGCCGGGGACATCGAAGTCTCAATAGCCAGGGATGGTGGAACGACGCTAGACTGCGTCTTCTCTTCAGGACCCGGTGGTACCAAAGGCTCAAGTACCAGGAGCTGTGGTACAACACTGGACTGCGTCGTTTCGTCTTCTTCTTGCGACATGACAGGGTCAGGTGCCAGGGGCTGAGGAACGGGCTGTAGACAGTTATCATGGCACGGGGGACTCCAGCGAGTGATTGCGCCAGAGCGCCAACTGATGTCAGGGTCATGGAGTTGTAGCCAGGGCAGACCCAGCAGGAGCTCAGGAGCCATTCTTGGGATGACATAGAAGGCAATGGTCTCAGTATGCAAAGTGCCAACCTGGAGTCTCACGGGTTCAGTGGTATACCGGACAGGTTCGTATAGTGGTTTACCATCCACTGAGGCGAACCAAAGGGGCTTGGCAAGCGGGATCACCGGTACCTGGTATCGGTTCACTGCAGACTGGTGTATGAAATTACCCGCTGCCCCAGAATCGATGTGGGCCTCTGCTGTGAACCTGATCTTCTCCGTCGTCACCTGGACAGTCTGCGTAACTGGAACGGAGGGGATTCCGGTGCCAAGGGTGGCGGTTCCCACCATCCCTTGGACTCTGGGTCTTCCTGGTCTCTCAGGGCATGAGCGGAGCAGATGTGAACCGCTTCCACAATAGAAACACAGGCCCTGGGCGAGTCGCTCTGCACGGCGTTGCTCAGCTTGGCTCAGTCGGTCAATTTGCATTGGTTCAGGAGTAGAATCGCAGAACGGCAGTGGCGGGGGAATGGTAGACCTCTGCGGAACGGAGATGTGACGGATTGGTCGCTTTTCCCGGGATACTTCCTTGGTTCGCTCTTGGAAACGGAGGTCAATCCGGGTGGCTAGGGATATCAGAGCGTCCAAAGTACGGGGAACGTCACGACCGGCTAATTCGTCCTTAATGCGGCCCGACAGGCCCTCCCAAAAGGCTGCCGTCAATGCCTCGTTGTTCCAGCCTAGCTCGGAGGCAAGCGTGCGGAACTGGATGGCGTACTGGCCCACCGTCAGGGTTCCTTGGCGTAGCCGGAGGAGCGAGGAGGTAACCACGGTGGTGCGTCCCGGATCATCAAAGGTATCATGGAAGGCCTGCAGGAATTCCAGGAGGTCGGTGGTCACTGGGTCCTCATTTTCCCACAAAGGATTCATCCAGGCCAATGCTTCGCCTTCCAGATGGGACATTAGAAAGGCCACCTTAGCTTGGTCTGAAACAAACAAATGGGGAAGCAACTTGAAATGCAGGGAGCACTGGTTCAAGACGCCTCTGCAGGTCTTGGGATCCCCCGCATAGCAAGGCGGAGCAGCGAGGCAGAGTTGCGACGCCAAGGGGATAACAGGTTCGGTCTTAGACGCTGTCTGCTGCGTCGACGGAGACAAGGCGGCGGTCTGTAGCGTGTACAACCGGTGGTCCACAGACGTCAGGAACTTCAGTATGCGGTGTAAGGTGTCACGCTGTTGCACCAGTTCCTGGCGTAGTTCAGCCAGCTCAGACGTTTGTGCTCCAGCGGGATCCATGGCCTGATCAATCTGTCAGGGCCGGGAGGACTGGTGGGCCCAGTAGGTGGATCCACTGGACCATGCACCCCACCGGAGGGCACGGTACACGGCAGCCGGAGCACTGGCATGGCAGGGACAGGTATAACCAGGTCACCAGGGTCACGGAGTTCTTTAGGACAATACAGGAAACAGGCACAGGTACCAGGTAGCAAAGACAAACAGTACTCCAGGTAACAGGACACAGCACAAGGGGACCTGAGCACCTAGCTCAAAAGACAAGCTTCAAGACACGTTGATCAGGCCCCGCCCACATGGAAAGGCCAGTCTTATATACCCAGCACAGCCTCATGTCATTTCCTGCTGCAGGTGTGCTGGGCCTATAAGACCAGGAGAGTGGGCGCGGCCTGGTCCTATACAGAACCATGTGGCTAAGACTCAGTGTCAGACTCATAAGACCAGGAGCAGGACACAGGAGAGCACTAGCGGGAGCGGCAGCCATGACCGGAGGACACGTGGACTGGATCAGTGGTTAAGGAGCAGTACAATGACGGTGAGGCCGGATCAGTGGGTACGGAGCGGTGCCGGGATGGTGCGACCGGATCAGCGGGTAAGGAGCGGTGCTGAGGCATCGGGAGCGTGATAATATCACTTTGTTAATGGAATATTAGACTACATTATGTTCAAGTCTCAGCAATCTCTCTGGCATGCAATTGTGACGCCCCTGGACTAATCAGGTTGTCACAGGGTACTGCACAAACTGCCCTTCCCGTGCAGTATTCAAATCCCCCATGGTTCTGGGTCCCCATCTTGCAGTGTTGCCTCCAACAGCAAATCAAATCCTAGATACACCCTGCACCACACCCACCAGGCACACCAGTGGACAGCTTAAGCGGAATAGGGTCGCCCACCTAGGGGTCAGGTAGGGGAAGTGAGGAGTGTAGTAGAAAAGTGAAAAAGGAGAAGTGTGGTAGCCCTTGAGCTGAGACGAACTCAGAGGAAGCTGGGAGTAGTGGCTCCCAGGGGAAGTTGACTAGGTTGCAGACGGTGATCTGGACCTAGAGGAGTCGGACCCCCGGTCGCAGGGGATTTATGTTAGGGACCTGTCAAAGAGGACGGTTAGCAGCCTAGTCCTATCACCAGTCTGGGATCGAAGGTTCGATGGGGTATACGGACCCTAGGTCGGGGAGAAGCTTCAGGCAACCCAGCAATTAACCTGCGGAGAACGGAGCCTTTATGGACTGTTCCCACTAGCTCCAGAATTGGGGCACTAGCGCAACGAGGGGGATAGGACCTTCCAAACAAGCAGCCCACTGAAATCCCAAGCATGAGCCCTGAGAGCAGACTCCCTCACTTAGCCACAGTGGGGAGTAGGGCCCAGCAAGTTTCAAGTTACCGGGCCACTACGGAGAATCTAAACTTTGTGCCAGGAGGCAGGTCACGGATCACCAGGCAGCACTGCAGGGGACGGGACCTGGATGAGCTCCCCTTTGAAAGGCAGCGGCACCCAGAGACTTGGTTTACCCCGTTGTCAGCGTCTGCTTATTTGCTGAGTGAGTACCTGAGTGACACCCCCCCTTCACGATACCCTGTAGCATCATCCAGAGTCCCGGGGCCTGCCCCTACCCGTGGAGGGCAACAACACCTTGCGGCCCCGCTTCATCACCCCGGGTACTCCCAACGGCAGTGGCGGTACTCCCAGTTACCGCACACCATGGGTGGTGTCACGAACTATAACTCCCATGTAAATACCCCTTTTCACTTTAGAGTGTGGATCTGAGCTCCCCGGGGCTTGGAGACCCTCGAGCCACGAACGGACACCACACCGGGTTCCGGGTGGTTCGATCCGCTGCTGGGGCGGCACACAATGATATATGAAGAATTACAGAAAGCAATCATTTGCTTCAAATTTTAATGCATGCCAGATCATAATTAGTGATGAGCGAGCACTACCATGTTTGAGTGATTGGTACTCTAAATGACTAGTGATGAGGGAGCACTAAGATGATCGAGTGATCTGTACTCGTAACAACTGGGGATGAGTGAGTACTACCATGCTCGGGTGCTCTGTACTTGTAACAACTACTGATGAGTGAGCACTACTATGCTCGGGTGCTTCCTACTCGTAACAACTAGTAATGAGTGAGCACTACCATGCTCGGGGGCTCTGTACTTGTAACAACTAGTGATAAGCAAGCTCTACCATGCTGAGGTGCTTGGTACTCATATTTGATTAAAGGTAGTAATAAATCTCACCGCCTGATGTTCTGGTCTATCCTTGTTTCTTGTCAGTAGGAGTTGGGACCTTGGAGTGTTTTTCACCCTAAGCTAGCTAGCTTAATACTACGGTTGCTATATCCCCTTTCTTGGAACCGAGACTTGAGGTTATAGCAACCGTAGTGGTGAGATTTATTACTACCTTTAATCATGAATGGCACAATATTCGTTCCATTCTGAATCGCCACTGGTCTATCTTAACATCTGATCCCGCCTTGAAGGATTCTCTGTCTGACCACCCCCTAATGACGGCTAGGAGATCGGCTAATCTCCGTGACGTGCTGGTCAGGAGTCATTATGTTCCACCAGTATCTGGTTTTTTACGTCTTACCAGCCCTCGGGTTGGGTGCTTCCCATGTGGTCATTGCCTTGCATGCAGCAATGTCACTCGCAGCTCGGTGTTCTCATCATCAGATGGGACGCGTGAGTTCCATATTAGGGACTACATCTCATGTGGCACCTCAAACGTCATATATTATGCCGTTTGTGGGTGCCCATTGATCTACATAGGGTTAACATCGCGCGAGTTGCGCGTTCGCGTCCGCGAGCATGTGAGGGACATTGCTGCGGCAAGGACTGTGACTGATTTTGCCTCCCTTAAGACTATCCCACGCCACTTCAAGGCCCACCATGGATGTGATCCGAAATCTCTACTAATACGTGGGATTGAGGTGGTCCATGGTGGCATTAGGGGTGGCAATATTAAGAAAAGGCTAGCCCAACGTGAGACGCGATGGATGGTGCTGTTGGGCACAATTACTCCGTCGGGTCTTAACGAGGCATTAAGTTTTGCCCCTTTTCTATGACATTACCCCGCTGTATGGGTTCCTTTTCCCTCTGTTTGACTGCGGGATTTGTTTTTATGCATGTTTTATTTTTTTCTTAATTACTTATTGTGTTTCCTTTTCCCTTTCACATGTCCCTCTGAAATAACAGCCTTGATCCTGTATGAACTTGAACTATCAAGCTAAATTCTGACATCGAGGAATCTTTTTACTCTTGTGGACACAGACACTGGATGTCACATGCGGCGCTTTTACTGTACATTCACTTATGTCATAAGTTGTTATGTGGCTTTATCTTGTATTCTTCTATCATGCGACCGCATAATGTTATTATATATACCCGTGTCTGTGCACACTTGTCTCTTACCTATCATGGATGTGCGCGTGCGCGTGTTGCGCCGCGGGTCCGCCTTCCTCCCGGCCGTCTCTGGGTGACTCACTGCGCACGTGCGGGCGCCATGGAGACGCGTCCCCGCTTCCGCGCGTGCGCTGGGGTTATGACGGTGTGTGGAGGTTTTCGGATCCCGGGGATGCCATACGCGCATGTGCCGGCAATATCTTTTGATAGGATACAGCTGCTCTGAGGGACTGAGCGGCTATTTAAACTAGCCGATTCAGTATGATCAGTCACTCCCTGATGAAGCAACCGCGCACAAGCTAGGTTATCTGTGAAACGTACGTCGGAGTTTTCTGGGGGACTTAACCCTTCCACACCTGACAAGCCTTCCTGACTGGATTTACACTTGCTGACTGCACAGTGTGGTATGTATGGGGCTCCTGCCTATGTCTGTGTTCCCTCCGCTGCAGTAGTATGAGGTAACTTCCTTCCAATGCTGATCTAGTGTATTGACACACGATTAGTAGTAAGGGACACTGGAATTGGAGGGACCCCATTCATAACCACCTCATTTTTAGTTGTCATATGCCTATTAAGCTGAATGCACGCACATGTGATTTCCACATTGGGTGATAAATGCCGTATTGATATATAGCCGGCCTGGCAGACCCCCTTTACACCCTCTGTCTCTTATATATGTAAAATGGGTTACTTACTAATGGTGTCTGCTGATGGTGTGGTTACAGGCTTGATGAAATAAATGTACACACGTGCGGCTTTCTGCTCTGGGCGTTTTATAGGTTATGTTAGTGACATAACTGGCATAAATAGATTTTTTATGCCCTCCTGTTTGATCCTTTTCTATATGAGGTTGCCGCACTGCTGTAATCATATACAGGTGCGATAATTATACATGATAGCACACAGGAAAGGGTTTTGTCAGCATTATTGTTCATCTTGTCTGATATAACCTCTATGACAACATTGTGGTCTTATGATAGTATTTTTACAATTATTCATGAAGGTTTTGTCTGTGCCTCTTTTTAACATCCCTCCTCTTGGCCTCTTTTTCTCCATTACTGTATCTATATTATATATGTGTATTGTGTTTTTGCCTATCAACTTTTATAAAGTAAGATAATAATATAGAATAAAAATACATATATTGCGAAGCAGTTCTACTCGTTTTTCTCCTGTTCTCATATATATATATATATATATATATATATATATATATGTATATATATATATATATATATATATATATATCAATTTTTGATGGATTTATATACTATAATTTTTTATGAATGGTTTGAGATTTAGCTGCTTTGGGAAATATATGTGTATGAATTTGTGTTATTTTTTTGGGGGGTGAATTTTTATTTTTGGGGGATATTTTTGGGGGGTGAAAGGGGTTCTTGTTTTTTTGTGAAAATAAGTATTTATTATCTATTTTGGTATAAAAATGTATATTATCATTTGATATTGGTTTTTGATGTGCACTTTTAAATCAATTCTAAGGTTATCTTCAGGCAAATAATAACCTGTTTTGCATATTATTAATTAGTGTGTGTTGAATAGTAATTCACGCTAAAATGTGATTGGATATTCTTCTTTTTGCTTTTGGATTTAAATGTTTTGTTACGTCAGTGTGTATCGTGCTATGATTAAGAGCAGTTCTATGCTGGAAACATGTCAACCGACACTGTTAACCTTTTAATGTTGGAATAAAGCAATGTTTTTATTCAAGTAGAATTAACCTGCCTGACATTTAATATGTGCGGAAGCTGGACTCCACTTATTTTCCAAAACTGCATCTTATACCTGGGAGCCAGACCCGGATTTGAACATGTACTGCACCCTTGGCAGGAGGACAATTTCCTTTATATGAACTGGTGAGCTGATATACAAACTTTATTTATCTGCAATTTTGTGTCTTCCTGTAATGTTTGTGCGTGTTTTAAGAAACCCCATACTTGTCCGTCCGGGTCTCTACGCTCATCATTTATGCTGAGTAGGAGCATATTTAATACCATTTGGTGCTGAACTCGTTAAGGTTTTTTCCTATCCTGTGGAGACTGAAATGTAGCTAATTATTTCAACTGCGGCTCCTGTCATCTGCTATAGAAACCCACTCTTCACTCTCTCCTATGCCGACTATAGTTTATATATAATATATATATTCTATGCTGACCTGTGATAGAGTTGTTTCTGGATAAAACTATGGTTCTCCTTCCAGCAGGATTTGGTGGTGTCCATCTCAGTAGAAGAATTGGAGTTTATTTTTTGTTTGTTTTCCCTTGTTTGTTCCCCTATTGCTTTTATAATGGGAGTAAGGGTAGTATCATGCTGGACTGGGCATTGGTCAGGGCAAGTCCAGGGTCAGCCAGGGTCTACGTACGTTATCACGCACAAGGGGAAGGACCCGTCTGGAGACATTAGGAAGCTCAGGAATCAGTCAAAGATGAGTTAGGTGGGGACCCCTCTACCCTCTCTCTAGTGACAGGGCCTAACTATACATCTACCCTAGCGTACCCCTGCTCTTGCACCATACACGCTGTGCGTTCTTCCATCCAAGCATGACAGGCACTCAGTACCAGAGGCAGTAAAACAACCCCAAAACATCTGTGAGCCGCCATCATATTTGACTGTAGGTACTCTCTTATTTTGTTTGTAGGCCTTATTTCAGTTTCGGTAAACAGTAAAATGATGTGATTTACCAAAAAGCTCTATCTGGGTTTAATCTATTCATAGGATGCTTTTCTATTCCAGAAGGGTTTTAGCTTATATATAATTTGGTAAACTGTAGTCTAGTTTTTTTAAGCCTATATCTCAGCAGTGGGGTCCTCCTGGATCTCCTGCCATAGCATTTCATGTTATTCAAATGTGTACGGATAGTTTGCACTAAAACTGATGCACCCTGTGCCTGCAGGATAGCTTGAAATTCTTTGGATCTTGATTGGGGCAGCTTATCCACCCTCTGCACTATGCTGCATTGCAACCTTTCATCAATTTATCTCTGCCTTCCATGTCCAGGGAGATTAGCTACAGTGAAATGAATTGTAAACTTCTTGATTATGTTGCACACTGTTGTTAAAGAAACATCAAGATCTCTGAAGATGGACTTGAGAGTGTTAACATGTTTTAACAATTTTGGTTGTCAAGTCCTCAGATAGTTCTATTTTCCTCTTTCTGCTCTCTATGCTTAGTGTGACACATGGACACAATGCAAAGCTTAAGTCAACTTCTCCCCTTTTTATCTGGTTTCAGGTGTGATTTTCATATTGCCCACACCTGTTACTTGCCACAGGTGAATTTGAATGAGCATCACATGCTTGAAACAAAGTTGTTTACCCCCAATTTTGGAAAGGTGCCAACAATTTTGAGCATTTTCGGAATTCTATGTTAAATTCTGTCAAGTTTTCCCCTTTTTTCTCTATTTTTTTGTGCTCTCGCTGCTGCTGCTGTGAGCGCTGTAAAGTGCAATCAAGACATTGGTTTAGGGAGTAGGGACTAGTTGTAATTTCAGCCCTTTTCAGGGCTAGATTAGAGCAGTTCATAGCAATTTTTGCTAGGAAGGTCTGTGCCAGCGCTATGCAAGTGTTTTTCACAGCATCTGTCCAAATCAGCTGAGACAATTCCTTTGGACATAGTACCAGTGTGTGATAGTCAGTGGCGTAGCACTGCTGTCAAGAAAGCTACCCCACCTCTCCATCTGTAGTAGCCAATTTTTAACTGCAGCTAGTCCAGGCAATCCCTTGGGCATAGTATCAGTGTGTGATAGTCAGTGGCGTAGCACTGCTGTCAAGAAATCTACCCCACCTCTCCATCTCTAGTAGCCAATTTTTAACTGCAGCTAGCCCAGGTAAACTGTGAGGAGGGTGCAGGTGGAGATATAATGTTGCCTTTATCCAAAGGTGGTGCTCACGATGTCTGAAAGAGCTCAACACCAGCAGCTGTTTCCACTTCCAAAACAACTGACGACCTGCCAATCACACTGCCTGTTGCAGGTAAAGAGGTGAAAGGTCTGCGTCCAAAAGAATGTGTGACTGCTGTCCCCACAGTCATAGAGGATGAAGAGCACGCAGATGCACTTTATGTGGCAGACGGTGGTTGGCCCGCCCCGCTAGGCCACATTGTAGGACAGTGAGCTTCCCACTGTGACTTATGCTTCATTGAAAGTCGTGTACAGGGTGGGCTCCCCAGTATACAGCTAAACCACGCACCAGGAAAAGGACTCTAGGCAGTTGGGTCGATAAATGATTGTTTTACTTTACCAAACCAAAAAAAAAAACATGCATAAAACAGAAAGAATAGAACAATCTATTCACAAGGCTAAAAGCCTACACACCTATGCTGCGCAACTCGTAATGGCGATTTATACCGCCTTCTCACCAACCTTTGCCTAACGAAGGGACTGTCTAAACAGTCACCTAATACTGGTAATCCCTCTGGGTAGCAGGAGTAATTGTGTGTGTGTATGTGCGTGTGTGTGTGTGTGTGTGTGTGTGTGAACACGACCTACTAGTGGCGCAGCACAAGAGCTTACAACATATCTACCTAAACATAGACAAAACCCATTAACCCCCCTGAATACCCTTATTTGCTGAAGCCTCACAGGTAAGGCAGATGAGAAGTGGAAAGGCAAACCACACAGCTTAGCAACACAGTCCTGGAAATCTTCTACAGCAACATTCAATGCAAACATGTGACGCTGTCCCTTTAAGATTTTAACTGTAACTGACAAACTGACCGACCAGAGCCAGCAAGTCTTCTTGTCTATATAGTCAGCCTAAGCAGAACAGATATGTGTTTTGGTACCAAAACAAAATGTTGCGTGCACGCACTCCTTGGACCATCCTACCGTACGCAGGTACTGTGGTATCCAGCTGCCATAAATAGAGACTTGAAGATCCTTTCATGGTGATCAGTATAGCCAGCAACTGAAGAATGGCGGTCTCCGGCACAGGATGCTGCTCACATGCTTTACAGTCCTCCTCACCAAACATCTAACACGAGTCTCCTCACAATCCACCAAAGCGTTTCTGCGACGGCTCCTTTCTGTGACACACACTTTTCTATTTTCCTTCAGCTTACGTACAGCATCTCCTCAGGTCTCCACGTCCACAGCCGAAGACCGTTTTGCTGTTGCTTTAGTGACCAAACAGTCAAAGGCAGATGCAAAACAGTGCCCCCTTGTGGGTGGTCAGCAACAATGCATACAATAGACAGTAAATAAGCCTTTTGCATTTACAGTGAATAAAGGTCATTTATACACTCTTACCCCTTTACATGTGAATAACAATGCATACAATGAAAAGCAAATAAACATCTTGCATTCACAGTGGATAAAGGTCATCAATGCACCCTCACCCTATCACATCATATCCATGTGACGGTTCATGGATGAAGTACACAAACTAGTGCGTTTTTGGCCTCTACTTACAGATTGGTGACAAATCTTACAGATGACATGAGTTGGGTGCAAGTGCGATTGGGGTGACACTACAGAGGAATGGAGTATTTGGGATATTGAAGTTGAGGTGGAGGAGAGGCCACTTGATGGAGCACTTAAGATCCATTCAAGCACCTGCTCTTTTGGTGCCTCATCTAAATTTGGTAGCGATGGTTGTGTCCATAAGAAAGGGATCATATCAGATTGTCCACGGAAAGAAGTAGACATCTTACTTTGGCTGGAAGATGGTCTTTCTTCAGCAGATGTTACTGTTGCTTTACCACCTACCCCACGGACACAAACTTTTTTTCCCTTTCCAACACACCTGTTCCCCTTTCCACCAGCATCTGGCCTTTTTCCACTCATTTTGTAGATGGCCAAATTTGCAACTCTGCAGGGACACCCTACTCAACGCCGTCTCAGCACAGGAGCCAGCCCTCAGTCCCTCAGATGTGGACAAGTAAAAGACCATTTCCTCCTAGCCATGGCAAAGCTGTGAGATTCATTCTGTGCACCACTGGTGTTTATTGGAAAAGCCGATCTAAGATTGTGTAAAGGGGGCTTTACACGTAGCGACATCGCTAGCGATGTCGCTCGTGAATGCACCCATCCCCGTCGTTTGTGAGTCACAGGCAAATCGCTGCCCGTGGCGCACAATATCGCTGGGAGCCATCACACGTACTTACCTTCCTGGCGACGTCCCTGTGACGCCGCACGAACCGCCTCTTTTCTAAGGAGAGAGGAAAGTCCAGCGCAGTCCAATGTATCCAGTTAAAAATCACATTTATTTAGTAAATCCATAAAAATAGAAAAATACTAAGCGGTCAGCAGGATATTACAGGGATATTGTACAGACCCCACAGAACTACGCGTTTCGACGTTCAGTCTTAATCATGTTTTTAATCATAAAACATGATTAAGACTGAATGTCGAAACGCGTAGTTCCGTGGGGTCTGTACAATATCCCTGTAATATCCTGATGACCGCTTTGTATTTTTCTATTTTTATGGATTTACTAAATAAATGTGATTTTTAACTGGATACATTGGACTGCGCTGGACTTTCCTCTCTCCTGATCGTTTATCTGGCAGCCTAGCCCTCCGTGCGCGGGTCCTGACAGACAGCGGATTGCAGCAACTCGGTTAGCTGAATTTTTCTCTCTTGCCTCTTTTCTAAGGGGGCGGTTCGTGCGGCGTCACAGTGACGTCACACGGCAGGCGTCCAATAGAAGCAGAGGGGCGGAGAGCAGCCACAGAAAGCCACGCCCACCTCGTTGCCAGCAGAACGCAGGTACGGTGTTGTTCGATGTTCCTGGGGTGTCACACGTAGCGATGTGTGCTGCCTCAGGAACGATGAACAACCTGCGTCCTTCACGAGCAACGACATTTGGGAAATAGACGACGTGTCAACAATCAATGATTTGGTGAGTATTTTACATCTCTCCTACGTGTCACACGCAACAACGTCGCTAACAAGACCGGATGTGTGTCATGAATTCCATGACCCCAACGACATCTCGTTAGCGATGTCGTTGCTTGTAATGGGGCCTTAACAGGTGCTTCTGCTGATACTCCTGCATACGTGCGTCCTTTTCTATGTCAGGAATTATGTAGCCAAATTTTGTCTTGTACTGGGGATTTAAGAGTCTGACAACCCAGTAGTCAGCATTACTTTGAATTCTGACAATCCGAGGGTCATGTTGTAGGTAGTGCAGCAAAAAGGCGCTCATGTGTCTTGCGCATTTAGGAGGAACAAGTCCTTGCTGTGTTGTTGGCAGCGAGGTGAGAATCATGCTTACTTCCTCTGCCCTTTCCCCCCAACCTCGCACAACAGAAATGTGATAAAGCTCTCCCTCATCTGCTGAGTCTTCCATGCCCATAGCCAGTTCATCATCCATTTCTTTCTGGGCTCCTGCATATGCCTCAACAGTTTGGCTGCTACCATGCGCCCTTGTTAATCCCTTAACCCCATCGTCGCATGCCTGACGCCTTGGTGCTGCTGACCGTCTGGACCTTGGAGATCTTGTTATCCCTTTCACATATCACTCCTCCTGTACATCCTCCCCTTCCTCTTGTCCCACCACCTGACTCGGAATACTGTTTATAGTGTACTCCAGCATGTAGATGACTGGAATTGTCATGCTGATAATGGCATCGTCAGCGCTAAACATCTTTGTCGCCATTTCGAAACTGTGCAGAAGGGTGCATAGGTCCCTGATCTGAGACCACTCAAGCAGCGGGATCTACCCTACCTCAGGATCTCGTTGGCCCAGGCTATACGTCATAATGTATTGCAGCAGGGCTCGTTGGTGCTGCCACAGTCGCTGCAACATGTTCAGATTTAAATTCCTGCGTGTCGGCACATCACATTTCAGCCGGTGAACCGGCAGGCCGAAAGACTTCTGGAGCGATACAAGTCGCTAAGCTGCGAGGTGTGAACGGCGGAAGTGATCACATAGCGAACATGCGCTCTGCAGAAGCGCATGGATGCTGGGATAGTGGTTTAAAAATTGCTGGACGGGGGGCGTGGCCAGCAGGCAGCATGAGCGGTCGCATCTGAGAGCAGCTCCGCAGTCCAAAGCTGATATACGTTATTAATCCTGCCGAAATTGGTGCCTAAATACACCTCTGGATTACCTGTGGTGCGGTGAGCATTTGGATCGGTACCATGAGCAGAGGTCGCAGCGCAGCAGCGGCTGAGAAGCTGAAGAAGTTTGCCCGGGACTCCCAGCAAGATGGCGTCGGCAAGCAGGCAGAGCAGGAATTCAGCGAGGCGGAGGAGGAGGAGAGCATGGAGGCCGGATCCAAGGAATCGCAGGAGCTAACCTTACAGCAGGTTACGTCGCAGTTACTTGCAGCGATCCAGGATTCAAAGGTGTCGCTGACGGGTAAAATTGAGGAGGTTAAGATCGATGTGGGTCTCCTCCGGCTGGACTTGCAAAACCTGAGAGAGCGGGTAAAGGAGACCGAACAGCGGATCTCCACGCTGGAAGACGACGCAAGAGCGACGCCGGGCAGACTTTCCTCTCTGGAAAGCGCGGCAAACAACTGGGCGCAGAGGGCAGATGACCTGGAAAATCGCCTGCGTCGCAATAATTTGAGAATTCTGGGGATGCCGGAGAGGGCAGAAGGGAGTGACCCATGTAAGTTCATGGAAAAGTGGCTCTCCGAAACTTTCCCTGATGCGACGCTGTCAGCGGCATTCGCTATAGAAAGAGCTCCCCGGGTACCGGCCAGGCCTCCTCCTCCGGGAGCGCAGCCTAGACCTCTCCTGGCCCGACTGTTGAGCAGCAGGGATAGAGATGCGATCCTTGGTGCGGCGCGGCGCAAGGGCCCGATCCTACACAACAACGCCACCATATTGATCTTCCCTGATTTCTCTGCGTCGCTCCAGAAAACAAGGGCTTCCTTCATTCAGGTGAAGAAACGTCTCAGAGAGCATCAAATTGCTTACTCCATGATCTTCCCAGCTCGTCTTAGAGTGGTTCATCAAGAGCGATCCCTGTTCTTTACTTCTCCTGCGGAAGCGGATGACTGGATCAACACATTGAAGAGGAAACGCTGATGCGTCACGGTCTTGGGCGCTGCCTGACGGGTCGCGGTTGTGATAGCGTCGCGGTTCTGATTCACTTATTTCATTCTCTTTGGAGCAAGGTCGGTGATGCGACTCCAATCCTTGGGACGTTGTGTTTGAAATCACTGTTGAGATCGCTTCAGGATCATCCAATGCAGGTACTCGGCGTCCCTCGATTCTGAAGGCGCGAAAGATTCTTGTTTGTTTCATCCCTCCTGGCATGTGAGTGGAGCGAGATCGCAATTGCGTTCGCGTCCTGATCTTATGGTCCCTGTCGGTTGAGATGCTAGTGATCTCATCTGGAGGCGCTGGTGCGCCTGTGGCCTTCCTGGAGGCATGTGAGTTTCCGGATGCGTCCATTATTGGTTTCCCATTGAACCGGCCTTCGGGTTTGGCCCTCGTCGAAGGCGGGTGGCCTGGGGCCGCGCCTGCGTATGGAACGGCTGCTGCGTTCTCCGGGATCTTTGCTCAGCCCAGCCTGTGCTCCGGATTACTCGTCGCTGATGGGACCGGACCTAGGTGACACCAGACGGGACATGGGTCAGACCGCTGTTGCGACGCTCTGAACTCCTTCATGCGATCTTGTTTTATCCTATACCTTTTTGGATCCAAATTGGAACTCTACTTTGGGCTCGCAGTATTTGGCAACGCACTTCAGTTCATAATGTTGTATTTTGCTCTATTAGTGCTATATTAAGTTCTGAGGTTACCATATGTAATAATATTCTACAGTCTAAGATTTCCTGCCAATCCTTTTTCTATCTTCTTTACACTCCCACCTCTTCTCCCCCTCTAACCCCCTACCAGCTTATTCCTCATCCCTCTTCACCTTGCCCCCTTACTTCCTCATTGTTCTTTTCTCCTCTCCCTTCAGTCCCCCACTTTCTCTCCCTCTCATATCTCTTACTCCTTCTCTTGTCCCCGCTTTATCTTCTATTCTAATCTCCCCCATTTCTCTTTCTCTCTTCTACCTTATTTCTCTTTCCCCCTTCTTACCATCTCTTTCCCCCCCCCTTCCCCTCCTTTTTTTTTTTTCTCTCTTTCTCTTCTCTTCTCCCTCTCTCTCTCTCATTTCCTTCCCATCTATTCTTGGTCCCCTCACTTATGCACGATTAAAGGCTAAGCTGCAGGATAATTCATTTATTGGACTGCAGGAGAAGCTCAAGTCCTTGTTTGAGGACACCCCCATACCAAGTACACCATCTAGCCACGTTGGTTCACCCTAGTCGTTGCTAGGGAAAATCTTTCCTGGTCGTACTACTGGACCAGTTCTTGTCGATTGTGTGTGCGCAACCGACATTTTGTATTTAAGGGTACGTTTACCCAAGTTCTACTGTAGGTTAAGTTTTTGATATTCTTCTAGCAATTCAGCAAGCGGCATCTCTTAATGGCTTTAAGCGTGATGACATGGAATGTTAGGGGACTGGGCACATCCAGGAAACGGGCGGCAGTATTTGCTCATATCAAAAGATCCAAAGCTCAGATTGTATGTTTACAAGAGACCCATTTATTGTTGGAGACCACTAGAGTGCTCCAAAAGCCTTGGGTTCAATGGTCAGCTCACTCTGTTCATTCCACATATTCTAGGGGAGTATCGGTACTGGTCCACAAAGCTCTGCGGTGGGACCCGGGTAAAATTTTAAAGGACACTGATGGGAGGTATGTGTTTATCCAGGCTCACATCGATGGGGTCATGATAGTAGTCTTGGCCATATACATTCCCCCTGCAACGGGAATCTCGATTCTATATGAGGCGGCTAAGTTCGCCTCACAATTCCCACAAGCCTTAGTGCTCTGCATGGGGGACTTCAATTTGATTAATAACACGGGACTGGATAGATTCAGCACCCGACAGGTACCGATCTCCCCCACGATACAAACTAGATTGAGTATATTCTTACAGGAAGTGGGATGGTACGATATGTGGCGGTTTTTTAACCCAGTACTGAGAGAATACACATGTTATACTCCGGGGAAAAACTCATTATCTCGAATTGATTATATCTGTGGAAATGAAAGAGTCTGTGCCCATATACAATCGGTATGTCATTTGCCCAGATCAGTATCAGATCACTCTCCGGTAATCGTAGGCATTAAATGGGAAGGATGTAAATCTCATAAATTGTCAAGGAAAATTAACCCTTGGTGGCTGTCACTCTTTGGAGCCAATGACAGGATTCCTGATCAGCTTGGGGCATACACGGAAATGAACTCCGTGGAAGAGAATCACTCGGCTTATTGGGACGCGCTCAAGGCGTATCTGAGGGGATGCTGTCACTCCTCTATTTCCTATCTCAAGAAACAGGCGGCCAGAGAGGAGGAGGAATTGGCCACCCAAAATAGAGTGCTTGAACATAGATTCACCTCGGACCCCTCTGAGGAAAATAGATCTCATTGGCTTCAGGCTGGGAGGAAATATCTCTTGTATTTGCAAGACAAGGCTAAGAGACATGTATTCTTCACGAGCCAGAGGTATTTTGAGCAAGGGAACCAATCCAGTAGCTTACTGGCGTTCCTGGTGCGTCAATCTAATAGCTCACCTGCTGTCCTTAAGATTAGAGACCCCCGTGGAGGAACTGTTACTTCCGTCAATGGTATATTGGAGGTATTTTTGGACTTCTATAAGAACCTGTATGAGTCCAGGCTGACCGTGTCAAGGGAGGAGATTGCTGAGTACTTACGAGATTTGGAGTTTCCCAGGTTGACTTTGGCTCAGAGATCGGCCTTGGATGAGCCCATTAGTATGGAAGAGATGGTGGAGGCGATGAAGACCCTCAATAAGGGTAAGGCGTCTGGGCCAGACGGACTCCCGATTGAGATCTTTGACAAATATCAGGGGGTGCTGACCCCAGCCCTCCTGGAAACGGTTGAAGCCTCGTTCAGTAAAGGACGGTTGCCTGATTCCTTCTATGAGGCAACCATTGTCCTGCTATTGAAACCAGATAAGGACCCATTGGATTGTGGCTCGTACAGACCGATCTCTTTGTTGAACTCCGATTACAAAATTCTCACCAAAATTCTAGCAAATAGACTCAAAAAAGTGGTCTCCTCTATAGTACATGAGGATCAGTCAGGATTCATCCCGGGTAGGAGTACCTCGGACAATCTGAGGAGGGCGCAGGTGGTCTTACAGATGGGCACCAAGTTAGAGGAGGATTGGGCTCTGGTCTCTCTGGATGCGGCCAAAGCCTTCGACTCTATAGAATGGCCATACCTGCTGGAGGTGCTCCGGGCATTTGGTTTCGGCAACGAATTTATCAGATGGATTGAGATCATATATAAAGCTCCGTCTGCTAATATTCAGGTGGGCGGTGGTGTGTCGGAAACTTTCTCTTTGGGGAGGGGAACCAGACAGGGATGTCCCCTATCCCCTCTCTTGTTCGCTCTTGCCATGGAACCGCTGGCGGTGCGCATTCGGGCGGACCCAGTCTACCGGGGGGTGAGACATAGTAAGGGAGATGAACGTTTATCTTTGTACGCAGACGATTTGTTACTGTTTGCATCTGAACCGGACTCCTCCATTCCCAGAGCCGTGCAATTGATTGATCGATTTGGGGAGTTCTCAGGTCTGTCAATAAACTGGTCAAAATCGTACCTCCTCTTTCTGTCTCGGAACAGAGAGGATCTGGTGTGCGACCACATATGCAGGGTTCCGGTGGTGGATCATTTCAAATATCTCGGAATTATACTGGCGGGAAGCCCTGCGGAGATGATAGCGAGAAATATAGCCCCCTTACTAGCGCACTTCGGGGAGAAATTTAATAGATGGAGCCAACTCCCACTGTCAGTGGCGGGAAGGATTAACCTCCTTAAAATGATAGTGCAACCAAAGTGTCTCTATATTACCCAGCATGTATTCGTGCAGATTCCTCGCTCTTTCTTCCGGTCCCTGGAATCTCTAATGATTACCTTTGTCTGGGGTTCGACCAGATCAAGGGTCCAATTGGCTAAATTACAAAGACCCAAGGATATGGGGGGTATGGCCCTCCCTGATCTTTATATTTACTATCTGGCCGGACAATTGAAATATTTGGGTCCATGGACACTTCCCCGAGTTAGGGGTTCTCCGGAGGGGCTCCTGGCAGAGTTCACAGGTGTGGATCTCCTGTGGCCGTTACTGACGGATCACAGGAGGTCCCCTGAGGGTCATGTCCTCCCGATACACAAATTGGGGGCCAGGATCTGGAAAGAGGCTAAAGCCGTATTTGGATTTTATGATGTACCAACTGAGACGCCCTTATGGGATAATTTGGACCTTCCACATTTTTGTGGGTTGCCGGGGTTTGGTGAATGGAGGAATCGCAGAATAATCTCCCTGGGATCACTGGTCCGGGATGGAGAACTCCGCCCCTTTGCACAACTGCGGACAGAATTCGACTTGCCGGAATCTCATGGGTTTCAGTATCTCCAGATTAGGCACGCCTTTCGAGCTCAGTTCTCTGGTCGTGGGGTTAGATTCTCTTCCTTCCCAGTCATTGGAATTATTAGATCACAGGGCCCTGGTGGCCTTATTTCTAAACTATACTCCTCCTTCATTCGGGCCAAGGCCATGAATAATCCTCTTTCTGTCCGTGAGAGGTGGAGTGCCAGGATCCCTGAAATTGATGATGTAGTGTGGGACGACATTGTCGAATCCCACACATTGGTCTCTCCTGCTGTTAACAATAGACTGATCCAATTATATATAATACACCAAAGTTATATTACTCCCCAGAGATTGAACAAAATGAAAAAGCTGAATAATTCGGTGGGGATGGGCTGTCCGAGATGCGGGAGAGACGGTGCTGATTTCTGGCACATGATATGGGATTGCCGAGTCATCCTCTCCTATTGGAGTGAGATTGTAATGACTCTCTCCGCCATATTTCAAAAAGCGGTTGCTATGTGCCCAGTCCTGTGTCTATTTGGGGTGGTAGATGTACACTCCTGGTCCCAAGATGAGAATCTATTAATAAAGAAGGTCCTTTTTCTGGCCCGGAAGGGCATTATACTAAATTGGATGAGCACTCATTCCCCAACTAGAGCCTCTTGGATTGCACTGGTAAATGCAATAATCCCGTCAGAACAATTTGTTTACAAGACAAGAGGCTCTCTAACTAAATTTGACAAAATCTGGGGTAGATGGATGAGGTCGCCCTTGACTGGCGGATCTCCTGGTTCTCTTGCTGATAACCTACAATCGGTATTATCGCAATAATAGCCAGTAGTGCCCCGGTAGGCAGAAAGGAGACACATGTGATTCGTGATACACTATATGAGGGATACCACGAGTTCCCCGAAGCTTGGGTTGCACTCTCCTTGACGATATGGGTTCTTTTGCCTTAAGTTGGATGTGTCTCGCGAGCTAATACCTTTGCTATGTTTGATGCTCTTTGGATATGCTGAAAATAATGGACGCTGATTTGATTGTTGTTATTTTATTATCCTGATGACCAACCAGTTTACATGTACACTGTCTCACTGAACAATTTGCTGTTTTATTCTTTTATGTAATGTCTTACTTAACTTTCAATAAAACGAGTTTAAAAAAAAAAAAAATTGCTGGACAATCAGGTTCAACACGTGAGGCATATAAGGCACTTGTGTCACATTGCCCCGGTGAAGGTCCGCACCTAGGTTTGCAGCATTGTCGCACACGGCCTTCCCTGGCTGCAGGTTGAGTGGAGACAACCATTGATGAAACTCGGTCTCCAGAGCTGACCGTCCACAACTCCTCAGTGGTGTGACTCGCATTTCTCATACATTTCAAAGTAAAGAGTCGACCGCCTGATGCCGTTGAGCTCTGCTGCCAGCATAGTAAGGAGGTGTGTGGGATTCCTTGTGCACAGTTACAACACGGGTGGCCTTACCAGACAGGCTTTGGGCGGAGGTGGAGGACAGAGATGAGGTGGAGGAGACAGAAGCAGTGGAGGAACTTCTACATACTGAGGATTGACGCACAACTCGTGGGGACGGCATGATTTGTACAGCAGACCCTTCTGCATCTCTCACCATAGTTACCCAGTGCCCAGTCAGTGACATATAACGCCCCTGTCCATGCTTACTGGTCCAGGTATCTGTAGTGAAATGCACCCTGCCACACACAGAGTTTCTCAAGGAAGCGGTGATGTTGTGTGTGACTGTAAGGGGGTGTAAGGCTCGGTCACCCCGAACCTGTGTGTATGGTGTATATGTAAAATGTGTAATAGGTAAAGTCCATGTTATAGTGTAATGTAATGTATTCAATTGGCCACTAGGTGGCCACAATGTGTGGGCTATTTCCCTTGTGATCCCGAACAGTGAGGTGGAGGAGTCTAGTTTGGAAAAGGGCGGTTAGAAATCAGTTGGTGAGGGAGGGCCTTGAGGAGAAGTACACTGCATCTGTGAGAGGGGTAGTGAAGAAAAAGCCCAGTAAAATTAATTTGGTGTTGCCTTCTGGGCCGAATCCGGTTATTTTTTTCGGACACAAAAGTGGTCCGGAAAAAGGGTGGCTATTCCCTGGTGAGATCTTACGTCTGTGTCTGTGACGCCTGAAGATAAAATGCGCTTCATACTGAATTGCACTGGAGAGGCGGTTGGGGCGCAGAGGAAGAGTACCGGGCTGCGCAACAGCCAGAGGGCAGTATATGCCATGACTACAATGGCCCTCGGTCGCCCCTCTAACACGACATGCTGGTGTAGCGCAGGCACACCTTTCTTGGGGAAGTAGTGGTGACTGGGCATCTGGTACTGGGGCACTGCGACGGGCATAAGGTCTCGAAAATCCTCTTTGTCCACCAGGCGGAAAGGCAGCATTTCTGTAGCCAACAGCTTGCAAATGCTGAAAGTCAACCTCTTAGGCATGTCATGTCCTTCTAAAATCATGTAAAATACAGCAGAGGGACTCCAACAAGAGTCTCCATGTTTTCCAAAAATTTGGCCACAGACACCACTTAAGTGGCATCAATTGTCCCACAGTTGCAAACTTAAAATGGTTATTTGCATGAAGCACATCCAAAAATCCACAAGCCTTTAGTCTCCCCAGGATGACACAGGGGTAGAAAAGTCCTTTCAGATCCATGATTTGTTCATCTTGATGAACGTTAGTCTGTCCACATTGTCACTGGACAGACGCGTGCGCTTATCTGTCAGCACACCCCCAGCAGCACTGAATACACATTCCGAGAGAACACTGGCTGCGGGACACGACAAGATCTCCAAACGTAAGTGGCGAGCTCAGGCCATTTTTCCAGATGGTAAGCCCAAAATGAGCAAAGCTCCAGTTGCACAGTCATGGCATCGATGTTCATTTGGAGATACTACTACATCTGTGTCTCCTCCTCCTTTTACTCGTCCAGCTCTTTTCTTACAGCATGAGTATATGTACTTGTCACTTTTCCATGTGTTTGTGGTGTCTTCTGAGTTGTTTGTCACCTTTTGGACACCTTAGAAGGTGTTTTCTATGTGTTTGTATGTGTTTGTGCTTGCCTGCCATTGTTTTCAATGGAGATCGCCGGTGTTCGCCGAACGTTCGTCGAACGTTCGATAAACACACCCGCCGTTCGACGAACCGAACCGAACTCAACACTAGGGTGGTGGCTCATCTCTATTCAAATGTTTCTGGTTTGGGACCACTCCCAGTCCCTCTATATATACCCTCTGCTACTAGCAGAGGGTGTCGGTTATTCTCTTTTGCTGAAGTTTTTGGTGTGGTTGCAGTCTTGGTGCTGACTGCAGCAGTCTATTGTTATGTTCCCCTCTGTATGTCTTCCTTCCCTGGTGTGTTGTTCAGTGCAACAGTGGGGCTAGTGTCCTTCACCTACCCACTCCCTAGCCAGAGACTATTGTAGGGTCTTTTCAGGGCTTCAGGTCCCTGCTCGGTGGCAGATGAGGAACCCATTTAGGGTTTGACTAGAAGTGCAGGGTACAGTGGCAGGTAACTAGCGCAAGGCCCACTGTTGTTAAAGTGTCCCCGCTATACTCCTTGTTTGTCATGGTTTGACCTCTGTTGGTGTGTGTTTTGGCTCATGCCGGACATTCCCCGGTCCATGTCATGACAATGAGAAACATTTTGGTTTTACAATCTCAAGTACATTTTTCACTTATAGGAGAAGGTGGAGAAAGTTTCTTTTATTTTCTCATGAATGAAAAAACAAAACTCTGACCAAACTCTAATGAAACTTGGTCTGTTTTTCTCATACGTAAAAAAAACCCCCTCTAATATCTTAATAGGACTAACCTTGTCGCAGAGTGAGGATTGTTGAAGAAGACGTCACACACTGGAAAAAAGAAGAGACCAAATGAAATGGAGGGCTAGATGATGGCAGAACCCCATGGGTGAGGTTTTGACACTTATTAAAAATGATCTGGGTTGCAATTTTTATAGTTCCTGGCATTGCAAAATTCCTGGAAAATAGAAGTATCTGTATTGGTTTTCATAGATTTTTAAAATCATGTTACCCAATAATAACAATGGATGCATGTTTCAATTCTTGTAACCCTGTGCAATGTATTTTGCTCAGTTTACACAAGCGCTCCTATGTGTAAGTATATCCATCAGTGGTGTAACCTGGCATTGCTGGTAGAAATGTGCTCCAGTAAACAGCAAAAATAATGACTGTTCTTGGCTATGTTTTTAGTGATAGTACAAACCAGTATTTCATTTGGAGGCTTGGGAATATTATACTTGTAATAGTGCTCAATTGGGAGCAGCTGCTATGTGCATTTGCGCTGTGATTGAAGAGCACATTTTTAAGTACATATTAGCTTTTCTCTATAAAGTAGGCTAATGCAAGTAGTTTATTATGAGATATTCTGATGGTTTTAGGTGGTATTAGGTGACTATATCTCATTGCATATTTGTAGGAAGGATAACAGAAAAAAACAAGCTGGCTGTTACTAGTGGACTGGGGTACACCATTGCTCACGGCTAGGGCATTATGATTTGCGGTAAGGTTGATGGTGAAGGATCTTAAGTATATTGCAGCTATAGGCCACGTGCACATGTTCAGTATGTAGTCAGTATTTTACATCAATAATTGTAAGCTAAAACCAAGGGTGGGTGAATAATGCAGGACCATGCACATGTTTCTATTCTACTTTTCCTCTAATTGTATCACTGTCGTCTCTCTGCTCCTTGAGAGGAGTGACAGGTTCTTGGCCTGAGTCTCACAAATCTTGGTGAGACTTTTCAGATTTAAATGTAGTTTCCTTTCCTTCAAGAGTCAGGGGGTTAATGTCTGTGTCCCCTGACAGCAAAACACCTTATCCAGATGTTTCCAGCTTGGGACCACACCCAATCCATTTATATACCCTCTGCTTCCAGCAGAGGGTACCAGTTATTCTCATTGCCATTGGGATGCTGACCTAGGATGTGAAAGTAGCTGTTTTGAAACTCTCTACTGCAGTTGCTGTGGTGGCTGCAGTCCTGTTGCTGACTGCAGCAGTCTGTTGTTGTGTTCCCCCTGTCTGTCTTCCTTTTCCGGTGTGTTGTTTTAGTGCAGCGGTGGGGCTAGCGTCCGTCACCTGCCCACTCCCTAGCCAGGAACCATTGTAGGGTCATCTCAGGGCTTTAGGTTCCAGCTCACCAACAGGTGAGGAACCTGTATAGGGACAGGCTAGAAGTGCAGGGTACAGTGGCAGGTAACTGGAGGTGGTGTCCATCTTCCCTCTCACTAGTGCTAGGGCCCATCATTGTTAAAGTGTCCCCCTTGTTTGTCGTGGTGTTACACCTGTAGTTGTGTGATTTGCTCACACCGGACTCTCCCCTAGTTCGTGCCATGACACATTGTTCCACTCCTGGTTTTGGCTTAAAAATTCTGATGTAAAATACTGACCAAATACTTAACGTGGCCATAAAGTGTCTTTCCCCAGTAACTTTAACTGAAAACGTTATGTTGTTAAAAGGACCCTGTAAAAACCTGTGATTATTTGGCAATAGTTTTGCTTTTATGCAGAAGTGGTGCACCATGAATACTGAAATATGCAACATCGTTCTGCATCCTGTGAGTGATATTCTTAAAATCTCATTAACATTCATTGTGGTATCTATAGTGGGAATTTTAAGTTTCAGAATATGCAATGTGTGCAGCCATCCAATCTACCTTGAACACAATAACAGATTGAATGCAATAAATATAAAAAGGAGCTTTAACTTTGTTAATTTCAGGCTTGTGAAGAGTTCTAAGCCTGTTGAGTAACAAATAAAGCAAGCAATACCTGAAATCAAATCTCCTCCGCCAATAGATCAAATATCTAAATTTCTTATAATTGCCTTATAAGCAGCGATTAAACAGATTTCTTGTGCATTCTTCTTCCTTAAGGTGCTATTGAATTTTTTGTTTTCTTAACATTTGTTTTCCACATGTTGATTTAATGACTTTATCAATTTTAAACAGCCAGAGTATGGTTTACAGAAAAGCACAATGGTCCCCAGAATGATTCTCAGGTAGATATAATGATAAAGCTGGAAATAAAGATTTTATGCCATCTGAAAATGTCACCATATTACCATTTTTATTATTTGAACTAGATAATAAGTTTTGTAAGATTTGGACAGTAAACAAATTGGCAACATAGGTTTAAGTATATGGCAGTGTTACAGATCCAAATTATATAAACATGTAATTAGGCAACAAAAAAAATGTTAGGAACTCAATGTTGGCTTGTGTGTATGACGTAGAACAAGTTATCCACATTAGCTTCAGAAGGAGGACAAAGATGGCTGAAAGAGGAGGCACAGACCCGGAGAACGGAGATGCTCATCTGACCAGTCTGCTCTGCACCGACCGTTAGGTGAGTATTATAAACATCCGGTGACAGGTTCCCTTTAAAGGGCCTTTCCATTTGACTTAAGATATACATCCAAACTAAAAACTCCATTTCCAGGCACTGTTTCGGCGTTTTTACCCCACATCAGGGCAAAGCAGCAGAACTGATTGTCTGGGTGAGAGGCCATTTTCAAGTGGTGCAAGAACTACAATTTCTCATTGTGGATTGCTTCCAAGTTGGCTTAAGGTGACTTATATCCCATTCAATGCTTTCCTTGAATATTTAAATAAGCAAATAGACATTTTAAAGAGGAAAAGAAAAGAGTACGCTACAGTCCTCCATGGCAGCCAGTCTTCATTTCTGCACCTGACATTTTTAGTCTGGCATCCAGTACACCTATGGCACTGCTACACCCCACAATATTGAGTCGTCGAGATGATGTAACGCCTGCCTGGATCCACAGACTCAGATGGGCTGTAATGGGGAGAGAAGAGGGAAGCCACTCACCAAGCAGGACCCCCAGAACCCTTAAACCCTTTAACCCCTCTACAGGGATTTGGAATTACACAGGGAACTGGAGATCACTACCTGTGGAAGGCTGCAGTCCGATGAGAGTAGTAGTCAGGCAGAGTCAATTGCGGAACAGGGACAGAATCGGCAGGCAATGACGTAGTCAGCAAACGTAGCAGAGGTCAAATCCGGATCGGGCAGCGAGGTACAGAAACAGTAGGCAGGAGGGTAGTCAGAAAACACGCAGAAGTCAACACACAGGAACCACCAAACAGAATAGGACGTAACAGGAGTCAAGAAAATCAGAACTATCTCTGGCACTGGTCATGTGACAGGAGAGGGAATAAGAAGGGTGTGGTGTCTTCCCATTGGCTGTATCTGAATGCTGGCAACTTCAGCTGGAAGACACATGCCACCCACAGTCAGCCAGCGGTACTGCAGATCCCAAGCTAACCCAGCCCAGTGGATGATCGGAGCCTGTGCCCACCACTGGCATCGACTCCTCTCCCATCACCAGCACCATCCACGGCAGGAACACGGTGTCGCCCTGGCGATCGGAGCAGAAATCGCTGGAGCAGACTCCGGCGGTGACGTAACAGTACCCCCCCCCCCTCCACGAGGGGCCTCCGGACCCTCAAAACCCGGCTTTCCAGGAAATTGGAGGTGAAACCGCCAGACCAGACCCTTAGCATGAATATCGCTCGCAGGGACCCGGACCTCTCCTCCGGGCCGTAACCCCTCCAATGCACCAAATACTGTACCGCCCCTCTGACAATACGGGAATCAAGTATTCTCTGTACCTCATACTCCAAGTTACCTTCAACCAAAACAGGAGGAGGAGGGCCACTGACTGGGTGAATGGGGACACGATATAACTTGAGGAGGGACATATGGAACACATTTGATATCTTGAAGGATGGAGGGAGTTGCAGGCGGAAAGCTGTGGGATTAATTACCTCGATTATCTCGTAAGGTCCAATAAAACTTGGACCCAGCTTAGCAGAAGGGACCTTGAGTTTAATATTCTGTGTGGATAACCATACCTTGTCCCCAACTCCAAGGCTAGGGCCCTAGGAACGTCTCTTATTAGCAGAGGAGGCTTGACCAACTTTTACCTTCTTCAGGTTCTCTTGCACCTCAGACCAGATAGTCTTCAATTTGTCCACAGTTGATTCAGCCTCAGGAGTATCCACCACAGCGGAAGAAAAAGAACCAAAACGTGGATGCAACCCTAAATTGCAGAAAAAGGGGGTAGTCTTGATGGATTCCTGATATTGATTATTGATAGCGAACTCAGCTAGCGGCAGATATTCCACCCAGTCAGACTGACGTTCAGACATATAACACCGGAGATATTGTTCAAGGGTTTGATTGGTACGTTCAGTCTGACCATTGGTCTCTGGGTAGTAGGCAGATGAAAAAGATAGCTCTATATTGATCTTTTTACAAAATGCCCTCCAGAATTTCGAGACGAACTGTGTTCCTCGGTCAGAAACAATATTTTCCGGAACCCTGTGTACCCGCACAATATGCCTAATAAGCAACTTGCTAAGAGTGTCAGAATTGGGTAATCCGGACAGAGGAACAAAATAACACTGTTTGCTGAATCTATCCACCACTACCCAGATACAGGTCTTCCCTTCTGAGGGTGGAAGGTCAGTGATGAAGTCCATGGAGAGATGTGTCCAAAAGCTTACTGGAGTAGGTAGGGACTTGAGAAATCCGGCAGGGTGGGTGCGGGGTGCCTTGGCTCGCGCACAAGTTTCACAAGCCAGTACATACTCCTTACAATCTTTCGCTACGGTTGGCCACCAAAAATTCCTGGTTACTAATCGGAGGGTGTTGCCAATACCAGGGTGACCTGCCAGCACAGAATTGTGGGATTCCTGGAGTACCCGAAGGTGAAGTGAGGGGGCGACAAACAGTTTATGGACAGGAGTGGTGTCAGGAGCTTGGTCTTGGGTATTATGGACCTCTTCTATCAAATGTAAGGAACCAGGTGAAATAATAATGCCTTTAGCTAAAATATGCACTGGTTCAGAGTTTTCAGACTGAGAGGGGCAGAAGCTACAGGAAAGTGCATCAGCTTTTGTGTTCTTGGTACTGGGCCGGAATGTTACCACAAAATCAAATCTGGAGAAGAACAATGCCCACCTAGCTTGCCTAGGATTGAGTCTCTTAGCAGATTCCAGATAAGTGAGGTTCTTATGGTCTGTGATGACTGTGACTTTATGTTTGGCGCCTTCGAGGAAGTGGCGCCATTCCTCGAAGGCCCATTTAATTGCCAACAACTCACGATTACCAATGTCATAATTTCTCGCTGTGGGAGAAAACTTGCGGGAAAAAAAGGCACAAGGACAAAGCTGAGTGAGAGACAGAGTACCTTGTGATAGCACCGCTCCCACTCCAACCTTGGATGCATCGACTTCCACAATAAACGGACGCATAAGGTCAGGCTGAACCAGAATCGGGTCTGAGGAATAACATTCTTTTAATTTTGAGAAGGCATGGATCGCCTCTGGCTTCCAATTTACCACATCAGCTCCCTTTTTTGTCAAATCTGTGAGGGGTTTGGCAACTTTGGAAAAATCTCTAATACAGTTAGGTCCAGAAATATTTGTACAGTGACACAATTTTCGCGAGTTGGGCTCTGCATGCCACCACATTGGATTTGAAATGAAACCTCTACAACAGAAGTCAAGTGAAGATTGTAACGTTTAATTTGAAGGTTTGAACAAAAATATCTGATAGAAATTGTAGGAATTGTACACATTTCTTTACAAACACTCCACATTTTAGGAGGTCAAAAGTAATTGGACAAATAAACCAAACCCAAACAAAATATTTTTATTTTCAATATTTTGTTGCGAATCCTTTGGAGGCAATCACTGCCTTAAGTCTGGAACCCATGGACATCACCAAATGCTGGGTTTCCTCCTTTTTAATGCTTTGCCAGGCCTTTACAGCCGCAGCCTTCAGGTCTTGCTTGTTTGTGGGTCTTTCCGTCTTAAGTCTGGATTTGAGCAAGTGAAATGCATGCTCAATTGGGTTAAGATCTGGTGATTGACTTGGCCATTGCAGAATGTTCCACTTTTTTGCACTCATGAACTCCTGGGTAGCTTTGGCTGTATGCTTGGGGTCATTGTCCATCTGTACTATGAAGCGCCGTCCGATCAACTTTGTGGAATTTGGCTGAATCTGGGCTGAAAGTATATCCCGGTACACTTCAGAATTCATCCGGCTACTCTTGTCTGCTGTTATGTCATCAATAAACACAAGTGACCCAGTGCCATTGAAAGCCATGCATGCCCATGCCATCACGTTGCCTCCACCATGTTTTACAGAGGATGTGGTGTGCCTTGGATCATGTGCCGTTCCCTTTCTTCTCCAAACTTTTTTCTTCCCATCATTCTGGTACAGGTTGATCTTTGTCTCATCTGTCCATAGAATACTTTTCCAGAACTGAGCTGGCTTCATGAGGTGTTTTTCAGCAAATTTAACTCTGGCCTGTCTATTTTTGGAATTGATGAATGGTTTGCATCTAGATGTGAACCCTTTGTATTTACTTTCATGGAGTCTTCTCTTTACTGTTGACTTAGAGACAGATACACCTACTTCACTGAAAGTGTTCTGGACTTCAGTTGATGTTGTGAACGGGTTCTTCTTCACCAAAGAAAGCATGCGGCGATCATCCACCACTGTTGTCATCCGTGGACGCCCAGGCCTTTTTGAGTTCCCAAGCTCACCAGTCAATTCCTTTTTTTCTCAGAATGTACCCGACTGTTGATTTTGCTACTCCAAGCATGTCTGCTATCTCTCTGATGGATTTTTTTTTTTTTCAGCCTCAGGATGTTCTGCTTCACCTCAATTGAGAGTTCCTTAGACCGCATGTTGTCTGGTCACAGCAACAGCTTCCAATGCAAAACCACACACCTGTAATCAACCCCAGACCTTTTAAATACTTCATTGATTACAGGTTAACGAAGGAGACGCCTTCAGACTTAATTGCAGCCCTTAGAGTCCCTTGTCCAATTACTTTTGGTCCCTTGAAAAAGAGGAGGCTATGCATTACAGAGCTATGAGTCCTAAACCCTTTCTCCGATTTGGATGTGAAAACTCTCATATTGCAGCTGGGAGTGTGCACTTTCAGCCCATATTATATATATAATTGTATTTCTGAACATGTTTTTGTAAACAGCTAAAATAACAAAACTTGTGTCACTGTCCAAATATTTCTGGCCCTGACTGTAAATTTGCGGTAATAATTAGCAAACCCAAGGAAACACTGCAAGGCTTTCAGAGACTTGGGTTGTACCCACTCCTTAATCGGTTGAAGCTTAGAGGGATCCATGCGGAAGCCTTCTGCAGACAATATATAACCCAGGAAATTAACCTCTGCCTCAAAAAAAACACATTTCTCATATTTAGTAAATAGGGAGTTCTCCCTGAGTCTCTGGAGTACAGTGCGGACATGTTGGACATGTGACGTAGCATCAGGAGAATAAATCAGGATGTCATCCAGATAGACCACCACATATTGACCACAAATATCTCTGAAAATGTCATTAACAAAGTTCTGAAAAACAGCCAGCACATTACTTAATCCAAAAGGCATTACTAGGTACTCATAGTGTCCCTCTGGAGTATTAAACGCTGTTTTCCACTCATCTCCTTCTCTGATGCGGATTAGGTTATATGCTCCCCTTAGATCCAGCTTGGTGAACGACCGGGCTCCTATGAGCTGGTTAAACAGATCAGGGATGAGTGGCAGCGGGTACTGATTCTTTACAGTAATAGCATTAAGTTCACGGTAGTCAATACAAGGTCTGAGGCCACCATCTTTCTTATCAACGAAAAAAAATCCAGCGCCGACTGGTGACCTGGATGGTCTGATAAACCCTCTCTGCAGACTGTCTGCTATATAATCTTTCATGGCCTGACGCTCCGGACCAGAAGGATTATACATTTTACCCTTGGGGAGTCGGGAATTGGGGACCAAATCAATGGGGCAGTTATAATCTCTGTGCGGAGGTAATTTTTCAGATTCAGATACAGAAAAGACATTAGCAAAATCCCTGAATGCATGAGGTATGAAGATAGGTTGAGCTCTAGTCAGGTTAACAGATAACGACATACACGTCTCCTGACACTCAGGGCTCCAGCGCACAATCTCACCCTGGTGCCAGTCTATGACTGGGTTGTGTTGCGCAGCCATGGCATGCCCAATACCACTGCTGACATCAGATTCTCAAGAACAAAAAATGACACAGATTCTACATTCAGAGCACCAACAAGCATGGAGATCTCTGGAGTTACAAAAGTAACCACACCCTGCGTGAGAGGTGTACTATCGATAGCAGATATTCTAATAGGTGCATTCAATCTTAGCAAAGGTAAAGCCAGCTCTTTTGCTACAATAGTATCTATAAAATTAGCAGCAGATCCACAATCAACAAAGGCCTGCAGCCGTACAGATTTTCCCTGGTGAGATAATGAGACAGGTATCATTAACGTCATAGGGTCTGCAGGAAGTACCTGGGCACCTGAGCGGGTATCCTGGGGCCCAGTCAGGTGGTGCTGCTGCCTTGGAAACGATTGCCTCTCTGATTCAGGCACTCCATGTTTGGCTCCACAACGTGATCTGCACCCTTGCAGTCGATAAGACTCTGGATACGATGAGGTAGGTGCTTGAACCTGAGCAGACCTGAGATCCTGCACTTGCTGTGTAAGTCCATGTACAAGGCCAGAAATGGTGTGCACCTGATTTAGCACAGCATGGAGAGAATACATTTTTTTATTTTTTTTTTCTCTCCTTGTTAGAGATAATGTAACGCCTGCCTGGATCCACAGACTCAGATGGGCTGTAATGGGGAGACTAGAGGGAAGCCACTCACCAAGCAGGACCCCCAGAACCCTGAAACCCTTTAACCCGTCTACAGGGATTTGGAATTACACAGGGAACTGGAGATCACTACCTGTGGAAGGCTGCAGTCTGATGAGAGTAGTAGTCAGGCAGGGTCAAACCAGGAATTGCGGAACAGGGACAGAATCGGCAGGCAATGACGTAGTCAGCAAACGTAGCAGAGGTCAAATCCGGATCGGGCAGCGAGGTACAGAAACAGTAGGCAGGAGGGTAGTCAGAAAACACGCAGAAGTCAACACACAGGAATCACAAAACAGAATAGGACGTAACAGGAGCCAGGAAAATCAGAACTATCTCTGGCACTGGTCATGTGACAGGAGGGGGAATAAGAAGGGTGTGGTGTCTTCCCATTGGCTGTAGCTGAACACTGGCAACTTCAGCTGGAAGACACATGCCACCCACAGTCAGCCAGCGGTACTGCAGATCCCAAGCTAACCCAGCCCAGTGGATGATCGGAGCCTGCGCCCACCGCTGGCATCGACTCCTCTCCCATCACCAGCACCATCCACGGCAGGAACACGGCGTCGCCTGGCAATCGGAGCAGAAGTCGCTGGAGCAGACTCCGGCAGTGACGTAACAGATGAAATGTATTTCATTACTTCAAGTGAGGCCTAATGATTAGTGCCACCATGATATTACAGACCGTAGCAAGAGCTAAAGGCACCCAAGATGTCAAGCTAAGGTTGTAAGGCACAGAAGTGAATAACAGCAATCATGGAGAACAGTACTGGATGCTGACTACAGCAGTGTGAATTGAATTGCTCATATGTTGCGGATGGGGGACAGACCACGACAGGGGCTGCTCGGGACACTCGGATCCGGGATCGCTGCTGTTGCTCGAGTGGCAGCCGGACCCGGGGCTCATGCAGCCGTACGTCCTCGCAACTCAATTAAAGGGTGTATTTACAAGGAGAAAGTTTGTCAGTGACGCCACCCATGGGTTGCGGTGAGAGTTGGTAGCACCGCCGCTGCTTGAATATGGGACGCCCGGGCCTGATGGAGTTGGGCAGCAGCATGGTATCCCCTCCATGGGTAGGGGAAGTGTTGTCCCGGGGCCCAAGTATGCAGGGAAGAGAGGGAGTATGCTGCGGAGTGTGTCATGCAAGGCCGGACCGGGCCGGAATGGTGTACTCACAGTTCCAAAGGATTGGACACAGAGTGCAGTGGTAAACCAAATTGCCAGTGCCTGGTAGCCTCCGGCGGGTGTATTCGGGTCCCACACCCTGATGTAGCAAACAAGGGTCCCCTCCTTCTGCACATCAGTGTTTGTGTCTTCAATGGGACAACTCCGCTTGAAATGAGGAAGCCCACTCCCGGTAACTTTGTATGTTGGGAGCTGTGGCCCACAAAATCTGACCTGTGGGATCTCTGTGGGTTCTGGCGGACACCCTATCCCCGCATTGGACTTCAGTTTCGCTTTCTGGGGTTACTGGTGGATCAAGGCCTGGAACCTTGTCCCTGGCTGGTTAATTGACAAGGGGCTTGAAACCTTCCTCGCCCTAGGGTCCAGGCAACTCGACTGTGCACAGCCTCCGGACCAGATTCCCGCTGTCAGCATCGGTGGGCTACATCCCTGCCCCGGTCCACTTAAGGTCTCCCGAAACCGGATCTCCGTCGCCTGTGGTTCTGTCTACTGTCTGACACCTAGTCAGTAGTCCGGTAGTCCAGGGGCCCCAACTCCTGACACCGCTGTCACTCCACACTCCTCTCACTTCGACTGTCTCATCTCAACTCCCACTTCAACTTGGCTGGTTTGTTCTCTCCCAGAACACCTCAGGACCCCTAGGTGGGCGCTCCCATCCATCTTGTCCCGCACACTGGTGTGTCCCTATTGTCATGGGGGGTGACTAGGCTTTACTGGCTGATGTTGTGCACCTGGGTGTGGGTTTGTGTTGGTATGCCAAGGAGGAGGGAGTCCTGCACCTAAGAGATTTGTGCAACCTCTGTGACAACCTAGTTTTGCCAGGGCGTCACACATATCTAGAACCATAAGAGATGATATGAATGGACGACTTCACTTGAAAGCTATAAAGGAATGTAGGATATTTTTCTACTAACTAAATTTGAAAGGCAGTTTGTTAAAAAAATTGGGAAGCAAACAAAACATTCTATGCATGTGTCCTTTATTACAGCCATTTCATATGTGAATTTAGAAAAATAAGGAAGGCTGCCTGTAGTCACAATTTAATCTAATTATAAATTTTATTGAATAATAATTATAATCAGTAGCTATTAATGTCAAATATTTAGGGAAGTTTGAATATACAGTGGCATGTAAAATTTGGTCACTTTTTAACAAAATTACTGATATTGTGAATAGTTAAGCAAGTTGGAAATAAAATGCTCTATAAAAGGCATAAAATTAAAGAGGACACATTTTCTCTGTATTTTAAGCATCAAAAAACATTTATTTTCATCTTTTTCATTTTAAAATTAACAAAAAAAGAAGATGGGCCTATGCTAAATTTTGGCCACCTTGCATGGTTAATACCTAGTAACACTCCCTTTGGCAAGTATCACAGCTTGTAAATGCTTTTTGTGGCTAGCCAAGAGTCTTTCATTTCTTGTTTGAGGGATTTTTAGCCATTTTTCCTTGGAAAAGTCTTCCAGTTCTGTGAGATTCCTGAGTCCTCTTCCATGCACTGCTCTTTTGATCCACAGATTTTCAATGATGTTCAGATCAGGGGACTGTGAGGACCATTGTAAAACCTTCAGCTTGTACCTTTTGAGGTAGTCTATTGTGGATTTTGACTTGTGTTTAGGAATGGATCATTATCCATTTGTAGAAGCTATCATATTTTCAACTTCAGCTTTTTTATAGATGGTATGATGTTTTCATCAAGAATTTGTTGAAATTTCATTAAATCCATTCTTTCCTCTAACCATGAAATGTTCCCTGTGCCATTGGCTGCAACACAACGCCAAGGCATGATTGATCCACCCCCATGCTTAATGGTTGGCGAGATCTTCTTTTCCTGAAATTCTGTGTTTTTTAATCTCCAGACAGATTTTTGATCATTGTGGCCAAAGACTTCAATTTTAACCTCATCAGTCCACTGGACTTGTTTCCAAAAGGAGTCAGCCTTTTTTAGATGTTCTTTTTCATACTTCTGATGCTGAATTTTATGGTGAGGTTGCAGGACAAGATTTCTTCTGATGACTTTTCCATGAAGGCCATATTTGTGAAGGTATCTCTGAACAGTAGAACAATGTACCACAACTCCAGAATCTGCTAAGTCTTCCTGAAGGCCTTTTACAGTCAAGAGGGGGTTCTGATTTGCTTCTCTAACAACCATTTAACTGCCATTTCTTAATTACATTTTGAACTGAGGCGAGAGCATCTAGAAAATGCTTAGCTATCTTCTTATTACCTTTCTGCTTTCTGAGCCACCACAATTTTTTTTTTCAGAGTACTTAGAGGAACCAATGGCTGCTATTTTTTGGCACAGGTTTAGAGGGGGCTAGGTTTTTATAAAACTGTGAAATCTGCATCACTTGTCCTTTCCTAACAATGATAGTGAACAAGCCATAACCTTAACAGGCTAATTAAGGTCTCAAACCTTGGTCAAAGTTATCGGAGTGCCAAAACTTTCCATCAGCCATTTTCCTTTTCGTAATTTTTAAAATGTAAATATGAGAATAATGTTTTTTTGTTTTTGCCTAAAATAAGAAAGAAATGTGTCATCTTTAACTTAATGAATTTTAGAGATCATTTTATCTTCAACTTGCTTAACTGTTCACAAAAACAGTAATTTTGACCAGGGTTGCCCAAACTTTTACAGGCCACCGTACTATATTTAGGTTATGTTCATAAATGCTATTTAGTTATAATTTGTATAAAAAATAAAATATATCAACCTTAACGTAACCTGCCATTTGCATGATCCCTAGCACAGATGCAAGTAACTTTTATAGTAAGTTCTTGCTTGCAGTAAAGTTGGTTTTGAATATTTTTAGCTCACAATAAAGTTTCTTATTGCAGAATTGGAAATGTGACTTTCCTGCTGGATGAAGTTGGAAGCAGCATAAAATCTATTGCCTTATGTAAATACAGAGCAGTTCCTGCTGTGGAGATGGAAAATGTTCTGCATGATTGTCACATAAAGGTGATGGATAAGTTAGTTGTAGCACTGAACTGAAGTATACATAGCTTCACATATGGGACATTTCTGACAACATAAGATGAAGTTTGACTTTTGTCCTTTCAAGGGGTAAAGCATAGTTTTTACAACAACTTATATATGTTCATCACAGGGGAATCAGCCATTGTAAATTTTCTACTGATGATTTGCAGTTCATAGCGCTATCAGTATCAAAAGATATGGGAAGAGAATTGTGTTGTTAAAGCTATATTCACAGTTAAGTCCAGAAATATTTGTAGTTACCAAATCATGGGGATTTGGACTTTGCATGTAATTTTTTTTATTTAAAATTAAACAAATGAGATGCAATTGAAGTGTAGACTTTCAGGTTTAATTTAAGAGGTTGAACAAAAATATCCTGTGAAACGTTTAGGAATTTATCTACAAAGACTCCTCCCAGTGGTATAACTAGAGTTTGATGGGCCCCGTTGCAAAATTTGGACTTGCCCCCCCCCCACCCCAGCATGTTGGTCAGATATATGGGCCCTTGTGGCATTCTAGATCCTATAATAAGATATGATTTGCCTTCCCCCCATTATGTAGTAATGTCTCCCATCCTGTTTTAATTTACCCCATCCTGGGCTCCTTCCTGGTAAATATGCCCCCCATCCTGGTAAACATCCTACATTCTGGTCCCATCCTGTTAATTATGTCCATCCTGGTACAGTAAATATGCCCCATTTTGATAAATATATTCCCACCTTGGTAAATATGTCCCCCATCTTAAGCCCCATCCTGGTATACACAGTATGTACTTCCTTTTCCTGGACCCCTTCCTGGCATGTATGTCTCCGTCCTTGTATACATGTCCTTTATTCTTGTCCCCTTCCTAGTATATAGGTTCCCATCCAGGTAAACGTGTCCTTATCCTGGGCCCCATACTGGTTTATATGTCCCTTTCCTAGAATATATGCCCCCATCATGGTTTACATGTCCATATACTAGGCCTCTTCATGGTATAAATGTACCTTTCCTGGTACACATGTCCTTATCCTGGGCCCCATCGTGGCATATATGTTCCCATACTAGACCTCATCCTGTCATATATGTCGCCATCCTGTTATATGTCTTATCCTAGGCCCCTTCCTGGTATATATGTCCCCATCCTGGATCCTGGTATAGATGTCCTTATCCTAGGCCGTTTCTTGGTATATACATTCATGGCCAAAACTATTGGCACCATTGAAATTGTTCCATAAAATGAAGTATTTCTCCAAGAAAATTATTGCAATTACACATTTTGTTGCATACGGGTTTTTTTTTCATTTGTATGTATTGGAATAACCCCCCTTCCCCCCAAAAGAAAAACGAAAAACAGTTAAAATGGCAAACTGAACATAATATATTAAAAAAAAAAAATGGCGCGGACGGTAACTGTTCACGGCTGTACTAATGCTTTTCTTCTACCTTATTATGACTTTGGCTAGGATAATGGTGCTGTATGATGAGCGTGGGGACATGTTTGATGAGAGAAGGGGATGGGAAGAGATCAGAGGAGTGACAAGCTATTTTTTTTTTTTTTGTGAATGGATGTGTGGATGTTCCGGCAGCCAATGAGGGCATAGAAAACATGCACAATGTTCAGACAGAAGGGCTTGTGTCATTGTACCTCTGCATATAAAATGTAGACATGTAGAATCAGCATCATTTTGTGATTGCCAACGCTAACGGCTTGCATTGCTATAGAAGCCTTCTAGCCTACCGGTTAACCAGTTGCTACGCGATGTGCTGATACGGTGAAACTCCACTTTGCACATGTTACAGTGACTGTGTCAGCAGCACTGAGCCGTGGTGCAGTATGTCATGATGCACAGAAATAGTCAGCGCAGTCCGGTCGTGGGGAAAATCACACTTGCAGAGTGAGAACAGATGAAGGACCTCTACATCCTTCTACAGTTTAAAATAGCTACCAAGATGGTTAGCGCTGACAATGCGGTCATCAGCATCACAATTCCAGTCATCCACATGCTGGAGCACACTTTGAATAGTCTGCAGGAGGAGGTGGTGGTTCCAGAGAAAGAATAGGAAGCAGAGGAGGATGTGGAGGGGATAACAATATCTCTAAGGTCTGGACTATCATTGCACAGGCAGGTGGCATAGGAGGATGGAGTCCCAGCGATCGAGGGGGGCTTATGGTACCAGACAACTGTTAGTGAAGGTGCAGCAGCCAAGGAACAAATGGAGGAATACAAGGAGGAAGAGGTGATGGGCGCTCAACAGTTAGGAGATGAAGAAAATATTAATTCCACCTCTGTTGACTGTGGTTGTTGGGAGGGGACCGCAGAAGCAAGCTGGTGTCCCGCCACCAACACACCATGGACTTGGACCTCACGAAAGCATGCGACACTTGAAGGCACTTTCTTGCTACACTATCTGCAACATGATTCCTGAATTGTTAGGATTAGAAATAGTGCTGACTACTGAGTTGCCAATCTGTTAGATCCATGATACAAGAGTAGATTATGCCTGATGCTACACCAAGGGACACGCGCTTGCGGAAGTATCAAAACCAACTTGTACACAATCTTAAGAGTGGTTTCCTCCAAGATAGCAATGAGGTACATAGTGTGCATCACTGTTCTAGACTTCCAACCCCGGGAACATTGAGTCATCAATGCAGAAACATTAGAAGCAGTTTAAGTGGCAGAAATATTTTCTGTGAGTTGTTTTTACACCATCCCGTGCACCAGCAGAACAGACTACAAGTCTGATCTGAAATACATCGAACGACTTTAAAGGATGGTACTGGAGTATCTAGAGCTAAATATCAATGCTATCGGGAGGGGGGTTGGGCCCTTTTGCATTTTGGTCTTCAAAAATTTAAGAGTGACCTGAGCTCGGCAGTCACGCCATGGAGATTTTGTCCTGCTGTGTAGCCAGCATTCTCTCAGAATGTGTCTTTAGCACTGTTGGTGGTGTCCTGATAGATAAACACATCCAGCTGTCCCCTGAAAGTGTAGACCGCCTAACTTTCATCAAGATGAACAAGTCATGGATCTCCAATGACTTTTCCATTCCAGTCACAGACTGTGAAGACTAGGCAATGGTGTAGTTTTCAGTGTTCTGCATTGATCTCCCGATATTGCAGTCTGTGATGCCTTTCTTGTGGTTTCTGTGGATGCTACTGCTGCTGATGTTACTAACAAGTGTTTTGGTGGTGCAACAATCAATCAATGTGTCCACTACTGTTACATTTACAATTTGTTTTTTTATATGTATGAAGCACCTAATATTCCTCTTATTCCTCCTCCTTTTGCTTCCTCCTGAGTCACGACCAGCTGTTTAGTGCATGGCCCATGCCTCACTGCTGTGCAAAGACACTATGGGTAATCTGGGGCAATTGATGCAACTTTTCTGGTGTCTGCCCCTAATTTTTCAAAATGGGGAGACTCCAAGTTGGGTCTCCAAGTTGTGACTTTTCTGCATTGGCTAGATTCTCAGAGGAACAGGCCTACTCCTGTCACTCATCCACCTCTTCATTTGAAAGCTGTAAATTCTAGGCCAGACCCTGTCTGGTGCATGGCCTATGCCTCACTGCTGGGCCAAAACCCTACGGGTGCAATTAGATGCCACTGTCCTAATGTCTGCCTCTAATTTTTGGAAATGGTGATGGGGACCCTTAGTTAGGTGACCTTGTTGTTTGTTGCCTGTAGCAGTTGGTTCTCCTAGACTGGCAGGCATGCAGCTACCTTTCACTCATCTACCTTTCATACTAGCCTTAAATGTGTCTAGTAATAACAGTCTATGAAGCTAATATCGCAGCTATCTCAGTGTGGCTGAACAGAAAAGTAGTTTGAGCTGTTGCATGAAGTATGAGGGCTATCAGCATTACCTATCTATTAGAAATGGGTGAACCCATAGATGTTCTTGTTCGGCGTGTCCATCCATACTTTAAAAAAATATTGATTTCGGAAAGGGATTTGAACCCGAACATCTGCCCAGATGCTGATCCCATATAAGTCTATGGGGGCAGAAAATTATGCTGTAAAATGGTGGTAGAAAGGGATAGGGGAATTAGAACAGGAGCATTATACTTACTGAGTCACCTACGACTGTCACACTGCTTAATCCAGTGCTTAGTGGCAGCTGTGTGCTGTCATTATCCTCTTATATTACCCTGATTGCCACTGCACCAGGGCATTCGGGAAGGTCCATTAATCATGGGTCTCCCCAGCTGTCAGCTTTAGTATGGCTGGGTATCAAAATTGGGGGACTGCATGCCATTTTTTAAACTTATTTATTTAAATTCTTTTTTTTTCTTTTTTTTAAAAAAAAAAGCATAGGGTCCCTCTTATTTTGATGCACAGCCAAGATAAGTGCATGGCTGGGGGCTGCAGCCTGTAGCTGTATGCTTTATCTGCGCTGGGTATTACAATATGGGAGGAGCCTATGCCAATTTAGTTATTTATTTTTAAACCACTATAGGGATGCAGACAACGTGTGTGATTCCAACCAGTCACACAGTGTGAGGGCATGGTCTGACTGAAGCCAATCAGAGACGCCACTACTGCCGGTGGGCAGGGGAAGCAGTTAATATGTGTGAGGGTTAATGAGAGGACCCGGTGACAGCTGTGAGGAAGGTTGTAAGTATAACGCTCCTGCTTTATCCTTATTTTCTTTCTTTTTCCTTTTTTTAAAAAAATTCTACAATTATCCGGGTGTGCAAACCCGAACAGTTCTACGGATTTCTCTGAGAAGTCCTTGATCAGGGTCCATGCACAGACACTAGGTATCCGTTATGGACCCCGAGCCTTACAGTTCGAGTTTGCCCATCACTTTTTATTTATGTGTCTATCAATAATTTTAGGTATTAAATGTTATAGTTTATTTAATTGTTACCCAGTGTTTTATGCGACTGAGAATCAGGTAGATAGTGCTGTTTACATGCAAAAGAATACCAGAAGCAGTAAGCATAAGGCTAACACTTGAGATATCTACGCAGGCACAGGAATAGTCATAACTAAGGGAAGATATCCAAGTCTCCTCACTCCCTGATAAAACGGACGTTTTCTGAAACGCGTAGAAAGTTCAGTACTCTGAACACCAGTGGTCACACTCTTCGTGTTCAGTTATCACATGCCGGTGTCTACATTCCAGCTCAATGAGCCGCGCTACCATCTGGAATGCGACCAGGTGCATGAAGATTCTCCTGAATTCCTGAACTCTTTGTAATCGAAAAGGAGTTTAAGATCTACAATTTTTCCTTTGCATTCGCAACTTGGGAATCAATTGCAAAGACATTCACCTTACTCAACCACAGTAATTGATTGAACTACAAAACTGGTTTCCAGTGCACCCTTATCATCCCAGCGGGGCATTTACCAGTGCATACTGGCGATATGCAATTTGGGGAGCCAGTGTTTTTCTTCTTTAATTGTGCCTATTAATTATGATCAGTTTCTCTCTTTTTAGCTTAATGTTGATTGCAGTGCACAATAAATAGTTTCTGGAATAGTAAAATAGTAAATGTAAAAAAATATAGCTTATGGCTTATCAATCTCGTAACGCACAATTTCTATGCTATAGAAGCCTTGATTTCATTATTTGTCTTCAGGGTCAAATTAGGACAAAGGGGTATTTGTTAGGTCCAGGTGGTGGATCCACTGGGCCGTTCACCCCACCGGAGGCCTGGTGCACGGTAGCCGGAGCACTAGCATGGCAAGGACAGCGTCCCACAGGGGACAGGTAGAACAGAGTCACTGGGGCTTCAGAGTTCCTGGAAACAGTGCAGGAATCCGGCACAGATGCCGGGTAGGAATGTCAGGCAATAGTATTGATAACAGGACACGGCACCAGGGGACCTGAGCATCTAGCTTTCAAGACAAGGCTTACAAGACACGTTGATCAGGCCCCGCCCACATGGAAAGGCCAGTCTTATATACCCAGCACAGCCTCATGTCATATCCTGCTTCAGCAGTGCTGGGCCCATAAGACCAGGTGAGTGGGCGCGGCCCGACCCTATACAGAAGCATGAGTCTAGGACTCAGAGTCAATGGTCTACAACCTGTCAGGTTTATATCAAATTTCAACACTAAATGGCATAATATAAGAAATATTTTTCAAAAACATTGGGGAATCCTGCTGGCTGATCAAGATCTGGCCAAACATCTTACAGTCCACCCATCCATCACCTGGCGCAGATCAAAAAATCTAAAAGATTTGCTTACTCGCAGCCATTATATCCCGCCACTTCTAAATCCTTTTACTCAGAAGGGACCCAAGTGGGGTTGCTTCCAATGTGGAAACTGCACTGCATGTAAGTACATAGAGAGAAGTACTACATTTATGAACAGTGCAGAGTCAAAATGTTTTTCCATCACGTACAACATAACATGTAAAACTGATATGGTAATCTACTATGCTAGTTGCCCCTGCAAAAAAATCTACATAGGGATGACTACTAGACAACTACGGGTAAGAACATTGGAACATTGGAACATGTTCGAGACATTGTAAATGCCCAAGGTTGTAAAGATATCAATGAGTTGAAAACCATACCACGTCATTTTTTCAAATACCACAAATGTAACCCCAAGGACCTGAGAGTGAAAGGTATAGATCATGTAAGTTTGGGTGCGAGAGGGGGCGACTATAAAACGGAACTCCTAAAAAAGGAGACAAAATGGATGGTGGTCCTTGACACTGTGATGCCCAGTGGCCTCAATGAGGCCTTGAGTTTCAAACCCTTTTTACCAACTTAGCGCGAATTTTAGGTTATAAATAGAGTTGAGCGCGGTTCGTGGTTCGTGGTTCTCCAGTTCTAGGCTCGAGTGATTTTGGGGCATGTTCTAGATCGAACTAGAACTCGAGCTTTTTGCAAAAGCTCGATAGTTCTAGAAACGTTCGAGAACGGTTCTAGCAGCCAAAAAACAGCTAAATCATAGCTTGGTTTCTGCTGTAATAGTGTAAGTCACTCTGTGAATCAAACTATTATCACATTTCAGTGTATAGTGTGCGTGAACAGCGCCTTCAGATCACTGCTGTTTCTATAATGGCGATCGCCATTTTTTTTTTTTTTTTTCTTGTCTTCCTTCCCTAAGCGCGCGCGTCTTGTGGGGCGGGCCAGCATGTCAGCCAATCACAGACACACACACAGCTAAGTGGACTTTGAGCCAGAGAAGCAACGGCATGTGTGATAGGATCTGCATGTCACATGTCCCTGCATTATAAAACCGGACATTTTCTTCACGGACGCCATTATCTGCCTTCTGCGTCTTTGGTGTCAGACATCACTGTCGCAGCTCCGTCTTGAGTCCTATCGCTGATACAGCTGTATGCGCTGCATACACAGCGTTAGACAGCATAGGGAGAGCACTTTATAGCAGTCCTTTTAAGGGCTCAAACCGGCAGGGTCAGAGTTAAGGTGACAGGTCCTGAAAACAGCGCCAGCGTCTGTGCAGCCAAGGTCAGGGATTTCCTCCCTGCATTTCACCATTAGGAGGGAATAGAAAGGCAGGCTTCCATTCCTCTACCCAGAGCACCACAATCCTGCCACTGTACCCTCTTGTCCTCTGCACACTCCAACTCATAACTAAGCCATTATACTAGCAAACACTTAGTGTACCTAGTGGCATCCTATACGTGGCTATTGGACTTTGCTATAGTCCCACTAGTGCCAAGACATTTGCAGAGCGCATCTGCCTGCGTTGCACACTCCAACTAATTATAACTAAGCCATTATACTAGCAAACACTCAGTGTACCTAGTGGCATCCTATACGTGGCTATTGGACTTTGCTATAGTCCCACTAGTGCCAAGACATTTGCAGAGCGCATCTGCCTGCGTTGCACACTCCAACTAATTATAACTAAGCCATTATACTAGCAAACACTTAGTGTACCTAGTGGCATCCTATACGTGGCTATTGGACTTTGCTTTAGTCCCACTAGTGCCAAGACATTTGCAGAACGCATCTGCCTGCGTTGCACACTCCAACTAATTATAACTAAGCCATTATACTAGCACACACTCAGTGTACCTAGTGGCATCCTATACGTGGCTATTGGACTTTGCTATAGTCCCACTAGTGCCAAGACATTTGCAGAGCGCATCTGCCTGCGTTGCACACTCCAACTAATTATAACTAAGCCATTATACTAGCAAACACTTAGTGTACCTAGTGGCATCCTATACGTGGCTATTGGACTTTGCTTTAGTCCCACTAGTGCCAAGACATTTGCAGAACGCATCTGCCTGCGTTGCACACTCCAACTAATTATAACTAAGCCATTATACTAGCACACACTCAGTGTACCTAGTGGCATCCTATACGTGGCTATTGGACTTTGCTATAGTCCCACTAGTGCCAAGACATTTGCAGAACGCATCTGCCTGCGTTGCACACTCCAACTAATTATAACTAAGCCATTATACTAGCACACACTCAGTGTACCTAGTGGCATCCTATACGTGGCTATTGGACTTTGCTATAGTCCCACTAGTGCCAAGACATTTGCAGAGCGCATCTGCCTGCGTTGCACACTCCAACTAATTATAACTAAGCCATTATACTAGCAAACACTTAGTGTACCTAGTGGCATCCTATACGTGGCTATTGGACTTTGCTATAGTCCCACTAGTGCCAAGACATTTGCAGAGCGCATCTGCCTGCGTTGCACACTCCAACTAATTATAACTAAGCCATTATACTAGCACACACTCAGTGTACCTAGTGGCATCCTATACGTGGCTATTGGACTTTGCTATAGTCCCACTAGTGCCAAGACATTTGCAGAGCGCATCTGCCTGCGTTGCACACTCCAACTAATTATAACTAAGCCATTATACTAGCACACACTCAGTGTACCTAGTGGCATCCTATACGTGGCTATTGGACTTTGCTATAGTCCCACTAGTGCCAAGACATTTGCAGAGCGCATCTGCCTGCGTTGCACACTCCAACTAATTATAACTAAGCCATTATACTAGCAAACACTCAGTGTACCTAGTGGCATCCTATACGTGGCTATTGGACTTTGCTTTTGTCCCACTAGTGCCAAGACATTTGCAGAACGCATCTGCCTGCGTTGCACACTCCAACTAATTATAACTAAGCCATTATACTAGCACACACTCAGTGTACCTAGTGGCATCCTATACGTGGCTATTGGACTTTGCTATAGTCCCACTAGTGCCAAGACATTTGCAGAGCGCATCTGCCTGCGTTGCACACTCCAACTAATTATAACTAAGTTACATTGTCAGGGATATTTATTCTTTATTATTCTGCTGTTAATAAAGCTAGACCACCACTGCAATCTTCACCACCTCTCAATTTTTACTACCACATTTTCAGTCCACAATCTTGTCGCAATCAACATGAGTGGCAAAATGACAGATGCTGGTGGAAAGGGGAAGGGGCGTGGTGGAAAAGGCAAAAAAGGTTTTGTCAGTGGGGAAGGTGGCAAAGCTCCATTATCATCTGCTGCAGATAGACCATCTACTAGCAAAAGTAAGATGTCTACTACTTATTGTGGACAATCCGATGTGCTCCCTTTTTTACGGACACGAACAAGAGGAACAAAGGTAGATGATGGGCAAAAAAGGAAAATGCTTGAATGGATCTCAAGTGGTCCAACAAGTGCCCTCTCAGCCACTTCAAGTACCGCATCCAAAAAACACCAGTCCTCTGAGTTGTCATCCCAATCACACTTAATTTCTCCCAGCTCTGAAGTCTCCATCAGCCCTGCACAGTATGGTGGAACTGAGATGGCTGAGTCTGCAGAGCTGTTCAGTCACACTATAGCCTGGGAATCAGAGGTCTGCTCCCAAGCTACAGTGAGTACAGAACAGGAAATGGTCTGCAGTGATGCCCAGAACCTTTGTGACTCTGATTCAGGCCGTGAGGACCAAGTTTCTGAGCATAATGTTGACCCTTTGTCACAAACTGTAACACCTGTGGTTATAGACAATGAGGAACATACTGATGAAGATGAGACGCAGATACCCGATTGGGATGACAACTTAAATATTCGGTCAGGGCAAGAAGAGGCTCGGTCTGAGGGGGAGGGGAGTGCAAACACAACAATTGATGATGACGTTCTAGATCCCACCTACTGTCAACCCCCAGTCAGGCACTCGAGGAGGTCAACAGAGGCGGTGGAGGAGGATGCAACCGACGACGAAGTTACCTTGCGCCTTCCTGGACAGAGTCGGAGCACTGGTAGCACGTCTACAACTGCATCCTCAGCCACCACTCTGCCTATGAGCATTATTCGGGGTGGATCAACAGGTCGCATGGCCTCTAAGCCTTGCCTAGCCTGGTCCTTTTTTCACATCGAAAAAGATCGCCCAACTCATGTGATATGTAACATTTGTCATGATTCTGTTAGTAGAGGTCAAAACCTCAGCAGTTTGACAACTTCTTCCATGAATCGTCACATGACTAAATATCATAAGTCCCGGTGGGAAGCTCACCGTGCTGCAATGCGGCCTAGCGGAGCGAACCATCCACCGCCCGCCCCTTCCAGTGCATCCGCGCGCTCTTCATCTTCTAGGACTGTGGGGACAGCTGTCACACCTGTTTTTCCACGCAAAACTTCCACCACTGTAACCGCAACAGGCAGTTTGCTTGTAAGGTCGTCAGTTGGTTTGGAAGGGGAAACAAGTGAGTGTGTACAGCTCTCTCAGACATCGATAGCACCAACGTTGGATGAAGGCAACATCATGTCTCCGCCTGCACTTTCCTCACAAACCTGCATTTTTCCAGGGACACCCTACTCAACACCGTCTACACACAGCAGCCAGATCTCTGTCCCTCAGATGTGGTCAAATAAAAGGCCACTTCCTCCGACCCATGACAAAGCTAAGAGGTTGACTCTATCCCTCTGTAAGCTGTTGGCTACCGAAATGCTGCCTTTCCGCCTAGTGGACACACAGGATTTTAGAGACCTTATGTCTGTCGCTGTGCCCCAGTACCAGATGCCTAGTCGCCACTACTTCTCTAAGAAAGGTGTGCCCGCGCTACACCAGCATGTCGCACACAACATCACCGCTTCCTTGAGAAACTCTGTGTGTGAACGGGTGCATTTCACCACCGATACTTGGACCAGTAAGCATGGACAGGGACGTTACATGTCGCTGACTGGGCACTGGGTAACTATGGTGATAGATGGTGAAGGGTCTGCTGCACAAGTCTTGCCGTCCCCACGACTTGTGTGTCAATCCTCTGTCTGTCCAAGTTCCGCCACTGCTTCTGCATCCTTCACCTCATCTGGGTCCTCCACCTCCGCCCCAAGCCTGCCTGGTCAGGCCACCAGCGTTCTCACTGCGCAGAAGGAATCACGCACCCCTCATTACTATGCTGGCAGCAGAGCGCAACGGCATCAGGCGGTCTTTAGCTTGACATGTCTTGGTAATAAGAGTCACACAGCTGAGGAGTTGTGGTCAGCTCTGCGGTCCGAGTTTAATAAATGGTTGTCTCCACTCAACCTGCAGCCTGGTAAGGCCGTGTGCGACAATGCTGCAAACCTGGGTGCGGCCCTTCGCCTGGGCAAGGTGACACACGTACCTTGTATGGCTCACGTGTTGAACCTTGTCGTGCAGCAATTTTTAACACACTATCCCGGCCTAGATGGCCTTCTGAACAGGGCACGAAAACTGTCTGCTCACTTCCGCCGTTCAAGCGCCGCAGCTGAGCGACTTGCATCGCTCCAGAAGTCTTTCGGCCTGCCGGTTCATCGCCTGAAATGCGATGTGGCGACACGCTGGAATTCAACTCTCCACATGTTACAGCGACTGTGGCAGCACCGCAGAGCCCTGGTGCAATACGTCATGACGTATAGCCTGGGCCAACGAGATGCAGAGGTGGGGCAGATCACCCTGATGGAGTGGTCTCAGATCAAGGACCTATGCACCCTTCTGCACAGTTTCGACATGGCGACGAATATGTTTAGCGCTGACAATGCCATTATCAGCATGACGATTCCAGTCATTTACATGCTGGAGCACACGCTAAACACTATTCGGAGTCAGGGGGTGGGACAACATGAAGGGGAGGAACTACAGGAGGATTCATATGCGCAAGGGACAACAACATCACCAAGGTCCAGACGTTCATCATCACCAACGCAGCAGGCATGGGACCAAGGGGGACAGGGATCGACAAGGGCGCATAGTAGCAGGCGAAATGTTGAGCAAGGTGCAGGAGAACATGAAGAAATGGAGGACGAACTGTCCATGGACATGGAAGACTCAGCGGATGAGGGAGACCTTGGTCAAATTTCAGTTGAAAGAGGTTGGGGTCAGATGTCAGAGGAAGAAAGAACGGGTAGCACCTCTATGCCACAAACACAGCGTGGACTTGGTCCGCATGGCTGCGCAAGACACATGAGTGCCTTTTTGTTGCACTACCTCCAACATGACAGTCGTATTGTCAAAATTAGAAGTGATGATGACTACTGGATTGCCACACTATTAGATCCCCGGTACAAGTCCAAATTTTGTGACATAATTCCAGCCATAGAAAGGGACGCACGTATGCAGGAGTATCAGCAGAAGTTTTTACTAGATCTTAGCTCGGCTTTTCCACCAAACAACCGTGCAGGTGCAGGGAGTGAATCTCCCAGTTGTAACTTGACAAACATGGGACGGTCTCGTCATCTTCAACAGTCTACCCGTACCAGTAGGACCGTATCTGGTGCCGGTAACAGCAATTTTATGGAATCTTTTCATAATTTTTTTAGACCCTCTTTTGCAAGGCCACCAGAGACAACAAGTCTGACACATAGTCAACGGCTGGAGAGGATGATACAGGAGTATCTCCAAATGAACATCGATGCCATGACTATGCAACTGGAGCCTTGCTCCTTTTGGGCTTCAAACCTAGAAAAATGGCCAGAGCTCGCAACTTACGCCTTGGAGATTTTGTCGTGTCCAGCTGCCAGCGTTGTCTCTGAACGTGTATTCAGTGCTGCTGGGTGTGTGCTGACAGATAAGCGCACGCGTCTGTCCAGTGACAATGTGGACAGACTGACGTTCATCAAAATGAACAAGTCATGGATCCAGAAGGAATTTACTACCCCTGTGTCATCCTGGGGAGAGTAAATGCTTGTTGATTTGGAATGTGCTTGATGCAAATCAAAACATCCTGTTTGCAACTAGGGCACAAGTGCTGCCACTGAATGGGTGGGTGTGTGGGGCCCAATTTTTGGAAAAAAAGGGAGACTCCGCTTGGAGTAACCCTTGCTTACATTGTTTTTAAAAGAAGCCAAGATGAACAGAGCTGGGATCAGGAAAGACTTTGCTACCTACCCCGGTGTCATCCTGGGGACGGATAAGAATGACGTATTTTTGAATGTGCTTGATGCAAATCTAGCTGTGAAGTGTACAACTGGGGCACAACTGCTGCCACTGAATGGGTGGGTGTGTGGGGCCCAATTTTTGGAAAAAAAGGGAGACTCCGCTTGGAGTAACCCTTGCTTGCTGTGTTTTTAAAAGAAGCCAAGATGAACAGAGCTGGGATCAGGAAAGACTTTGCTACCTACCCCGGTGTCATCCTGGGGACGGATAAGAATGACGTATTTTTGAATGTGCTTGATGCAAATCTAGCTGTGAAGTGTACAACTGGGGCACAACTGCTGCCACTGAATGGGTGGGTGTGTGGGGCCCAATTTTTGGAAAAAAAGGGAGACTCCGCTTGGAGTAACCCTTGCTTGATGTGTTTTTAAAAGAAGCCAAGATGAACAGAGCTGGGATCAGGAAAGACTTTGCTACCTACCCCGGTGTCATCCTGGGGACGGATAAGAATGGCGTATTTTTGAATGTGCTTGATGCAAATGTAGCTGTGAAGTGTACAACTAGGGCACAACTGCTGCCACTGAAGGGGTGGGTGTGTGTGGGGCCCAATTTTTGGAAAAAAGGGAGACTCCGCTTGGAGTAACCCTTGCTTACATTGTTTTTAAAAGAAGCCAAGATGAACAAGTCATGGGTCAGCAAAGACTTTGCTACCTACCCCGGTGTCATCCTGGGGATGGATAAGAATGGCGTATTTTTGAATGTGCTTGATGCAAATGTAGCTGTGAAGTGTACAACTAGGGCACAACTGCTGCCACTGAAGGGGTGGGTGTGTGTGGGGCCCAATTTTTGGAAAAAAGGGAGACTCCGCTTGGAGTAACCCTTGCTTGATGTGTTTTTAAAAGAAGCCAAGATGAACAGAGCTGGGATCAGGAAAGACTTTGCTACCTACCCCGGTGTCATCCTGGGGACGGATAAGAATGACGTATTTTTGAATGTGCTTGATGCAAATCTAGCTGTGAAGTGTACAACTGGGGCACAACTGCTGCCACTGAATGGGTGGGTGTGTGGGGCCCAATTTTTGGAAAAAAAGGGAGACTCCGCTTGGAGTAACCCTTGCTTGATGTGTTTTTAAAAGAAGCCAAGATGAACAGAGCTGGGATCAGGAAAGACTTTGCTACCTACCCCAGTGTCATCCTGGGGACGGATAAGAATGGCGTATTTTTGAATGTGCTTGATGCAAATGTAGCTGTGAAGTGTACAACTAGGGCACAACTGCTGCCACTGAATGGGTGGGTGTGTGGGGCCCAATTTTTGGAAAAAAGGGAGACTCCGCTTGGAGTAACCCTTAATTGATGTGTTTTTAAAAGAAGCCAAGATGAACAGAGCTGGGATCAGGAAAGACTTTGCTACCTACCCCGGTGTCATCCTGGGGACGGATAAGAGTGGCGTATTTTTGAATGTGCTTGATGCAAATGTAGCTGTGAAGTGTACAACTAGGGCACAACTGCTGCCACTGAAGGGGTGGGTGTGTGTGGGGCCCAATTTTTGGAAAAAAGGGAGACTCCGCTTGGAGTAACCCTTGCTTACATTGTTTTTAAAAGAAGCCAAGATGAACAAGTCATGGGTCAGCAAAGACTTTGCTACCTACCCCGGTGTCATCCTGGGGATGGATAAGAATGGCGTATTTTTGAATGTGCTTGATGCAAATGTAGCTGTGAAGTGTACAACTAGGGCACAACTGCTGCCACTGAAGGGGTGGGTGTGTGTGGGGCCCAATTTTTGGAAAAAAGGGAGACTCCGCTTGGAGTAACCCTTGCTTGATGTGTTTTTAAAAGAAGCCAAGATGAACAGAGCTGGGATCAGGAAAGACTTTGCTACCTACCCCGGTGTCATCCTGGGGACGGATAAGAATGACGTATTTTTGAATGTGCTTGATGCAAATCTAGCTGTGAAGTGTACAACTGGGGCACAACTGCTGCCACTGAATGGGTGGGTGTGTGGGGCCCAATTTTTGGAAAAAAAGGGAGACTCCGCTTGGAGTAACCCTTGCTTGATGTGTTTTTAAAAGAAGCCAAGATGAACAGAGCTGGGATCAGGAAAGACTTTGCTACCTACCCCGGTGTCATCCTGGGGACGGATAAGAATGGCGTATTTTTGAATGTGCTTGATGCAAATGTAGCTGTGAAGTGTACAACTAGGGCACAACTGCTGCGACTGAATGGGTGGGTGTGTGGGGCCCAATTTTTGGAAAAAAAGGGAGACTCCGCTTGGAGAAACCCTAGCTTGATGTGTTTTTAAAAGAAGCCAAGATGAACAGAGCTGGGATCAGGAAAGACTTTGCTACCTACCCCGGTGTCATCCTGGGGACGGATAAGAATGACGTATTTTTGAATGTGCTTGATGCAAATCTAGCTGTGAAGTGTACAACTGGGGCACAACTGCTGCCACTGAATGGGTGGGTGTGTGGGGCCCAATTTTTGGAAAAAAAGGGAGACTCCGCTTGGAGTAACCCTTGCTTGCTGTGTTTTTAAAAGAAGCCAAGATGAACAGAGCTGGGATCAGGAAAGACTTTGCTACCTACCCCGGTGTCATCCTGGGGACGGATAAGAATGACGTATTTTTGAATGTGCTTGATGCAAATCTAGCTGTGAAGTGTACAACTGGGGCACAACTGCTGCCACTGAATGGGTGGGTGTGTGGGGCCCAATTTTTGGAAAAAAAGGGAGACTCCACTTGGAGTAACCCTTGCTTGATGTGTTTTTAAAAGAAGCCAAGATGAACAGAGCTGGGATCAGGAAAGACTTTGCTACCTACCCCGGTGTCATCCTGGGGACGGATAAGAATGGCGTATTTTTGAATGTGCTTGATGCAAATGTAGCTGTGAAGTGTACAACTAGGGCACAACTGCTGCCACTGAAGGGGTGGGTGTGTGTGGGGCCCAATTTTTGGAAAAAAGGGAGACTCCGCTTGGAGTAACCCTTGCTTACATTGTTTTTAAAAGAAGCCAAGATGAACAAGTCATGGGTCAGCAAAGACTTTGCTACCTACCCCGGTGTCATCCTGGGGATGGATAAGAATGGCGTATTTTTGAATGTGCTTGATGCAAATGTAGCTGTGAAGTGTACAACTAGGGCACAACTGCTGCCACTGGAGGGGTGGGTGTGTGTGGGGCCCAATTTTTGGAAAAAAGGGAGACTCCGCTTGGAGTAACCCTTGCTTGATGTGTTTTTAAAAGAAGCCAAGATGAACAGAGCTGGGATCAGGAAAGACTTTGCTACCTACCCCGGTGTCATCCTGGGGACGGATAAGAATGGCGTATTTTTGAATGTGCTTGATGCAAATGTAGCTGTGAAGTGTACAACTAGGGCACAACTGCTGCCACTGAAGGGGTGGGTGTGTGTGGGGCCCAATTTTTGGAAAAAAGGGAGACTCCGCTTGGAGTAACCCTTGCTTACATTGTTTTTAAAAGAAGCCAAGATGAACAAGTCATGGGTCAGCAAAGACTTTGCTACCTACCCCGGTGTCATCCTGGGGATGGATAAGAATGGCGTATTTTTGAATGTGCTTGATGCAAATGTAGCTGTGAAGTGTACAACTAGGGCACAACTGCTGCCACTGAAGGGGTGGGTGTGTGTGGGGCCCAATTTTTGGAAAAAAGGGAGACTCCGCTTGGAGTAACCCTTGCTTGATGTGTTGTTAAAAGAAGCCAAGATGAACAGAGCTGGGATCAGGAAAGACTTTGCTACCTACCCCGGTGTCATCCTGGGGACGGATAAGAATGGCGTATTTTTGAATGTGCTTGATGCAAATGTAGCTGTGAAGTGTACAACTAGGGCACAACTGCTGCCACTGAAAGGGTGGGTGTGTGTGGGGCCCAATTTTTGGAAAAAAGGGAGACTCCGCTTGGAGTAACCCTTGCTTACATTGTTTTTAAAAGAAGCCAAGATGAACAAGTCATGGGTCAGCAAAGACTTTGCTACCTACCCCGGTGTCATCCTGGGGATGGATAAGAATGGCGTATTTTTGAATGTGCTTGATGCAAATGTAGCTGTGAAGTGTACAACTAGGGAACAACTGCTGCCACTGAAGGGGTGGGTGTGTGTGGGGCCCAATTTTTGGAAAAAAGGGAGACTCCGCTTGGAGTAACCCTTGCTTGATGTGTTTTTAAAAGAAGCCAAGATGAACAGAGCTGGGATCAGGAAAGACTTTGCTACCTACCACGGTGTCATCCTGGGGACGGATAAGAATGACGTATTTTTGAATGTGCTTGATGCAAATCTAGCTGTGAAGTGTACAACTGGGGCACAACTGCTGCCACTGAATGGGTGGGTGTGTGGGGCCCAATTTTTGGAAAAAAAGGGAGACTCCGCTTGGAGTAACCCTTGCTTGCTGTGTTTTTAAAAGAAGCCAAGATGAACAGAGCTGGGATCAGGAAAGACTTTGCTACCTACCCCGGTGTCATCCTGGGGACGGATAAGAATGACGTATTTTTGAATGTGCTTGATGCAAATCTAGCTGTGAAGTGTACAACTAGGGCACAACTGCTGCCACTGAAGGGGTGGGTGTGTGTGGGGCCCAATTTTTGGAAAAAAGGGAGACTCCGCTTGGAGTAACCCTTGCTTACATTGTTTTTAAAAGAAGCCAAGATGAACAGAGCTGGGATCAGGAAAGACTTTGCTACCTACCCCGGTGTCATCCTGGGGACGGATAAGAATGGCGTATTTTTGAATGTGCTTGATGCAAATGTAGCTGTGAAGTGTACAACTAGGGCACAACTGCTACCACTGAAGGGGTGGGTGTGTGTGTGGCCCAATTTTTGGAAAAAAGGGAGACTCCGCTTGGAGTCACCTTGCGCTGTTTTACATGATTTTAGAAGGGCGTGCCATGCCTATATCTGTGTGTCCTCCTCTTTTTCCTTGTCCAGCTGTTTTGTTTTCGCATGAGTATATGTCCTTGTCACTTTCCAATGTGTTTGAGTTGTTTGTCACCTTTAGGACACCTTTGAGGGTGTTTTCTAGGTGTTTTTCTGTGTTTGTGATTGCCTGCCATTGTTTCCTATGCAGTTCGAGTTCGGTTCGTCGAACGTTCGACGAACCGAACTCGAACGGGAGGTCCGTTCGGCGAACCAACCTCGAGCCGAACCGCGACCGGTTCGCTCATCTCTAGTTATAAATACTGTATTATATTTTAATTCTTTTCTTATCTCTTTCTTTTTCTTTATACTCTCTTTGTGCCTTCTATCCAATTGCAGCGTTAGATGTGGAGCACAAGATGATATTATGTGGAAGAAATATGAACATGAAATGGAGCCAAATTGACACTATACTCTGATCCCCAATAGAAAACAATCAAAATAACGGCGAAATCGAATGTCAGCGATCTGTATATATTTTGCATCTTTATGTGTGTACTCAAGCTATGTGATCAGTTATGGGGTGATGGGCACGTCTGTCTACAATAGATTAGATATGGTGGTATGGGCACGAAATGGACATGTCCCTATATCTGGAAACATGCCTCGGCTTAACTGAGATGTGGTCCTCATTTCGTGTATATACTACAAACCATGTACCATGTGGGATTTCCGTAGTCAAAAAGTTTTTTCAAACATATTGCGTTGCACCATTTTGATGCATATGATGAGGGTTTTAACTGGCTGATAGAATCATAGAGGCCTGTAATATACTACACATGTCCCGTGATGTTATTCTAGGGATACTTGACAGGCTTCATTAGACACTGGCTGATAGGCTGAGTTTTCTATTGTGCTGTTGTTCCACATATGTATGTGTCCAATTTATTGATATTTAGATGATAAGACATTTATCTATATAGGTAACTTTTGCCTAATTGGATACATACATATTTGGGACTATAGAAATTAAATATTCTACAGTATAAGCATATGGTGTCATAGACCAAGAGATATATATGCTGATACTCGACTATACATCTAGATTGCCCTATAATGGGTAGATGCAATAGGCTAATCATGAGCACAAAATTGAGACCCTTCATTTAATATGTATACAAATGTTTGCAAATGTCGATCTGAAGTTATGTATTCATGTTCTTTCTATATGGCGCACACCTTCATAATATCTATATACTGTTTCTAAATTATGACTTCGCATGTATTTTCAAGATGCAATTAATTATTTGTGTGGCTATAGCTTCACCTACTTATCTATCCGGGGGCCGCTCTGAGATCATGCGCTGTACAGTTTCCATGAGTGACGCGCCAACAGAGCGAGTGACATGGGGGCGGGACTTTGGTCCGGTTGCCATGGACACTCTACGTCACATGGACGCATACCGCGTGACACGCGGTCATGTGACCTGAGGACGTGCTCGCAGTGCGACTCACCCACTGGACGCATATCATGACGCTCGGCGCGCCAGATACCGGCAGTATGTTACCAGCTGCGATGGATTCCACACACTATATTAAGGCACACACTACACCCCTGCTATGCCTCCTGACGAAACCGGAAGCGGTGAAACGCGCGTCGAGGTGGGAGTGGCTGTTTGAGCAGTTGTCGATCGCTACACACATGGCTGCAGGTAACTTACTAGATAGTTCTGGTTTATATCGTGGGCATGTTATGATATTGTAGGAGGGACTGCTGAATGGGAGTATACTGCCAGTATAATATACGTAGAGGTGTTGGTATTTTCCTAATACACCGTTGGCAACTATACCCCATCAGCACTCTCAAATGTAAATCATAGCCCCTATGGTATATAAGCTGGACGTAGGCATATACTTATTTATATCAGCCGTAATATATGTGGTTGCAGATCGTACTGGTCTCAGACAGTTACTCTAAGTAGTGCGACTTTCCCTCTATTCCTTATCTGTGTAGTCTGTATCTATGAAATAATGTTTTTTACACTTTTTTATGTGTGTTTTTGCAATATTTAATAAACCTAGCATGATTAAATTAATATCTGCTTTGTGGACCTGATATTGTCGTCTATAGGATCTGTCAGACACATGAGACTGGGGATAGGACACAGGAGAGCACGAGCGGGAGCGGCATCCATGACCGGAGGACACGTGGACTGGATCAGTAGGTAAGGAGCGGTGCAATAACGGTGAGACCGGATCAGTGGGCACGGAGCGGTGCAATGACGGTGAGACCGGATCAGTGGGTACGGAGCGGTGGCGTGACACTGGGAGCGTGACTGTATTCAACTGCCCTCCTTTTATACAGTTCATCATTTCCCATTTTTAAAGTTTTTTAGTGCTAAAGAAGTACACGAAAATCAGATAAAAGGCTGCTTTACACGGTACGACCGATTGTGCGATTTCACAATCGATCGTACCCGCCCCCGTCCTTTTTGTGTCACGGGCAAATCGCTGCCCGTGGCGCACAAAGTTAGTAACCCCCGTCACACATACTTACCTCTCGTGCGACCTCGCTGTGGGCGGCGAACGTCCACTTCCTGGAGTGGGGGGGACGTTCGGCGTCACAGCGACGTCACACGGCCGCCGGCCAATAGAAGTGGAGGGGCAGAGATGAGCGGGACGTAAACATCCCACCCACCTCCTTCCTTCCACATAGAGCCAGCGGCGGCCGCGGGAGGCAGGTGAGCTGCTCATCGTTCCCGTGGTGTCACACGGAGCGGCGTGTGCTACCACGGAAACGATGATCAACTAAATTAAACAATATTATGGAACCTAGCGAGCAGTACCCGACTCACGATTTGTGAGCGATACTGCGTCGCTAGGAGGTGTCACACAGGCCGGCATCGCCAGCGATGCCGGATGTGCGTCACAAAAACCATGACCCCGACGATCTATCGCACGATAGATTGTCTGGTGTAAAGCAGCCTTTAGGCCTTTCTATCCCCCATCTGTAATGATAAATTGTGCATTCTGACCTCCTATCATTAGTCTGTAAAATGCTAAAATGGCCACTACTTTCCCAGCTCTCATTTTTTATAGTCCCTGTGATAGTCTGTGATAGTCTCCTCTAATTGGTTGCTCTAGGCCATGTGATGCTAGAGCTGCAAGGCATTATGTGAAGCTCAAACGCTGAATCTGCGCACTGGCTCATGCAATCCTTAGCAATGTGCAAAATGGCCTTTTCTTCCTGCAATCCTCATTGTGAGTGAAACACACTCCTTCTATGCTATTGGAACTGCAAATTAATAAGACTTGTTTTACAAGCGCTTGGGGAAATCAATAGAGCACACACGCTAATATGGTGTATTGTAGACTTCTGCTTTATTACATCATATGACCACTTTTTATAGTATCCCAACAAAGAAATAACTATGTGTGTCGCCGCCGCATCGGCAGCCTGCCGCTGCCGCTCGGATCCAGATCCGCGGTAGCTCGAGGGGTCTCCGGACCCGAGGGGTCGGGGTCGCGCGGCCAACCGGAATAAAGGGGGGTATTTACAGGGGAAGGTGTGGAACGTTCGTGACACCACACTTGGTGCATGGTAAGATGGAGTACCACCGCTGCGATTGGGAGTACCTGGTGGCGATGGTGTGGGCAGCCAGGTGTTTAACCTCCCTGCCCCGGAACTCGGTGATGATGTCGGGGAGGTGCTGTCGGGCCGGTAGGGGTTAATTGCGTACTCACTCAGTCCAATAATGCTGACGCTGACAACCGTGGTATACCAAAGTTCTTGATGCCACTGCAGCAGGGAGGGAGCATGCCTGGATCCTGTGCCCGTTGGTGTTGCTTGTTAGCCTGTGACCTTGACCTTGGCACCTCTTTTCTGTAGTTGGTCCTTTTTAGCATAAAACTAAATGGGTCCCGCTCACCAGTATGGCTAACTGGGTGAGCTTGCTCCCAGGGTTCACGCTTGGGATTTTCTGAACTATGTAGTGGGACAGTCCTATCCCTCTCGTTGCGCTAGTACCCCGATTTTGGAGTGGGTGGAGAACGGATCTTGAAGGCTCTGTCCTCGTCAGGTAAATTAACAGGACGCCTGAAGCTACTTCCTGGCCTAGGGTCCACGTACCCCGTCGGGCCCTGGCTCCTGTCCAGTGATGGGACAAGGCCGCCGGCTGTCCTCCTCGACAGTCCGTGCCCCTTGTCACGATCCCCTGCGACTGGGGTCTAGCTCATACCAGGCCCAGACCAACGTCTGCCACCTCAAGGCCCAGCTCCTGACCTCTCATCTCGAGAGTCACTCCTTAACTTGTGACCTCTCCTCTTGAGAGTCACTTCTCAACTGCCTGTCTCCTGACACTCCTGACCTCTCCTTAACCATCTCCCCAAACGGGCGACCTAATTCCCTTCAGGCTGTCCACTGGTGTGTCTGGTGGGTGGGGTGCAGAGTGTTCCTAGGGTTTTGATTAGCCTGTTCTTAGCCACACCAAAGGCCAGGGACCCGTAACCAAAGAGGAGGTGGATACTGTGCAGAATGGCAGATTGCACAATACCCTGTGACGACCTGATAGGTCAGGGCGTCACATATGCACCAATAAGAGCCACAGGGGTGTGTGTAGAAATGTGAAACTTCCCCGCCCATCAGTGTTAGCTGAGCCCTATGACATAATTCAGTTATAAGACAAAATGGTTTCTATAAGAACAAAATGGATTGTATTCTCTCACATTCATGAAGGGCAAATTGTTTGAATTTACCAGGACCTGTGCATTTCAGGAAATTTGACTTAATGTTGATTCGTAGCAGATCGATCTGCTTATCTCTACTGATCAGTCTATAGGTAGAAAGTTATAGGACAGTTCTGTCAGGGGGAGATATAAATTAATGCAAAGAAATAACTTTTTGGATGGAAAGTGTTCATAAGTTTAATTACAAAATCTGTAAAACATTCTTTTTCTTAAAACTAAATTATCCCTTTATCTCTAAAATGAAAGACTTTTATTTAAAATGTATCTCCACCAGCTGTAATCCTTTAATCTGACATCAATAGAAGCTGTTAGGTACTGGATCAAATATGATGGATTATACTGAATCGTCAAAGAAAGGTGTATAACACTTAAAAGAGTAGAGAACTCTGAAGTAAATCTCCTCTTGTTATGATCATGTTGTTCTTATGTCTAAAATTCTTGGCTGACAGATCTAAAAGCTTCTGGCTGATTTCAGATACAATTAGGCACAATTCACACTTCTGCCAGAGGTTCCTTTCTGAGTCTACATCGGAGGGCTCGGCAGATGTGATAGAAAAAATGGCATTGCAGTCTTCCTGTAAAAATGGTGGAAATAAAAAAAAACTTAACAGTGTTGTACGGTGTTCTGCGTTGCACTCGCTGGGTGTCATGGCAGCATGGGACTCTGTAGAGTCTGACAAATTGCAGAGTCTGACAAACTGCCTGGGATTCTTTAGTTGCACAGCCTGTCATGGGCATCGGCTGGTTCTGGCTTCACTGCTCTCCAGTACAGCGGGAGTTAATTTCTGCTGGCCTGTGATCAGCTGCTGGGAGCTCAGGCTGCTGATCACCATCTCCAGCCTTCATAAGGTTCTGGATTCTGGGGCTGTTTGCCGGATATAGTTTTGCTTCCTGTGAGTTTCATCTGATATGGTGATCTACAAGATGAGGTTTTTTATGGTGTGTGAGTCCTCCAGTTGTGCGTTAAATCCCTAACTCTTTTGCTTTACTCCCTTGTTTATATGCTGACCCCCTTTGTGTTTAAGTGCAGTGTGTGAGAGTTTTCATTTACCTTTGTCTGTGCCTATTTGTGGGGTTTTGGTTACTGGATTTCCGGCCCGCTCCCAGGGTGGGGGAGAGTGGTATCAAGGCTTGAACAGGAGGCGTACCTTCGAGATAAGGGACAGTGAAGGGGCCCCAGCCTTAGGGTTAGCCTAGGAGCCCCTGTTCCATCTGTACATACCTAATGATAACCAGTCTAAATTAGAAGTTAATAAATTAAATTGAGTACCAGAGCAATCAATCATATGACAGATGAAAGGGAATTTACAGCCTACTGTACTGTTTGCAATACCAAGTATTCCTCCACGGATGGTCCACCAACCATTACTTATTTTGTAGAAAGTTGATAAGCTGAGAATGGAGGGGAATCCCTTTAATTCTATGTTGGTACAAGGGAAGAGGTGTACACACAATATCAGAAAAACAAAGCTCCATCTGCAATATGATAAGAGATCATTTACTAATCGCTGGTGATCTGACTACCTCAATATGCGGCTCTAGATACCAAAACTTCTGCAGGGCCCCATCTCGAATGGAGATGAGGTGAATTCTGCTGTATTCATTAGGAATGCATGCAATAGCTAAGTGCTGTATTCAGCTTCTTCAACAGTTCCATAGATAATGATTTGAGGCACGGTTGGGCAAGCATAAAAAACATTGTAGGGCTTCACAGCCCTTGGAATTTCTTGGGGTCTCAGCAGTCAAATTCCTAGGGATCAGTAAGTTATCCCCTATCACATAGATAGGGAATAACTCTCAATTCTGGGAATACCAATTTAACAACAAATTATAAAGTCCTGAAAAACATGTTGTGACTATAGTAATAAAAAATATCATTTTTATTATTATTATTATTATTACTATTGGGTAAAATTCAAATTGTCTCTCCAGTAAAGGAGACAAACTCTAGCACAGCGCCACCTATTGGAAGTAGCGATCCTAAAAGTCACAAGTGGATTTTCGACAATCCTTTGCAATATGACTCAGGATATATAAGCCAGATCAGAATCCCAATTTGCAGACACGGTGTTTCGGGGTGCTTGCCCCTCGTCAGTGCAAAGTATGGGGGTGTCTGATCTGGCTCATGAGAAAGCTATGTGGGGACCACGGGGGAACACTATTCTCCTTAAGGAGACTTTGCAAGCCAGTCTGGCTGCCAGGTAAGGGGACTTATAGCTGCAATGCCCCTAAAATTCCACGGGGGAACACTATTCTCCTTAAGGAGACTTTGCAAGCCAGTCTGGCTGCCAGGTAAGGGGACTTATAGCTGCAATGCCCCTCTGGGAAATATTCAAATTGTCTCTCCAGTAAAGGAGACAAACTCTAGCACAGCGCCACCTATTGGAAGTAGCGATCCTAAAAGTCACAAGTGGATTTTCGACAATCCTTTGCAATATGACTCAGGATATATAAGCCAGATCAGAATCCCAATTTGCAGACACGGTGTTTCGGGGTGCTTGCCCCTCGTCAGTGCAAAGTATGGGGGTGTCTGATCTGGCTCATGAGAAAGCTATGTGGGGACCACGGGGGAACACTATTCTCCTTAAGGAGACTTTGCAAGCCAGTCTGGCTGCCAGGTAAGGGGACTTATAGCTGCAATGCCCCTAAAATTCCACGGGGGAACACTATTCTCCTTAAGGAGACTTTGCAAGCCAGTCTGGCTGCCAGGTAAGGGGACTTATAGCTGCAATGCCCCTCTGGGAAATATTCAAATTGTCTCTCCAGTAAAGGAGACAAACTCTAGCACAGCGCCACCTATTGGAAGTAGCGATCCTAAAAGTCACAAGTGGATTTTCGACAATCCTTTGCAATATGACTCAGGATATATAAGCCAGATCAGAATCCCAATTTGCAGACACGGTGTTTCGGGGTGCTTGCCCCTCGTCAGTGCAAAGTATGGGGGTGTCTGATCTGGCTCATGAGAAAGCTATGTGGGGACCACGGGGGAACACTATTCTCCTTAAGGAGACTTTGCAAGCCAGTCTGGCTGCCAGGTAAGGGGACTTATAGCTGCAATGCCCCTAAAATTCCACGGGGGAACACTATTCTCCTTAAGGAGACTTTGCAAGCCAGTCTGGCTGCCAGGTAAGGGGACTTATAGCTGCAATGCCCCTCTGGGAAATATTCAAATTGTCTCTCCAGTAAAGGAGACAAACTCTAGCACAGCGCCACCTATTGGAAGTAGCGATCCTAAAAGTCACAAGTGGATTTTCGACAATCCTTTGCAATATGACTCAGGATATATAAGCCAGATCAGAATCCCAATTTGCAGACACGGTGTTTCGGGGTGCTTGCCCCTCGTCAGTGCAAAGTATGGGGGTGTCTGATCTGGCTCATGAGAAAGCTATGTGGGGACCACGGGGGAACACTATTCTCCTTAAGGAGACTTTGCAAGCCAGTCTGGCTGCCAGGCAAGGGGACTTATAGCTGCAATGCCCCTAAAATTCCACGGGGGAACACTATTCTCCTTAAGGAGACTTTGCAAGCCAGTCTGGCTGCCAGGTAAGGGGACTTATAGCTGCAATGCCCCTCTGGGAAATATTCAAATTGTCTCTCCAGTAAAGGAGACAAACTCTAGCACAGCGCCACCTATTGGAAGTAGCGATCCTAAAAGTCACAAGTGGATTTTCGACAATCCTTTGCAATATGACTCAGGATATATAAGCCAGATCAGAATCCCAATTTGCAGACACGGTGTTTCGGGGTGCTTGCCCCTCGTCAGTGCAAAGTATGGGGGTGTCTGATCTGGCTCATGAGAAAGCTATGTGGGGACCACGGGGGAACACTATTCTCCTTAAGGAGACTTTGCAAGCCAGTCTGGCTGCCAGGTAAGGGGACTTATAGCTGCAATGCCCCTAAAATTCCACGGGGGAACACTATTCTCCTTAAGGAGACTTTGCAAGCCAGTCTGGCTGCCAGGTAAGGGGACTTATAGCTGCAATGCCCCTCTGGGAAATATTCAAATTGTCTCTCCAGTAAAGGAGACAAACTCTAGCACAGCGCCACCTATTGGAAGTATTGTCTATTGGGTAGACATTCGCTTCAACAAGGAAAGCAGAAAATTTAATTGCAAACATAAAATTTGCTTCTAGAACTTTTCTTAATAAGTTCTCTCCGCTCTGTCCGCAGCTCCTGGGCTTGCATACCTCCTTAATACAATGCAGTTCTGTTAGATGACAGACATTCTGGTTTATTGGATATTGGATTATAAGGATTTGGTAGTATGAATATATCTATATAATTATCAAATTAAAATAGAGATTAATTAGGCTAAGTGTATATTCGTTTTTCATTATCTGAGTAAATGCTGACCTATTACCTCTGGACGTATAACTGGTGATCCCATATGGACAATCAGTGAAATATTGTTGGCAGCATCAGACCCTGGGTTGCAGATTTAGCAGCTCTGTGAAGAGTGAAGGCTCCTGTCTTATTACACCGACAGTTACGTTTGTGCTGACACTGATCTTGGCCCTTCACCAGAGCAAAGATAAACCCATCAATTAAATATCGTCTGGGCCTTTTCCGAATCTGCAGTATATTCATTAGACAGTGGAGATCAATGATTTTGAAAGTTCCTTCACTCCCGATGTTGTAATTCACACCATGAAATGACTGTGGTAATTAATTAAAGATTCGGTAAAGCTATTTTTCCCATGGAGAGCACATTAACAAACAACACAAGGGTTAAAAATAAAGTAAAACATGGAGTGAGTGACATCAGCAGAATCTGAACCAGTTTTATGGCTGGATGTCTTTTATATTCTCACTAACTGCAGCTGATACAATTATTTTATACCTGGAGATGAGCTAAGCACATACTGTAGTTGTAAATGTGGAGGCTGCCTCATTGATCCACTTTCCCCAGTAATATCTGCTACAGAGAGGAAAAAAGCCATGCTGGAGCATATTGATTGCTCTTATAGAAAATTGCATCCATCTGAAGTATATAATTTTATACTTGAGAATCGGTTAAAGTTTATAACACCAACTAAATCATTCTAAGGATGGCATCTGAGACATTGTGACCGTTATATTTAGCTTCTCAAGACTTAAAGAGTAGCCGTCATTTTTCATTTTTATTTCATAAATCAATAGTACACATGGAAATAATCAGCTTTGTAATATATCTTATCAGATAAATTTGCTTCTTTCTCTGCCAGAATTGATCAGTCATTATCAAAATTCTCAATTCTAAGGTAAAATCTACAATCAGTGAAGACTTTTCCATTACTGATATAGGAGATGACAGCTGGTGCTGATGAGATTCTATGTAGCTACAAGAGAGAGGAGGAGGGCGGAGCTCTGCCTCTAGCTCCTCCCTCCTCCCCATCATCATAGAATCTCATCAGTAACAGCTGCCATCTCCTATCTCAGTAATGGGAAAGTCTTCACTGATTGCAGATTTTACTTCAGAATTGGGAATTTTGATAATGTCTGATCAATTCTGGCATTCAAAGGAGTTATTTCAAGAGCCATGTGTGAATGGTGCCACTGTGCCTATAATCAACCACAGCTCCATTTACATGGTGCTCTTCAAAACTACCTTTTTTGGGATTGTGGGGGTCTCAGTGGTCAGTTCTGCAGGGAACTAAAATACCAAAATACCCGTCGAGCAGTGCAGAGATCTCATTGACAGTTACAGGAATCGTTTAATTATAGTGATTGCCTAAAAAGGTTGTGCAACAAAATATTAAGTTAAGGAACCATCATTTCTGTCCAGGCCTATTTCATGAGTTTTATTTTTTTTAAACATTCCATGGAAGCATGGTTGAAAAGCAATGTCTGACTTTCATTTGTTCATTTTCATAGATTTTATATTTATTATTACTTTTGTCAGATTCAAGTTATTTATGTGACCATTGTGGGTTTTTCTTTCATTAAACCAGAGGTACTAACAATTTTGAAAAAAAGAAAAATTCAGCTCACCTATCACCCAGACTGCTGGATCCACAGGGTGCACAGTCCTGACCAGTCCTCATCCTCCTGTCTGCTGGTCAGCTGACCAGCGGCGCGCACAGTGATGACGTCATCGCTGTGCTCACCGCTCTCTACACAGATCAGCTGACCGGCAGACAGGAGGACGAGCAATGCTGCAGGGGAACGGTAAGTATACCATACTTATTCACTGCCCCCCGCGCTGATGATGATGCATGGGGAGCAGTGAATACAGCCGCACATAATCACTCCAGGATGTAGTTGCCAGGGGTGATCACGGCCGGCTGTTTAATATGCACGCACCCCCCGCTCATCATCCCGGCCACCTGTCAGTGCCTGCTTCAGCGCTGAGACTTGGGCGGTAGGATGGGCGTGCATATGTAATGAGCGAGCCTACGTGGTTACGGCAGGTGTTGCTGCAGCCTGCTCATGCCGCCGATGACCCACTCCACTGCAGCACCCTCATTCCCGGCCGCAGCCCTATATTCAGACCATAAGACGCACCCCCCACTTTCCCCCAACATTTGGGGGAAAAAAAGTGTGTCTTATGGTCCGAAAAATACGGTATACTACATAACAGAAAAATCCATTTTTTTCTATTAACCCTTTCGCGCCAGACCATGTTTTTGCCTTCTTGACCAGGCCAATTTTTTCATTTCTGACCAGTGTCACTTTGACAAGTTATAACCCTGGGACACTTCAACAGATCCCGGTGATTCTGAGATGTTTTTTTCGTGACATATTGTACTTCAGCATAGGGATAAAATTAAGATGATATCTTTTGCTTTTATTTGTGAAAATATCATACATTTTTGAAAATTTTGCATTTTTGAAACTTTTCATTTTTATACCCATAAACCAGTAAGTTATGTTAAATAAAATAGTTACTAAATAACATTTCCCCCATGTCTACTTTAAATCAGCACAATTTCTGAAACATAACTTTTTTTTGTCAGGAAGTTAAAAGTTCAAAGTTTATCAGCAATTTTTCATTTTTCCAACAAAATTTACAAAACCATTTTATTAGAAATGGAATCGTCATGGGTAATAGTTCAATTTCCCTGTAGTGGTCATTGAATAGGCCACAGAAACTTCCAAATGGGAAAGAGTAGTAATCATAGTTGAAAGCTAATCTTTCTTCTATGTGTCCTTTTGTCTTGTTGACTTTCTAAGATCTCCTAAATCTACCTTATTACAATGTTAGGAAACATTAGCGGCAATGCCTGGCCTAGAGGAATGTTCATAGTGTGCCGTATTCCTGTACCTTTTATTACACTTTCTATAGAATTCCTTGCTGCCTTGACATGATATGTTATATTTGTACTGAGACCATCCTGTTTACACCAGAGAATGTGAATTTCTAATATAATTCTCCCGTGTTTGTTTCCTATATCTCAGGTACTCATTGGCATGCCAAACCATTCTGTTGCCTGAGGTGGCAATTGAAATGGCATCTTAGTCATTCATTATTCAGTCTAGAGACCTTTCTATGAGAGCCGTGTAAGACATACACTGTTCGGAAGAATATGTACTAATACATTTTACATCATTTATATCTGCAGCTGACTTTCTTGACCTCAATACAACTATATCATTTCCACTTCTAGCTTTCTAATATATGCTCTGTTACACAAGTGACATTTAGCCCAAAGTATTGAAACCCAAATAGATGTTGCCTAAACCTGACCCAGTCTTCTTAGATTTGTGATGCCCTGGCCTATCAGGTTGTCACAGGGTATTGGGCAATCTGCCCTTCTGTACAATATCCACCTCCTCCTTGGTTATGGGTCCCTGACCTTTGGTGTTGCCAAGAACAAGCTAATCAAAATCCTAGGAACACTCTGCACCACACCCACCAGACACACCAGTGGACGGCCTGAGTGGAATAGGGTCGCCCACTTGGGGGGTTGTTTAATGGGAGGTCAGGAGTGTCAGAAGCAAGACAGTGTAGTGTTAGAGGTGAAAGTGAGAGGAGGTCAGGAGTTGGGCTCCTTGAGACTACTAGGTGGCAGATGTGGGTCTGGGCCTGATAGGAGCTGGACCCTGGTCACAGAGGATCGTGACAAGGGGCACGTACTGTCGAGGAGGACAGCCGGCGGCCTTGTGACATCACCGGGCAGGGCATGATGGGGTACGTGGATCCTAGGTCAGGAAGGAGCTTCAGGTGTCCTGGCAATTTACCCGACGAGAACGGAGCCTTCAAGATCCGTTCTCTGCCCCCTCCAAAATCGGGGTACTAATGCAACGAGGGGGATAGGACTTAGCCAATACATAGTCCAGAAAATCCCAAGCGTGAACCCTGAGAGCAAGCTCATCCAGTTAGCCACACTGGTGAGCGGGACCCAATTAGTTTCACCCTAAAGGGACCAAATAGAAGACGAGGTGCCAAGGCAAAGGTCACAGACTAACAGACAACACCAACGGGCACGGGATCCAGGCATGCTCCCTGCCAGCGGAATCGGTGTCAAGAACTTTGGTTTACAACAGTTGTTGGTGTCAGCGTTATTGGACTGAGTCAGTACACAAGTGACCATTACCATCCCAACGGCACCTCTCCGTCAACCTCTTTGAGTCCCGAGGCATCCACCCTACCCGTGGAGGGGTTAAACACCTGGCTGCCCAAACCATCACCACTGGGTACTCCCAACTATAGCGGTGGTACTCCACCTTACCACACACCACGGGTGGCGTCACGAACTTCAAACATAACTCCCCGTGTAAATATTCCCCCTTTATTCCGAGTGGCCGCGCGACCCCGGCCCTCGGGTCCGGAGATCCCTCGAGCCACTGTGGATCCGGATCTGAGCAGACCAGCTGCTGACGCAGGGGCGGCACAGATTATTAGTAGTGATGAGTGTGCATGCTCGCCACTGCTCGATCAAGCATCAGGGTGCACGGGTACACTCATTACTCCATTGAGTATCGCGGGTGCATGAGCGCCATGCTTGAGTCCCCAACCTGCGTATTTCAAGGCTGTTAGACAACCAATCAACATGCGCTGGTTGCCTGCCATAAACGGTAATGCCGTAGCCATGTTGGGTACTGGCATTACTGTGATTGGCTGGCCACATCATTTAACCGGTCTTATATAGGACCTGGTGACTCTGAGAATAGTTGAATTCTATGGCTACCTCTTTTTGGCTTTTGCCTGACTTCACTCTCAGTATAATAAGCTTCCTGGCATCTGGTGATAAATTTGTCTTTGTCTTTGCCATGTTTTATCCAAAAACCATACAAACAAATAAAAAAAAAATGTTTAGGCAATTTTTTTCTCAAAATGCTTCATAGGACTTGAAAAATAACAAAAAAAAAATAGCACGATAAGTCTGTTTAAAAAAATGTCAACCCAATAACCCCTTGTTAAAAAAAAGTATGATATATCCTTAATTTTAGTATAGAATGACCACTTTATTTTATCCACACTTCTAATAGTTAATCTTTTAAGAATAATGGTATATTTTATATAAAATAGTTCATCTAGATTGTAGATTTGAGTCTGAGAAAATGGGTTATTATTAAGATGGAATATGTTGTTAAGTTCTACGCCTGTAATACCATGCTGACCTTGGTCTGAACCATTTTATTCTCCACATTTACTGATGCTAACTAAGGTTTGTCCTACTTTTGTTATTATTATTATTAGCTTTACCATGTTTCCATGTTGAGGAGAGCCTCTATTGTGACTGCTTTGCCTTTGTCTTCTGTTATTAGTTATAGTACATCAACTATTCTTTTGAATAAGTCCAGTTGTGAGCAGAAAAACAACATTTAAAATCCTTAATATTTAGAGATTATGACTAGGATTTGGTAAGTTTCTGATACAAATATTCAATTCAAGTTAAAGCTTATTCACACTGATTATTTATGGAGCAGAAACTCTCCAAATCCTTGTCAAATACTAAAAACTTTCTAAAGGTGATGTATTAATGTACTGATGATGGTTCTGGAGATGTATTCATGTAAGTACAACCTTTAACATTTCTGCGCGGTCCTTGCAATTGGTTTAGTATGGCAATATGGCCCTTGGACCAAAAAATGTTTTGCATTTCTGTTCTAGAAAGACAGTGATGGTGGTGACACATTAATGAGAACAGCTAGCTTTTCTCTGGCGAGCAGCCACTAAAGAAAAAAAGTCTGACAGGAGAAAGGATGCATGTTCAGCTGATGCACATCATGACCTATTAGACTCTTAATGTTGCCAGCGCCCAGTGGAGCAAACAAAATGGTTGTTTGTCCACACATAGAGAAGATCATGATGCCACAGCCAGATTTGCCAACCTTCTTTGACAACTGAACCTAAAATCACAGATGGACACATTTTTTTACATACTGTACATAAACCACCCCCATTTTGTAGAAACCATACCCCACCTCGAGCCCATTTTTTTGCATGCCACACCTATATATACATCCCTTCCTCACTCCTAAAATTAGAGAAAGAGTAAAAAAATTAAAGACATTACCCATTCAACTGCAGTCCTACGTAATACTATACCTCCCTACCAAACCAAATCTAGCAGAATAGTCACATATTTTGGGGAGCCATCCCAGGAGGTCAGGGGTATGTCATCTCTATCTGTGTGCTCATGTCTTAGATACAGTTGAATACAACAATGGAGCACGGAGCTGTCGGATCCATGCCCCACCATCCTGTCTGGTTAGAGGTGATGTGACTGGAAGTGACGCACCCCAGGGCCTTGGGGTACTAGGTCCCGGGCCTTCAATACTCTGGGACGTATCACGGGTGGCCGATGCCAGGTTCCGTGACCCTGGGGGTCACTTAAAAAAAGGGGAAAAATAAAAAGGGAAATAAAATTAAAATGTTTTTATTTGTGACGCCACTTGCGGTATGCGGCTATGTGGGGAAAGCCGCAGCTGCAAAGTCTCTCTCTCTACTGGGGCTGGTGGTATTGAGCAGCTTGGGTGTTATGACTCTCCGCAAGTAGAGCTAGGCCACAGGGGAGGATGATGGTGGTTGTAGTATGGTGAACGTTGGTGATGCAGAGGTGCAGGAAGAATTCAGACAACACAGGGGCTGTGGTTTAACTTGTTCTTTACTCACTGTTTCTGAGTAGTTACAAACCAGCTGGTGCTGGTCTCTACCAATCTGGGCTTCAGGTGATCTGGTGTTCCCTTGATCCCAGTGCCGGTGTAGTGACCTGGTGAGCTTTACTTCCATGAACCCGTCTGTAGTTGGTGGGTCCCCGTGGCCTGAAGCCTTTTGGGGTCCCCTCCGGTTGTCACAGTCTTGGCCCATATGACAGGTAGCTGGAACCTCTCTTTGGTCAGACCTCTGTCCCCGTTCCCGGGTTCCCTCTTTGCTGCTCTGCCCCTGATACTAACGTTAGCGAGGAACCGTGATGATTCCCTCACCTGGCAGATTTATCAGGTGAGCTTAAAGCGTCTTCCTGAACTAGGGCTCTGTACCCCTTTGGTGCTTGGTCCTGTGAGTACTCACACCATACTCTCCCGGGTGACTGTTCTCTGTTGTGAATGTCAGTTATGCTTTTGCTGCTGTGAGGCTCCCTCTTGTGGCCAGGAATGGTTTGGACAGAGACCAGGTGTGTTGAGCAATGGGCGTTTCCATTGCTAAACTCCCTGCGTATTTAAACCCTGGCCTGCTAGTAGGCTATGCCGGATGTCAGTTGTTCTTTGTTCACCAGCCTGCTTCATCCTGCTCCAGACCACATCTACCCCAGATAAATGCTTGGCTCTTTATTTGTTGTTTGGTTGTTTTTGCTCTTATCTGAATTTGTCATTTGCTGTGGTTTTTGTCAGTTTATTTGCATGCAGGGATCTTCCCTCTCAGTTGCTTAGCTGGGAAGCTCCCTGCAGCTATGTTTGGAGTATTGCTCCTATTAGTCCATGTGTTTGTTGCTTTATGAATTTATAATGGTTCCTGCTTTCTGTTCATTGGTTTGACAAGAGCGCCTGGTATAGGACGGAGTTCAGATCTAGCGATCTGAGGACTTTTTGTACTATCAGGTTTTTGGATTTTTGCATGGTTTATCTCTGGTCACCACAAGTCCCTTTCCTATCCTGTCCTATTTAGTCAGTAGGGCCTCACTTTTTGCTATCATCTATCTGTGTATTGTGTTTTCCTATATCACCGCAGTCTTTAAATGTGGGGGCCTTGCTATTCTTTATCTATTTTCTGAGGCAGAGAGTTATTCATCTTTCCTTCCTTTAGGATAGCTAGTTCTCCGGCTGGGTCCGCGGTGCACAGGATGTTATTTCACCCCTCGGCTACTTCTAGTGTTGATGGTTAGTAAGGGGATGGCGGCCAGATTAGTTGCCAATGCTCTTGTCACCTTTTACCAATGATTTATGGTGGTCTTCCATGGTTCCGGATCATAACAGTTCTCCTTTTAGCACAATCAGTCACTTTATACTCTCTGTCAGAGCATTGACTTTTAAATTAACCGGACGTCTTACTGACTGAACGTCTTCCGGCTACTGTCTGAGAAGATGTCTGTCTCCCGTCAACTCACTAACTAGCCCTTCCTCCTCCCAGGTGTCTGACTAGTGGATTGGATGAATCCCAACCAATAGGTGGCCATCCATCAGGTCTGTCTCAAGCCTGTTACCCAGTCTGGGGAAAAAGGGCATGGATGTCTGTTTGAATGGTATTTACCGACACTGGTATTCCAGGAATGCCGGGGTTAGCACTGCACTTGTTACTGAATGCAATACCCTGTGGCATCTGATGCCTCAGGGGCACCACAGAAGCAGGACACACAGGCAAGGGAAATGCTTGTGTGGGGGCAGCATATTGTGTGGGGCATCATTCTGTATGTGGGGGGTACTGTAGAAAGGATCCCATTGTGTGTGCTTGAGGACTTTTGGGGAATTGGCCTGTGTGTGGGTGGTTGTGGGCATTATATTGTATACTAGTGGGATCTATGGGTAAATGTACTGTCGTAGCATCATACTGTGTGGTGAATATAGGGGCATGTTGGGAACATTTGGGGCATTATAAAGTGTGGGTGAAGTAAGGGGGATTTCATGTTGTGTAGTGGGGACTGTAGGGGGATCACACTGTGTGAGGGGTCTGTGTGAGGCATCATACTGTGTTTGTGAGACATGTGGTACATTATACTATGTTTAGAGGGCAATTTGGGGTATATAAAGGTACTATATGATGTGTGGGAAAACTAGGTGCAATATTTCTGTGTGGGTACAGACTGGGTGAGGTTAGGGTACTTGTTTAATGTAAAATTAAATTGTCATGGTTTGCTATAAGTAATGCATTACGTGTCCCTTTTTCTTATGTTTTAAAGTTGTGAGGTACAGTTATATGCAGCACCACACATAGCAGTGATAACTCGCAGTATATATAATGCCCTAGTTGATGCATGCTCTCCTCGTATATAACAACACATATAGGACCACAGTGATAACTCTTGGAGTACAATATTTCCTTTCGGTGAGAACCCAGAGGGTTTGTTCATTGGCATAGCTTGTGATAGCACATTCTGTGCTGCCAGAAAACCTGCTACACTATTTTACCTCAGCAAATTATCACAACATAGGAAGAAATTAGCCTCACGCATTCAGCAGGTTATCACAGTGCAGGATGACTTCAGGCACCCACATTCAGTGCCTCAGAGGTTTCTATGATTAATTGCAGTATGTAGCAGAGCTGTATGCGTATGGCTGCAGACTTCCTGTGATGTGATAATCTGCTAAATTTAGATAATGTTGCAAGATTACTGCCAGCACATGCTATGTCAATGAACAAATCTACAGAGATTTAACTGAGGAATATAATGATTGTACAGTGTGTAAGCAGCTGGAACTCATCACTGGGTGAGTAGCTTTCAGCACGGGGATGATAGAAGTATAGAGGACAGAGGCTTCACAGCTGAAAGCAGAATGAGGAGAAATAGAGGCAGTGAGAGCAGACAGCACGAGAAAGAGCCCAAGCAGAAAGGGGTCAGAGGTAAAGGCTCCTTATAATTATCTACAAGGGGCTGCTGATGTCTTTTGCTTTACCCGAAAGAAACAATATATGATGATAAAACATTACATTTATTCCACATACTCTCCACTGGTGTCAACACACTTCTTACATCAGTATTCCAATCTCTGTAAGCCTAGCAAAAAGAAGGATTTCGGATGTGCCTCAAATCAGGCATCTGTAGCAGCAATGGCATCAGAAATGGTGTGAAATTTGATATCCTTGAGGTGTTTCTTCAAATTTGGAAACAGATGATAGTCAGTGGGAGCGAAATCTGGTGAATAAGGTGGGTGGTCAACCAGCTGGAAGCCCAGCTCTGCCAGTTTTGCCGTGGTCGCTTGTGCAGTGTGAGCGGAGGCGTTGTCTTGCAGGAACACAATTTTTTTGGACAGCTTGCAGCGCCTTTTGGCCTTCAGAGCTGCCTTCAATTGGTCCAAAAGTTCAATGTAATACCTTGCATTGATATGGAACCCTTTTGAAGGAAGTCCACTAGAAGCACACCCTCCTTATTCCAGAACACAGACGCCATCATCTTAGTGGCTGATTATTGCACCCTGAACTTCTTTGGATGAGGAAAACCACTGTGCCTCAACTCTTTTGACTGCTGCTTGTTTTCAGTGTCATACAAATAAATTCAGGTCTCATCCATAGTGACCAGTCAATCCATGAAGTTCTTATCAGTTCGGAAATGCTAACAAATGGACCGGGAAGTTTTCACTCGCATGTGTGACGCCCCAGGGATGTCACTCCAGCTTCAGGGACGCAACAGGGTCTTCTTTTAATATGGCAAACAGGTATGTTAGTTTTTGTAAATGTGTCGTGATGCCACTCACGGCTTGCGGTCAGGGATATGGGGGATATGGATGACCGCCACTGCAGATTTTATGAGCGTCTGGTGGGGTCTGCAGTCAGATGGTGTGGCCTCCCGTGAGTGAGGCAAGCCCCAGGGGCTCAGATGTGTAGAATAACGGGTCCCAGAATAACTCAGTCTCAGTCCAGAAAGTCTTTCAACTCGTTTTTACTCACTTTGGTGTTGTTGTGAGCTGACCCGGGCGATGCTGTGATTAACCAGGTAAGAACCAGGGCTCCTTTGGGCCAGTCTGAGGGTAACAGGTTAGCTCACCTTCCTAGCACTTCTGTGTTCGGATAACCCCCTGACCTGAAGTACCTTGGGGGTCTATCCAGGGAGTCGCTACTGCCTTTTCTCCCTTTTTGGACCGTTTGCCAGTAGCGTGGACCAGGTGAGATGGCTTCTGGCTCTGTCTCCTTATGGGTCCCTGCGTTGCTGCTGAGGCTCGGACTCTGTGTGGTTGGTGAGGTACTTGTAGTTCCCCTCACCGGCATGTTTAGCAGATCGTTAAAACGGGGTCTGCTCTAGGGACCTGTTCCCCGTATGTGCCTAGTAACCCCGGACACTTCTCTCTGTCTGACCAGGTGACCGTTCTCCCCTGCCAACTGTCACTACACCGTGCAGGGTCTGACTAGTGTGAGCGCGCGTATCCCTTAGCAACTGCTGCTCACCACTACTAGACTGGCTCGCTCCACTCCTTTCCTGACAACCTCTGCACTTTAACTCCCAGCCCCTCCGCTACACCTCTTGAAAAGAATTGAAGGCTAGCCCCCCTCTGGAGACTACTCAAGGGTCCCCTCTAATGGTGTGGGAGACCTGGTTGCTATGTGTCTGTGCGTACACACCTCATTCTGGACTTTAGGATTACCTGGAAGTACTGTCCCAGCATGGGTGCAGTACTCAGTGGTGCCTTACCAGGTCAGGGTAAGGGCGCCACACATGCTTCTCTGATCTGTTGTCAAACATTTGGGAATCCACTTTGCAGATAGCTTCCTCATGTCCAAATGTTCACATGTTCACGGGAAATCCCCATGATGTTTACTATTGGTTTAGCTGAAATTCATCAATTCTCCAGTATGAGGTTGAGCACAGCATCGACGATCTCCGGAACAACAACCACTCTCGGTCGTCCCAGACATTACTCATCATTGGTGCTGAAGTGGCCTGTTTTAAATTTGCCAACCCAGGTCTTAACTGTGGAATATGAAGGGCATTGATCCCCCAATGTCTGCAACATATCACCATGAATATCCTTCATGGACTTTCCTTGCATAAACAAGAATTTTATCACTCCTCTGCTCTCAGTTGCTGTGAATATTGCATTAGACTCTGTCATCACCATGTTTGACAGTGGGGATGGTGTGTTCAGGGTGATGACCTGTGTTGCTTTTACGCCAAGCATATCGTTTGGCATTGTGCCCAAATAGTTTGATTTTGGTTTCATCTGACCAGAGCACTTTCTTCCACGTTTGGTGTGTCTCCCAGGTGGCTTGTGGCAAACTTTAAATGACACTTTTTATGGATATCTTTGAGAAATTGCTTTCTCCTTGCCATATTTATGCAGTGTGTGACTGATTGTTGTCCTATGGACAGACTCTGCCACCTCAGCTGTAGATCTCTGCAGTTCATCCAGAGTGATCATGGGCCTCTTGGCTGTATGTCTGATCAGTCTTCTCCTTGTTTGAGCAGAAAGTTTGGATGGACGCCGGGTCTTGGTAGATTTGCATATGATACTAATTCCATTTCAATATGATCGCTTGCACAGTGCATCTTGGGATGTTTAAAGTTTTGGAAATCTTTTTGTAACCAAATGCGGCTTTAAAGTTCTCCACAACAGTATCACGGACCTGCCTGTTGTGTTTCTTGGTCTTCATGATGCTCTCTGTGCTTTAAACAGAACACTGAGACAATCACAGAGTAGGTGCATTTATACGGAGACTTGATTACACACAGGTGGCATATATTTATCATCATCAGTCATTTAGGACAACATTGGATCATTCAGAGATCCTCAATGAACGCCTGGACTGAGTTTACTGCACTGAATGTAAAGGGGACGAATAATATTGCACGCCAAATTTTCAGTTATTTATTTTTTAAAAAAGTTTAAAATAAGCAATAAATATCATTCAACTTCACAATTGTGTCCCACTTGTTGTTGATTCTTCACCATAACATTAAAATGTTTATCTTTATGTTTGAAGCCTGAAATGTGGGAAAAGGTTGAAATATTCTAGGGAGCCGACTACTTTCACAAGGCACTATATATGGAAAGCAGTGCAATGCAAATTTACCTTGTATAAAGCCTGAGAGAAATGTAGGCATGTGGTTAGAAAATACAAATCCTTCACTGACATCTAGTGGTCATTAAAGAGAACACGTCACTTGGACAAGTGACCACAATTCAGCACAAGGGACGATTTTACAAGAGTACTGCTTCACACTTTTACACTAAATTATACACATAGAAAGTACTAAACCAGTATTGATAGATATGCTTAAAGTTGACAAATACCTACAGTCCCTTTTTCTTTAGATCTTTTAAGTAGTAATCCGCAAAGACTGACAATGATCCACCAGAAAGTTTACATTATCCCTTTTACTGGTCTAGGCCACAGATACTTGAAAATTACCCTACTGACTATTCAGACATTAGATAACAGTATTATTTAATGCACCGAATGACATTTTAATTTGGATATTAGAAAAAAACAAAGGTATGAGGGCACCAAGGCAAATGTAGGTGGGATCATCCAAATGCACATCTAAAAATAGGGCAATAAAAAAAAAAAGAGAAAAAGGGGGTGTGCTAGGAAGGAGATCACCAAGACAATAATATCAAAAATTCTTTATATTTTATTGTAGAAAAAGACACCACACAATTTAAAAACATCTAAAAAAACATAAAGTGCAGTAAATATCAAGGGTATGCTAATATACAGCACATAATCCTAAGGGTGTCCACCTCAAAAATGTAAACCATGTACTGTAACCACAAACAACCATGAACAATACATAATAGTACACTAGTCAAAAAAAGGCTGAATGCAATGGTATATAGGAATATACATGCAAACAAATCTCAAAAATACATATCAATATTGCCAGAATACCTAAACAAGATTAAGACATATGAAGGATACCTGTTCTGTCCCCACTTAAAGGCGATGGAAGGTGCGTAGTTGTGAGAATCTTACCTTCGTTTTTCCTATAGGTGGGGCAGACAGGACCAGAGCGCTCCAGAGTGAAACATGCACATGCTGAGATGAAACAATGGTGGTTTATTTTCTCCAAAGGTTAGGACATGCAGAGTACAGTAATCCAAGTACTTGGCATTGTAATTCTCCTGCGATGCTTGCCTCTGAAGCTACTACGTGGTCAGAAGAATTTGCTCCTAGTAGCGCCAATCCAATAAGGGATGTTGTTCTCACAAACTCTGGTTTGGAATGAACATGCCAGGATGTGATGCAAGAGGGTCACCAGACACTCCCATGGCCTGGACAAAAGAAACAGAGGAGCCGAAAGGTCTGACCAGTAGATGGCAGCAGAGACAAGCATGAAAAACATTAAATAACAGTTTTAACTAAGACAAATAGAAACAGCACACTCCCCGTCTGAAATTCACTTTGGGGATTTCACTATTGAGTCCATAATACAACCTGAAAGGAAAGGCATGTTAAATGCAAAAAAAAGCTCAATTGAGTCCAAAACAAGAAGGATGGCTCAAAGTTCAGGTCCGGTAGTGTTCATCCTGTAGGGACACTCTCTATGGGAAAAAGCAGAACAAGTTCGTGGATTGGCCTTGCAAAGGTCTTCGTCTCACCTTTCCTGATGACCTTTAGCTCCACCTTCCGAACATTGCCGTCCTGACTAGGCAGTATCCTAGTAATTAGTCCCATAGGCCAGTCAGTCCTTTCTGTGGTCTGATCTTTCATGAGGACTAGGTCTCCTTCCTTGAGGTTCGGCTTGGGATGTCGCCACTTCTTTCTTCCTTGAAGAATGGTGAGGTATTCTTTCCTCCATCGGTTCCAGAAGTAGTCAGCCAAGTATTGAACCCGTTTCCAGTGTTTTTGATAAGTGTTCACGTGGGTGAACTCTCCGCTGGGCATTACCGCGTTGTCAGTTTTTTGGGTAATAAGAATAGTAGGAGTCAATATGGTTGGTGTTTCTGGATCCATGGTCACCGGCACAAGGGGTCTTGAATTGATAATGGCTGAGACTTCAGCTAAAAGAGTGACTAGAGTCTCATGTGTGAGTCTTGAGGAATTAACGTCCATTAGCATGGAGTTCAAGATGTTACGTGAAATCCCGATCATCCTCTCCCAGGAGCCTCCCATGTGAGTACTATGAGGGGGATTGAAGATCCAGGTGCAACCTTTCTCTGCCAGCTGATCTTGGATAGGCTTGGTGTCGATGTTCAGTTCTCTACATGCACCAACGAAGTTGCTTCCACGGTCAGACCTCAGCTGTTTCACTGGTCCTCTGATGGCAAGGAACCTTCTCAAGGCGTTGATTAGGCTGGAGGTATCCATGGACTCTAACACCTCAATGTGAACGGCTCGAACACTCATGCAGGTGAATAACACAGCCCACCGCTTGCTGTTTGCTTGGCCTCCGCGAGTTCTGCGTGTGGACACCATCCATGGTCCGAAAACATCTAGGCCCACGTAGGTGAAAGGTGGCTCTGTAGAAAGTCTGTCTGTAGGCAAGTCAGCCATTTGCTGGTACAGTTGTTTTCCTCTCGCTTTACGACAGTGCACACAATCGTGTAGTATTTGTGCTACACGTCTCTTCATTCCAATAATCCAGAGGCCTGCAGACCGTAAAGCACCTTCTGTAATTTGCCTGCCTTGGTGTTCAGTCTTTTCATGGTGGTGTCGGATCAGCAAGACTGTAACATGGTGTTTGTTGGGAATGATGAGAGGATTTTGTTCTGCAACTCCAAGATGAGCCTGATTTAAACGACCACCAACTCTCAGTAAGCCGAAACTGTCGATGACTGGGTTTAAATTGGCGAGAGGACTTCTTAATGGAATCTGCTGTTTGTTGTATAAACACTTCCATTCTATGGTGAATTCACTCTGTTGGAGGTGGCGTATTATGAGGGACTCGCTATAGGAGATGTCCTCAGCAGAAAGGGGTTTGTGGCAGACATGCCAGCGATGACAGTCTTTGTTTTTAAGGTCTGTATGATAGCATCTGGCGATGTGCACTAACCTAGCGACAGTCCTGACGAGCCTCATCCAGCTGGAGAAATGTTCAAAACGTTGGCAACCGAAGTTGGAAGCTTTTTCTGCACTGGTGGCCAGGGTATTGACTTCAGCTCGGACATCTGGATCGTTGTCTGGATCTAGGATGCTGAAGGCTTCCTGGACACCCTCTTCTGACTGTCTCAGCAGGAACTCTAGACCTGTAAGCCAAGAAGAGTTAGCAAAAGAACTTATAGACATAGGTCTAGTTGCGTGATCTGCTGGATTCAGTTCAGATGGTACATAATGCCATTGTTCTGGTTTGGAGGATCTCCTGATCCTTTCAATGCGGTTACTGACGTACACATAAAATCGTCTTGATTGATTGTAGATGTAACCTAAAACGACCTTACTGTCAGTGTAGTATTGGACCTCATCTATTTCGACACACAGTTCTTGTCGTATGAAGTCAGCAATTTCCACTGCCAAAACGGTGCCACAGAGTTCCAGTCTGGGAATGGTATGGTCGGACTTCGGGGCCAGCTTCGCCTTGCCAAATACAAATCCAACGTAGTTTTGTCCGTTGGGGTCTGTCACTTTCAGGTATGCAACCGCTGCTATGGCTTCTGTGGAGGCGTCTGAGAAGATGTGCAGTTCCTTCTTTATGCTAGAGGTGAGGGAGATTTTGAGATAACATCTTGGGATGTGGATGTTGTTCAACCCACACAACGACTGTTTCCAAGCTTCCCATTTTTGCTGTTTGTCGGAAGGGAGTGGGGTATCCCAGTCCTTGACGGTTTCAGAGAATTGTCTCAGCAAGGATTTGCCTTGTATAGTGATAGGCGCCACAAATCCGAGTGGGTCGAACAAGCTGTTCACTATAGAGAGGACACCACGTTTTGTGAATGGCTTGTCTGAGCAACTTACTTGAAATCCGAAGGAGTCGGCTGCAAGATCCCATCTGATGCCCAGGCTCCTCTGCACGGGTGGACTGTCCAGCCCCAAGTCAATGTCCTTGAACCCAGGGGCGTGATCACCCGACTCAAAGGCTCTCATTACGGTCAGGCTATTGGAAGCAATTTTGTGTAACCTGAGTTTTGCCTGGGACAGCATGCCTTGAGTCCTTTTGAGCAAATCAATGGCTTCTTCCTCGGTGGGTAGTGATTTGAGCCCATCATCTACATAAAAGTCTTTCTCAACAAAGTCTCTGGCGTCTGTTCCATACTCAGACTCTCCCTCTAATGCGGTTCTCCAGAGACCATAGGTTGCAACTGCGGGTGAAGGGCTGTTTCCAAATACGTGGACCCTCATACGATATTCCACCATCTCTTTATTGGTGTCATTATCCTTCTACCACAGAAATCTGAGAAAGTTCCGGTGGTCCTCTCTGACTAGGAAACAGTGGAACATCTGTTCAATATCGGCAGTGATGGCGACAAGCTCTTTTCTGAACCTCAGCAATACTCCTACCAAGTTGTTTGTTAGGTTAGGACCTGTGAGGAGAACATCGTTAAGGGATACGCCTTCATGTTTGGCGCTGGAGTCGAAGACAACCCTGATTTGATTTGGTTTTCGTGGGTGGTATACACCGAATGAAGGCAGATACCAACACTCTTCGTTCTTCTTCAAGAATGGAGCTGGTTCTGCGTGGTTGTTGCGGAATATTTTGTCCATGAAGGCAACAATATGTTCTCTCATTTCAGGTTTGCTGTTCATAGAACGCTGAAGAGAGTTAAACCTGGTCTGAGCTTGAGCTCGGTTGTTTGGGAGTCTTACCCTGCTAGATCGGAAGGGTAATGGAGAGACCCAATGGTTGGTTTTGTCTTTAGAAAACTCACAGTCCATTATTCTGATGAATTCTCTGTCCTCTACTGACAAGGCTACTTTATCGTCGTCCTTGGTTGTGAGAAAGACTGATCTTCCCAAGTTGTCGATATGCAGAGAAGAAGCGATGTCAGGTAGCTGTATTGTGTCTGGAGACTTCTCTTTCACTCCATAGTGATGAGGACATGGCTTTATGCAGGTTGTGCGCCCATCTCCATGCACATAAGTCTTGAAGGAGTCAATTTCTGATCGATCAACGCACGCATTTCCTATGACTACCCATCCCAAGTCCAGTCTCTGGGAGTATGGTGCATAGTCAGGCCCATTACACTGTTGTCGCACCTTGTGTACCCTTAGATTGTCTCTGCCGAGCAGGAGTAGAATCTCTGCATTATTGTCCAGAGTTAACCACCTCATGTCCATCTAATTCAGCTCATGGCACTCCAAAGAGCTACTTTAAACACATAATTTTGGGCATCAATGGATGTCCAAATCAAGGGAGTAACGCCATTATTCAATAAAAAACAATCTTTATTCAAACAAATATTTAAAATATTTTAGCAAAAAGGTACCGAATAAAAGAGAGGCACGGACAGAAACAGTAATAACATCCCTGTATTAATCAAGCGTCAGTCAATGGGATGTTTACACCAGAAATCAGGTGAAAAAAATATAGTACAAGTATCATATGTTCTAGTGGACCAAGTACAGACTCTGCGATTTTGTCTGCGTTTTTTATCAATACTGCAACTATTCTCTACTGCCCAGTTCCCCCATAAATGATTTATACTCATAAGAATAAATAGAATAAAAGAGTATATGGGTTCCCTTAAAGCATGGAAAATGCAGTTTTAGACTTCAAATGAACCATGCAGTCATTATCGCAGAGCCTGGATGCCTCCACAGACACTGACACTGAAACTCATTAAAGATAGGCAAATGCCCAATCAAAGCATTATCACAGTGATATCACACAAGTACTTATTGTAAATAGGCTAGTGCCCCATGTAATGTCATCACAATGATATCACAAAAGTACATCACCTGAATAACGGTGCCCTGCCGTGACCCTCACACTCCGACACGTGTTTCGCAAATGGCTTTCTCGAGGAGCGTGTCAGAGGTGAGGGGCGGGTTGGTTTAAAAACATCAAGTGACCAATGAGGAACAGAGAGCTCAGATCGCCATTATCGCGTCAGAGCAGAACGCAGATTAATCCAATTACGGCGCATGACAATGGTTGCCACAGACGCTAGTGAAAAGACCTCCCACAGGTCGCGATCACGTGACAGTGATGTCATGACCCACATGATCGTGAGTCATGGCAACCACGTAACGCTACTGACGCGACGTGGGACGGCCGGCGAGCGGCGCCAGCGGTCATGCGCACTGGATAATCTGACGATACTTAGAAAAAGCAGAGAGGAAATTCATAGTTAGTACCCATTCTTAATGAAACCACACAAAAATAGGCCTCAACGAGCATATCAAAGGATAACAGGGTATTAAAACAGCAGATAATTATATTTTGGTATACATACATACACAATATAAATCATTAACATTATATACTATCAATATCGCACAACCGCCAGTCACACCACTCCACCGATGTGCATAGAAACTTTCTTCACAGTTTTTAATCGTCCCATTATCCCGAAGACAACTTGAAAAATAGCTCCTTATTTCTAGCAATAGAGTCATTGGAAAAGAACATCTCTGTAGGTGTAGAGTTGGAACACTTCATGGATGATAATAAACCAGCAATATGGTATCCTATTAAGCTGAAAAGAACAGACAGTTAAAATCATAAAAACACACAAAAACCCACCAAACACACCTGACTAAAACCAGGTATCACTTTACAAGGACTGCATAAATCATAAGAAAAACGTTAAAAAACGTCATATGGATATATAGCAAAATGATCCCAACTGGACATGAACAGAGCAGGGTTACAAAAAGGCTGAAAACCCCATATTCTCATTCAATCCATTAGGAGTCAATGTTCCCAGCCTATATATCCATTTACTTTCAATTTGGGCTAAAAACTTACCCAGATCACCCCCCCTAGTCCCAAGAGACACCAGATCAATACCCTTAGCTATAAGCATGGTAGAATTGCACCCATGAAATTTTTTATAGTGTCTGGGGATAGTTTTTAACTGACTTTCATCCGTAATGCTTTTAGCTTTCTCAATGTCCAGACAGTGCTCACGGATTCTGATTTTAAGCTGTCTAGTGGTTAGCCCTATATAGACTTTTTTGCATGGGCACTCAATCCTATAAATCACTCCTTTAGAGGAACACGTGATCCGATGCCTAATATCAAACTCACGTGATCCATCAAAGTTGTGAAATTTTTTAGATTTCACTAGATTGGCACACGCCTTGCAAAGGCCGCAGGGAAAAAAGCCTACCAAAAGTGGTTGGCTGGATATGTTTGTCCGAGATGGTTCGTAATTACTATGGACCAACATATCCCTCAAATTTTTGCCACGTTTGGCTACAATAGATGGTCGTGATGGAAGAATCCTTTTTAAAGCTGGATCCCTTTTTGCTAAAATATTTTAAATATTTGTTTGAATAAAGATTGTTTTTTATTGAATAATGGCGTTACTCCCTTGATTTGGACATCCATTGATGCCCAAAATTATGTGTTTAAATTATTGTCCAGAGGTGGGATAACACTAGCGAGGTGTCTTAGGTGTGGTTGATGAAATGCAGCTTCTGGGGTAGGAATTTCATTCCTGTGGCTGGGTATTTGGTCACATTCAACGAGCGTTGGTAGAGGTATTTCAGTCTTCCCATTGATAGGAGAAGCAATGAATCCCTGGGCTCTTCTGCCGCTAGTCTCTATGCGACCCGAGCAGGTGTTCAAGGTGTAGGGTTCTGATGGTCCATTAATTCCGAAGGCTTCAAAGAATTTGGTTCCTGCCAGGGACCGGTTGCTTTGGTCGTCTATGATGGCATACACCTTCACTGCCTTTTCTGTATGTCCCTCGGGATAAACCTTGATGAGGCATATACGGGCACAACATTTCTGTGTTTGGCCCTCTCCACATACCTCTGAGCATGAGCAGGAGACGGCTGTGGTGGTGTCAGTCTGATTCTTGGGCTCCCCGCCATGACTTGGAGTGGGAGTGGTGGTGACTGCAGCCGGTGTGTCTCTAGCTAGCTGGGTTGGGTGCATGGCTGAAACGTGTTTTTCACTATGACACTCCTCACACTTGACGATGGATTTACAGTCCTTGGCCATGTGCTCAAGTGATGCGCAGCATTTGAAACAAATCCCAAGCTCTGTGAGGACTTTCTTGCGCTCCTGTAGGGTTTTGGATCTAAACCCTCTGCACTTGTTCAGTGAATGCGTTTTTTTATGGATGGGACATTCTTGATTGAAAGACTTATCTCGTGATGAGATGGTGTTCTGTTTATCTGTGCGTGCTGCAGGTGATGGTAGCTCAGTCTTCCTAACACTCACAGTGTTCTTTAAGTCTCTGCGTTTGTGTGGCACCTTCATACCTTGATGATGATGTTGCGGCTGCCGAAGTGTTGAACTCTAGGAAGTCGAGGCTGGGGTCGTTCCTCATCTGGGCCTGCTCGTCAATGAACTTGCAGAACTGAATAAATGGGGGAAAGGTGACGTCATGCATTCTTTTGTACCTTGAGACTGACGTTGCCCATTTCTCCTGCAGACTGTATGGCAGCTTCACCACAATTGGGTTCACTCCATGGGCTGTATCCAGGTAGCACAGCCCAGACAGACGAGGATCTCTTTTGGCGAGCTCCAGCTCCATGAGCAGATCATTTAGGTCTTGAAGCTTGTGGACTTCTTTAAGGTTGATCTTTGGGATGTCCTGCAGTCTCTTGAATAGGGCTTTCTCTATTGCTTCTGCGCTGCCAAAGGTGCGTTCCAGTCTCTGCCATGCAGCAGCGAGACCTGCTTCTGCTTGTCCCACATAGACGGTTCTGAGGCTCTTGATACGGTTTGTAGAGCCTGGGCCCAACCACTTGATCAGGAGATCGAGCTCCTGTTCTGCAGTGAAGTTGAGATTGGCGATGGCTGCCTTGAAAGTTGCTTTCCAGGCCCTGTAGCTCTCTGCACGATCATCAAATTTCGTGAGACTAGTGTTGATTAGCTCTCTGCTCACCATGAACCTGGCAAACTCAGACATATCTGATTTCTCACCACTTGTTGCCATGACGACTCGTGATGCCCCTGGGGCGTATGGGCTGCCTGGCGTGAATGGATGAGATGTTCCCGGGTAAAATGACGTTGCTGCAGGGTTGAGCTGTGGTTTAGCCTCTGTAGATTCTGATGACTGCTGCTTGAGCTGTGGAAGTGGGTCAGGAAACACTTGGTTGCCATCTTGCCGTGGTGACTGTGTTTGAGAGGGCACCTCTTAGTGACTGTTATTAATTTGCTCGGGTGCTTTAGGTGGCACTGGCACTGGTAGAGGTAAGTTGGAGGTTTCGGTGTTGTTGGCTTGGACGGTACTGCAAACTGGGGTTGCTACAGGTAACTGATTCAGTACATAGTCTCTTGTGCGATCAACTGGATTGTCTGCTTCCAGTGGTGGCGAGTCAGCTGGATCAGGACCTTGGATCAATGCTTGCTCAAGTAGTCTCACTTTAGCTAGCGCAACTTCCTCTTCCATCTGTGACCGAAGAATCTTTATCTGAGCCTCCGCTTCTGCCCTTGTGGCTTCTGCTTTAGCGGCTTCTGCTTTTGCAAGGGCTTCTGCTTTAGCGGCTTCTGCTTTTGCAAGGGCTTCTGCTTCTGCCCTTTTGGCTTCCGCTTTAGCAGCTTCTGCTTTTGCAAGGGCTTCTGGTTCTGCCCTTTTGGCTTCTGCTTCTACCCTTTTGGCTTCTGCTTCTGTCCTTTTGGCTTCTTCCTCTACTTCTCTTTCTGTGAAGGAACATCTCACCTTGGATTCCTCTGCTCTTATGCGGGCCTCTAGTATCCTGTCGCTCAGGGCTGAGCTTCTTGAGGATGATGACCCGGATGACCGAGAGGAACGTCTAGATGAGGTTGATCGGTGTGATCTGGTTTCTTGCTGGTGAGAGATACGGTGTTCGGCCTTGTCTATGGCATCTTGCACCTTGGCATCTCTTTCCTTGTCTACTTCTTCTGCCTTGCTCAGGTGTGAAAGAGCTTCATCAATTTTAGAATCTTTTAGAAAGGTAATGTACCTTGTTGACAGTCTCTTGTATCTTTCATGAGCTGTGTTCAGCCGTTCCAGAGCGGCTTGTAAACATGCGGCATCACCTGATGAGGATTCAAGTCTTGACATGTAATAGGTGACTCGTTCCCACTGTTCTTCCAGGTGTTCACATGACTCATCTTTCATAGTGTGATAGTTTTCAGTGACTTTTATCGTGGGTTTGGAAGAGCGCTTCGGTCAGACAACTTGGTCTGCTGAAAGCGTGGGCTCTGCCTCCTGGGCTTCATAATGGACAGTATCAGGTTGTATTTGCTCTGTTTCAGCAGTGGGGGACTGTCCAATGTCTTTTTCGGCCATTTTGATTTAAGGTGTACTGTCTCTTTAAGAAACTTGACTTTTGAATAGGGGTCCAAAAATCGTTGTGCAGCTCTGCAAGGACTCCCTGATGAGATTCCCAAGGTGTCTTTAGCAAAACTTGGGGTTCGCAGTGCAGCGATGTGCAGTAATGAGGTATAATGTACAGCAAGTCTATAGAAGTGGTATGGCTAGAGGGAAACAGCAGGTGCATAAACTGTCCCTTTTACAATGCAAGCAGAGGTGACACAGGACGTGGCAGATGGGAGAGCTTCCCCATAGGCTTGTCCAGGCATGCACTGTGCAGGCAGACTAGTGCACAAGGCTTGTTGCTAGGCAGATTACATGGGAAGTTACAGGGTTCTTAGGGATCTGTAGCCGGGGTATTGAGCTCTTAAGCAGTCTACTGACTGTTCTGTCCCCACTTAAAGGCGATGGAAGGTGCGTAGTTGTGAGAGGTTGTGAGAATCTTACCTTCGTTTTTCCTATAGGTGGGGCAGACAGGACCAGAGCGCTCCAGAGTGAAACATGCACATGCTGAGATGAAACAATGGTGGTTTATTTTCTCCAAAGGTTAGGACATGCAGAGTGCAGTAATCCAAGTACTTGGCATTGTAATTCTCCAGTGATGCTTGCCTCTGAAGCTACTACGTGGTCAGAAGACTTTGCTCCTAGTAGCTCCAATCCAATAAGGGATGTTGTTCTCACAAACTCTGGTTTGGAATGAACATGCCAGGATGTGATGCAAGAGGGTCACCAGACACTCCCATGGGCTGGACAAAAGAAACAGAGGAGCCGAAAGGTCTGACCAGTAGATGGCAGCAGAGACAAGCAAGAAAAACATTAAATAACAGTTTTAACTAAGACAAATAGAAACAGCACAATACCTGTGAGAGGAAGTAAAACAGGTTTAAACATGGAATTGCAGAAAAGACACCATGATCCCTACCAGGATCATAAATAATGAAAAGGATGCAAGATAATTCCTTAAGGCCTCAAAAAAGATGGTTCAAAAATAGTCATGGTAAAGGTGGAGACAAGGAAAAGTACCCCCCAACGCGTATCACCATCCGAGGATAGCTTCCTCAGGGAAAATGGGGTATTAACACATGCACTAGTGTGGAGCCTTATATGTCACATTAGAAATAGTTAAATGATTAGAATATATACAACACCTGTTAAAGCGCGGCAAAATTGAAGTGTATATTTGAGAATTGTTTGAATGCATATTCATATACTTATCTGTGGACACTGTATGAAGATATTCATTAGGCAGTCAGACTACAATTAGGCATTAATGCACATTTAGTGCTGGCTTTTTTGCTTTTTCTTCATTGAATTGGACGGTGGCTGACCCCCACCTTGCTATGCACCCCAATTTGGGATGTATTCCACCTGTCTAGATTTTGGCGGTTGGTGGCTGTTCACATTCAGTCATCGGGCCCTGTCCACAGGCTATTTAATTCATGCAGCATTTGCTTGGACCTGTCCCGCCCACAGCAATGACATGGGTACGGGATTGAAAAAGACCAAGTGAGTGCTGCTAAGAGCAGTTCTACTATTTCATATGTGAGGCCGTCTGGCACATTTTTTAAAAATATTTTAGTGTAGGACTGCCCCAAATGAGATTTGCCGTGATGTGGCGGGGTAGCTCAAGGAATTGCAATTTTTTTTGCTAAAAATCTCAAATTTATAATATGTACATGTGGAATTTTTAGTGCTGTAGTGCACATTTAGTGTTGGCTTTTTTGTATTTTCTACAATTAGGCATTAGTAACATTGAGATATAAAAATAAAAAAAATCTGCACAGGATTTAATTTTTTATAAAACTGATTGTAAACAATTGTACAAATATCATATATGTACTGTACAGTATTTAAAGCAAGACCTGTTGGGCTGCGTGCCCACAATCAAGGTTCACAGCATTTTGGATGCAGCGTGCTTTCACAGTGTCCAAAACGCTACAATGTACAGAACAAGGACAGTGAATGGATTTCTAGAAATCCCATGCCCAATGTGCTTGTGTTTCTTGCAGTGAAGACTGGCCTGCGGTGCGGCTTCTTAAGCCGCAGCATGTCAATTTATTGCTGCAGAGCCGCGAGTGTTCTCCGCAGAGAGAACATAGAGAAAGATCGCAACGGGCTGAACCCTGATCGTGGGCACAGGCAGCTGGGGTACCCTGCCGAGAGCACTCACAGCCCTGCAGGAGAGGACATGGTGTGTCCAGGACGCAACAAGTCCGGATCATGGGCATGTAGCCTTAGGCAGGCTTTGCACGTTGCGAATTCGCAAGCCGATGCTGCGATGACGCACGCAATAGTCCCCGCCCCCGTCGCAGCAGCGATATCTTGTGATTCCTGACGTAGCGAACATTATCGCTACTCCAGCTTCACATGCACTCACCTGTCCTGCGACGTCGCTATGGCCGGCGTCCCGCCTCCTTCCTAAGGGGGCGGGTCGTACAATGTCAGAGCGACGTCACACGGCAGGCAGCCAATCAAAGTGGAGGGGTGCAGATGAGCAGGATGTAAACATCCCGCCCACCTTCTTCCTTCCGTATAGCCGCCGGCGGCAGGTAAGGTGATGTTCTTCGCTCCTGAGGCTTCACACACAGCGATGTGTGCTGCCACAGGAACGAGGAACAACATCGTACCTGTCGTGGCAGCTGGGACCTGGGCTGGCCTCTATCCACAATTGCCTCTTTTGCAACATAGAAGCGGTTATATATACAGGTTACAGGTATGTGTGCTCCATTATGGTTCTGCTTTTAACTTTATCTAGGAGACCGCATGGCACATGAAATACAGAATATAGAGTAGGACCCCCCTATTGAGATTTGCCGTGACGTTGGCAGGGGTGGCTCAAAGAATTGATCAATTATTTGCTAAAAATCTCATTTATATTACAGTACAGTTGGAATAAATCTGTGAATTTGCACTTTTTATATGATGCATGCCATTTTCAGATCATGCTGGCTCCCCTCTCTCTCTGTTTGGTTGTAGTTATGCTACAAATGCCTGGTGGCTGGTCACCACCATGCTATGCACGCCTGATCTTGGTTTGCAATATATTCCTCCTGTTGGTAGCTGTACACATTCAGTTGCCTCACCCTTTCCACAGGCATTGCTAATTAAGCACCATACTTGGATCTGGTCCGCCTTTATCAATGGTTGCTGTCTGGCAATGGGAGGGTCAGTTCTGATATAGTCCTGGTATGTGTAGAGCTTGCTCCACATGCTGGGACCTGGGCTGGCCTCTATCCACAATTGCCTCTTTTGCAACATAGAAGCGGTTCTATATACAGGTTACAGGTATGTGTGCTCCATTATGGTTCTGCTTTTAACTTTATCTAGGAGGCCGCATGGCACATGAAATGCAGAATATAGAGTAGGACCCCCCTATTGAGATTTGCCGTGACGTTGGCAGGGGTGGCTCAAAGAAATGATCAATTATTTGCTAACAATCTCATTTATATTACAGTACAGTTGGAATAAATCTGTGAATTTGCACTTTTTATATGATGCATGCCATTTTCAGATCGTGCTGGCTCCCCTCTCTCTCTGTTGTGGCAGCGTAATTTTGAAAAAGTCAGAGCCTACACCGATGATACGATAACGACACTTTTGCACATGTTAATCGTATCATCTAGGATTTACACACTACGATGTCGAAAGTGACGCCGGATGTGCGTCACTTTCCATTTGACCCCACCGACATCGCATGTGCGATGTTGCAACCCTTAGGGTCTATTAGAGCAGGCCACCTCTTTGCAAGAACTGAGAAATATTGGTTATATTGGTCTATATGATAATGGTGAGCAATGTTGAGAGAGCAAGGTTAGGCAAATTCTGTGGTCCACTATATAACGAAAGAGGAAAACTCAAATGCTTGTCCTGCTACTCATTGTGATTCATGTCCTGAAAAGTTTCTCCTAGGGGCTGCAGCATTTAAAAAAAAAATATACAAGATCTCACATATGTCTAGAATATGGAGACATTTACTGATAAGCGGTGGTCTAAGTTATCATTCAGATAGCTGTGTAAAAAAAATCTAAAATTTTTCTTTCCTCATAAGCCGATATTTTTTTTTTTTGTGTGTGACCATTGACCAAATATATGACTGCCCACATAAGATTGGCACAGTGATGGATATAGTTATGGCTACATACTGAATAGTGGTTACTTGATATAAGGCTTTGTAGTTATGCTTAAATACTGAAGCAATGAGCTTGGAGGTTATATAACACTGAGACTTGAACCTAAAGGCTACATAACAATAATGTGGCACTGAACTTGGAGGTCCCACAACAATAATGTGACTCTGAGCTGAGAAGTTATAATACAACACTGAGGCATTGAGCTTGGAGGTTACACAACACAACTAACAGATTGTAACACCTGCCTAGATCCACAGACTCAGACTCAGACTCAGACGGGCTGTAATGGACAGGCTAGAGGGAAGCCACTCACCAAGCAGGACTCCTAGAACCCTGAAACTCTTTAACCCCTATACAGGGATTTTGAATTACACAGGGTCCCAATGATCACTACCTGTGGAAGGCTGCAGTCAGATGAGAGTAGTAGCCAGGCAGGGTCGAACTGAGAAATGCAAAACAGGGACAGAATCACGCAGGCAAGGACGTAAACAATGCAGAGGTCAAATCCGGATCGGGCAGCGAGGTACATAAACAGCAGACAGGAGGGTAGTCAGGAACAAGCAGAAGTCAGAACAACAGAATCACTAAACAGAACAGGGTGGGACAGGAACACAGAACTATCTCTGGCAGTGGTCAGCAGACAAGAGGGGAAACAAGAAGGGTGTGGTGTCCTCCCATTGGTTGTAGCTGAATTATGGTAACCTCAACTGGAAGACAGACGCTACCTACAGTCAGCCAGTGGTACTGCAGATCCCAAAGAAACCCAGCCCAGTGGATGAGCAAAGCCTAAGCCCACCAGAACCACTGGCATCAACTCCTCTCCCATCACCAGCACTATCCACGGCAGGAACACGGTGTCGCCTGATGATCGAAACAGAAGTAGCTGGAGTGGACTCCGGTGGGGACATAACACAAAACTGCGGCACCAAGCTTAGTTGTTACAAAAAATACCAAAACATATTTAGCTTAGTTAACACAGCAGACTCTGCTTCCAGCAGCACACTCAATATATTGTGTGCCGCCCCCACGTCAGCAGCCGGGCTGCTTGGGTCCGGATCCGCGATGACTCGAGGGATCTCCGGACCTGGGGGTGGAGGTCGCGTGGCCACTCGGAAAAAAGGGGGAGTATTTACACGGAGTAGTATGTTTGAAGTTCGTGACACCACCTGTGGTGTGTGGTAAGGTGGAGTACTACCACTGCAGTTGGGAGTACCCGGTGGCGATGGTGTGGGCAGCCAGGTGTTTAACCCCTCCACGGGTAGGGGGAATGCCCCAGGACTCAATGAGGACGACGGGGAGGTGCCGTTGGCACGGTGAGCATCACCTGCGTACTCCCTCAGTTCAATAACGCTGACACCGACAATTGTGGTAAACCAAAGTTCTTGACACCGCTGCCGCTAACAGGGAGCACGCCTGCATCCCGTGCCCGTTGGTGTTGCCTGTTAGTCTGTGACCTTTGCCTTGGCACCTTGTCTTCTAGTTGGTCCCTTTAGTGTGAAACTAATTGGGTCCCGCTCACCAGTATGGCTAACTGGGTGAGCTTGCTCTCAGGGTTCACGCTTGGAATTTTCTGGACCGTGTGAGTGGAAAGTCCTATCCCCCTCGTTGCTCTAGTACCCCGATTTTGGAGCGGGTGGAGAACGGATCTTGAAGGCTCCGTCCTCGTTGGGTAAATTGTCAGGACTAGAGATGAGCGAACCGGTCCCGGTTCGGCTCGAGGCGGTTCGCCGAACGGGGGGTCTGGCTCGAGTTCGGCTCGTCGAACGTTCGACGAACCGAACTCGAGCCCATAGGAAACAATGGCAGGCAATCACAAACACAGTAAAACACCTAGAAAACACCCTGAAAGGTGTCCAAAAGGTGACAAACAACTCACAACATAACACAAACACATGGGAAAGTGACAAGGACATATACTCATGTGAAAACAAAACAGCTGGACAAGGAAAAAGAGGGAGACACACAGATATATGAGTATATGCAAAGAAACATCGATTCCATTATTGTGCAACTTGAGCCCTGCTCATTTTAGGCTTCCAATCTGGATAAATTGCCTGAGCTCGCCACGTACGCCTTGAGGATCTTGTCGTGTCCTGCAGCCAGCGTTCTCTCGGAACCTGTCTTCAGTGCTGCTGGGGGTCTGCTGGCAGATAAGCACACGTGTCTGTCCACTGACAATGTGGACCTGGCTCTCAGAGGACTTTTCTTCCCCTGGGTCAGCCAGGGGAGGCGAAAGGCACGCGTATTTTTGAGAGTGCTTCATGCAAAGCATCTTTTTCTTTGTCAAAAGGGGGGCTCAACCGATGCCAGTCAAGTGGGGTGTGTGTGGCCCAGTTAGTGGCAACGAGGGAGACTGTGGTTGGAGTCCCCTCGCTGTGTCTCTAAAAGAACCAAGATGAACAAGTCATGGCTCTCAGAGGACTTTTCTTCCCCTGGGTCAGCCAGGGGACGGGAAAGGCACGCGTATTTTTGAGAGTGCTTCATGCAAAGCATCTTTTTCTTTGTCAAAAGGGGGGGTCAACCGATGCCAGTCAAGTGGGGTGTGTGTGGCCCAGTTAGTGGCAACGAGGGAGACTGTGGTTGGAGTCCCCTCGCTGTGTTTTACATGCTTTTAGAAGGGCATGAAATGGCTTGGAGGTTGACTTTCATCATATGCAAACTGTTGGCTACCAAAATGCTGCCTTTCCAACAACTGTGGTTATAGGCAATGAGGAACATACTGATGAAGATGAGACGCAGATACCCGATTGGGATGACAACTTAAATATTCGGTCAGGGCAAGAAGAAACTCGGTCTGAGGGGTAGGGGAGTGCAAACACAACAATTGATGATTAAGTTCTAGATCACACCTACTGTCAACCCACAGTCAGACACTCGAGGAGGTCAACAGAGGCGGTGGAGGAGGATGCAACCGACGTCGAAGTAACCTGGCGCCTTCCTGGACACAGTCGGAGCACTGGTAGCACGTCTACAACTGCATCCTCAGCCACCACTCTGCCTCTGAGCATTATTCGGGGTGGATCAACAGGTCGCATGGCCTCTAAGCCTTGCCTAGCCAGGTCCTTTTTTGACATAGAAAAAGATCGCCCAAATTATGTGATCTGTAAAATTTGTCATGGTTCTCTTAGTAGAGGTCAAAACCTCAGCAGTTTGACAACTTCTTCCATGAATCGTCACATGAATAAATATCATATGGCCCGATGGGAAGCTCACCGTGCTGCAATGCGGCCTAGCGGAGCGAACCATCCACCGCCTGCCCCTTCCAGTGCATCCGCGCGCTCGTCATCTTCTAGGACTGTGGGGACAGCTGTCACACCTGTTTTTCCACCCACAACTTCCACCACTGTAACCGCAACAGGCAGTTTGCTTGGTAGGTCGTCAGTTGGTTTGGAAGGGGAAACAAGTGAGTGTGTACAGCTCTCTCAGACATCGATAGCACCAACTTTGGATGAAGGCAACATCATGTCTCCGCCTGCACTTTCCTCACAAAGCTGCATTTTTCCAGGGACACCCGACTCAACACCGTCTACACACAGCAGCCAGATCTCTGTCCCTCAGATGTGGTCAAATAAAAGGCCACTTCCTGCGACCCATGACAAAGCGAAGAGGTTGACTCTATCCCTCTGTAAGCTGTTTACTACAGAAATGCTGCCTTTCCGCCTAGTGGACACACAGGATTTTAGAGACCTTATGTCTGTCGCTGTGCCCCTGTACCAGATGCCTAGTCGCCACTACTTCTCTAAGAAAGGTGTGCCCGCGCTACACCAGCATGTCGCACACAACATCACCGCTTCCTTGAGAAACTCTGTGTGTGAACGGGTGCATTTCACCACCGATACTTGGACCAGTAAGCATGGACAGGGACGTTACATGTCGCTGACTGGCCACTGGGTAACTATGGTGATAGATGGTGAAGGGTCTGCTGCACAAGTCTTGCCGTCCCCACGACTTGTGTGTCAATCCTCTGTCTGTCCAAGTTCCGCCACTGCTTCTGCATCCTCCACCTCATCTGGGTCCTCCACCTCCGCCCCAAGCCTGCCTGGTCAGGCCACCAGCGTTCTCACTGCGCAGAAGGAATCACGCACCCCTCATTACTATGCTGGTAGCAGAGCGCAACGGCATCAGGCGGTCTTTAGCTTGACATGTCTTTGAAATAGGAGTCACACAGCGACTGAGTTGTGGGCAGCTCTGGAGACTGATTTTGATAAATGGTTGTCTCCACTCAACCTGCAGCCTGGTAAGGCCGTGTGCGACAATGCTGCAAACCTGGGTGCGGCCCTTCGCCTGGGCAAGGTGACACACGTGCCTTGTATGGCTCACGTGTTTAACCTTGTTGTCCAGCAATTTTTAACACACTATCCCGGCCTAGATGGCCTTCTGACCAGGGCACGGAAACTGTCTGCAGTGCTCACTTCCGCCGTTCAACCGCCGCACCTGAGCGACTTGCATCGCTCCAGAAGTCTTTCGGCCTGCCGGTTCATCGCCTGAAATGCGATGTGGCGACACGCTGGAATTCAACTCTCCACATGTTACAGCGACTGTGGCAGCACCGGCGAGCCCTGGTGCAATACGTCATGATGTATAGCCTGGGCCAACGAGATGCAGAAGTGGGGCAGATCACCCTGATGGAGTGATCTCAGATCAAGGACCTATGCACCCTTCTGCACAGTTTCGACATGGCGACGAATATGTTTAGCGCTGACAATGCCATTATCAGCATGACGATTACAGTCATTTACATGCTGGAGCACACGCTAAACACTATTCGTAGTCAGGGGGTGGGACAACAGGAAGGGGAGGAACTACAGGAGGATTCATATGCGCAAGACACAACAACATCACCAAGGTCCAGACGTTCATCATCACCAACGCGGCAGGCATGGGACCATGGGGGACAGGGATCAACAAGGGCGCATGGTAGCAGGTGAGATGTTGAGGAAGGTGCAGGAGGACATGAAGATATGGAGGACGAACTGTCCATGGACATGGAAGACTCAGCAGATGAGGGGGACCTTGGTCAAATTTCAGTTGAAAGAGGTTGGGGGGAGATGACAGAGGAAGAAAGAACGGTTAGCACCTCTATGCCACAAACACAGCGTGGACTTGGTGCGCATGGCTGCGCAAGACACATGAGTGCCTTCTTGTTGCACTACCTCCAACATGACCCTCGTATTGTCAAAATTAGAAGTGATGATGACTACTGGCTTGCCACACTATTAGATCCCCGGGACAAGTCCAAATTTTGTGACATAATTCCACCCATAGAAAGGGACGCACGTATGCAGGAGTATCAGCAGAAGCTGTTACTCGATCTTAGCTCGGCTTTTCCACCAAACAACCGTGCAGGTGAAGGGAGTGATTCTCCCAGTTGTAACTTGACAAACATGGGACGGCCTCGTCATCTTCAACAGTCTACCCGTACCAGTAGGACCGTATCTGGTGCTGGTAACAGCAATTTTATGGAATCTTTTCATAATTTTTTTAGACCCTCCTTTGCAAGGCCACCAGAGACAACAAGTCTGACACATAGTCAACGGATGGAGAGGATGATACAGGAGTATCTCCAAATGAACATCGATGCAATGACTTTGCAAATGGAGCCTTGCTCCTTTTGTGCTTCAAATCTAGAAAAATGTCAAGAGCTCTCCAGTTACGCCTCGAAGATTTTGTCGTGTCCAGCTGCCAGCGTTGTCTCTGAACGTGTCTTCAGTGCTGCTGGGTGTGTGCTGACAGATAAGCGCACGCGTCTGTCCAGTGACAATGTGGACAGACTGACGTTCATCAAAATGAACAAGTCATGGATCCAGAAGGAATTTACTACCCCTGTGTCATCCTGGGGAGAGTAAATGCTTGTGGATTTGGAATGTGCTTGATGCAAATCAAAACATCCTGTTTGCAACTAGGGCACAAGTGCTGCCACTGATAAGGTGTCTGTGTGGGGCCCAATTTTTGGAAAAAAAGGGAGACTCCGCTTGGAGTAACCCTTGCTTGCTGTGTTTTTTAAAAATGATACAAGATGAACAGATCTGAAGGCAAGATGAAGCCAACATCATGTCTCCGCCTGCACTTTTCTCACAAACCTGCATTTTTCCAGGGACACCCTACTCAACACCGTCTACAGACAGCAGCCAGATCTCTGTCCCTCAGATGTGGTCAAATAAAAGGCCACTTACTGCGACCCATGACAAAGCTAAGTGGTTGACTCTATCCCTCTGTAAGCTGTTGGCTACCGAAATGCTGCCTTTACGCGTAGTGGACACACAGGATTTTACAGACCTTATGTCTGTCGCTGTGCCCCAGTACCAGATGCCCAATCACCACTGCTTCTCCAAGAAAAGCATGCCCGCGCTACACCGGCATGTCGCACACAACATCACCACTTCCTTGAGAAAATCTGTGTGCGACAGGGTGCATTTCAACACAGATACTTGGACCAGTAAGCATAGACAGGGTCATTACATGTCACTGACTGGGCACTGGCAAACTATGGTGAGAGATGGAGAAGGGTCTGCTGTACAAGTCTTGCCGTCCCCACGAGTTGTTTCAATCCTTGTTCTGTATGTAGAAGTTAATACACTGCTTCTGCCTCTTCAACCTCGTGTGGGTCCTCTACCTTTGCGCAAACCCTGTGTGGTCAGGCCACCCTTCCTTGCAACTGCGCACAAGGACTACCACACACCTCCTTACTATGCTGGCAGCAGAGCTCAATGCCATCAGGCGGTCAAAGTTTTACTTTGAAATGTATGGGAAATGTGAGTCACACCGCTATTACAGAGAATAGTAGTCAGGCAGGGTCAAAACATTAATTGAGGAACAGGAACAGAATGGGACGGCCAGGACTTAATCAGAAAACAAGCAGAGGTGAAATGCGTATCGGCCAACAAGGTACATAAACAGCAAGCAGGAAAAGTAGTCAGGTAACAAGCACACAAAATCATAAAACTGAACTGGGGGTAAAATTAACCAGAGGTTCATAGCTATGTCTGGCAGTGGTCTGCAGACAGGATGGGCATAAAAAAGGGTGTGGTGTCTTCCCATTGGTTGTAGCTGAATGATGGTATTTCATCTGTGAGATACCCACCAGCTACATTCAGCCAGAGATTCTGCATCTGTCAAGGTAATGCAGCCCAGTGGGTGAGCATAACCTGCGTCCACCTGCGCCGCTGGCATCGACTACTCTCCCATCATCAGCACTATTCATGAAAGGAACACGTTGTCACCTGGCGACCGGAGTACAAATTGACGGAGCGGACTCCGTTGGTGACTTAACAGCCGTGTGCGGCAATGATGCAAACCTGGCTGCGGGCCATCCTCAGGGCAATGTGACACACGTGCCTTTTATGGCTCACGTGTTGATCCGAATTCTCCAGCAATTTTTAAAACACCATCACGGCCTACATGTCCTTGTGCAGCGGGCACGCTCGCTATGTGCTCACTTCCATCGTGCGCACACAGCAGCTCAACAACTTTCATCACTCCGGAAGTCTTAGGGTCTGGCAGTTAAACGCCGGAAATGCGATGTTCCGACACGCAGGAATTGGAATCTGCACATGTTGCAGCGTGTGTGGCAGCACCGCAGAGCCCTGCTGAAATACGGTAAGACATATAGCCTGGGATAAGTTGATCCAGAGGTGGTGCAGATCACGCTGCTGGAGTGGTGTCAGATCAAGGACCTATGCACCCTGCTACACAGTTTTGAAATGTCGACGAAGATGTTTAGCACTGGCAATGTCATTCTCAGCGTGACAATTCTGGTCATCTACATGATGGAGCACACTGTAATTATTATTCGGAGTCAGGTGTTGGGACAAGAGGAAGGGGAGGAAGTACAGGAGGAGTCATATGCGGAAGGGATAACAAGATCTACGAGGTCCAGATGGTCAGCGGCACCTATGCGGCAGTCATGGTGAGGGAGAGGGATTAACAAGGGCGCATAGTATCAGCAAAAAGTGTTGATGAAAGTGCAGGAGCCCATGAAGAAATGGAGGACGAACTGGCGATGGGCATGGAAGACTCAGCAGATGAGTGAGAGCTTGCTCACATTTCGGTTGTGCGAGGTTGTGGGTAGAGGGCAGAGGAAGGATGCACGATTCTCACCTCTCTGCCACCAACACACCAAGGACTTGGTCCTCCTGGATGCACAAGACACATGAGCGCCTTCTTGATGCACTACCTACATGACCCTCGGATTGTATGAATTTGAAGTAATCCTGAATACTGGGTTGCCACACTGTTAGATCCCCGGTACAAGACAAAATTTGGCGAACTAATTCCTGCCATAGAAATAGACGCACGTATACAGGAGTATCTGCAGAATGTGGTACGCAATCTTAGATCTACTTTTCCACTAAACACCAGTGCTGCACAGAGTGAATCTCAACACTTTGTCATGGATAGGAGGAAATGGTCTTTTACTTGTCCACATCGGAGGGACCGAGGGATGGCTGCTGTGCTGAGATGGCGTTGAGTACGGTGTCCCTGCACAGTTGCACTTTTGGTCATATCCCAAAATGAGTTGAAAAAGGACAGATGCTGTTGGAAAGGGGAACAGGTGTGTTGGAAAGGGGAAAAAAATTTGGGTCCGTGGATTTGGTGGTTAAACAACTGTAACATTTGCTGAAGAAACAACATCTGTTACAGTGGGACTGGCAGATTTGGATAAAGTGGTATATAATCTGTGACCGCTATATAACAAAAATTAATAAGAAAAGAAAGAGAAAGGTATATATCACCTTCAGCAGTCAGTGTCCACCGTGCTCCCAGTTGGAAAAGGAGAGGTTGGCAACTTGAAGGTTTGGTGGAGGATACAGAGCTGTGTGGCTATGAAACTAATAGTAGCCTGAACCGAGTTAGACGCCATTCGGATCTGGAGACTGTGAGCCCTGTTAGCGTCACAGGGTCCACATGCCCACCCAGCCCAGGAACTCCCTGTTAACAACACAGGGGCCATTGAGTACGCTGACCGTGTGCGTAGGGGCCACACCTGTGGACAGCAGGCGCATCAGCAGCAGCAGGCCTGTTAATGCCACTGGGCTGCACAAGCAGGACTGTTAGGACAGGAGCTGGTCTTAACCGTTCTGCGTTACCAACTGTGGTGGTGGCCTGCATCCACCACCCTATCCCTGCCTACCTCTGGCCTAAAGCCGCAATGGGTTCAACACATGGAGGTGTGCTCTTTCGGAGCATAATAGAAGACTGCGCACCTCCTTGTTGGCTCCAGCCCCTTTTATAACCTGGGTCCGCCCCAAACCAGGGTGAACCACAATGCACCTCCTGGAGACAAAAGCAGAGTGACACGTCATGAGTGGCATAACTAGCGTCCTATTTGGAAACGCAACTTCAATGATGACCTCATGGCTGCCATGACCCAAACACCTCACCAGTCATCGTCTGACCATCAATAATGCGGTGACAAGTCATAGGTGTGGGCCTCTGCAAGCCATTTGGGAGGACACCTGATGCCCTGTGGTCTATATGGGACCCCCACATCAGGGCCAGGGCCAAAGAGTTCATTACCGGACCTAGTCTCTGATGCAGGAAGTGCCTGAGCATGCTCAGTAGCATGAAATACAGTCTCTGAAAAAAGACTATCAGCTTTAGCATGGTGTCTAGGCACAAAACAGGACTTAGACCCGGCACAGAATGCAAGCACCTGTGCAAAGAGGCTTTTCACACTTAGTGTGGGAGCATGCGCTGTATCCCGAAATGAAGACTTAGCGTCAGGAATGGCACAGTCAGGCTGAGCATACTCACTAGGCGAAACACTGTAATTATGCTGCAGCTGGGGTACATCGGCACACGCATGCGCACTAGCTGCCTCTCCACACTTAGACGTGGAGGGGAAATTTGTCTTGGAGATGCTGTCTATGAACAGAAGGAAAAGCTAAAGGAAGCCTGACTTTCTATCCCTCCGAATTATGAAATGCAGCAATGAATTCCATGAGTTTGCTATAACATTAGCGTAGCTAAATGTGCATGAGGGTGTGATGTAGAGGTGCTAGAAATAGCTTGTCACCAGTGGGGCACTAATGGAATACAACAGCCAGTTCTATGATGCCACAAAATGGCAGTATTTTGTGCTATCATTATAGCTTATTAAAAACAGAGCACGAGGTTGTCATGCAGAGGTGCTGCACATAGATTTGCAGTAGTGTGAATAGACAAAAGTACAATAGCCACGTTTAGGATACAACTAGGTACACTGAGTGTTTGCTACTATAAATGGCTGAGTTTAAAAAAGTTTGAGTGTGCAATGCAGGCAGACGTGCTGCAAATAACGTTCCAATACTGTGAATTGACAAAAGTACAATAGCCACGTTTAGGATACAACTAGGTACACTGAGTGTTTGCTACTATAAATGGCTGAGTTTAAAAAAGTTTGAGTGTGCAATGCAGGCAGACGTGCTGCAAATAACGTTCCAATACTGTGAATTGACAAAAGTACAATAGCCACGTTTAGGATACAACTAGGTACACTGAGTGTTTGCTACTATAAATGGCTGAGTTTAAAAAAGTTTGAGTGTGCAATGCAGGCAGACGTGCTGCAAATAACGTTCCAATACTGTGAATTGACAAAAGTACAATAGCCACGTTTAGGATACAACTAGGTACACTGAGTGTTTGCTACTATAAATGGCTGAGTTTAAAAAAGTTTGAGTGTGCAATGCAGGCAGACGTGCTGCAAATAACGTTCCAATACTGTGAATTGACAAAAGTACAATAGCCACGTTTAGGATACAACTAGGTACACTGAGTGTTTGCTACTATAAATGGCTGAGTTTAAAAAAGTTAGAGTGTGCAATGCAGGCAGACGTGCTGCAAATATCGTTCCAATACTGTGAATAGACAAAAGTACAATAGCCACGTTTAGGATACAACTAGGTACACTGAGTGTTTGCTACTATAAATGGCTGAGTTTAAAAAAGTTTGAGTGTGCAATGCAGGCAGACGTGCTGCAAATAACGTTCCAATACTGTGAATTGACAAAAGTACAATAGCCACGTTTAGGATACAACTAGGTACACTGAGTGTTTGCTAGTATAATGGCTGAGTTTAAAAAAGTTAGAGTGTGCAATGCAGGCAGACGTGCTGCAAATATCGTTCCAATACTGTGAATAGACAAAAGTACAATAGCCACGTTTAGGATACAACTAGGTACACTGAGTGTTTGCTACTATAAATGGCTGAGTTTAAAAAAGTTTGAGTGTGCAATGCAGGCAGACGTGCTGCAAATAACGTTCCAATACTGTGAATTGACAAAAGTACAATAGCCACGTTTAGGATACAACTAGGTACAGTGAGTGTTTGCTAGTATAATGGCTGAGTTTAAAAAAGTTTGAGTGTGCAATGCAGGCAGACGTGCTGCAAATAACGTTCCAATACTGTGAATTGACAAAAGTACAATAGCCACGTTTAGGATACAACTAGGTACAGTGAGTGTTTGCTAGTATAATGGCTGAGTTTAAAAAAGTTAGAGTGTGCAATGCAGGCAGACGTGCTGCAAATAACGTTCCAATACTGTGAATTGACAAAAGTACAATAGCCACGTTTAGGATACAACTAGGTACACTGAGTGTTTGCTACTATAAATGGCTGAGTTTAAAAAAGTTAGAGTGTGCAATGCAGGCAGACGTGCTGCAAATATCGTTCCAATACTGTGAATAGACAAAAGTACAATAGCCACGTTTAGGATACAACTAGGTACACTGAGTGTTTGCTAGTATAATGGCTTAGTAACAATGAGTTGTAGTGTGCAATGCAGGCAGACGTGCTCTGCAAATGTCTTTGCACTAGTGGGACTATAGCAAAGTCCAATAGCCACGTTTAGGATGCCACTAGGTACACTGAGTGTTTGCTAGTAAAATTGCTTAGTTTAAAAAAGTTTGAGTGTGCAATGCAGGCAGATGTGCTCTGCTAATATCTTTGCACTAGTGGGACTATAGCAAAGTCCAATAGCCACGTATAGGATGCCACTAGGTACACTGAGTGTTTGCTAGTATAATGGCTTAGTTAAAATGAGTTTGAGTGTGCAATGCAGGCAGACGCGCTATGCAAATGTCTTTGCACTAGTGGGACTATAGCAAAGTCCAATAGCCACGTATAGGATGCCACTAGGTACACTGAGTGTTTGCTAGTATAATGGCTTGGTTTTAATGAGTTGGAGTGTGCAATGCAGGCAGACGCGCTCTGCAAATGTCTTTGCACTAGTGGGACTATAGCAAAGTCCAATAGCCACGTATAGGATGCCACTAGGTACACTGAGTGTTTGCTAGTATAATGGCTTGGTTAGAATGAGTTGTAGTGTGCAATGCAGGCAGATGTGCTCTGCTAATGTCTTTGCACTAGTGGGACTATAGCAAAGTCCAATAGCCACGTATAGGATGCCACTAGGTACACTGAGTGTTTGCTAGTATAATGGCTTAGTTAAAATGAGTTTGAGTGTGCAATGCAGGCAGACGCGCTATGCAAATGTCTTTGCACTAGTGGGACTATAGCAAAGTCCAATAGCCACGTATAGGATGCCACTAGGTACACTGAGTGTTTGCTAGTATAATGGCTTGGTTTTAATGAGTTGGAGTGTGCAATGCAGGCAGACGCGCTCTGCAAATGTCTTTGCACTAGTGGGACTATAGCAAAGTCCAATAGCCACGTATAGGATGCCACTAGGTACACTGAGTGTTTGCTAGTATAATGGCTTGGTTAGAATGAGTTGTAGTGTGCAATGCAGGCAGATGTGCTCTGCTAATGTCTTTGCACTAGTGGGACTATAGCAAAGTCCAATAGCCACGTATAGGATGCCACTAGGTACACTGAGTGTTTGCTAGTATAATGGCTTGGTTTTAATGAGTTGGAGTGTGCAATGCAGGCAGACGCGCTCTGCAAATGTCTTTGCACTAGTGGGACTATAGCAAAGTCCAATAGCCACGTATAGGATGCCACTAGGTACACTGAGTGTTTGCTAGTATAATGGCTTGGTTAGAATGAGTTGTAGTGTGCAATGCAGGCAGACGCGCTCTGCAAATGTCTTTGCACTAGTGGGACTATAGCAAAGTCCAATAGCCACGTATAGGATGCCACTAGGTACACTGAGTGTTTGCTAGTATAATGGCTTGGTTAGAATGAGTTGTAGTGTGCAATGCAGGCAGACGCGCTCTGCAAATGTCTTTGCACTAGTGGGACTATAGCAAAGTCCAATAGCCACGTATAGGATGCCACTAGGTACACTGAGTGTTTGCTAGTATAATGGCTTGTTTAGAATGAGTTGTAGTGTGCAATGCAGGCAGACGCGCTCTGCAAATGTCTTTGCACTAGTGGGACTATAGCAAAGTCCAATAGCCACGTATAGGATGCCACTAGGTACACTGAGTGTTTGCTAGTATAATGGCTTAGTTATCAGTTGGAGTGTGCAGAGGACAAGAGGGTACAGTGGCAGGATTGTGGTGCTCTGGGTAGAGGAATGGAAGCCTGCCTTTCTATTCCCTCCTAATGGTGAAATGCAGGTAGGAAATCCCTGACCTGGGCTACACAGACGCTGTTGCTGTTTGCAGGACCTGTCACCTATGGCTCTCTGACCCTGCCGGTTGGAGCCCTTAAAAGGACTGCTATAAAGTGCTCTCCCTAAGCTGTCTAACGCTGTGTATGCAGCGCATACAGCTGTATCGGCTATAGGACTCAGGAAGACGGAGCTGCGACAGTGATGTCTGACACCAAAGACGCAGAAGGCAGATAATGGCGTCCGTGAAGAAAATGTCCGGTTTTATAATGCAGGGACATGTGACATGCAGATCCTATCACACATGCCGTTGCTTCTCTGGCTCAAAGTCCACTTAGCTGTGTGTGTGTCTGGGATTGGCTGACATGCTGGCCCGCCCCACAAGACGCGCGCACTTAGGGAAGGAAGACAAGAAAAAAAAAAAAAAAAAATGGCGATCGCCATTATAGAAACAGCAGTGATCTGAAGGCGCTGTTCACGCACACTATACACTGAAATGTGATAATAGTTTGATTCACAGAGTGACTTACACTATTACAGCAGAAACCAAGCTATGATTTAGCTGTTTTTTGGCTGCTAGAACCGTTCTCGAACGTTTCTAGAACTACCGAGCTTTTGCAAAAAGCTCGAGTTCTAGTTCGATCTAGAACATGCCCCAAAATCACTCGAGCCGCGAACTGGAGAACCACGAACCACGAACCGCGCTCAACTCTAGTCAGGACACCTGAAGCTACTCCCTGACCTAGGGTCCACGTACCCCGTCGTGCCCTGGCCCCTGCTTGGTGATAGCACAAGGCCACCGGCTGTCCTCCTCGACAGTCCGTGCCCCTTGTCACAATCCCCTGTGACCGGGGTCCAGCTCCTACCAGGCCCAGACCAACTTCTGCCACCTAGTAGTTCCAAGGAGCCCAAACCCTGACTTCTTCTCACTTTCACCTCCAACACTACACTGTTCTGCTCCCGACACTCCTAACCTCCCCGTAACCAACCTCCCAAGTGGGCAACCCTATTCCACTCAGGCCGTCCACTGGTGTGCCTGGTGGGTTTGGGGTCAGAGTGTTCATAGGATTTTGATTAGCTTGTTCTTGGCAACACCAAAGGTCAGGGACCCATAACCAAGGAGGAGGTGGATATTGTACAGGAGGGCAGATTGCACAATACCCTGTGACGACCTGATAGGCCAGGGCGTCACAATTGCATGTTAACACAGCAGCTTATCACACTAAAACAATTCACACTTTCTTACAGGAACAGTCCATCAGTTATTCATAGATCTAGGTCAGAGTCAGATACAAGCCACATGTGAATTCCTATTAAAGGCCACAGTCTTCCTCTCTGACTCAGGGCACCATATATCTCACTATACAGTTAATGGGTACCTTCACTATCTATGGTTTCGACAACAATCGTCGTTACTGACCTCATTTGTTCTCAGTGGAAGAGATTTATGAAGTTAAGTGAACCCAAAGTCTAGCAAAATTTGCACCAAAAAAGTGTCTTTAAAGACTTTAACCAAAAATTAACTAAGTGGAGTAAGCTTAGACTAGACAGTCTAAAGATATGAAAAAAAATTCAATAGTGTAGAACACTTTGATAAGCTCATGGCAAAGTCATCTCATACTGTGCTCTACATAGGTACTGCAGCTGCCAACGAGTGGGCTTCCTTACTTTGAATGAAGGTAGTGCATGTGTGGTACCAGGCAATTACTGCTCTCATGCACTGATGGTAGAAGAATCCCTATGGCTAGTCTTGAGGAGAAGGGGTAAAATTTGCTTCACCATATAACTTGGTGTCTGGGGCAATCACACACATGTCCTCTCTCCACCCATATGCAAACAGCCTCTTCAGAGAGGAAGAGATCTGGAACTGCAGCTCCACCTACTGGATGTAGCAATCCTAAAAACCAATATCGACACGTTAATGAGCCGCATGACTTAGGATAAAAAGACAACCAGACCTTTCATTTGCAGACAGTGTCAGGTTTGACTTTTTATCCTAAGTCATGTGGTAAGGTTCGTTAAAGGGTCGATTTCAACTTTTAGGATTGCTACATCCAATGGGTGGCGCTAGAGTTCTTTTCCTCTCTAAAGAGGCTTTTTGCATATAGAAATTCCCAGAAGATCACCATATGGCCTATTATTCTCCTTACATTATCTTGACTTCTTCACAAGGAGAAACCATGCTCCTTAGACTCCAAACACCACTCTCACACATACACGCTGTGCCACTGCTACTGATACAAAATAATTTGTTAAAAGTTTAATTAATTCCAAGTTAATTCCTCAGATGGATACAACACAATACTTCTATCAATTAACTAAGTCAGCAATTTCCAACATTATCACCACAGGGGAACCACTGAAAAGTTTCTGCCTCAAGGAAGACAAATTGGTGGGTAAATGCTAGTATTCTTTTTCTCTATTAAACTGATATTTTTACCGGCTGGCTGGGGTCATTTTGCTTTCTCTACAGTTGGAACATATTAACAACAGCTTTATTCCAGCAGAGGTTTTCTCGACAAGTGTTTGCACTAAAATGCACAGTAGCAATCTGCTCTGGTTGTTGCATGTTTGCAGCGTTATTTGTGCATTTCACATGCAGTATTTTTAGAGAGTTTTTTAGAGCAGAAACATTCTGTTTTTAACCTCTTCAAAACATCTGCATATATGGAAGGTACAAGTTGTGATTTGGTATATGATTCTGGCTCCCCTCTTCATAAGCATGCCCCATACCCAGCAAACAGGAGCTTGGTGTCATAGCCAAAATCTGTCTCTTAAAGCTATGGTTGAAGCAGTGCTCCACCCGCCACTGTTTACCTGTCAAATGGCGCTTTCAATCTCTGACTGAAGCATGAAGGCTGAGGCCACACGGGGTTTACTGCGAGTCATTGCATGACACTCGGCTCACGTTCGCAGCACAGCGGGAGCCGAGTGTCATGTGAGTGTCATGCGACTGTGGTCCGATCGTGCGATCAGACCACAGTTGTGGAGGGAAGGGCCGGCGCAGCGGAGGGGAGGCCAGCACTGCGGAGAGGAAGGAGGGATTTATCTCCCTATCTCCTCCATTGCCGGCTGATGTGAGAATCTCACTGCACTTGCGTTACACCAGTGTAATGCAAGAGTAATGCGATGCTTCTCTCGCCTCATAGACTTGCATGGGTGCGAGTGGAAAAGGATCGCATTCCTCCGCAGCATGCTGCGACTGTTTTCTCGGTCTGATTAGGGCTGAGAAAATAATCGCTCATGGGAGTGGCCCATAGAGTAATATTGGTGCGAGTGGAATTCGATTTTTTTATCGCATTCCACTCGCACCATTATTCTCGCCGTGTGTCTTAGGCCTATCAATGTGCCAGCATGAGAGTGCATTATCCTATGTACCCATCAGCTGTGCCATGACGTAATTACAGGGTGCTGATGGGTTGCTATGATAGCAAGGGCCCCTGTTCCTGCCATCATAGGGCTCTGTTGAAACTTAAGGCCGCTTTACACGCAGCGACATCGCTAACGAGATGTCGTTGGGGGTAACGGAATTCGTGACGCACATCCGGCCTCGTTAGCTACGTTGTTGCGTGTGAAATTCAGGAATGACCGTTAACGATCAAAATTACTTACCTTATCGTTGATCGTTAACGCGTCATTCCATTCCCGATTATCGTCGCTGTTGCTGGACACAGGTTGTTCATCGTTCCTGCGGCAGCACACATCGCTACGTGTGACACCACAGGAACGAGGAACAACCTCGTACCTGCAGCCGAAGGCAATGAGGAAGGAAGAAGGTGGGCGGGATGTTGCGGCGGCTCATCTCCAACCCACCGCTTCTATTGAGCGACTGCTTAGTGACGTCGCTGTGACGCTGAACGAACCGCCCCCTTAGAAAGGAGGCGGTTCCCCGGCCACAGCGATGTCGCTAGGCAGATAAGTATGTGTGACGGGTGTTAGCGATGTTGTGTGCCATGGGCAGCGATTTGCCCGTGACGCATAACCGACGGGGGCGGGTACACTCGCTAGTGATATCGATACCAATATCGCAGCGTGTAAAGTGCCCTTTAGCCTATGGCCTGGATTCAAAGAAGACCGTGATTTTTACTATATCATAGACTCAAATTCATTCATTCATTAAAGGAAACCTGTTACCAGTTTTGTCTCCTATAAACTGCAGCCACCAGCAGTAAGCTCTTATATACAACTTTCTAGATTACTTCATATAAGAGCTCAGGCCATTCTTTATAATGTAAAAATAGCTTTTATTATACTCAACAGCAGGGCAGTCCGGTCTGATGGGTGTCGCTGATCTCGGTCCTGTGCCTCCTATCTTCTTGCAATCACTGTCCTCCTTCCCTGGTCCGTGTGAATGACGAGATTGATGTTATCCACACAAAGGCCTCCATTGTGCTCCTGCGCATGCACACTTCTCTCCGCTCTGCCAAAAGTCAGGGATTTTAAGGTAAAATTTAAGGTAAAATTTCAGAATGATCCTAAAATGCGCTCTAACCTTTTAAGGTCAACTTAAAGTGACCTTCTCTAAACTTTTGACTGCATATGTCCAACTGTTTAATATTTCACTACTTTTAGCACAAATTGCTGTTCTCTAACAAGGAGCTTAAAGGGACTCTGTCGTCAGGTTTTTGCTCCCCCATCTGAGAGCAGCAAATGTAGAGACAGGGACCCTGATTCCAGCGATGTGTCACTTACTGAGCTGTTTGCTGTCATTTTGATAAAATCAATGTTTTCTCTGCTGCAGATCTAGCAGTTATAGAGAGCTCATCAATATGGTGGACTACCTGGCAGCATGTCAAGTAGTCATCTAATGATAATATACTGCTGATTAAATAGTGGTTTTATCAAAGCTACACTAAGCACTGCAGTACAGTAAGTGAAACAAAACTGGAATCAGGGTCTTTTTTCCTTCATCAGGCTGCTCTCAGATTAGGTGTCAAAAGCCTGCTGACAGAGCCCCTACGTTATGCTGCTCTCAGATTAGGTGTTAAAAGCCTGGTGATATATTCCCTGCAATGGCAAAATGCACAACAGGTGCTTGATACATGAATTACCCAATAAATATCAGTGTTCAATTAGAATTGGTATTTCAATAGTTCTCCTCATCATGATGTTCACATTTTCACATCATGAGACCTTTGGAATGAGATGATAAATGCCACACAACTCCAGGCACATTTAAAAGAGGTGAGAGGTACCCAAGTGTCACGTCAGACCATTCAAAACCATTTGCATCAGAGTGGTCTGCATGGTACATGATCTGCATGGGTACCTGACCACACCAGCTGGCACAGGCATCAACTACGCTGGACAAGGAAAAAGTGGGTATCCGTTATGTTCAATGATGAATGTCGATTCACTCTGAGCAATAATGATGGATGCCATCAATGTTGGGAGACGTGAATGAGAGCGCTATGTATCAGCCACCGTTGTCACCAGATGAACCTTTGGTGGTGGTTGTATTACAGTGTGGGCAGGTGTCTAGTCAATACAGACCTGCCCTTCACTTTGTGAATGGTAAAGTTACAAGTCCCCACTACTGGAATAACATCATTAATCCAGTCTTTGTGCCTCTGCATGAACAACACAGCCTAATGTCATCTTCATGCAGGACAAAGCTGCAGCTTATCGTGGTCGCAGAATTAGGGAACAGCTGCTGTAGACTGGGGTATATCAACTGGAGTGGCTGCACGTTCGATTTCTTCTAGAAAACCTATCGGATCAGTTGAATCGCCAACTAGGGGTGCTTAACTCTGCACCCCAGAACCTCAATGACCTGAGGGCCATGCTTCAAGAAGAGTTTAATGTCATGCCCCGTCAGACAATAACTCCACTTATGAACGAACAGCAGGAGACGTCGTTGTCAAGCTGTAATTGATGCTAAAATTATTGAGACATTGACATTTTAGAGGGGTATACCTATAACTGTTGTTGGCTTTTGTTTCAATAAATCATTTGAGATGAAGAAATCATCATTGCATGTGACGACCCCAAGGGCTTTGGGGTACTTGGTCCCGGGCCTGGTATTCACTGGGACGTATCACGGGTGGCCGTTGCTTGGTTCCCTAACCCTGGGGGTCGCTTAAAAAGGGAAATTGTACAAGGGAAAAATAAAATAAAGTGTTTTTTGTGACGCCACTTGCGGCATGCGGCTATATGGGGAAAGTCGCCGGTGCAAAGTCTCTCACTGCTGGGGCTGGTGGTATTAGGCAGCTTAGATGTGATGGCCCTCCGCAAGTAGAGCTAGGCCCCAGGGGAGGATGATGGTGGTTGTAGTATAATGATGCAGAGGTGCAGGAAGAATTCAGACAACACAGGGGCTGTGGTTTAACTTGTGCTTTACTCACTGGTTTGGAGTAGCTGCAACCCAGCTGGTGCTGGTCTCTACCAATCCGGTATTCCCTTTCTTCCAGTGCCAGTGTACTGTAGTGACCTGGTGAGCTTTTCTTCCTTGCGTCCGTTTGTAGTTGATGGGTCCCCGTAGCCTGGAACATTTTGGGGTCCTCTCCAGTTGTCACAGTCCTGACCTGTATAGCAAGCAGCTTGAACCTCTCTTGGGTCGGACCTCTGGTCCCTGTTCCCAGGTTCCCTTTTTACTGCTGTGCTCCGGACACTAACGTTGGTAAGGTCCTTGATGGTCCCCTCACCGGGCAGATTCTTATCAGGTGAGCCTGAAGTGTCTTCCTGAACTAGGGTTCTGCACCCTGCCGATGCTTGGTCCAGTAAGTACTCATGCCGTACTCTTTCTGGCAACCGTACTCCTTTTACTCAATCAGTCACTTTACACTTCCCATCTGTGTACTGACTTCTGACTGAACAGCTGACTGACTTCACGTCTTCCGACTTACTGTCTGACAAGATGTCCGTCTGCCATCACTCCACTGACTAGCCCCTCCTCCTCCCAAGTTTCTAAATAGTGGATTGGATGAGTCCCGACCAATAGGTGGCCATCCATCAGTTCTGTCTCTAGCCTGTCACCCAGTCTGGGGAAAAGGGCGTATATTTATGTATGTGTTGTGGTGGTTACCGGAAATGGTCTTCCAGAAATCCGGGGCTAGTTGAAGTACCCTGTGGCACCTGACACTCAGGGGCACCATACATACTTCTACTTTAATGCCATACTTGCATGATAAAATATCACTGTAAAGTTGACTTTTTATGTTTTAGATAAATTTCACCAGAAAACAAAATATCCCAACTAGAGATGGGTGGACCCGGACTGTAAAAGTCTGGATCTGCGCAGTTTCAAAGTTTCCTGGGTGCCAGGCCCGGGATTCTGGCTGTTTGATCCGGCACTCTTGAAGTTAAAAAACAAGGAAAAATAAAGAAAATAATAATGAAGCAAGGGCATCATACTTAACAAGGCTCCAACGCAACTGTACGTTGCTCCTGCAGCCTCCTCTCATCATTGCTCTTCCATATGCACTCAGCACTGCTTTCCCTGCCAACCGGCTGGCCTGGCCTCTGTGATTGGTTGCAGTCAGATGTGCCGCCAACCTGTGTGACCACGTCTGACTGAAATCAGTCATCACTTATCGCGGCTCACTCATTCTCTCCGTGGAGCGCACAGCGAGAGGTCATGCTTTATGGTCACTCGCTGTGACAGAGATGTAGCAGAGCTGGGAGCGTCGTGGGACCTTGTGTGGATCATGTCGGTCCTGGACGGTGTTTAAGGGGTTGATAAAGTGGTAAAAGAGAGGGCTTTTTGTTTATTTATTCCAAATAATGGATTTTTTCGGTGTTTGTGTTTATTTACTTTCACTTACAGATTAGTGAAGAGGAGGTGTCTCATAGACGCCTGCCATCACTAACCTAAGGCTTAGTGACAGCTGTGGGCTGTTATTAACCCCTTATTACCCCCGAATGCAACCGCCCCAGGGCAATTGAGAACAGCTGGGTAAAGCACCAGGCTTGTCACATCTAATGGATGCGCCAATAACCGTGGCCCTCCCCAGTCTGAGAATACCAACCCCCAGATGTTGGGCTTTATTTTGGCTGAGTATCAAAATTGGGGGAACTGCACGTTGTTTTTTTAACTATTTATTTAAATGATTAAAAAAAATGGAATGCGTTTCCTCTTATTTTGATACACAGCCAAAATTAGCGCAGGGCTGGGGGCTGTAGCGCATGTGACAGTGGGCTTTATCTGTGCTGGTATCATAATGAGGGGGGACCCTACGCCAATTTTTTTTATTTATTTATTTTTACTGTATAGGTAGATTCACACTGACATATGACTCGCACGACTGCAGTGAGGAAATCTTGCATTGCACTTGGCCCCATGTAAAACAATGCTTCAGCTCACATTTGCAAGTTTTTCCTCAGACCTAATCGGACTGAGGAATAAAATCTCAGCATGCTGCCATTGTGATGAGTGTTACACTTACGTGTGACTCGCATGTGTATTAAGTAGCATCACTCTCTGGACACAAGTGTGCAGCTCCATAGAAATACATGCAGATGCACGCTCCTGTCCAGAGCGGCAGGCCGTGCCAGGGGATGCAACTCTATATGACGTGCCCATGGGGTTTGGGAGGGTTATTCGTCACTGGGCCGGTGTAGGGTTTGGGATGTCACAATGGGCAGGCATGGCTCCGTGATCCCGCGGTGTCAACCAAAAGAGGGAGGAAGATGATGGGATTAATAGTTATTCGTGATGCCACCTGTGGTAATGCGGCCAGGTATTAGCTGCCACTGCGAGAGACCTTCTCCGGGGCGGATGATAACACAGCTCAGATGGTATAGCTCTCCACAGGCAGAGCTTAGGCCCCGGGGAGGATGTGGGGAGTAGTAGTCCACTCTAATGAAGGACCGCGGGGTGCAGGAAGGATCAGACGACACAGTGGTTGCAGTTTAAGTTCTTTACTCACTGAGATGTCACTGCCTTTGAACTGATGGACTCCGCTGTCATGAGCTCCAGCTTATCCCAGATAGTTCGGAGGTCAAAACTGGTGTTTCATTCAGTGAGTCCTTCCTCCCTGTGCCGTGTTGTGTGAGTTCCTGTGGCTTGAAGCAACGCTGGGATCCTGGAAACAAAACCCTGTGGGTTGTTCTGTTCCCCGTCTCGTATAGCAGGCAGCACTAGTCCATAGATGGAGCCGCCTTATGGTCACAACTCCTGGCTCTATCTGCTGCTTTGCCCTGGGCACTCTGTGTGGGCCAGAAGACTTGAAATCCTCTGCCTGGTGGATTTTGCTGGCGAGACTTGCAGTGCCCATCAGCCTAAGGCTCCGCACTCTGAAGTGGGCGCCGGTCCTGAAAGAGCTATCAGTTCTACCCTCAGTGACCGTGTCCTCCTGCATCTCACTTGTTTCCTGTCCTGAACTAGGCTGCTTGTAAGTGTGTGTGTGTTGCCTTGCGTCCCAGTGTCAAGCTCCTCCCCCCTGGGTTCCTGAACTAGTGAGCAGAGGGTCCACTACATTAGTGATGGCCACGCTCCAATGTCTCTACCCTAGCCCAGTCCCACTGAGAGGGCATCTAACTGTGTTTTGGTAGATTGTGGTGGTTTTACCGGCGATGACCTCCTCCGTATCCAGGATGAATACTGCCCATCTGGTGAATTAAGTGAAGCCAGACAAATCTAGTTAGAATGTGGAAAATTCTATACTTGCAGTCACAAAATAACCCTCTCTCAACACTGGAGATGAATGACTGCACGTACGGTTGTGACTCGCAAAGTTTTCAGTCACATACAGTGACTTCAGACTTGCTCCCCAAGCCTGGACAACCCCTTTATGACTGTGCACAGTAACATAAGGAACATGCAGCCTTTTATTGTCATGTTGAGAAATGTTGGATTCTGAGACACTTTGGAGAAGTGGCTGCACCACTGGTGCCAACATTGATTCATTCTGTACTGCAAGTGAAAATGTTTGGATCCAGTTGGAGGAAAACACGCTGGTTATGATTAAGAGGCGCACGCCTCGAAACGTGTAAACCGGTGTTTGTGTTTCTGGGGCCAGTTTGCTTTTTTCACCTACCATCCGTATGTGTTTTTTACTATATTTTTCCAATAAAGACATTTATACTCCATATGCGCTGGAACAAAGTTTTTCTCATCTAAATGGGTATCAGTACTTTTGAGTGCCAGCTAAAACTAGAAAGTAAACCATGTAACTAGGTATAGCTACATTTTTCTGCCTCCTAAAATTTTGCCAGTGAACCATCCAACTAGGTATTGGTACTTTTGAGTGTCTGCTAAAAAGATGCCAGTGAACTATCTCAATAGGTATTGCTACTTTTTAGTGCCTGCTAAACGTTTACCAGTGAAACAGCTGAATAGGTATTGTTGCTTTTTTGTGCCTGCTAAAAATTTGCAGTGAACCATCTAACTAGGTACTGGTACTTTAGAGTGCCTGCTAAAATTTTTCCAGTGAACTATCTCAATAGGTATTGCTACTTTTTAGTACCTGCTAAAAAGTTGCCAGTGAACCATGTCAATAGGCATTAGTACTTTTTAGTGCCTGCTAAAAATTTGCCAGTGAATTATCTAACTAGGTGTTAAGGAAATAATCTGATTATCATTATTATTACTGTTTGAATTTGTTACACCTTACATTCAGATTTATGTGAAGGCCATCTTACGTCAACATTATAAAATTTTGTGAAGCACCTGAGGATTCAAGGTGCTCACCCAACATCTAGATAAATTCTTTGAGGGGTTTGGTTTCCAAAATGGGGTCATGTGCGGGAGAGTTCCCCTGTTTAGGCACATCAGGGGCTTTCCAAATGCGACATGACGTCCACTATCTATTCCAGACAATTTTACGCTCTAAAATTCAAATGGTGCTCCTTCCCTTCCAAGCGCCCAAACAGTAGATTTCCACCACATATTTGGTATCTGTGTACTCAGGAGAAATTGCACAACAAATAGTATTGTACATTTTCTCTTGTTACCCTTGTGAAAATGCAAAATTGTATAGCTTAATTAACATTTTTGTGGGAAAAAGTAAACTTTTAGGTTTTTTCCACATTGCTTTAGTTCTTGTGAATCACATAAAGGGTTAATACACTTCTTAAATGTGGTTTTGAGCAATTTCAGGAGTGCAGGTTTTAGAATGGTGTCACTTTTGGATATTTTCTGTCACTTACTGTAGGTCTCTCAAAGTCACTTCAAATGTGATGTGGTCCCTAAAAAAATGTAAAATTGTAAATGTTGTTGAAAAAAAATAGTAATTACTGATAAACTTTGAACCCTTCTAACTTCCTCACAAAAAAATTGTGTTTAAAAAATTGCAGTGATGTAAAGTAGACATGTGGGAATTGTTACTTAGTAACTATTTTGTGTGACATAACTTTCTGGTTTAAGAGCATAAAAATTCAAAATTTGAAAATTAATACATTTTCCCCAAATTTCCAATACTTTCACAAATAAACGCAAAAAATGTCATCCTAAATTTACAACTATCATGAAGTACAACATGTCATGAAAAAGCAATCTCAGAGTCACTTGGATATGTTGACTTGTTCCAGAGTTATAACCTCATAAAGTAACGCTGATCAGAATTTAAAAAATGGCCTGGTCATTAAGGTGAAAACAGACTTGGGTGTTAAGGGGTTTAAGGAGCCTGGTAAATGTCCATAAAGAATTTGGACCATCCATGAATTTTGGTCCAGTTGTCCAGGAGAAATTGAATAGTAGTTTGGCAAATTTGCCACCCGATTGAGAAGACCAAAAAAAGAAAGAGCTGCTCTGTTGACGTGAGGTCAAATGAAGCAGCAGAATCACCAGCAGAAGTAGTCTGGTATTGCTCATGCCTTCTGACCGTGCACCCTTCCCCCTCTAGACACAGGTGATTTTATTCCCTTTAGCAGGTTCCTACTCGCCCATACACAGGAGGTTTTTAAACGCAGAGAGAGGCTTCAGTATAGAGTAGACACCCAGTTCTGAAATATGCCGTGACGTGGCGACTGGGCAGATATAAAAATGGCCATTTTTGTATCCTAAATATCTCATTTTTATCTTAGATATCCTTTATGAGCAATACATATTTATATTTTTACATTCATGGTTTCCATGCCTTAGAATTTCAGAGTGCAAACTGTGTCTTTTTGTATTTTATGTCATGTTCAGTTATGCACCTGTTCACATTGCAGTTTTGGGAGTGCCGTCAGTCTTTTTGTCTAGATTAATGTGGGTCATGCCTTCTGATTGTGCACCCCTTCCCTACTAGCCACAGTTCAGAGTAAGTACCCAGTTACAATATATGCCGTGACGTGGCAACTGGGCAGATATAAAAATGGCCATTTTTGTATGCTAAATATCTCCTTTTTCTTAGATTTTCCTTAGCAGTAATGTGTATTTATATTCTTACATTCATGGTTTTCATGCCTTAGCATTTCAGAGTGCAGTTGTCTCTTTTTCTGTAATGCTCTGAGACAGGTGGAACAGGCAGTTAATAACTACCTGCCTGTTAGTTCTTAGCCCCATTAGAAAAAATACAAAAGTCCCAGATATCCCTTATAAAGTAAAATAAGTAAAATAAGAGCTTTCTTCACGATGTAAAATAAACATTTTCATTTGTAACTCTGCCAACCTTGAAGAATATGTATTCAGCAGAGATAAAGGGTGATTTAATGTTTTCATTTTTTAATCAATGTCACAATTATAATCTCTGCCTTATTAATTCAATTTACAATGAACTTGATTTTATAGCACTGCACAGAAAGCAATGTCTAGTCCAACAGACATAAGGCAATCAACTAAAATGGGAGAGAACTGAGAATTTGGCTAGAAATCTCTGTACCATTTAAGCAATGTTGTGGGTTTTTTTTGTCATTTAAATTTAGAGGCTTTTTGCTGACATTTTTCCCAGCTGCAAAACAGATGACAATAAAACTACGTAAACTGTAAAGTGGATGATATTTGTATAAATAGGCCAGCAGGTATATATTCTTAATTACTGCTACATATAAGAAAGCTATGATTTAATGTTTTATGCTGTTCAAAAAATATATTAGGCCTAGCAATAATATTTAGTGACGTTATATGATAAATGCAAGTTATCACCTATTGATCAAAGCTTCTTCCTTCGGATCACTGGGAGTCAGAACAATTACCAAGACAAAACTTTAAGTGGCTGAGAACATATTACCACCATGTCGTCTTTGGTTCCAATATTCTGTGCTAAATAATTTCAAGATGAATCACAAGCCCTAGATGAAGGGTCCTATTTGAATAATACAGACACAAACTGACAGCGGTGTTATTATTGAGTACAATGTATAAACATTATGAATTTATCTCCCTGTACTGGTAAGATGGCTGAAGGCAGTTAGAAATTGTCACGTTAGTGATGAAGTGACTGGGAATCGGGTCTCCTAAACTGACCCTTAGGCTAGGGGAGCCCCTAACTCCTTATCCCAGAGGTATGTCTGATGGTGGCGAGGTCTGGACCCCTAGCGTAACCCTAACTTTTGAGAAGCCCTGGTATTTTACTACCTCACCCCCACCCCCAGTCCCAGGTGGCTGGGACTGGATTGATAAATCCTCCCACAAATAGACAAACAGAGAGGGACTAAAACTAACTCACAGCAGTCACTCACAGTGGTAAAGACAATATGTGCATAGAGGGGAAATAAAGAAAAGGAAGGAAATACACAATAACAAGGGTATCACCACAACACACCAAGATAGTTTGCAGCAGTGCCCCAGAGACTGAATCACCAAGTACCAAGACTGGTATCGCTTTCACTATATTCGGTATGGAGGAACAGGATCTACCATCTTTTAATGAGCAGAGGTGGCTGTGATAGGTCTTCCATAACCTGTGACCCCAGCAGCAACTCACAGGCTAGCAGGAATTAACTCCTGTCAGATCAATCACCAGCGAGCACAAAACTGGTTGACGACTAGCTCTGACTAAGCAACATAGAAGCTCCAAGTAGCATGTCATACTCTGCAGTGTGAACAGAGTCCGAAGTTGTCATGACTTCTAGTGTGTATAGAGCAGCACACCTTATGAAAGTACCTCTCCCTCTACCATGGGCCTCAGGACCCTCAAGATTAGGTCCGTCAGGATGATCGCGATGGAAAGTCCTGTGTAGGCGCTCCACATGAATATCAGATGCTGGTACCAAGTCATCTCCTCAAAACCATAACTCCACCAGTGTACCAAATACTGCAGAGAATGATGCACAACTCGGAAATCAATAATTCTGGATACTTCAAATGCCAAAGACCCATCCACCAAAACCAGGGGTGGAGGGGTGGGCAGAGGGGTTCCTGAATCCTCAAATTTCTTTAAAAGAGATTTATGAAACAGATTGGGAATTTTGTATACTGCATGTAAGGCCAAGCGGAAGGACAACAGGTTGATGATGGCCGTAATCCTGAATGGAGCAATGAAACAAGGTGAAGGTATCTTCAGTTTGATATTGTTAGTGGATAACTACACCCAATCATTCACGCACAAGTCCGGTCCAGACTCTGCAGTGTGAACAGAGTCCGAAGTGACCATGACACCTGGTGTGTATAAAGCAGGATACCACATTACAAAAATGTAATCAACAAATCTCTAATCTAGTAATTTATCCCAATAGCTACTGGGCTCAGGAATTTTAAGGTATAAATAAACTGTACTTCTGATTTGGATACACACTCCAAGGTATCTTCTTAATTGTCTGTGGTCAAATCTGATATTAGAGTACGTGTACGGAAAGAACCATACTGACCATGTTACTGGATCAACGAAGAACCAGTTATATTTTATTGAGGAAATATCAAATTTATATAGCAGTCTCTTGGGGAGCTTCCCACATGCAGTGATGGACTGGCTACCGGAGGAGTCTCCAGTAATACCCAGTCTTGGCCGCAGTTACCTGCACTGAACTCCGGAGCTCTCACCTGAGCTTCAGAGTGCAGCCTGGGCTGAACAGTAAGTTGCAGGACTGAACTGCGAGCGCTGACTGATTCCCCGGCTATCACAGTTCAGTCCATGACAGCGGGATAGGCCAGGCTAGACTCCGCAGCTCAGGTAAGAGCTCCGAAGTTCAATGCAGGTAACCGTGGCCAGGAATATTATTACTGGCGGTTTCCGGTAATACCAGTCCTGGCTGCAGTAACCTGTATTCAGCTGCGGACAGGCCGATCTGCATTCCGCAGCTCAGCTGAGAGCTCCGGAGTTCAGTGCAGGTAACCGCGGCCTGCCAGGACTTGGTATTACTGGCAGTTCCTCCGGTAGCCAGTCCGACACTGCCCACATGTTTGTGTATTTACTTAATATAGGTCAAGCTGCAATTAAAACCTTATCTAGATCTATATTTCAAAGCTGCACAATAAGCTTAATCACAAGAAAGTCCCTAAAAAGTCTCATGATCTCTGAGTAAGATATGGGTGCAGTTGAGAACCATGGATTACACTATATTGGAGAATTTTACCTCTAAGTTAGCATCGTACGACGATCTGTACCCTCACCTACTTTATCCTCACCCATCTCTTGTAAACCGTGAGCCCTTGAGGGCAGTGTTCTCTCACCTAGTGTACCTATCTATGTCTTGTATTGTTTATGATTATTGTACTTGTCATTATTATGTATACCCCTTTTCACACGTAAAGCACCATGGAATAAATGGTGCTATAAATAATAAAATAATTAACCAAAAACTGGTCAGACAATGAAATCTCGAAAACGAGATAAAAATACACAAACGAAAAGTTGGATCTTTAAAAATGTCAATGTTTTTTATTTCTAAAGATTATTAAAAAAATATATAAAAAAAGGTGCAGGGTGAGTCAGGATAAATACAATAAATGCGTCAGGACTTATGAATTACATTTCAATTGATAATATATACACAATACATGTCTAATAATAATAGGCAATTAAATTCTCAATGAAACTTAAGATCAGAGATAATACTAAGTTAATACATAAATTAAGTGACCATACAAATAATCAATCTATAGCATGGAAGGTAATAAAGTGGCAAGTGCATGTAGTCTGGTCAAACCAGTATGTGTAGAAAATAAATAAATACATTGATATATACAAAAGGTTTCTTCCTGTCAAGTCAAAGGGATAGTGTCTGCATGAAAACTGATGCATAATTACCAGTGTAAATACAGCCACTGCACGCACAGAAGTCCCCAGACGCACGTTTCGCTATGGCTTCTTCATGAGGGGTGTAGATTTGAGGGTAAAAACTGTAGCTCTATGTAGGGTCCCACAAAACACATCATGGAGGAGGACTTGGACATATGAGACTGAGAGGAAGTGTCACCGGGGAATCCAGAAGCCCGGTGGAGGCATGCAGCGCACACTGCTACATAGCTACGATTTAATTGTGGGTGACTCAGGTGCACAAATATTCAGACTTGCATAGTGCAGTGGAATACATGGGGGAACACCAGATAGTATAGAGGCACACTGTAAATAGAGTAAACCAAACAAACAGGTTCCCCCAAATTGTGGAATCACCATCAATAAACCAGAGAGAAACCAAAGAAATAGAGGACCAAAAGATATGATGACAAAGTGAACATCCTTTATTGTAACAAATAACAAATTGAGACAGACGACAAGTAGAGGGGATGGAAGAGATGATAAAAGTCACCCAGAGGCAACCAGAGTATAAAATAACCAACACTCGAACCACACCAGACTGCATACAGCATATGAAGATACATATGTGATATACTATGCCGTATGGACCAGGAGCAGAGACACAGAAAAACTGATGGTTTAAATAGGTAATTAAGAACACCCAAATAGTCCCCAGACTACAGATGGATATTCCATTCCATTGACAGAAAATTGCCAAACACAAGGTCTGTATGAACAGCAGCATTCAAGATAATGAATGCTGTAAGTATAAATAACATGAAGAACGCCGTGTCATCTGCTAGTTACCTTGGGACATGATGGTAACCAGTGCAGCCTGGAGGTATCGGGTAGCTGAACGTGCCTCAATGTGTTTCACTGAGACGACTTCATCAGAGGGCGTGAATACAGTGAAGAGTAGAGGCTTACATATACAGGTCCTAGTGGCTAGCAAATGTTTGGCAAATCGGCGCGCATCACTGCCATGTTGCTCTGCATTTCGAAGCGGCAAGGTTGTGGTGCACAAGGGGAGATGGGAAGGAGGACGTGCGTCATCCAACCCATCATCTCGGCAATGCAACAACAGCCCCGGTGAACAGAAGGCACAAGCAGAACATGGGATATATCAAAAAGAAAGTGTGACAGTTCGACACTCACAGCTGCGTTGCTCCACCTCTGTAAACAACAAGGCTGCAGCATGCTCAGGGAGACAGGATGGAGGGACACACTAACCGGCCCGTTGCCCCGGCAATGCCACAACCGATATTGAGAAATAGCGCTCCCGCACCTTTAATGGTTTGATCCCAAATAGGCACCATTAAAGGCAGGGGAGTGCTATTTGTCTAGAAAGAAAAGAATTAACCCCTTGGGGCAACACAAAACTCTACAGGGATCGCTTGACCCACAAAACACATTTATAAATGCAGATCAATCAGTGACCGTATGAATAAGACCGCATTATTGGTCAAAACATCAGCTGTCACTTTTCCTTGTTATATATACTCGCACTCAGCAAGTTACTATTTTATGCACCTGTACTTTGGGATTGCCATATGAATAAAATGTATGCAACTTGAGACAAAGAGTGCGCAGTGATTTTTCATTGTGGGTTGTTCAGGGGCTCAGGACCCCCTTTCTTTGCACCTCAGCATATCACCGTGTGAACACAAAATTCCTGTCCCCTTTGTAAGATAAACAAATCCAACTTTTTCAACCTGGCATCATATTGGAGCCCTTGTGACCTTCCTTGTGATGTGTTAATAAACACATAAACAAAACATAGTCTATGACATTCCCTGAGTGGAGTGTCTGTGCAAAATTTCGTGATTGTACATGCGATGGTGTGAATTCCTTTAGCGGACATACATACATATGGTACATACATACATACCCTAGCTTTATATAATAGATAAATTGCCAATATATACTGTAGCTTTGTACAGCCATTGCCATTACTCACAATGGTCCCTGTCTTTACACAATCTACTGTATGTTCTAAATTTTGAAGGTTTTGAAAAAGTTTTACTTAAAAATGTTATTGCGAAACTAGAAGAATGCGAGACCAAAACCCCTGTAAAGACTTAAGATAAATCTGTTCCAGTGCTATTCCTTCGGGTCAACAAACAGTAATGGCTTTAATTAGTATCATGCAGCTTATAGAGTATACCAACTAACGATAAACTTTTTTTAAAAAAAAATTTGGAGTGTGTAATATGTCTTTTTCAGGGAAACAATTAAGATTTCTAAATTGATAAATATTTTCTGGCTTCTTAATTGATTTTTTTATTTGTTTCCACTAGTTTCAGGGCTATTCATGATTGTATATGTAAAAGTATCATTATTACTATTTTCCTTGTGGAAATTCATTTGACTCTTATATCTAAGTGATTATCATTTTACATGACTTATCTGATTTTATTTCATTCCTCAAGGTTCACATTTATAAAGTGTTTCAACAAATGTTTTCCTTTGTTGTAAACACGTTTTATGACTTAATTGTTTGTATACTACTGCTATATAAAGTGCTATTACTTTACTTCAGCCTAGAGGCTTGATTTAGTGCAGGGTGTTTATTGTGTTTTATGACATTTTACATATTTTAGAAGTGTCATGCTTACATAGTATATGTAGGAACAATCGCTACAGTCTGTGGACATTTAATATTGTAGTGTTTTCTATCTTGCCTTGCACATTTTTCTTTATAGTCTTGAAACATTTAATATCCGGTACAACTAAGTTTTTTTCAAAATACCATATATTTAACAAATTGGAAACAGTAACATAAAAGTGTTTTATACAAATAGGAGAAGATAGTATATCCTGTACTTGGGCACATATGTTGCTTTTTAAATGGAAGATAATATTTTTGATGTTGTAAGGTTGCCTAAGGAGTATTATTGTTTTGTAAATTGCTGAAATTGAGTTTTAAAAAAATAAAGCAATACCTATTTCATCAATCCCCTTTCACCTTTTCCAGTCGGATGCTGTTTAGTCTCTATTTCTAACTGCAGCAGTGAGTAAGTGATTGGCAGCAGTGGTTATTTGTTTCTGTGATGGGATGGCATCACTCAAAATAGAATTACAGATAGCGCGGCAATGAAGAATGATGAAATGTTATCAGTTCAACATCACGAGGCAGGGGCTGTATGTCATACTATAAATCTAAAGGTGGCTTTACATACTGCAACATCGCAAACGACATCGCTGTAACGTCACCGGTTTTGTGACGTAATAGCGACCTCCCCAGCGACATTGCAGTGTGTGAAACACATCAGCGACCTGGCCCCTGCTGTGAAGTTGCTGATCGCTACAAATCGTTCAGGACCATTCTTGGTCCTTTGTTTCCCGCTGTGCAGCATGATTGCTAGAAAGTCTCAGTGTGTAAAGGGGACTTTACAGCGACTTTGTTAGCGACTTCCCTTTCAAAAAGCTGCTTTACAACGTCCCCAATGACTAGCTAGGTCGTTCTGCATTTCCGGATCGCTGTTGCGTTGTTGGCCAGGTTTGCCTGTTTGACAGCTCACCAGCGACTCACTAGAGACTAGTGGTTGGGATCGCTGGTGGGATTGCTGAAAGTCTCAGTGTGTAAAGGGGCCTTTAGACTAAAAGAAAAAATGAGCACATAAAGCACAAAATAGGGTCTTATCTGAGAGATGAGATATAGGATCAGACAGTGTGAGGGCTCACCTTGAATGGCTTAGTCATAGCACTAATGCACACTAACGCACAAACGACTGCTGCAGCCCCACGTGGAAATGGAATCAAGAGACAATGGAAAGGGTTAAACGCCGCACGCAAGGTACAAGTTGGTGATTTATTTTCTACGCGTTTCGGAGAGAGCCCTCTCCATCTTCAGGAAAAAAAAACACATGTGACAACATTGTTGCCAGCAGCAACCTGGGAGTCAGTATTACCTTACTTTTGTGGACTGACAATAAAATATACAAAACAGAAGATAAAATGGATTTTACACAAACAAAATGTTAATAAACATTCTTTCCTGTATAATGACATGTATATAAGGCAAAATAAAAAAAAGGAATAAAAAACCTCCTCCACTCTTTAGTCTATGTTTACACATAGCATTTTTGTATATTCTCATTGCTTTCAATGTTGAAAAAAAGTTGCAAAAAGGCTGAGTTAAAGGGAATCTTTCACCACTTTGACCTTTTTAAACTATTAATATGGGCATGCAGGTTATAGAATGTGGGAAAAAAGCTATAACTTAATGTCTCATATCAGATGCCTTGTTGTGGAAAAATCATCTTGTCACTTTATGTAAATGAGCTCTTCCAGGCTATGGGTCGAATGCGGCCTGAAAGATAACTCCACCTCCAGTGCTTATTTTAAATAAAAAGATCATTACCAGTGTGAGAGAAGTAACTATTCTTTTTACAGAGACCTGACAAACCAGTCTGGCTGCCAGTGAAGGGACTTATAGCTGCAATGCCCCTCTGGGAATTATTCAAATTGTCCTTCTGATCTGGCATTACATCCTATGTCTTATGAAAAGGCTTGTTTAGAAAGCCACTTTTGACTTTTAGGATTGCTACTTCTGCCACTTGAACTGCTGCTGCTAATGTTTCTGTATTAACAATGCAACGTTCCCGTGGTTGGAATTCTAGAACTGCCATGTACGCTGTGTGCCTCACTACTGCCTTGTGGAAAACGACTGTTACGATGGTCTACAAGCTTGTTTCGTTACTCTAGCAGCCACACCTCCCTTTCCAGGGGGGAAGCATCTTGCTAAATTTACTCTTGTTGAAAGAAAGCTATTATATGTAAACAGCGTCGGACTGGGGTGTCTGGGGCCCACCAGAGGAATTGACTCCAGGGGCCCACCCCACAGCCATATACAAATACCCGTTAGCCATTATCCCCATTATAATAGAGCACTGACTGTGAAGCTTAGGACCTCTGTATATAGTGTTTGTGTACAGGTAATACAGTGATCACCAGTGATATTATACACAGGTGCTCTGTATATAGTGTCAGTGTACAGGTAATACAGTGATCACCAATGACACTAATTAGTGACATTATACTCAGGAGCTGTGTATATAGTGTATAGTGTGTGTGTATATTTAATACACTGACTTACCAGTGACGTCTCTAGCTGACGTTATTCATCTTCACTTTTCCTCTTCATCCGGCACTGACCACCATCACTTCTTCCTGCCATGACGTGACTCTGCAGAAAATAACACAGTCACCTATAGCCAATCACTCCCAGAGAACATTCCTCACTTTTCCCCAATTTCTACACCATGGGTGACACACAGTACTAGGGGCGTACAGAGCGGCAGAAGGCTCACAGCAGCGGTAGGCAGGAAGCTCACAGCAGCGGGAGGCAGGGGGCTCAAGCAGCGGGAGGGGGGAGGCTCACAGCAGGAGGAAGCTCACTGCAGGGGGAGGCTCACTGCAGGAAGAGGCTCACTGCAGGGGGAAGCAAGAGGCTCACTGCAGGGGGAGGCAGGAGGCTTACAGCAAGGGGAGTCTCACAGCAGGGGGAAGCAGGAGGCTCACAGCAGGGGGGGCTCACAACAGGGGGAGGCTCACTCCAAGGGGAGGCTCACAGCAGGGGGAGGCTCAAGGCAGGGGTAGGCTCACTGCAGGGGGAGGCAGGAGGCTCACAAAAAGGGGAGGCTCACAGCAAGGGGAGGCTCACAGTAAGGGGAAGATCAGCACTGGGTTGGTGGCACATAGTACTAGGGGCGTACAGAGCGGCAGGAGGCTCACAGCAGCGAGAGGCAGAAGGCTCACAGCAGTGGGAGGCAGGAGGCTCACAGCAGTGGGAGGCAGGAGGCTCACAGCAGTGGGAGGAAGGAGGCTCACAGCAGCGGGAGGCCGGGGGCTCACAGCAGCGGGAGGGGGGAAGCTCACACCAGGGGGAGGCTCACTGCAGGGGGAGGCTCACTCCAAGGGGAGGCAAGATGCTCACTGCAGGGGGAGGCAGGAGGCTTACAGCAGGGGGAGGCTCACAGCAGGGGGAAGCAGGAGGCTCATAGCAGGGGGAGGCTCACAACAGGGGGAGGCTCACTCCAAGGGGAGGCTCACAGCAAGGGGGGACTCACAGCAAGGGGGGCTCACAGCAAGGGGAGGCTCACTGCAGGGAAAGACAGGAGGCTCACAGCAGGGGGAGGCTCACAGCAGGGGGAGGCTCACTATAGGGGGAGGCTCTCTGCAGAGGGAGGCAGGAGGCTCACAACGAGGGGAGGCTCACAGCAAGGGGAGGCGCACAGCAAGGGCAGGCTCCCTGCAGGGGGAGGCTCATAGCAGCAGGAGGCAGAAGACTCACAGCATCAGAAGGCAGGAGGCTCACAGCAGCGGGAGGCAGGAGGCTTACTGCAGGAGGAGGAAGAATGCTCACAGCAGGGGGAGGCAGGAGGCTCACTGCAGGGGGAGGCTCATTGGAAGGGATGGCTCACTGCAGGGGGAGGCTCACTGCAGGGGGAGCCAGGAGGCACACAACGAGGGGAGGCTCACAGCAAGGGGAGGCGCACAACAAAGGCAGGCTCACTGCAGGGGGAGGCTCACAGCAGCGGGAGGCAGGAGGCTCACAGCAGCGGGAGGCAGGAGGCTTTACTGCAGGTGGAGGAAGGAGGCTCACAGCAGGGGGAGGCAGGAGGCTCACTGCAGGGGGAGGCTCTTTGCAAGGGGAGGCTCACTGCAGGGAGAGGCTCACTGCAGGGTGAGGCTCACAGCAAGGTGGAGGCTCACAGCAAGGGGGGCTCACAGCAGGGGGAGGCTCAGTGCAGGGAGAGGCAGGAGTCTCACAGCAAGGGGGGGCTCACAGCAAGGGGTAGGCTCACAGCAAGGGGTAGGCTCACAGCAAGGGGGAAGCAGGAGGCTCACTGCAGGGGGAGCCTCACATCAAGGGGGAGGCTCACTGTAGGGGGAGGCTCTCTGCAAGAGGAGGCTCACAGCAACGGGGAGGCTCACATCAAGGGGGAGGCTCACTACAGGGGGAGGCTCACAGCAAGGGCAGCAAGGGGAGGCTCACAGCAAGGGGAGGCTCACAGCAGGGGGAGGCTCACTGCACGGGGAGGCTCACAGCAAGGAGGAGGCTCACAGCAAGGGGGAGGCTCACAGCAAGGGGGAGGCTCACAGCAATGGGAGGCTCAGTACAGGAGGAGGCTCACAGGAGGGGGAGGCTCACAGCATGGGGAGGCAGGAGGCTCACTGCAGGGGCAGGCTCACTTCAGCGGGGAGGCTCACTGCAGTGGGAGGCTCACAGCAAGGGGGAGGTAGGAGGCTCACTGCAGGGGGAGGCTCACTGCAGGGGAGGCTCACAACAGGGGGAGGGAGTGGGGTCACTGCAGGGTGAGACTCACTGCAAATGAGGCTCACTGCAGGGGCAGGTTCACTGCAGGGGGAGGCTCACTGCAGGGGGAGGCAGAAGCGCTTACCTGGTGCCTGTGCATCTTCTTCTTCTGTGTGGCCCCGGGGTTGATGGATGTCGGTGCGGTGCTGAGGAACTCCTCCGCCTCAGTCCTGGCACCGCACTGTTCAAATGTACATGCACCTGAAAGACGCACATCAAGGGGGAGGCTCACTGCAGGGGGAGGCTCACAGCAAGGGCAGCAAGGGGAGGCTCACAGCAGGGGGAGGCTCACTGCAGGGGGAGGCTCACAGCAAGGAGGAGGCTCACAGCAAGGGGGAGGCTCACAGCAAGGGGGAGGCTCACAGCAATGGGAGGCTCAGTACAAGAGGAGGCTCACAGGAGGGGGAGGCTCACAGCATGGGGAGGCAGGAGGCTCACTGCAGGGGCAGGCTCACTTCAGGGGGAGGCTCACTGCAGTGGGAGGCTCACAGCAAGGGGGAGGCAGGAGGCTCACTGCAGGGGGAGGCTCACTGCAGGGGAGTCTCACAACAGGGGGAGGCAGTAGGCTCACTGCAGGGTGAGACTCACTGCAGGGTGAGGCTCACTGCAGGGGCAGGTTCACTGCAGGGGGAGGCTCACTGCAGGGGGAGGCAGAAGCGCTTACCTGGTGCCTGTGCGTCTTCTTCTTCCGTGTGGCTCCGGGGTTGATGGATGTCGGTGCGGTGCTGAGGAACTCCTCCGCCTCAGCCCTGGCACCACACTGTTCAAATGTACACGCGCCTGAAAGACGCACGTACATTTGAATATGAGAGGCGCAGTCTGCAGTTCCTGTGCGCACCTCATTTTGTGCAGGCCTGTGCAAGGACCTGTGGTGAGTCACATGACTGTGATGTCACCACAGGTCCTGCTACAACCAAGGAAACTGCAGAGATCCCACAGATTATTCTGTGCGATCACTGCAATTTATGATGGAAAGGCTGGGGGCCCATCAGAGCATGGGGGCCCAGTTTGCCCGCTAAACACCCCTGCCCAGCATGCGGTAACAAGCCCGTGGTACCCCACACCATTTAAAGCATGGGGGCCCACTGGGGACAGGGGCCTACCGGGGCCCCAGGGGTCCACCGGAGGATCCTCTAGTGCTCCGCTGGGCCAGTCCGACGCTGTATGTGAAGAGAGCTATTATTTGTGAAGAGAGCTATAATCTGTGAAAATAGCTATTAGTTGTGAATAGAGCTATCTGTGAAGTCGATGGCCGATCCTATAAGTGTGGAAGTCTGGAGGCGAAAGTGTCGGGAGAACACAAGAAAGTACCTGCTGCTGTCTCAGAAAACTTTGGCTGTAACTTTAAAACAGCAGGAGGATGCCGTGCATGAGCAAGTGAGCAAGTGAGAGGGCAGAAGATGATCCGAACCTGGAGAATGCACGCTTCACCTGTGTATACCCCCAGGGACAAGAATAAAAAAGGTTTTCCTGCTGGCACCTCTGCCTCTGTGGGTACAGTGCTGGCCGGTTGAAAGAGACACAGGAGGAGGGGAGATCGAGGAGCTCGAGAGCCAGTATAAGTGACATGAGCCCGGGACAGAGGAGGAGTGAGAAGACCACGGGAGCCAGTGTTGCGGATGAGAGCAGCGCGGGCTTGAGGAGGAGTGAGATGAGGTTGGGAGTCTGCACAGCATCTTTGGCATGTGTTGCCCTTATGAAAATGAAAATAAAAAGAGGAATGGAATCTGCCAGGAATGAAGGAAATGAAGTGATTCTCCAAATAATGGAATGGCAAAAGCTGAAGCTACAGCTGAAAGAAGAGAAAAATGGAGTGAAGGGTCTCAAGTTAGAGAAGGCAATAGGAGAACATGCCAACAGAGAAACAAAACAAAGATGTCCTGAAGGAAATGGGCGCAAGGGGTTTGGAGATAGTGAACCCTCTGTTAGATATAGGCTGAGAGTCACAGACAAGAATCCCTGTAGATTATGTGACACAGAGTCAGACCAGACCGTAGTTACAGTTGCAGGTGAATTGTACTTACGCACTGACCACTGGAGGTGGAGAAGGTCCAACTAAGTGGTGACTCTAAAACATGATGTCACTGAATCCAATAGGTTATGCTCAACAAAGAAGAATTTGGTGACAGTAACCAACAATATCTCAGGAGCTGAAGCTTAAAGTAGTCAAAGGGGCCCCTCTCGTCTGGTAAGCAAGGTAACACTGATGCCCTGTCTCAGTGCACCTGTATGTTTTCAAGTGTTCAACCCTACAAGTTTGAACAGAGGGGGGGGGGGGATATGTGAGGTAGCGACCAGCTATATTGTAAATAGTTGTTATGTATAGATGAGCCCACTCCACTATATACGGCCGGAGGTTGCCTGGTACGCAGCCAGCTGCTGCTTTGAAGAGCAGTGATATCAGGCACGGGCTAAGAACAGGACGCTGCAAAGACGCCGCTCCCACTCACTCCGCGCTACAGGTCGGTATCTCTGTTCCTCCTTTTTTGATTCAGGCCCTTGTTTTAATTTCAAGGGCCAAACTAAGGTTTTTACTTTGCGCATACATTGTGTTTTACCATGGTTCCTTCTCTCCTGACAGACCAAGGTTCTTTCTTGGGGGTCCTCTTTTCCCCCTGTCTCCCTTATAAGGTATTCTGGCACTCATTATCTTGATTGCATGTCTTTCTGAATATAGACACTTACATTTCCTGCACATAGGATTTCCTTACTGTTATCCTCCATTTACTTGCTACATTAACTCATAAGGTAACCATTGTTTTATTGATCATCTTACCTTACTGTATTTGTTAACCTTTTTCTTGTTATATCTTTGGCTTTTTTTCTTTTCCTTTTCTTATTTCTTTTTCTCCCGTTTTTTTGCTCTATTTTTTTTCTATCTTGTCTCACCTATACGGTGAGACATCGCTGATTTTGAAGAGTTAACTATTTTTGTAACTTTGCTCACAAACTGTGAACTTTTTTTTTTTCTATTCTATTTTCTGTTTTTTTTTTCCACCTTCTTATATCCACATTAAATTAATATGTTATATTTACACACGTTTTTCTTTTACAGCGGCCTTTACCCATGAGACTTTATACTCCAGTATGTGAAATAAAGCTGCAAACCATCTTTAGGTATTAATGCCTGGTCTTTGTTATCTGCATTAACATTTGACATATACTTACCTTCTTTATTGCTCTGTTTCTTGATATCATAATGTCATGATTGCTATGTTTGTGCCCGCTCTTATTTGTTTTATTACATTGTATATCATATCTTTATACATTATACTTCTTTTCTTGTTGGATATTATTCCTTAGGCTTTCTTATATGTGTATTTTTATAGATTGACCAAGGACTATGACAAGAACAAGGGGGCATTCTCTTCGATTGGAAGAAAGAAAATTCCTACATCAGCATAGAAGAGGGTTCTTCACAGTAAGAGCAGTGAGGCTCTGGAACTCTCTTCCTGAGGAAGTGGTGATGGCCAACTCACTGATTGAATTTAAGAGAGGAATGGATGCTTTTCTTGATAGCAAAAGTATAGAAGGTTATAAATAGCATAATCTTACAGGTAGATAGAAGAGCGACCAAGATTATTAGAGGAATGGGTGGGCTGCAATACCAAGACAGGTTATTAAACTTGGGGTTATTTAGTTTGGAAAAACAAAGGCTTAGGGGGGATCTAATCACAATGTATAAACATATGAGGGGACAGTACAGAGACCTTTCCAAAGATCTCTCTACACCTAGGCCTACGACTGGAACACGGGGCATCCGCTACGTCTTGAGGAAAGAAGGTTTAATCATAATCACAGACGAGGATTCTTTACTGTACAAGCAGTGAGACTATGGAGCTCTCTGCCGCATGGTGTTGTAATGAGTGATTCACTACTAACATTTAGGCAGAGCCTGGACGCTCTTCTTGAAAAATATAATATTACCAGTTATGTATATTAGATTTTATGACAGGGTGTTGATCCAGGGAACTAGTCTGATTGCCGTATGTGGAGTCAGGAAGGAATTTTTTTCCCCATTGGAGCTTATTTGACACATTGGGGTTTTTTTGCCTTCCTCTGGATCAACATGCTAGGCTACGAGTTGAACTAGATGGACTTAGAGTCTCCCTTCAACCTTAAAAAAAACTATGAAAAACACTAGAAGCTAAGCCGAAGTATTAAGGCCACTTTACACACAGCGACATCACTAAAGCGATGTCGTTGGGGTCACGGAATTCGTGACGCACATCCGGCCTTGTTAGCAATGTCGTTGCGTGTGACACCTACGTGCGATTGAAAAAGGTCGCAAAATCGTGCAAAATCATGAATCGTTGACATGCTCCCCTATTCCCAATTATCGTTGCTGCTGCAGATACGATGTTGCTCGTCGTTCCAGCCGAAGCACCATCGCTATGTGTGACACCGCAGGAACGAGGAACCTCACCTTAACTTCGGCCGCCGGAAGGAAGAAGGTGGGCGGGATGTTCGTCCCGCTCATCTCCGCCCCTCCGCTTGTATTGGGTGCCCGCTTAGTGACGTCGCTGTGACGCCGAACGCACCGTCCCCTTAGAAAGGAGGCGGTTCTCCGGTCACAGCGACGTCACTAGGCAGGTAAGTAGTGTGACGGGGACTAACGATGTTGTGCGGCTGTGCACCACGGGCAGCAATTTTCCCGTGATGCACAACCGACGGGGGCTGGTATGCACGCTAGCGATATCGATAGCGATACCGCAGCGTGTAAAACAGCCTTTAGTCTTTTTTGGTTTGCTTGTTTTGCTCATTTATTTTGGGCCGCCTTATAATATCCAAAATAAAGATATTGACTTTGCAACCTTTTTGCTTTGTTCTTTTGGAGTGCCAGGTTATTCTCTATATAGTGATCTTTTTTTCCTGGGCACCCATTCCCTTTTAAACAGGTAGTGAGAATACCCTATTTTTAAAGAACAGTGATAGGATTAGTGCTTTTTTTGCGGCGGTACCTGCCGGTACGGCGTACCGGAAAATCTGAAGAGCGCTGAGGGTCAGCACCTCTGGCTCTGTCCACATGGCTAATTTGTAAACTATACAAATTAGTCATGTGTGGAGCGGAGGGACAAGCAGAGCAGCTACTGGAGCTGCAGGACCTGCGATGATGTCACGTACATGTGACTCGGGTGGGCGGAGCCATGGAGTTTTGCCCAGCGGGAAAGAAGCTGGAGAAGATGGAGGAGTGCAGGGTATGTGAGAGAGGGGTGCAAAGGGCGGCAGGATGTGCAGGGGGATAGAGTGAGATCAGGGGTATGGAGAATTGAGAGATAAGGGGGATTGAGGAAGGAGAGATCAGGGGGATCGAGGATGGAAGGAGCAGGTGGATGGAAGATGGAGAGACCAGGGGGATGGAGAATGGAGGGCTGAACCGTCCATTGGACAAGGTGAACAGTTTGCTCAGGTGGCACTATATTCAGGGGGGCAGCAATACGACCGAGGGGGCGGAGCTGTATAGAGACTACTGTTTTTCGCCGCCCAGTGCCTCAACAGGTAAACCGTGCACAGGACACGACAGCACCCTTCCCACTCCTCCAGCTTGGCCGCCGGCTGACAGATCCCCCACATAAAATACAGCAGGATATCTGGCTTTCATAAGGCCTGGGGGGGGGTTTGTTCATGCGAGCAAGATCACTGCACACATCATTATGTCATGAAGTCGTGATGTGATACGCATTTGCAATAACCTTTCCAGGTCTTGTGAAAGCCGGAAGTCACGGCTGAGTGCAAGAAGCCCAGAGTGATTTCAGCACAAATGGCAAGGATCAGAATATTGGGTGTGGAGCGGATGTGTACCGGTGAGCAGCAGAATGACCGGACAGGTGAGCATTAAAGAGAGTATAAGGATTTTCATCTTTTTTTACATATCACGTTCATTCTTAGTTTCCAAAAAAACGTGTAAACAGCCCAATTCAGATTTTCCTGATCTGATCATTTCTATTTGTGGTTAATCCGATAGGACTCTCCTTTGATAATAATAATAATAATTTTTATTTCTATAGCGCCAACATATTCCGCAGCACTTTACAATTCAGAGGGGACATGTAAAGACAATATGAGACAATACAAATAACAAAATTTAGATACCAAGAGGAGTGAGGGCCCTGCTCGTAAGCTTACAGTCTATGAGGAAATAGGGGAGGCCCAAAAGGTGAATGGGGGAGGGGGCGGGGGGGGTAGGATAGCTTGTCATATATGGTCCAGCCATCGATTTAATAGGGGATTCAAAACCAGCTGCATGGACCGGTCGCCAGCCAGAATTTATACATACAGAGTGTAAAAAAGTACATAAAGAGGAAGGAATCAGAAGATACAGGGGACAAGAATTGGAAGTAAATTTTATGAAGGGCAGAATAGGACTAGATTAGATCAGGGCGGTGAATTGATAGGCTAGTCTAAAGAAATGCATTTTTAGGGCCCGCTTAAAGGTGTGGATGTTGGAAATTATTTGGATTGTTCATGGTAGTGTGTTCCAGAGCATAGGCGCAGCTCATGAGAAATCTTGAAGACGGGAGTGGGAAGTTCGAATTGTTGAGGACGTCAGTCTTAGGTCATTAGCAGAGTGGAGAGCACGGGTGGGGTGATAGACAGATATGAGGGAGGAGATGTAGGGTGGTGCGCAGGGCCGGACCGGCCATAGGGCAATTCTGGCAAATGCCAGAGGGGCTGGTCCCTGTAGTGGGCCGCTCGGTTCTCTCTACTTAGTCAGCACAGCGGTCATTAACTCTGTTACTGCTCTGACTCTGTCCGAACGCTCTAGTGCTGAAATGACAGCAGCCGCGCACTATACAGGAGAAGGTGGGCGGTCTTCACTCAGATCAAACGCCGCAGTGATGTAAGGCATTGCCAGGGGACTGAGAGCGTTGTTCTGTGCTCGGCTGCCTCTGCCTGTTCATTACGTCACTGCATCGTGTGATCTGAGTGGAGAGAAGACCGCCCACCTTCTCCTGTATAGCGCTCGGCTCCTGTGATTTCAATATATCACTACCAAATCACCAACAACATCCTTGTGTGTAGCGCGGCTGCAGTGTTTTCCTTAAGTCCCCCTCCCACCTCCTCATGTCTAGAGCAAGTTAACGTGGGAGAGAAGCTTTGAAGAGGCAGCAAGGAAAGTATTAGTTCTATACGAACATTAAGTGTTATAATTAAAAAAAAAAAAGAGTAAATAAAAGCACTGTACCACTCCGGTGGTGAACCATAGCTCCCAAAATGCCACTGAAGTTGCTGCACATGTTGAGAGTTAAGTCCCCGTCACACACAGAGATAAATCTTTGGCAGATCTGTGGTTGCAGTGAAATCATGGACATATTGTTCCATTTATACACAGCCACAAACCTGGCACTGATTGTCCACAATTTCACTGCCACCACAGATCTACCACAGATCTGCCACAGATTTATCTCTGTGTGTAACAGGGCCTTTAGGATAAATGCAGTGCAGTGTGTTTTTCTTGCGGAAACACTACTGTTCTCTGTGGGAGAAAGCAGCGTCCGTCAGGATTTTCACTGTGTTCTCCCACCCAGAACGCTAGCGTCTCCGCAAGAATAAATTTACATGCTGCGGCTCTGGATACTAGATAAATCACAGGTCTCAAACACACACAGCCCACAGGCGGTATGCGGCCCCTGGGGCTGCTTTTCCACAGGCACGTAGACCCCTTGATGATTATCAGTGGCAGACTTGTACAGCTAAGGCTGCTTTCACACATCAGCTTTTGGCAGTCAGGCACAATCCGGTGTGTGCCTGATGCAACGGATCTAGTGCAAAGTGTGTAAAACCGGATGCAATGGATCCGTTAAAAAAAACGATCCATTGTAGCAGTTTGTACCGAAAATCCAGCGGTGGCTGTGAGTACCCGTGGCCAGATTGAGTCCTCCACCTGACAGCTGTGGCCGCAGGTAACCTGACGTCACCGCTGATCGCGCAGCTGACTTCAGTCACTAGGGCTACTTGCTGTCACAGTTGGAGAATCAAGCTGTGGCCTTCGGTAACCTGAGTGACGTCACCGCTGACAGCGCGACTCACTTCAGTTGCTCTGTGGAGCTCACAGTGAGCGGCGGTGTTCTACGGCCGCTCCTGTCAGCTTCATGTAGCAGAGCTGAAAGCGTTGTGGGACCTCGTGTGAATTACGTGGGACCTGGAGGGGTGTTTGGTAGGTAATAAAGTGGTGAAAGAAGGTTTTTTTTGTCTTTTATTCCAAATATAGGATTTTTCAGTGTTTATGTTTATTTTCTTTACTTACAGGTTAATCATGGGGGGTGTCTCATAGATGCCTGGCATGATTAACCTAGAACTTGGTGGAAGCTATGGGCTGCCATTAACTTCTTATTACCCCGATTGCCAAAGCACCATGGCAATTCGGGATGAGCCAGGTAGAGCCCCGGGACTGTCACATCTAATGGATGCGGCAATTCTGGGTAGCTGCTGGCTCATATTTTTAGGCTGGGGGGCTCACCATAACGTGGGGCTCCCCATCCTGAGAATACCAGCCTTCAGTCGTGTGGCTTTACCTTGTTTGTATCAAAATTGGGGGGGACCGCACGCATTTTTAATTATGTACTTATTTATTTTACTGCACGATATAGACCTGCCCACCGGCAGCTGTGATTGGTTGCAGTGAGACAGCTGTCACTCAGTGTGGGGGCTCATCTTACTGCAACCAATCATAGGCGCTGGTAGGTGGGGGAAGCAGTGAATACCAGATGGAATAATGAGTGGCCGGCATTTTCAAATCAGGAGAAGCTTCCGGAGCTTTGTGACAGCTGTGCAGCGCTCTGCCGGTGATCGGTGAGTATGAGAGAGGGGGTGAGAGAAGGTGACTGACGAGAGAGAGAATATTTTAGGACCGGAACAGAATTTATAACACTTCTGGGCATGCTCAGTTGTAAATAACCGCATCTGGATCATGATTCCAGCGTTTGCCACATACCACCTGATCCAGCGCCCATAGACATACATTATGCACCTTGCCGCAGATCACTCCATCCGGCCCTCTGCTTTTTTTTGCCGCTGCTAAAAAAAGGTTGCATGCTGCATACTGTCCGGCTGCCGGACTGACAAATTTTGCCGCATCTGGCAAAAAACGGACCAAGCGCACGGCGATGCAGCACAATCCGGCGCTAATGCAAGTCTATGAGGAAAAAATGCATCCGGTGGCAAAAAAAAAAAACGGATGCGTTTTTTTTCTGCAAAGCGCCGGATTGTGCCTGACGGCAAAAAACTGATGTGTGAGAGCAGTCTAACAGGCAGGGGTCAAGCTGTTCCTCGTCGCCCGGAGGACACAAGAGTATACAGACATTACTGCATGGAATAACAGCTAATTCTTTTCGTGAGGTAAAACATTGCTTAAAAACAAGCAGGGAAATGGTTTACCTACAAAAAGAATCCCATGCTGTAATGTCTGTATACTTTATGACTTCTTCCCCGGCCCAGGAGATGTGGTATGATTGTAGCACCCCTGAAACCATCAGGGAGCTACAAGGTACTGCATCCCCACCAGGATGCAGGGCCTACTCCCAGGGTACCCAGAAGACCAGTGCTGGTACCAGCTAAACACAAACTAATCCCTGTTTTTTCCCATTCCCAGACACTGGTGACAAACTAGGGTTGGACCTAGTGGACAGCCACCCAGAGGCGGACCCTATCCAGTCCACTAGACAACAACTAGGTGGGAGGGGTCAGGCAGTTCGTCAGTGACCGTGAGAGTGAGTGGAAGCACTGACAGGAGTGTGATGGTGACCTGAGGGCCCAGGCGGCTGGTTGCCGGTGGAGTACGGTGAAGTACTCCCAGAACCACGCACAAACAGGGTACAGAATCCTAGGTCAGGAAAACACTCCAAGCAGACCTCATAAAATCTGAAAATCTGCATAGTGAGGGGACCATCAAGGGCCTCACTGAATGTAAAGTTCAAGACACAGTAGCAATGGTAGAACCGGGGAACAGGACCAGAGACTCCAACCCCACAGGGTTCATACTACCGTCATACGGACTGCTGTAAGAGACAACCAGGAGGGGACCCCCAGCCGTTCCAAGCCCTGGGGACCCACCAACCATAGACAGGTGCAGGGGAAAGAAGCCACCAGGTCACTACACCGGTACTTGGACTAAGGGGCCTGCGGTTAAGACCTGCCATCCTTGGGTAACCAGTTTACATCTGACCTTGAGTAAAGGATCCAGTTATACTGCAACCCTGTGTGTGGCCTACCTTCTTTCAACACCTGTCTAAATCACTCATCCTCTGGGGCCTGGCCCTACTTGCGGAGGGTCTAACATCCAAGAGGCCACTAACACCAGCACCAGTAGTGAAATCTGGCAGCAGCGTTTCCATCCATATAGCCGCAAACCTCAAGTGGCATCACGTGTGAACTTTCTTTTATTATCCTCTGTAAATATTCCCCTTTTAAAAAGCACACAGAGTACGGAACCTGGCAACGGCCACCAAGTGACATTTCCCTAGTTATACACCGCCTGGAACCGAGTACCCCATAACCCTGGGCGACACGTGATCAGACCATGTCCCTGTATGGTCAGACACAGCCATTGCACAGTATATACCAGGGACACTAATATAAGATTATCTCAGCACAGGAACATTTTATATAACATCCAATTGTGGAAATTATTATTATTCCAAGATCTATTGATTAAAATCAATTTTAAAATATACATTGTTCGTGGGAAAACCCCTTTAACTTATTACTTTGTAAAATAATAATAAAAATTTGTTATCTGGTGTGGTTTTGATGCAATCAGATGTTATATTTTATTAAATTAATCTGCTCTTTAAAGTGATTACCAAGTACTTGATACTGATGGCCTATCTGTAGGATAGATCATCAATATGTTCAGTGGGCATCGAACTCATTGCATCCATGTCCATCAGCTAAATGAAGAGGCTGCAGCACTATATGGACAGCACAGCAGCCTCTTCATTATCTAGGACAGTGTTCCCCAACTCCAGTTCTCAAGGCCCACCAACAATGCATGTTTTCAGAATTTCATTTTTATTGCACAGGTGATGATTTCAATACCTGTGCAATACTAAGAAAACCCTGAAAACATGCACTGTTGCTGGGCCTTGAGAACTGGAGTTGGGGGAACACTGGTCCACGAAACAGCTCTGTAGGTAAAATATCGGATTCGCCAGGTCCTGCAACTAAAAGCAGTAAATAGGACTGAGCTGTAATACAGGACACAGCTGTGACTGCATGTTATATGGTCGTGTTACAACCTACAAGTGCACAAATATATTACACATTCACCATGCAAAAAGTGGGCCTGTGTACCCCAAATTGCCAGGGCTGAAATTTAGTCCCAGTCCGACCCTGGTGGTGCGGAACCATGTAGAGCTTTGTGAGTGAGAGTGATAAGTTTATGTTGGATTCTGTAGCAGATAGGCAACCAGTGCAATTACTGGCACAGAGCAGAGGCGTCAGTGAATTGGTTGGAGAGGAAAATGATCCTGGCTGCAGCATTCAGGATGGATTGGAGAGGGGAGCGTTTAGTAACAGGGAGCCCAATTAGTAAAGAATTACAATAATCCAGGCGAGAATGAATGAGAGCGACAGTAAGAGTTTTTGCAGAGTCAACGGTAAGAAAAGGTCGAAGTCTAGAGATGTTTTTGAGGTGGAATTGACATGAACGAGCGAGTGAACGAATATGGGGAGTGAAGGAGAGATCGGAGTCAAATATAACCTCAAGACAGCGGGGGCTTGCTCCTGGGGCGTAATGGTAGGACCACACACAGAAATGGTAATATTGGGTTTCGGAAAGTTGGGGGAGGGAGGAAACAGGAGAAGTTCAGTTTTTGACAGGTTCAGTTTTAGATAGAGGGAGGACATGATGTTGGAGACTGCAGACAGACCATCGGTAGTATTTTGTAATAATGTAAGGGTGATGTCAAGAGAAGATATGTACAGTTGGGTGTCATCAGCATAGAGATGGTACTGGAAACCAAATCTGCTGATCATTTGTGCAAAAGGGGCAGTGTATAGAGAGAAAAGGAGGGGACCTAGGACTGAACCCTGAGGAACCCCGACCATAAGGGGAAGGGGAGAGGAAGAGGAGCCGGCAAAAGATACAGTAAATGAGCAGTCAGAGAGGTAAGAGCAGAACCAAGAAAGAGTGGTGTTCTTAAGCCTGATAGAGCGGAGCATAGTGAGGAGGAGCTGGTGATCCACAGTATCAAATGCAGCACAGAGATTCAGGAGAATCAGCAGGGAGTAGTGACCGTTAGATTTAGCTGTTAGTAGATCATTAGAGACTTTAGTAAGAGCAGTTTCATTAGAGTGCAAGGAGCAGAAACCGGATTGTAGAGGGTCAAGGAGAGAGTTTGCTGTCAGTTAGTGGATTAAACTGGAGTGGACCAAGCGTTCCAATAGTTTGGAGATGAAGGGGAGATTAGAGACAGGTCTGTAGTTAGCGGCACAATTTTGGTCCAGGGATGTTTTTTTAAATAATGGGTGTATGCTGGCATGTTTGAAGGAGGAGCGAAAAACACCAGAGGAGAGAGAGGGATAGAATATTTTAGTTAGGTGAGTGGTGACAGCTGGGGTGACAGATTTAAGGAGATGTGAGGGAATTGGGTCACTGGTGCAGGTAGTAGGGCAAGAAGATGCGAGGAGCCTAGTAACTTCATCTTCTGTGACTGGATCAAAGAGTGAAAGTAAGCTAGATGAAGTGTATAAGTGGTGTTATGAGGATGTGAGGAAATTTCCTGGCATATATAGTCAATTTTTTCTTTAAAATAATTGGCCAGGTCGTCTGCGCTGAGGTTGGTGGTTGGGGCCAGAACTCTTGGTCCGAGGAGGGAGTAGAAAATATCAAAGAGTCGTTTAGGATTGTTGGCTAGAGAGGTGATGAGGTTGTTAAAGTACGCTTGTTTGGAGAGGTGAAGGGCAGCATTGGATGTTTTGAGCATAAACTTATAATGGATGAAATCTTTGGCTAGATTGGGTTTCCTCCACAGACGTTCAGCGCACCTAGAGCACTGCTGGAGAAAGCGTGTTTGCAACATGTGCTTGGGCTGCTGCCATCGGCGCCAAGTTGCTCTGCGTATAGCAGGAGCAGCTTCATCCAGGGTGCTATGCAGGGTTTCATTGTAATGTTTTATAGTAGAATCAGGACATGAGAGGGAGGATATTGGGGCCAATGATGACTTCAACTTCTTCAGAAATTTTTGGATGTCAATGGCGTGTATATTCATATATGGGAGGTAAGTGGAGGTGTCCTGAGTGGGTTGACAGCTCTTGACCAAGAGAGAAAGAAGGTTGTGGTCAGAGAGTGGGAGAGGGGAGTTAGTAAAATCATTCACTGAGCAGAGGCGGGAGAAGACCAGGTCCAGCGTATTCCCGCCTTCATGTGTAGGAGAGTTAGTTAGTTGTGAAAGGCCAAGAAAGGAGGTTAGAGATAAAAGATGAACAGCAGCTGGGGAGAGGGGATCATCAATAGGGATGTTAAAGTCTCCCATGACAATAGTGGGGAGGTCACAGGCTAGGAAATGTGGAAGCCAGTTGGCGAAATAATCCAAGAACTAGTTTGGCCTGGAGGGTGATACACAACTCACAACTGATACTTGCAGTGAGAAGGGTCTGTAATGCCTGACAGTGTGGACCTCAAAAGAAGGGAAGATAAGTGAGGGGAAAGGAGGGATGACCTGAAAAGTGCAGTTTGGAGAAAGCAGCAGACCAACACCTCCACCTGATCTGTTCTCAAGTCTAGGGGTGTGAGAAAATTGTAGGCCACCATATGAGAGAGAAACAGCAGCGGTAGTGTCTGACTGCTGAATCCAGCTCTCAGTAAGAGCCAGGAGGTTAAGGGAATTGGAAAGGAAGAAGTCATGGATGAAGGAGAGTTTGTTACATGCTGAGCATGGATTCCAAAGGGCACAGTTAAAGGAGACAGAAGGCATGCAAGGAATATTAATAAAATTTAGGGGTTTTCTGAGTATGCCAGGGAAAGAATTGAACTTACTATTATAAGAAGGGCCAGGATTAGGTGCAATATCTCCTGCTAAAAGGAGAAGGAGAATAGAGAGAGTGAACATGTGGTTAAGAGATTTATGAGAGTGTTTATTACGTTGCATGGTGGGAGTGAATGGATCTGTATGGTTTATAATTTTGAAAAGAGAGCAGTACAGAGGAGAGGAGGACTAATATGGATGGAGTGCACTGGGTGTGTGAAAGGGCGTTAAAAATGAGGGATTGAGGCTGCTAGCATATAAATGAAATACATAGAGTGGAAACATTTTGCAATACACAAAAACTTGGAGCAAGTTTGTTTGATTGTCTTGCATACATTACCTTCCTCCTGCCCTGCACAACTGCCATTAATAACTGCTATGCACTTATTAAAATCAGCACTTGTTTAAAATCTGCGCATATGCCCCTGGCACAAATGCTTCCCCTTAGCTAGGTTTACATATATAGGAGGGTTTATGCTTAGATCTGGGTCAATTTAGCTCGTTATTCAATCAATCAGCTAACTTTTTATATAAATACCCACATACAGATTCCTCTAATATTATGACTTGTCCCTGCAGAAGTTCTTTATTTTTTAGCATCAGTCTTGGCAATATCTGTACTACATTGTACACTTTCCTAATATGAATGCATATTGATGATGTTGGTACATTTGATTAATTTCAATCATATTTTATGGATGTACAATCCAGGTCTCCATTCCATTGTTGGTTTCACAGCATACTTATGGCTTGTATTATGGCTTGTCATCAGGAATCATAATTAAAGTATACAGTATTTGTCATATCTCAGTTTTTCCTTCATTTGGGAAAAAAAAATATCCCTCTACTTCATACAGTGGATAATATTTCACTTTCAGAGTCTTTTTCCTTCTTCCCTTCTCTTTGGTCAATGTCGATAACATGGATGGGACCTGTCTTAAGGATTAATTCTTCATTGTCATCATGGCTTCTTATGTCATCCACTTCAATGTATTTTCCTTTTGTTTTCTGTTTAGCCCTTTGAAGAGCTTTCTTTAAATGTTGCTTCAGTTCAATATTAGGGCAATATATATAATCATAGGCGGCACTAGCACAAATTGCTCCAATAATTGGTCCTATCCAGTAAATCTACATGAAATCAAATAAAAAATACAAAAAATGATCATTATCATTAATATCCTAGGGATATATAATACATGGCTGAGAAGTCCTGTGGTTTTTTTTTCACTTTTAATAGCACAGTAGAAAAAACAAATAAAATACATTTTCCCTTGCTTCAAACTTCATATAAGGCATACATTGACAAGCAAAAGTGTAACAATGTTCTGAACTTTTGACTTTCAGGCTGCACATATCACCATCCACTGCAGCTTCGAATGTGAGACTACTTACATTTTATAGATAATCATTTTGGTTATCTCACACATAAGTTTGACTTGCAACTATTTAGCATACAGTATGATTAGTTATGCAAATTCTTCTTAAGTTACTGTTATGTTAATGTTGGGATCCTGGTGTTTGAAAAAATTTTTTTTCCCGTATACTACAAAATACAACCTGTTGTCACATTACGTTATAGCTCAATGTTTTTTAGGTTGATTTCCAAGCAAAACTTCACTGGTTTGAATTGATACGCAGCCATGAATGAGAAAAGAGAAACAGCATCATGAATTGTTGTCTCCCAGCCAAGAATATTACCAAACAGCATCGTGTGGGTGCTATGACAGTTGAAAGACTACAAAATGAAGTCCGTCCATCCATTTAAAAGCCAAACAGTGGACGACCAGGCAAAATATTGGCGTCAACAAGTTGGCTCATCACAAGGTCTATCAGTCCTGGCACAACAAACACAACAGTGGAGGCGGCTCGTATGCTTCGTAATAGTGAATCCCAGATGTCCGTGCAAGCACAACGCAATATACATTACACAAGTCTAAAATGGTGGCCCGTAGAAAGGTGAAGAAGCCACAAATTCAATATCGTCAAAAGACGTGTCTGCTCGAGTTTCCAAAGAAATACGAAAAGTGGACGGTAGAACATTGGAAACAGGGGATTTTGGATTTTCACAGCCAAATGCACTGAATACTTGACCAGGATCGATGGTCTCATTGCTTAGCTACAAGTGCATCTCAATAAATTAGAATATCATCAAGAAGTTAATTTATTTCAGTAATTCAATACAAAAAGGGAAATATATATATAAAGTCATTACAAACAGAGTGATAATAGGCAAAGGCTTCCTAAGCATTTAAAATGGTCCCTTAGTCTGTCTCAGTAGGCTACACAATCATGGGGAAGACTGCTGACTCAACAGATGTCCAGATGGCAGTCATTGACAAACTCCACAAGGAGAGTAAGCCACAAAAGGTCATTGATAAAGAAGCTGACTGTTCACAAAGTGCTGTATCCAAGCATATTAATGGAAAGTTGAGTGTAAGAAAAAAGTGTGGTAGAAAAAGCACAAGCAATAGGGATAACTGCAGCCTTGTAGGACTGATAAGAAAAGTCCATTAAAAAATTTAGGAAGATTCACAAGGAGTGGACTGTTGATGTATCCAGGACATGGGCTACAACTGTCGCATTCCTTATGCTAAGCCACTCATGACCAATAGACAACGCCAAAAGCATCTTACCTGGGCCAAGGAGAAAAAGAACTGGACTGTTTCTCAGTGGTCCAAGGTGTTGTTTTTAGATGAAAGTAAATTTTGCAATATATTTGGAAATCGAGGTCCCAGAGTCTAGAGGAAGAGTGGAGAGGCACACAGTCCAAGCTGCTTAAGGTCTAGTGTGAAGCTTCCACAATTAGTGATGGTGATGTGCATTAGTGATAGTGATTAGTGATGGTTTGGGGAGCCATGTCATCTGCTGGTTTAGGTCCACTGTGTTTTATCAAGACCAAAGTCAGCGCAGCCATCTACCAGGAAATTTTAGAGCACCTCATGTTTCCTTCTGCCGACAGGCTTTTTGGAGATGAAAGTTTCATTTTCCGGCAGGACTTGGCACCTGTCCACATTGCCAAAAGTACCAATATCTGGTTTAATAACCACAGTATCACTGTGCTTAATTGGCCAGCGAACTCGCCTGACCTAAACGCCATTGAGAATCTATGGGGTATTGTCAAGAAGAAGATGAAAGACACCAGACCCAATAATGCAGACAAGCTGAAGGCTACTATCAAAGCAACCTGGGCTTACATAACACCTTAGCAGTGCCACAGGCTGATAGCCTCCATGTCATTGCAGTAATTTATACAAAAGGAACCCTAACCAAGTATTGAGTGCATTTACTGTACAGACTTTTCAGTAGGCCAACATTTATAAGTTTAAAATATTTTTTTCAGTTTGTCTTAGATAATATTCTAATTTTCAGAGATAATGACTTTTGGGTTTTCATTGGCTGTAAGCCAAAATCATCAACATTAACAAAAGTAAACACTTGAAATAAATCACTGTTTGTAATTACTCTATATAATATACGCATTTTCCATTTTTGTATTGAATCACTGAAATAAATCAACTTTTTGATATTCTAATTTATTGAGATGCACCAGTATATGTGAGTATCCTACAAGATAACATATGACATAGTGTTCCAGCAGGATCATGACTCAAAGGATCAGTCAAGATTGGTAAAAAAATGGTTCAGTGACAATGAAGTAAAGGTGCTGGATTGGCCCCCACTGTCCCCAGATCTCAACCCAATCAAACACTTGTGGCCAGAGTTAATGAAAAAGCTGTATACATGACCAAGTGAGTTGACCAGTATGCACCAAGATTGGGACTGTGCAGAAGAGACCTGGGATTTCAGAAAACACATCCTTGAATCTTATCGAGAGAATACCCAGAAGGCTTCAGGCCTTGTTGAAAGACAAAAGTGGGTTTACAAAATAAGAAAAATTAAAATGTAGGTTTTTAAGAGCTTAACAGATACAATGCAGTGATATGACAAGAATCTGCATAACAAATCACATGCTAAGTAGTGGGAAGTCAAATTTATGTATGAGATAGCCAAGATGATTGTGTGTAAAATGACGGTAGTCTCATACTCAAAGCTGTAGTGAATGGTGAGAGATGGAGTCTGAAAATCAAAAGTTCAAAACATTGCTACCCTATTGCTTATCAGTGTAAATGCTTGATAGTTTAGCAACCTCTAAGACCATTCTTCTATTTAGTCTACTACACTTCTGATCTGAGCCAACACATTACAGACCATAGGCAGCCAACTTTCCACTACTGGCTGCCCATCAGACTAAAAGGCCAATGTCACACCGTGTGCACAGATCGCTACAGGTAAGTGTAGATGCCGGCTGCAGCTAAGTGTAGATGCCAGCCAGCATCTATGCCAAACCAGATATTCATTGCTGCAGAATAAGATTAAGATCCCACAAGGAGTTACTGGAGTGTTTTTGACTATACATATCTTTGCTGTTCAAAACACATAGTGTCTTACAGTTCCAGTAAAGTGGATGGATTTAGAGAAATCTCAAGGCCACTGTGCTTTATTTATGCAAAATAAACTGCGGGTTTGTAATCAACATGTCAATTTCTTTTATGAGTTATCTGGGTTTTATGTGGACATTTTTCCCTTACTATTGCTTTAGATGCTCTGCAGACTGCACTACAAAAACATTTAATTCACACAATAAAGTTTTGTCAAAACCAAACACCAGAAAATATCAAACACAAAGCAATTTTATTTAAAAATATATAAAAAAAATGTAGGGTTAAAAAACACAATAAAAAAGCATGTAAAAAATACAATGAAAAAAACACAAGTAACCTCTCCAACAATCAAAGACTCATTGTAGCCTAGAATGTAGCATGGGCCTTATTCAGATGTCCATAATTCATGAACTCTAACTGTGCTTTTCATATATTGAACAATTATCCATCATAGTCTAAAGAGTTATTCAAATGTCCACGTTTTTTGTGGACCTAGTGTCTGATAAAGTGTCTGAGAATATAGAGACATCCAATTCACTGATCAAAATCACACGTTCACATCTATGAAGATAACAAACTGATGTCAAAAACAAAACACACAGAACAGACACACATACAAAGTAGATTAAAAGAAAAAAACACTGAAAATTTGATGGCTTTTTGTTGTATGAAAAAAAAGTCTGAATGAGGCCTAAAGCCCACTTTACACGTTGCAATTAGTTGTACAATCGCATTTGCGATGTGACACGCCCAGGTTGCATACGGGATCTTATGAGATTTCACGTTGGTCGTTCATTTGCTGTCACACGAGCGTTAGTAGTCTATGTTAAATTGGTCAATTTTGTGTGCGATCCTTTAGATCATGTGCTCTGTGACGTATGCATTGGGCACCTTTTTTTTTTTTTTATTTATTGACTTGCCAAGCGTGTGTAATGTGTAGGGATGTGTTTTTACTATGTCATCTGCCATTCAGCTCTGCTACATGGCCGCTAACAGCAGACACAGACAGCCATGCAGCAGAGCTGAATGGCAGATGACAGCAGACACAGACAGAGCCGCACTGTCAGAATGAACTCGGGTGAACTTCACCCGACTTCATTGTCATGCTGCGGCTCTGTCTGTGTCGCGCCCTGATTAGCGGTCACCAGTGAAGGACTCACCGGTGACCGCTAATCTCCTAAGTGACTGAAGTTAGCAGCCCTCTCTCATACTCACCAATCCCCGATCCCCGGCGCTGCACGGCGTTCACACTGCTCCGGCGGCTTTTACTGTTTTGAAAAAGCCGGCCGCCCATTAAACAATCTCGTATTCCCTGCTTTCCACGCCCACCGGCGCCTGTGATTGGTTACAGTGAGACACGCCCCCCACGCTGAGTGACAGGTGTCACACTGCACCCAATCACAGCAGCCGGTGGGCGTGTCTATACTGTGTAGTGAAATAAATAATTAAATAATTAAAAAAAACGGCGTGCGGTTCCCCCCAATTTTAAAACCAGCCAGATAAAGCCATACGGCTGAAGGCTGGTATTCTCAGGATGGGGAGCTCCACGTTATGGGGAGCCCCCCAGCCTAACAATATCAGCCAACAGCCGCCCAGAATTGCCGCATACATTATATGCGACAGTTCTGGGACTGTACCCGGCTCTTCCCGATTTACCCTGGTGCGTTGGTAAATCGGGGTAATAAGGAGTTATTGGCAGCCCATAGCTGCCAATAAGTCCTAGATTAATCATGTCAGGCGTCTATGAGACACCCTCCATGATTAATCTGTAAATTACAGTAAATAAACACACACACCCGAAAAAATCCTTTATTAGAAATAAAAAACACAAACATATACCCTGGTTCACCAGTTTAATCAGCCCCAAAAAGCCCTCCATGTCCGGCGTAATCCAGGATGCTCCAGCGTCGCTTCCAGCGCTGCTGCATGGAGGTCACCGGAGCTGCAGCAGACACAGCCGCTCCGGTCACCTCCACGCGGCTAATGAACACAGCCGCGCGATCAGCTGCTGTCACTGAGGTTACCCGCTGTCACTGGATCCAGCGGTGGCCGCGGGTAACCTCAGTGACAGCTCAGCTGATCGCGCTACTCACCGCCGCTCCTATCACCTCCACGCAGCAACTGAGGTGAGTAGCGCGATCAGCTGCTGTCACTGAGGTTACCCGCGGCCACCGCTGGATCCAGTGACAGCGGGTAACCTCAGTGACAGCAGCTGATCGCGCGGCTGTCTTCATTACCTGCGTGGAGGTGACTGGAGCGGCTGTGTCTGCTGCAGCTCCGGTCACCTCCATGCAGCAGCGCTGGAAGCGACGCTGGAGCATCCTGGATTACGCCGGACATGGAGGGCTTTTTGGGGCTGATTAAAGTGGTGAACCAGGGTATATGTTTGTGTTTTTTATTTCTAATAAAGGATTTTTTCCGGTGTGTGTGTGTTTATTTACTGTAATTTACAGATTAATCATGGAGGGTGTCTCATAGACGCCTGACATGATTAATCTAGGACTTATTGGCAGCTATGGGCTGCCAATAACTCCTTATTACCCCGATTTACCAACGCACCAGGGTAAATCGGGAAGAGCCGGGTACAGTCCCAGAACTGTCGCATATAATGTATGCGGCAATTCTGGGCGGCTGTTGGCTGATATTGTTAGGCTGGGGGGCTCCCCATAACGTGGAGCTCCCCATCCTGAGAATACCAGCCTTCAGCCGTATGGCTTTATCTGGCTGGTATTAAAATTGGGGGGAACCGCACGCCGTTTTTTTTAATTATTTAATTATTTATTTCACTACACAGTATAGACACGCCCACCGGCTGCTGTGATTGGGTGCAGTGTGACACCTGTCACTCAGCATGGGGGGCGTGCCTCACTGTAACCAATCATAGGCGCCGGTGGGCGGGGATAGCAGGGAATACGAGATTGTTTAATGGGCGGCCGGCTTTTTCAAAACAGTAAAAGCCGCCGGAGCAGTGTGAACGCCGTGCAGCGCCGGGGAACGGGGATCGGTGAGTATATGAGAGAGGGGGATAGACTGACATGGACAGAGAGTGAGGGACAGAGATAGTGACCGACTGACAGAGATTAGTGAATGACAGACATTGTGAGGCGCTTCAGAACGCAGCTTTTCAGCTGCGCTCTGAAGCAGACCTTTTATAAGCTGCGGTGCAGAGCGCACACCTGCGCACATAGCATCAGACACCGAAATCGTATGAGGGATGTCACACGTTACAATTCACTAGGTTCGTGCAACAAAACGCTCAATTCTAGAGAATGATACGATGTGTTTGCGATCAACGGTTTTGCGTTCAATCCTGATCGCAAGTAGCTGTCACACGCAGATACCTCACAAACGATGCCGGATGTGCGTCACTTACAACTTGACCCCAACGACGGATTGTGAGATATATTGAAGCGTGTGTAGCGGGCTTAAGGCTATGTGCACACGTTGCTTTTTTTTCAGCGCGGAAAAAAACACACCCTCTGGCAGAGGGGAGAATTGTAAACAATGCTTTTTGAGAAAAACGCATCGAAAACGCATGCGTTTTTCATGCGTTTTCCATGCGTTTTTTTAGGTGCGTTTTTTAAGACTTGTCAGTGTTAATAAAGTTGGTTGAACAGAGACCTTTGGAAAAAAAAACCTGTGATGTCATTTCCTTCTCCACATTCTGTTTGGATAAATGGGAGGGCTTGGAATGGAAGGAGCACCATTTGAATTTTGGAAAAGTTGAAATAAACTTCGTGCACCATGTCACAGCTTAGTATTTATAAAAAAAAAATGAAAAAAATGGCGTGGGGTCCCCCCTATTTTTGATAGCCAGTCAGGGTAAAGCAGACAGCTGTAGCCTGCAAACCACAGCTGGCAGCTTCATCTTGTCTGGTGATCAATTTGGAGGGCTCCCCAGGCTTTTTTTTTTATTTATAAATAAAAATTAAAAAAAAAATAACGTGGGATCCCCCAAATTAGATCACCAGCCAAGGTGAAGCTGACAGCTGGGGTCTGGTATTCTCAGGGTGGGAAGAGCCATGGTTATTGGACTCTTCCCAGCCTAAAAATAGCAGGCCACAGCCGCCCCAGAAGTGGCGCATCCATTAGATGCGCCAATCCTGGCGCTTCGCCCCAACTCATCCCGCGCCCTGGTGCGTTGGCAAACGGGGTAATAAATGGGGTTGATACCAGATGTGTAATGTCACCTGGCATCAAGCCCAGCAATTAGTGATGTCACGGCGTCTATCAGATACCAGACATAACTAATTGACAGTAAACAAAAGCAAAAAAAAATGACAAAAAATTTTTTATTAGAAAAAACACTCCCCAAATCATTCCCTTGTTCTCCAATTTAATCAAAAAATTTGAAAAAAATGGCTCCGCAGAAATCCATTTGGACGTCCCACGTCGGCTCTGGACCTTCTAGAATATGGGGGCACGTTCAGGGAACGTATCCCCCATTTTCTAGGAGGGCAGACCCTCCATTTGAGGAGAGTAGGTGCCAAAAATCTGCACCCACTCTCCCCGGGTCACAGCTGCAGAGCGCGAGCAGCCAGCCAGCGTCTCTGAACACAGTGCTGGCTGTCAGCTGCTCTGCTCATGTGACCGCACTGACCGGCGTCTGCTGTGAAGGAGGAGGGGGCCGCGGGGGATCAGTGCTGCGACCGGACAGGTAAGGGGGAATACCGGGGAAATAGGGGGTGACCTGGCAGGGCCTGGGGGGCATTTTTCTGTCGCATGTCTCAAGGCACATGCGACAGAAATCATAGGAGTAGGTTGCGGCCGGTGCGCTACTATGCGCGCGGCCATGTTGGATTTTCGGGAGGGGGGTCGGGGGTCGGGGCGGGCACTGTGGCGACACCGGGGGCTTTCCAGGACTTTGCCAGGAAGTGAGGTCAACAGGAAACCTCTTGACCTCACTTCCAGGTAAATGCCTGCATTCTGTATGCCGACAAAGCCCGCGGACCGCAACAAAAAAGCAGCTCACTGCGGTGTAGCTGCGTTCTGACCCGCATCATTGATTTCAATGGGGTGGAGAACGCAGCCACACCGCACAAAAGAAGTGACATGCTGCTTTTCTTTCCGCACCGATTTTTGGCATACAAAACGCTGCGTTTAGAAATGCAGCGTGTGCACTGATTTTTCGGCTTTCTCATACACTTTGCTGGGAAAGCTGAACGCATGCAATTTGCCACTGAAACGCTGCGGTTCTAAACGCAGCATTTCCACGGTAAAAAACGCAACGTGTGCACACAGCCTAATACTGCACTGATTTCTATATACAGTGCCTACAAGTAGTCTTCAACCCCTTGCAGATTTAGCAGGTTTGATAAGATGCAAATAAGTTAGAGGCTGCAAACTTCAAACAAGAGCAGGATTTATTAACAGATGCATAAATCTTACAAACCAACAAGTTATGTTGCTCAGTTAAATTTTAATAAATTTTCAACATAAAAGTGTGGGTCAATTATTATTCAACCCCTAGGTTTAATATTTTGTGGAATAACCCTTGTTTGCAATTACAGCTAATAATCGTCTTTTATAAGACCTGATCAGGCCGGCACAGGTCTCTGGAGTTATCTTGGCCCACTCCTCCATGCAGATCTTCTCCAAGTTATCTAGGTTCTTTGGGTGTCTCATGTGGACTTTAATCTTGAGCTCCTTCCACAAGTTTTCAATTGGGTTAAGGTCAGGAGACTGACTAGGCCACTGCAACACCTTGATTTTTTCCCTCTTGAACCAGGCCTTGGTTTTCTTGGCTGTGTGCTTTGGGTCGTTGTCTTGTTGGAAGATGAAATGACGACCCATCTTAAGATCCTTGATGGATGAGCGGAGGTCCTTGGCCAAAATCTCCAGGTAGGCCGTGCTATCCATCTTCCCATGGATGCGGACCAGATGGCCAGGCCCCTTGGCTGAGAAACAGCCCCACAGCATGATGCTGCCACCACCATGCTTGACTGTAGGGATGGTATTCTTGGGGTCGTATGCAGTGCCATCCAGTCTCCAAACGTCACGTGTGTGGTTGGCACCAAAGATCTCGATCTTGGTCTCATCAGACCAGAGAACCTTGAACCAGTCTGTCTCAGAGTCCTCCAAGTGATCATGAGCAAACTGTAGACGAGCCTTGACATGACGCTTTGAAAGTAAAGGTACCTTACGGGCTCGTCTGGAATGGAGACCATTGCGGTGGAGTACGTTAATTATGGTATTGACTGAAATCAATGTCCCCACTGCCATGAGATCTTCCCGGAGCTCCTTCGTTGTTGTCCTTGGGTTAGCCTTGACTCTTCAGACAAGCCTGGCCTCGGCACGGGTGGAAACTTTCAAAGGCTGTCCAGGCCGTGGAAGGCTAACAGTAGTTCCATAAGCCTTCCACTTCCGGATGATGCTCCCAACAGTGGAGACAGGTAGGCCCAACTCCTTGGAAAGGGTTTTGTACCCCTTGCCAGCCTTGTGACCCTCCACGATCTTGTCTCTGATGGCCTTGGAATGCTCCTTTGTCTTTCCCATGTTGACCAAGTATGAGTGCTGTTCACAAGTTTGGGGAGGGTCTTAATTAGTCAGAAAAGGCTGGAAAAAGAGATAATTAATCCAAACATGTGAAGCTCATTGTTCTTTGTGCCTGAAATACTTCTTAATACTTTAGGGGAACCAAACAGAATTCTTGTGGTTTGAGGGGTTGAATAATAAATGACCCTCTGAATAAACTTTTCACAATTTAAAAAAAATAAAAAAAGAAATAACATTCTTTTTTGCTGCAGTGCATTTCACACTTCCAGGCTGATCTACAGTCCAAATGTCACAATGCCAAGTTAATTCCGAATGTGTAAACCTGCTAAATCTGCAGGAGGTTGAATACTACTTGTAGGCACTGTATATATCTTTACATTGCAATGTCAAGTCCCTGATGACTGATGGCAATGACTGATAGTGATGAGACACTTAGCGCTGTGTATTAGGGGATACAGGAAGATTGTAAGCTTGGGATAGTCAATGATTCTCACTGTATTGAGACAGTTCTCCTCTATCACCTCTTCCCTCAAAGTTGTACTATATTACAAAAGGAACAGGAATTAACAAAACCAAGTTACCACAATTATAGCACTACATCTGTTAGAGGAGTCATAACTGTCTCAATAAGGCTATGTGTCCACGGTAGAATGTACCTGCGGACTTTTCTGCCTGAAAATCCGCGACTTTCGCGGCAAATCCGCACCCACGGATTTGCCGCGGATTTGCCGCGGATTTACCGCGGATTTGCCGCGGATTTTGATGCGGATTTTTTTTTTTTTTTCCCCATTCAAAACCCAAAATCCGCACCAAATCTGCACCAAACAATTGACATGCTGCAGATTTTTCCGGATCAAAATCCGCGGCAAATCCGCAGCGGAAAAATCCGCAGCATGGACACAGCATTTCCAAAATGCCATTGAAATGGCTTGGAAGTGCCGCTGCTGCAGATTTTCGGGAAATCCGTGGCAAATCCGCGGCAAATCCGCGGCAAAATCCGCGGTAAATCCGCAGCGTGGGCACATAGCCTAAAGGTCTGAATATTGCAGTAGTCTAGTCTATATCCTGGTGTGATAGTAATCAATCTTTAGCTTATCAATGGTCCACCTCTTTTATTTCAATTGATTAATTTTTAGGCTGGGTGGTGAGTGGCCCAATAAGCATGGGTCTCGTCTGCCTGAAAATACCAGTCCCCAGCTGTCAGGCTTTATCATCGCTGGGTATCAAAATTTGTTGGGGACCGCATGCTGTTTTTAAAAAATATTAATTTAAATAATTTTAAAAAAGTCACATGTGGTACCTCCTATTTTGATACAACAAGATAAGTGCACGGCTGTGGGCTGCAGCCTGTAGCTGTATGCTTTATCTGTGCTGGATATTTTATCTATTTATTTTTACTGTACAATATAGACCCTGCAGTCAGTGCCTGTGATTGGTTGTAGGCAAACGCTATCACAGAGGCTGGGGGCGCGTCTGACTGCAACTAATCACAGATGCTGGTGGGCGTGGAAAGCAGTGCATATGCATGAGGCAAATACTGTAAGTGGCCCTGGAAGAAGAATTAGTGGCCGTGGGAACAGTGTACAGCTGCTCCGGAACCTCGGTAAGTGTGAAGCGCTTGCTTCATTCTTATTTTCTTTAATTTCCTTTATTATTCTTTATTTCCAAAGTTTCCGGATCAACACCTAGAATCCCGGGCCCGGCACTCGGGTAAGTTTGAAACCTTGCGGATCCGGACTTTTAAAGCCACTCGTTTTTTTCTATGTAATCTTAGAGCAGCATAACGCAAGCATAACTTCCACACTGAAATATTCTAAAGTTATTCGGGGAAAATTGCTATGTTTTGATTAATCAACAAAAGCATATCTTTTTCCCTATAGTGTTTTTATTTTTCTGGTTCCATTTGGAGGTTTAGTTTTAAAGTGCTTACTTAGGTATTTTGTACAAAATAGATAAAAAAACATACAGGTTTCAACCATGAATATCAAGTCTTTTGTAGTATTAACCCCTTCAGCCCCCGGGCGTTTTCCGTTTTTGCGGGGGGGGGGTTTTTGCTCCCCTTCTTCCGAGAGCCGTAACTTATTTTTCTGTCAATCTTGCCATATGAGGGCTTGTTTTTTGCGGGACAAGTTGTACTTTTAAATGAAACCATAAGTTTTACCATATAGTGTACTGGAAAACAGCAAAAAAATTCCAAGTGTTGAAAAACTGCAAAAAAAAGTGTAATGGCACAATAGTTTTTGGGATATTTTATTCACCGTGTTCACTATATGGTAAAATTGATGTGTCATTGTGATGCCTGAGGTCGGTGTAAGTTTGTAGACACCAAATATGTATAGGTTTACTTGTTTCTAAGGGATTAAAAAAATTCACAAGTTTGTCCAATAAAAGTGGCGCACGTTTTGCGCTATTTTCCGAAACCCATAGCGTTCTCATTTTTTGGGATCTATGGCTCAGTGATGGTTTATTTTTTGCATCTCGAGCTGACATTTCTAATGGTTTCATTTTTGTGCAAATGCTAAGTTTTGATCGCCTGTTATTGCATTTTGGGCAAGACTTGCAAAAAATGTAATTTTGGCGTTTAGAATTTTTTTGCCGCTACGCCGTTTACTGATCAGATTCATTGATTTTATATTTTGATAGATCAGGTGTTTCTGAATGCGGCAATACCAAATCTGTGTATATTTTTTATTTTTTTAACCCTTTAATTTTCAATGGGGTGAAAGGGGGGTGATTTGAACTTTTAGGGGTTTTTTGTTTTTTTTATTTTGTAAAACGTTTTTTTACTTTTTTTGTTTATTTTACTAGTCCCCCTAGGGGGCTATATAGATCAACAATCTGGTCACTCTGCCCTATCTGTAGATCTTAGCTACAGAGCCAAGATCTGCAGATATGCTGATTTACTCTCCGTGCTGGCACTTTGCCGTCACTTTGCCGTCACTGAGAGAAAGTGACTCATGTTAGCTACAGGCGTCAGCACATGACCCTGTGCTACCATGGCAACCACCGAAAGTCATGTGATCATGCACGTGACTTCCCGTGGGGGGCGGCGTTAAGTGAAAGTAATGGCCGCGTGCATATAAATTTCGCTGCCAGGCTTTGGCAGAGAGATGTAAGGGGTTAAAAGTTGCGGGTGGAATGCGATTCCACTCGTAACATGCAGGCACATATGTCAGCTGTTGAAAACAGCTGATATGTGCGCGGATCGCCGCGACCTGCCCACGGCAGGGGGCAGAGATTAACCTCACACGATCTATGATGGATATATCCGTCATGGGTCATGAAGGGGTTCATTCTTCATAACATAAAGTGTTTAAGCCCAATGGGCCCATAGGATAGGATCTCAGAGGAGGTCCACCAAAGATATAGTCAGCAAGAAGAAAAATCCAGCATTGCGTAGAGGAAATGTGTAGATAAAACTATGAAAGTTTATTGCATCCAGTAAAATCATAGACACATAGGGGAACACAGGGTGAAACAGGTACTATCATATGTGTTTCGACCTTGCGGTCTTATTCATGGAAAGACCGTAAGGTTGAAACGGGTAGGATAGTACCTGTTTCACCCTGTGTCCCTGTGTTCCCCTATGTGTCTACGATTTTACTGGATTCAATAAAACTTTCATAGTTTTATCTACACATGTCCTCTACGCGATGCTGGATTTTTCTTCTTGCTGAATGTGCCTTTCCGCCCGGGCCAGGGCGTTTTCCATGCATCGGTGGTGTGATCCTGGAGTGAAGAGGGGTGAGCTGAATATTTCCTTTCTTTAGTTCACCAAAGATATAGACTTGAAAAGCCTAGGTGTTTGTCTTGTAGCCTTGGCTGATCTTGTCAGACTAGCATAAAGGTGACTTACCTTCTTCTTTTTTTCCATAAGCTATATATTTTCTATTTACAATCCTCTAAAGTGTATGTATGAGATACCCTGTTTTTCCAAAAATAAGCCCTCACTCAAAAATAAGCCCTAGCTTGATTTTTAGAGATTTTTGCAGTAGGCTTTAAATATAAGCCCTACTCCAAAAATAAGCCCTTGTGAGTCAGTGCCTCCAGCATTCAGTTATGCAACTGACATCACAGAGATAAAACCTAACGCTGGAGGCACTGGAATAGGCATAATGTAGCTCCCAAACTGCCCTGCTGCTTCCTCCCACCACGGCAGGGTAAAATCTGCTCACCAAATCCCGCCTCCTGAGTGTTGTCTCCTTGTTCCCGTCTCCTGGCCGCTACTGCGCTGTGATGTTTGCTTGGCTGCTGTTCCTGAGTCCTGCCTCCCAAATGCTGCCTCCTGGGTCCCACCCCCTGGCCGCTACTGTGCTATGGTGTGGGCTTGGCAGCTGCTCCAGAGTCCCAGCCAGCCATGCTCGCTCCCACAGAAGCAACCACGTGTGACATCACAACCACCATTCCCGAGTTCCGCTCCAGACTCCCGCCTTCTGCCCCCTCCCGGCCGCATAAAGAAGAGTGCCACTGCCATACAAAGTGTTTTGAGAGTACAAGTCCATGCAAAGCGTTTTGAGAGTGCCAGTGTTACCAAAAGAGACACTGACACTGTACCAGCATCTGTGAATGTAGGTTAGGGTTAAGGTTACTAACCCTAAAGCTGGCCATACACCTTCAAGCTGGAGCTGGTCTTACACCTTTAAGGTAAATTGAAGCATAAATGTGAGATTGTTGTTCATGGAAAAAAAAGCCCTGCCCCAATAATACGCCTTAGTTATTTTTTTGGAAATGAAAATAATATAAGACCCTATCTTACTTTTGGAAAAATACGGTAGTTTATTAATTAATGATTTATATTAGATCTGAGGTATGTAAAATATGAAAATGAGATCAATATAGGATAGTGAGGAAGTAAAAATGCTTATAATCTAGCCTATTATTAAAGGATAGATTATATGCATTTAGATTTGAGGTATGCTCAAGAAAATCTAAAACTTTTGAAGAATTTTATAGCAAAATAAATTTTCAATTTGCCATTGGACAAATTTTTCCCAATATCACAGTAACATTTTATAATAACCATTTAGGTTGGAGGGATCTAAATAATTACCCAGTGGTTGTCCCACTTCCAGATAATGACAGCTGGACCAAGGGATCTTGCTGGGTTCATGCTCGCTCCAGTGTAGTTTATCTGAAAATAAAAGCAACATCAATAGGGATCCACTATAAACATAAGGGTAGGTCCAGATGGTGTGGCTGGCAGCATGTGTCCATGGTGGCTAATTGCTGAATAATTTAATTTCACAATTGTGGGGCCATTGGTCTGTCACAGGCAGGTAGAGCTTCAGAAGCATGGCAGCCGCGCCATCACCACACTGTCCCACTGTGTCCTGGAGGACACTGCTTACAATAATTGTCATTGTTCATGTCCTCTATTTGGATTAAGTGGTTCAATTACCCAGTGTTCAGTAGAACCATAGCTATTTTATGTTAATCATTATAACACATAAACAAAATAATTTGTCATTGTGAGAAGAGACCATTGGAACTGGTTGACAATGTGGTGGACAGCTGCCTTAACAATCCAGAGTTTTCTACACACTTTTTTCATTATTTTAAAAAAATGTAGAAAACCCTGTGGCCCTGATTCATCAACACTTGCAGTATACAAACCAATATTGATAAACGGCATGCTGGAGTAGAATGAACCAAATTCATTAAGAATCTGGTGCATCTTTCAGCTATTGTACTACAGCATTAAGAATTTTCTGTTGTCTAAAGGTACCGTCACACTAAGCGACGCTCCAGCGATCCCACCAGCAACCTGACCTGGCAGGGATCGCTGGAGCGTCGCTACATGGGTTGCTGGTGAGCTGTCACACAGGCAGATCTCACCAGCAACCAGTGACCAGCCCCCAGCCAGCAGCGACACGTGGAAACGATGCTGCGCTTGGTAACTAAGGTAAATATCGGGTAACCAACCCGATATTTACCTTGATTACCAGCGCACACCGCTTAGCACTGGCTCCCTGCACTCCTAGCCAGAGTACACATTGGGTTAATTATCCGATGTGTAGTCTGGCTATGTGTGCAGGGAGCCGGGAGCAGGCACTGACAGCGTGAGAGCGGCAGACGCTGGTAACGAAAGTAAATATTGGGTAACCAAGGAAAGGGCTTCTTTGTTACCCGATATTTACATTGGTTACCAGCGTCCGCAGAAGCCGGCTCCCTGCTCACTGCACATTCAGTTGTTGCTCTCTCGCTGTCATATACAGCGATGTGTGCTTCACAGCAGGAGAGCAACAACTAAAAAATGGTCCAGGACATTCAGCAACAACCAACAACCTCACAGCAGGGACCAGGTTGTTGCTGGATGTCACACACAGCAGCATCGCTAGCAACATCGCTGCTACGTCACAAAAGTCGTGCCTCAGCAGCGATGTTGCTAGCGATGTTGCTTAGTGAGACGTGGCCTTGACACTAAAGTTCATCTGTAGCACTGTACACCACTTTTGTATTATTATGAACTTGTTGTTTATTCTCGGCCACGTCTCTCCTGCTAAATCCCGCCAAATTGAGCTAGCCCTGCCCACAACCAAAAATAAGAAGTCGATGTAAAATAGCAAAAAAAGTCACAAAATTTTTATGCAGCAACACGTAGCCCCTCAGAAATGACAACATTTCAAACTGTTTACACCAGATTTCCAGCGAAACCTGTTTGATGAATGTGCAACCATGTTTTCAATGGTGATTTTTTATATTGTGACATTTTGTAGATGAATTCTTCTTGATATTGTGAACAATATTTTGTAAACTCTTTTGAAAAAAAAAACATATCTAGAGTAAATTGTGTTTTTGCAAAAATTCTACAGGCATTAAAAATATTACAAAAAGCCAAAAACTGAAATGCTTCAATATAACTATATCCTTTAAAGTCATACTGTATCTGAAGACAAAATGTATCAAAAAATTAGTGAGAAACCCTTTCAAAATATGCCTGTAAAAATAAGTGTCAGAATTAGAATTACAAATGATATGCTGACCTCTTCATCAGTTCTATAACTGAATTAACACCATATATGTCATTTTAGATAAAAAATTTAAAAAATAATAAAAATATATTATTAGTTCAACTTACTGCAAATAAATGTCCAATTACAACAGAAATTCCAATCGCAAGTGCTGAAGATTTGTCCTTGGTCTTGGGATCACAACTTGCACAAATTGTAAAAACTAACTGGAATGTAATGATGATTTCAATTAAGAGTCCATGACCAATTGAGAGCCTTTCATTTATCTGATGGCAAAGATGGTAAGGTCAAAACATTGCAAATATTTTAAGAAAACATGCTTGAAATAATGAAAACACCCAACAAGTACCGTAAGTATTTCTATGGGGTAAGTAAATATACTTATTAGTGATGAGCGAGCATGCTTGTCACTACTCGGTACTCGCACGAGTATCACTGTACTCGGGCTGCTCGGCGGGGACCGAGTAATCTCGCGATACTCGTGCTTTACTCGTGGTCTTCATTTCTGCATGTTGGCGCTCTTTTGAGAGCCAGCCCTCATGCAGGGATTGGCTGGCAGACCACTGCAATGCCACAGCCCTGTTAGTTGTGGAATTGCAGTGATTGGCCGGCCTGCACAGCGTCACCGAGCCTTTATATCGGCCGGCGCGCTGTGCTCTGCTCACAGCTATTCTGACAGTGAGTGTAGGGAGAGTGTCGCTGATTCAGGGAAAGCTTTGCGGCCCTTTATAGCTTTTTCAGTTGCAGGGCTGCAAACAGTGTGACCAAAAGTCCTTCTCAGGACTATTCTAGTTGTATACAGGCAGGCAGGGTATAGCCAGGTCGGAGTACAGTAGCAGAGTCCTTCTCAGGACTATTGTTGCTATATACAGGCAGGGTATAGCCAGGTCTGAATACAGGCTAGTGACCAAAAGAGTCCTTGTCAGGACTATTGTAGCAGTATACAGGCAGGCAGGCAGGGTAGTGGTGACCGTATACCAGCCTTCATATCTGGGGCTGGTGTACACAGTGTAAAACAGTCCAGATAGTGTCTGACTTGTCTGTACTGTAATTGTCGCTCCCCAAAAAAACCTGTTAGTAGGTTACTATTGCGTCCGTGCTTGGTTTTTAAAACCGCACGTGTGTGCCTGTTGGTGGCAGCGTACAGGTGCACTGGTGTGCGTTTACCAAACTATTATATAACGCACAAGTGTAGTGTATAATACACGTCAGTCAGCAGTGGCTGATAGTGTCAGAGTTCTTAATTTTTGCTCCTAAAACCTGTGTTAGGTTATTATTGCGTCCGTGCTTGGTTTTTAAAACCGCACGTGTGTGCCTGTTGGTGGCAGCGTACAGGTGCACTGGTGTGCGTTTACCAAACTATTATATAACGCACAAGTGTAGTGTATAATACACGTCAGTCAGCAGTGGCTGATAGTGTCAGAGTTCTTAATTTTTGCTCCTAAAACCTGTGTTAGGTTATTATTGCGTCCGTGCTTGGTTTTTAAAACCGCACGTGTGTGCCTGTTGGTGGCAGCGTACAGGTGCACTGGTGTGCGTTTACCAAACTATTATATAACGCACAAGTGTAGTGTATAATACACGTCAGTCAGCAGTGGCTGATAGTGTCAGAGTTCTTAATTTTTGCTCCTAAAACCTGTGTTAGGTTATTATTGCGTCCGTGCTTGGTTTTTAAAACCGCACGTGTGTGCCTGTCGGTGGCAGCGTACAGGTGCACTTGTGTGCAATTTCCAGAAACTTTGATATAACGCACAAGTAGTGAATATACACGTCAGCAGTGCACAGCATTGCAAAATGCGCAAGGGCATTGGCAAGGAACAAGGAAGTGGACGTGATGGTGGTGCAGGCAGAGGCCGAGGTCGTGGGCAAGCTCTAATTTCGCCACAACAAAGGGCCACATCTAGTCGCTCGCACGTCCTGTCCCAAATTCTTGGGGACCGCAGCAGTACACCGCTCTTGAACCAAGACCAGTGTCAACAGGTTGTTAGTTGGATAGCGGATAATGCTTCCAGTCAGATTGGCACCACCACAAACACTCTGTCTTCCACACGGTCAAGTGTCAGTAGCCGTGATACTGCACCGCACATTTCTGAACCTGATCCTCCTTCCTACCACCAGGCTGAGTACACGTCCTCCTCGGACATTAATGATCCCACACTTGGACACTCGGAAGAGCTGTTCACGTTTCCATTCACACATTCTGGCCTCTCGCCAGCTCATATTGAAGTGGGTCATGAGGAGATCGTCTGTACAGATGGCCAAATATTTGAGCAGCCACGTTCTCACGAAGTTGGCAACGTGTCTCAACAAGTGGTGGACGATGATGAGACACAATTGTCAGCAAGTCAGGAGGAGGAGCAGGGTGCGGAAGAGGAAGACGACGTGGTGGATGATCCAGTAACTGACCCAACCTGGCAGGAGGATATGCAGAGCGAGGACAGCAGTGCACAGGGGGAGGGAGGCGTAGCATCACAACAGGCAGTAAGAAGCAGGGTGGTGGCCCCAGGCAGAAGTCAGGCAACCGTTCCCCGGAACAACACGACGACACAAGGTGCCTGTCCAAATGTTAGGTCTTCACGAGTCTGGCAGTTTTTTAAGTTGGATCCAGATGATTCAAAAAAGGCCATTTGCAACACCTGCCGTGCCAGCATCAGCAGGGGTACCAAAACTAGCAGCCTGACCACCACCAGCATGATCAGGCACATGTCAGCCAAGCACCCGACTTTGTGGGAAGTACAACAGAGTCGAGGAGCAGTGCTTGCTGATGTCACTGCTACGTCTTCGCTGGTTGTGCATGCGAGCCAATCCTCTGTCCATGCTGCCTGCGAACAAGCCTCCTCCACTCCTGCACCTACAGTTGCCTACGCAGAAAGAACACCATCATCAAGCACGTCCTTGTCCCAGCGCAGCGTTCAGTTATCCATTCAGCAAACCTTTGAACGCAGGCGCAAATACACTGCCAACACCCCACATGCCACAGTTCTAAATGCTAACATTTCGCGACTGCTTGCGCTGGAAATGTTGCCTTTTAGGCTGGTGGAGACAGAAGCATTCCGTGACCTGATGGCGGCAGCTGTCCCACGTTACTCGGTCCCCAGCCGCCACTATTTCTCCCGGTGTGCCGTCCCCGCGTTGCATAACCACGTGTCACAAAACATCACACGTGCCCTGAACAACGCTGTTTCACCCAAGGTCCACCTAACCACAGACACGTGGACAAGTGCTTGTGGGCAAGGCCGCTACATCTCGTTGACGGCACACTGGGTTAATATTGTGGAAGCTGGGACCCAGTCTGAGCGAGGGACGCAACACGTCCTTCCCACACCAAGGTTTGCAGGCCCTACCTCAGTCAGTGTTTCACCCACACTCTACAGCTCCGGAATGTCATGCTCTTCAGCCTCCTCCTCCTCCTGCGCATCCTCATCCACTGTGCCCTCCACACCAGTCACAAGCTGGAAGCACTGCAGCACTGCCTCGGCGAAGCGGCAACAGGCTGTGCTGAAGCTAATCTGCATAGGTGACAAACCCCACAATGCAGAAGAGCTGTGGACAGCTCTGAAACAGCAGGCAGATCACTGGCTCACACCTCTGAACCTAAAGCCAGGAAAGGTCGTTTGTGACAATGGCCGGAACCTGGTGGCGGCTTTGAGGCGAGGCCAGCTGACACATGTTCCATGCGTGGCCCATGTGCTCAACCTCGTGGTTCAGCGGTTTATAAAGTCATACCCAGAGCTGTCTGATCTGCTGGTAAAAGTTCGCCGCCTGTCTGCACATTTTCGAAAGTCACCTACTGCTTCAGCCGGCCTTGCCGGCTTTCAGCGCCGTTTGCATCTTCCGGCTCACAGACTGGTGTGTGATGTCCCCACGCGTTGGAATTCAACTCTGCACATGTTGGTCAGGATATGTGAGCAGAAGAGGGCAGTTGTTGAGTACCTGCATCACCTAAGCCGTCAGGAAATGGGTCAAACTCCACACATAACACCTGAGGAGTGGAGATGGATGTCAGACCTATGTACCATCCTCCAAAACTTTGAGGACTCCACCAAGATGGTGAGTGGTGATGACGCCATTATTAGCGTCACCATACCGCTACTCTGCCTTCTAAAACGGTCCCTGCTGAAAAACAAACATGATGCATTGCAGGCGGAGCGCGATGAGTTGCAGCAAGAAACAGTAGTGGGTGTGGGTGATAACACACAGCCCAGCCTCGTCTCATCACAACGTGCAGTGGAGGACTATGACGAGGAGGAGGATGAAGACATGGAGCAACTCTCCGGCCAAATTGAGGATATGACATGCACACCAGTCATATCCTCGATTCAGCGTGGCTGGCCAGAGGACAGGGTAGATGAGGAGGAGGAGGAGGAGGAGGAGGAGGAGGAGGAGGACAGCATGTTCAGTCATCTTGTTGGTCAGGCTACTGAAGTCCTGGCTGTTAAGAGTCTGGCGCACATGGCTGACTTTATGGTAAGCTGCCTGTCTCGTGACCCTCGCGTTAAGAACATCTTGGCCGACAATCATTACTGGTTGGTAACACTGTTAGACCCACGCTACAAGGAGAACTTTTTGTCTCTTATTCCCGTGGAGGAGAGGTCAACCAAAATGCAGCAGTTTCGGAAGGCCATACTCACGGAAGTAGGCAAAGCATTCCCCTCACAAAACGCTAGCGGCATAGGTCAGGAATCAGTGGACAACCGAGGCGTACAGCCGAGAGAGGCACAAGTCCAATCCGCCAGAGGTAGGGGAACAGTCTTTAAGATGTGGGACAGTTTTCTCAGCCCCTCACGTACCACAGCCCCTGAGGTGCGGGGTAGTGCCACAAGAAATCCTAAGTTTGCCCAGATGCTGAAGGAGTACCTTGCAGATCGAACAACTGTACTCCGACATTCCTCTGTGCCTTACAATTATTGGGTATCCAAGCTGGACACGTGGCATGAATTGGCTCTCTACGCCTTGGAAGTCCTGGCCTGCCCTGCTGCTAGCGTTTTGTCAGAGCGTGTTTTTAGTGCCGCAGGTGGAATCATTACAGATAAACGCACCCGCCTGTCAACTGAAAATGCTGACAGGCTGACTCTGATAAAGATGAACAAGGGTTGGATTGGGCCAGACTTCACCACACCACCAGCAAATGAGAGCGGAATTTAAAGTTTGCCATGTACCTCCACTCACCCATGGGTACACTTCTCGACTTTGGATAATCGCTGGACTGCTCCTCCTTCTCCTCATGCGCCATCATGATGACCGTTACAATAGTTAGGTCTTTGTTTCAGGTATACCCCCAGTGGTAAATTTTTTCGCCCATTCTTTGCAGAATGGACATTACAACGACAGGAGACCCGCTCCTTTGCAATGGGAACAATGTTTTGAGGCCCTCATGCACGTCTCTACCCAGGGACAACGTGTAGCCTCCCAATTTTTGGCTGCCCTGCCTAAGGGCTATACTGAAATACACCCACTTCCTTAAAATGGACACTTAATGTTTTGAGGCCCTCATGCACGTCTCTACCCAGGGACAACGTGTAGCCTCCCAATTTTTGGCTGCCCTGCCTAAGGGCTATACTATAATACACCCACTTCCTTAAAATGGACACTTAATGTTTTGAGGCCCTCATGCACGTCTCTACCCAGGGACAATGTGGAGCCTCCCAATTTTTGGCTGCCCTGCCTAAGGGCTATACTATAATACACCCATTTCCTGACAATGGACACTTAATGTTTTGAGGCCCTCATGCACGTCTCTACCCAGGGACAATGTGGAGCCTCCCAATTTTTGGCTGCCCTGGCAAAGGGCTATACTGAAATAGACCCACTTCCTTACAATGGGCACTTCAGGTTTAAAGGCCATCATGCACGTCTCTATCCAGGGACAATGTGGAGCCTCCCAATTTTTGGCTGCCCTGCCTAAGGGCTATACTGAAATACACCCACTTCCTTAAAATGGACACTTAATGTTTTGAGGCCCTCATGCACGTCTCTACCCAGGGACAATGTGGAGCCTCCCAATTTTTGGCTGCCCTGGCAAAGGGCTATACTGAAATAGACCCACTTCGTTACAATGGGCACTTCAGGTTTAAAGGCCATCATGCACGTCTCTACCCAGGGACAATGTGGAGCCTCCCAATTTTTGGCTGCCCTGGCAAAGGGCTATACTGAAATAGACCCACTTCCTTACAATGGGCACTTCAGGTTTAAAGGCCATCATGCACGTCTCTACCCAGGGACAATGTGGAGCCTCCCAATTTTTGGCTGCCCTGCCTAAGGGCTATACTATAATACACCCACTTCCTGACAATGGACACTTAATGTTTTGAGGCCCTCATGCACGTCTCTACCCAGGGACAATGTGGAGCCTCCCAATTTTTGGCTGCCCTGGCAAAGGGCTATACTGAAATAGACCCACTTCCTTACAATGGGCACTTCAGGTTTAAAGGCCATCATGCACGTCTCTACCCAGGGACAATGTGGAGCCTCCCAATTTTTGGCTGCCCTGGCAAAGGGCTATACTGAAATAGACCCACTTCCTTACAATGGGCACTTCAGGTTTAAAGGCCATCATGCACGTCTCTACCCAGGGACAATGTGGAGCCTCCCAATTTTTGGCTGCCCTGCCTAAGGGCTATACTATAATACACCCACTTCCTGACAATGGACACTTAATGTTTTGAGGCCCTCATGCACGTCTCTACCCAGGGACAATGTGGAGCCTCCCAATTTTTGGCTGCCCTGGCAAAGGGCTATACTGAAATAGACCCACTTCCTTACAATGGGCACTTCAGGTTTAAAGGCCATCATGCACGTCTCTACCCAGGGACAATGTGGAGCCTCCCAATTTTTGGCTGCCCTGCCTAAGGGCTATACTATAATACACCCACTTCCTGACAATGGACACTTAATGTTTTGAGGCCCTCATGCACGTCTCTACCCAGGGACAATGTGGAGCCTCCCAATTTTTGGCTGCCCTGGCAAAGGGCTATACTGAAATAGACCCACTTCCTTACAATGGGCACTTCAGGTTTAAAGGCCATCATGCACGTCTCTATCCAGGGACAATGTGGAGCCTCCCAATTTTTGGCTGCCCTGCCTAAGGGCTATACTGAAATACACCCACTTCCTTAAAATGGACACTTAATGTTTTGAGGCCCTCATGCACGTCTCTACCCAGGGACAATGTGGAGCCTCCCAATTTTTGGCTGCCCTGCCTAAGGGCTATACTATAATACACCCACTTCCTGACAATGGACACTTAATGTTTTGAGGCCCTCATGCACGTCTCTACCCAGGGACAATGTGGAGCCTCCCAATTTTTGGCTGCCCTGGCAAAGGGCTATACTGAAATAGACCCACTTCCTTACAATGGGCACTTCAGGTTTAAAGGCCATCATGCACGTCTCTATCCAGGGACAATGTGGAGCCTCCCAATTTTTGGCTGCCCTGCCTAAGGGCTATACTGAAATACACCCACTTCCTTAAAATGGACACTTAATGTTTTGAGGCCCTCATGCACGTCTCTACCCAGGGACAATGTGGAGCCTCCCAATTTTTGGCTGCCCTGGCAAAGGGCTATACTGAAATAGACCCACTTCGTTACAATGGGCACTTCAGGTTTAAAGGCCATCATGCACGTCTCTACCCAGGGACAATGTGGAGCCTCCCAATTTTTGGCTGCCCTGGCAAAGGGCTATACTGAAATAGACCCACTTCCTTACAATGGGCACTTCAGGTTTAAAGGCCATCATGCACGTCTCTACCCAGGGACAATGTGGAGCCTCCCAATTTTTGGCTGCCCTGCCTAAGGGCTATACTATAATACACCCACTTCCTGACAATGGACACTTAATGTTTTGAGGCCCTCATGCACGTCTCTACCCAGGGACAATGTGGAGCCTCCCAATTTTTGGCTGCCCTGGCAAAGGGCTATACTGAAATAGACCCACTTCCTTACAATGGGCACTTCAGGTTTAAAGGCCATCATGCACGTCTCTACCCAGGGACAATGTGGAGCCTCCCAATTTTTGGCTGCCCTGCCTAAGGGCTATACTATAATACACCCACTTCCTGACAATGGACACTTAATGTTTTGAGGCCCTCATGCACGTCTGTATGCAGGGGCATTGGTGAACCTCACAATTTAGGACTGCCCTGGCAAAGGAAAATACTACAAAGACTCACTTCCTCAAAATGGGCACATTAGACTCAAGAGGCCTTCATGTACGTCTCTTCTCAGGGACATCGGAGTGCCACACAATGTTTTCACGTAAAATCTTTCATGTATTGATCTCAAAAAGTAACATACACCAGCTCTATCTCACTATTGGGTATGTGCCCTTAACATTTCCGCCATGAAAAATCATTTTGGGGTCATTTTGGAAGGTTTTCTGGTGAGTCCGTAAAAATGGCGTAAAACGCGGACAAAATTGTTCACAGCTGTGACTTTTGAGTGATAAATGCTTCAAGGGGTCTTCCCCATGCTGTTGCCATGTCATTTGAGCACTCTTCTGAGACTTTTGTGACATTTTTAGGGTTTCTCCATGCTGCCGGGAGGTCATTTCACAAAAATACTCGGGTCTCCCATAGGATAACATTGGGCTCGTTGCTCGGGCCGAGTACACGAGTATCTTGGGAGGCTCGGCCCGAGCTTCGAGCACCCGAGCTTTTTAGTACTCGCTCATCACTAATACTTATGTCAAAGCAGATCACGATCCTGTAGTTTCTTAATTGAGGTGTTATATTATAATTAAAGTTGTGATAAGGTGTTGGGCCATATTTTATCAAATTTTATTAAAAGCATTCAATAGTGATAATTCATTCTTAGGAGTTCCCTGCATTCATTATTTCATTATTTCTATTTCTTAATACACATTACCATATTCTGCCTATGTGCACACGGAGTTTAATTCTTCACGTATGAAGTATTTATGATTGCAATTATTTTTGAAAGTAATTAGAGCAAATACAAATATATTGCAATCATTATGATGCATAAAAAGTTGCAATCTATGTTAACAAGAATGGATTTACAGGCTGGATTTATGCCGTATGTAAACCTGCTCAAAAAGATGTAATTTGAGCAAATAAAAATTTGGTTTTACATGCAACATATGATTTATTGTTCTCAAGCTCTTATTTGATATTGGGCATAGTGGCTATTTTCCGCAAAATCTATCATTAAGGTGGGAAAAATATGGAATGGCGGCATTGAAGTGACTACAATAAAGATTTGGCTGAAATTATGACATTTTTTATTATTATTTATTATTTTTATTTCAAGATAAAATTTAGGATCTTTAAAGAATGATCAGACTTCAGAAATACTTTTATGTTTGTAATATTAAACATATTTAAGAAATTATTGTGTATACTAATCATTACATATTTACCATTGTCACACCTAAGTTTCCAATAAGACTTGGTGGTGTTAAAAGATAGAGTAGTCCAGCGCCCAGTAATGCTCCAAGACATTGAGCAAAGATGTAAAATATTGCCTTGGCAAGTGTTATGTTCCTTGTGCACAGAAGCGCAATAGTTACAGCTGGATTTATATGAGCACCACTGATGTGTCCAAAACAGTGCACCATTGTAGCAATGCCAAGTCCAAAGCACAGTGATATTTGTACTAGATCTATTTGTTGAGGGTTTTCTGTTCCCCATTTGACTGTTGAACCAAGACCAAGGAAGACAAAAATGAGAGTTGCAACAAATTCTCCAGATACAGCTTTCCAGAATGACTGTGTCCATACACCTTTGAAAGCTACCATATCGATTCTTCAATGAAATTCCTGGCACAGAAAAGAAGATTGTTATAAGATGCACCAAGCTTGTGCTACAATCCTTGGCATCTGTTGTTGAATGGTAAATGTGAAATGATTATTCAATGTACATTATTTAAGCCCTAGACATTGCTGAGATGCCGCACATAGAATTAATGAGTGTCATTGGTCTCAAAGACAACATATGTGATATGTAAATGCATTAAAGGGGACTCGGACAACACCTTCTCAATTACTATATTCTTAGTTTGAAAAATAAAACACTGCCTGTACTCACCACAGTGCTGGTGCCAGGTCTTCAATGACATTGCTATGTCACAAGAGCCCATCAGCCAATTAGCAGTTGCTAATGGTCTGCTGGACTCCCATTGCCATCTGACGCAATATTTGGAAGATGTCAAAACTACTCCGTTACCCCCTCTGGATGTCAGTTATGTACGAAAGAAGTGGATTGGCTGTGCGGCTCACATAACATTTTCACACGAGCCCCAGGAGACCCGGCACCAACATCAGAGGTGAGTGCAGCTGGTTCTATTTTACACGGCAGAATACAGTAATTGAGAACGAGTTATCCAAGTAGTGGACAACCGCTTCAAGCTTTTCCATATATTATGGTACAAACTGATTAGAAGAAGAAGTAGATAGATGTTGAAGGAAATGATTGACCTGATGTTTACTAAATGGTTAAACCACTCTTTACTGAGGCACATCCAGGAAACTTCTGTCAGAAGCATAATTGGTGAATAGTTTCAACCTGGCACCATAGAATATCCTGCAAAAATAGTTACTATGATTGGATCCACTAGTCTAGAAGAACACCCCAGTTACTGCCCAAACCTCTGTCACAGGAACAGCTTAGGACGCGTTCCTGAAAAAGAACTCAAGCAACAACTTGTACCCTTCCACTCTAGTTTCACCTCATGAGACCAGTGCTCTGGTTTTGCTCTTACCAGCAGTCTAGAAATTGAAACTCTTCTACCCCTCTCACTCTACATCAACATTGAGGAGAGTGGTGTTGGCGCTTAAAACCAAGATGGAGGGAGTAACTGGATATCACCCACAGAAAGGCCTTCCCTCCCTGATGCTAGCAAAACGCAGCTCCTGCCAGATAAGTTTATCAATGTTTCTCTAGCCACCTCTGATAAAAATGAGCAGTATTTCTCTCAGCTCCTGTCACAAAGAGAGAAAAAGTCTTAACTCGACAGAAACAAACAAAATTGTACAATCTGCATATCGGCCGTTTCCCCCGATATTAGCTAAACACCTTCTCTATCTAAATGTCTAGCTTCTTCTGACTCCTGGTCCTCTTCATTAGCTCAGAAGTGGATTGCTCATAATCTGACCTCCCTAATACTCTGTCACGCTCCCCGGGTCCCCTGTCACGCTCCCCGGGTCCCCTGTCACACTCCCCGGCTCCTCTTCCATGATCCCCGGCTCCCCTGCCTTGGTTACCGGCTCCCCTGCCGCGCTCCGCCGCTCCCGTGCCAGGCTTCCTGGTCCCCTGCTCCACAGCCTTCCTGCTCCATCGCCTGCGGTCCCCAGGCAGCCCGGTCCCCGCTCCCGGCGTCCGATGGCAACCCAGCCCCAGCCCGGCTCTCCTGCTTCCTCCTCACCGCTCCCTCCTCTGGCTTCTGGCACCCGGGCCGCGCGCATGCGCATTAGGGCGCGCGCGCGGTCATTGACCCTCTCTTAAAGGGCCAGCGTCCACTGACAGGAAATTGAACACGCAGGTACAGGGTATAAAGGGGTTTAATGTCCAAGTGGGCAGGGCCTGTTCTTCGTGTTTCCCAAGCTAGGAGTCAGGTCTCCTTGTGTTTCTGTGAGATACTCACCTCTCTCTCTTCTAGAGCCGATCCTGCTTCGCCACCCGGTCCTGCCGAATCCCGAACCCCGAACGCTGCCCATCTGCCATCCTGACAGTCCGTTCCATCTCTGATCCCTGCGGTGACCCGTCTGCTCGCTCCATCGGTTCCGGACTCCGCCTGACAACATCTTGGCCTCCGAACCTGAGCTCCGTCACCCGGAGTACCATCAGTGACTCCGTGGTCCCAGGGACTTCTGCATTCTCCTCTTGTACACGGACTGTTCTGCTACCTGTAGTGCTCCAGCTACCGGACCCCTTACCATCATCAAGGAGTTCGGCCCAGTGGATCCACCTCCTGGGTCTGCCCGTCCACCTGGCCCTAACAGTAAGAACAGGCCATGGATCCCGCTGAAGCACTAGCAGCCCTGCAGGAGGAGCTCACACGCCAGCATGAGACTCAGACCCGCATGCTGCAATTCATGTCTTCTGTGGACGCCCGCCTGAACACGCTACAAGCGTCGGTTACATCTTCAGCATCTCGGGCTTCCACTAGACAATCCACGGCTCCAGCCCCCGTGGCAGCCTCTTCGGATGCTTCCAGACTTCGTTTGGCCTCACCACCCCGGTACGCTGGAGATCCCAAGACCTGCAGGGGATTCATAAACCAATGCTCCCTCCATTTCACGCAGCTGCCGCATTTGTTTGCCTCCGACCAAGCCAAGGTCGCGTTCATCATGTCCCATCTAGAGGGTGAGGCACTGGCGTGGATGAACCCCTTGTGGGAAAAGGAGGATCCTGTAACCACGAACATCCAGGAGTTCCTGCAGGCATTTCGTGGCACCTTTGACGAGCCCGGACGCGCCTCCGCGTCTGCCTCATCTCTTCTCCGGTTACGTCAGGGGACTCTGACGGTGGGTCAATACGCCATACGTTTTCGCACCTTGGCATCGGAACTCGGGTGGAACAACGAGGCTCTAACCGCCGCCTTCTGGGAAGGACTCTCGGGTCGAATTAAAGATGAGCTGGCTGGTCGTGACGTACCGTCCACCCTGGATGCCCTGATTACCCTAGCGACCCGAGTGGACATTCACTTTCAGGAGCGATCCAAAGAGGTGTCCCGTGAGAGACGTCCGGTACGGCATTCCTCTCCTCCGCAGAAGCCTGCCGTACTTCAGTCAACGGCATCTGGTGTCTCCGTCCACGAGCCCATGCAGATCAACCGTGTGCGGCAGTCTGAACAACGCCAAGCAGAGCGGCTCGCCAAGGGCCTCTGCTTCTACTGCGGAGAGGGCACACACCTGCTACGCTCCTGTCCAGAAAGGCCGGGAAACTCCAAAGCCTAGGGTTGGTAGGAGAGGCCATCCTAGGTGCTGGGACTCTCTCAGACCCGGTTACCTGGACTGTGCAAGTGACAACGGGAGAGACGCGGTTCACGGCTGAGGCGTACCTCGATTCTGGGGCAGCAGGCAATTTCATCCAGCAGGCCACGGTGGACAAGTACCAGGTGCCTGTTACTCCACTCGATAAACCCCTCGTGATTGCCTCTGTGGATGGGAGACCCTTCTCTGACACCATCTCGTGGATCACCAGGCCGGTCGAACTGCGTATCGGTGCCCTGCACACCGAGAACATCGCTCTCTACGTCCTTCCACACATGTCCCATCAAATCCTGCTGGGACTTCCCTGGTTACGGACACACGAACCATCAGTCAGCTGGGGTACTGGTGAAATCACCCGATGGGGCTCCTCTTGCCACGAGAAGTGTCTGAAGACCATACAACCCATCCGACGACCTCCGGTTCCCGAGTCCTTACAGGAACTGCCCTCGGCCTATTGGTCCTTCGCGGATGTCTTCGACAAAAAGGAATCAGAGGTACTTCCGCCACATCGTCCTTACGATTGTGCCATCGACCTGCTCCCGGGAACTACACCACCTCGAGGACGGATATATCCGCTGTCTCCAGCCGAAACAAGGGCCATGTCTACTTACATCACAGAGAGCCTGGCAAGGGGATTCATTCGGAGATCCTCCTCTCCTGCTGGAGCAGGCTTCTTCTTCGTTAAGAAGAAAGAAGGTGACCTACGTCCATGCATAGACTACCGGGGATTAAACCAAATCACCGTGAAAAACAAGTACCCTCTGCCGCTCATCCCCGAATTGTTTGATCGGCTTAGAGGAGCTCGTGTGTTCACCAAGTTGGATCTTCGGGGTGCCTACAACCTGGTCCGCATCCGCTCGGGGGACGAATGGAAGACCGCGTTCAATACTCGCGATGGGCACTATAAATACTGTGTGATGCCCTTCGGCCTGTGTAACGCACCAGCAGTCTTTCAGGAATTGGTGAACGACGTGTTCCGGGACCTTCTTTACATCTGTGTGGTGGTGTATCTCGATGACATCCTGGTCTTTTCTCCGGACCTCCAGACCCACAGAGAGAACGTGCAGCTGGTACTACGACGACTGAGGGAGAATCGTCTGTACGCCAAGTACGAGAAGTGTGTCTTCGAGCAGTCTTCTCTTCCCTTCCTGGGTTACGTCATCTCCGATACCGGACTGCAGATGGATCTGAAGAAGGTCTCTTCCATTCTCAACTGGCCCCCTCCTTCTGGACTGAAGGCAATCCAACGCTTTCTGGGATTCGCCAACTATTACCGCCAGTTCATCCCTCACTTCTCTGCTCTGACTGCTCCTCTCTCCGCCTTGACCAAGAAGGGGGCTAATCCAAAGGACTGGTCACCTGCGGCCGACGCCGCGTTTGGCTCTCTGAAGCGGGCCTTTGCCTCCTCTCCTGTGCTCCACCGTCCAGAGTTAAACCGACAGTTTACCTTGGAGGTGGATGCCTCCTCCTCGGGAGCTGGAGCAGTGCTCATGCAGAAGTCCTCCTCCGGGAAGATGGTGACTTGCGGTTTCTTCTCCAAGAGCTTCTCAGCGCCTGAACGCAACTACACCATCGGTGACCGAGAACTATTGGCAGTCAAACTGGCTCTGGAAGAATGGCGCTACCTTCTGGAAGGAGCAGGGTACCCCGTTATTATTTACACAGACCACAAGAACCTGGAATACCTGCGGTCTGCTCAGCGACTGAACCCACGGCAAGCCAGGTGGTCCTTGTTCTTTGCCAGATTTGATTTCCAGCTCCATTTCCGACCCGCGTACAAGAATGTACGCGCAGATGCCTTGTCCAAGGTCTTTCATGCCCATGGAGCAGGAGGAGGAGACATCCCAGCCCATCATCTGCCCTAGTAAGATCATTCCGGTGACTCCTGTCACTCTGGCCCAAATACCGCCCGGGAAGACCTATGTCTCTGAGACTGACAGGCAAAAAGTGTTACACTGGGGCCATGCCTCGAAAATAGCCGGTCATGCTGGTCAGAAGAGAACATGGAGTACGATTGTACGTCATTACTGGTGGCCATCCCTTCGCACGGACGTCGCTTCTTTTGTCTCAGCCTGCTCCTCTTGTGCCAGGAATAAGACGCCCAAACATCTGCCATATGGCCGTCTTCTGCCTCTGCCTATACCCTCAGTACCGTGGCAACACATTGCGATGGACTTTATTACGGACTTGCCATTGTCCTCCGGACACACAGTCATATGGGTCGTGGTGGATCGGTTCTCTAAAATGGCTCATTTCGTCCCTATGGCTGGACTGCCCTCTGCCCAGGAACTCGCTGACGCCTATGTACAACACATCTTCCGCTTGCATGGCTTTCCATCACACATTGTGTCCGACAGAGGAACTCAGTTCACCTCCCGCTTCTGGAGGGCTCTCTGCAAACATATGGGAGTGACTCTGGACTTTTCTTCAGCCTACCATCCTCAGTCAAACGGCCAAGTGGAACGGGTCAATCAGATCTTGACCTCCTTCTTACGTCACTACGTCAACGCCCATCATGACGACTGGTCCACGCTTCTTCCTTGGGCTGAATTCTCTCATAACCACCACGTCAGTGAGTCCTCCTCCAGCTCTCCCTTCCATGTCGTTTACGGACTTCAGCCTTCCGTCCCATTACCTGTATCCTCTTCCTCGGATGTCCCTGCTGCTGATGCTGTAGCCCGTGACTTTGCAACCATTTGGGACTCTGTTAAAACGTCCCTTGGACGTGCTTCCCTGCGGATGAAAAGACACGCAGACAAGAGGCGTCTAGACCCTCCGTGTTTCTCTCCAGGAGATCTCGTCTGGCTTGCTTCCAAGTACGTCTGACTGAAGCTGCCATCCTACAAGCTGGGGCCTCGCTACATCGGGCCGTTTAAAGTCCTCGGCAAGATCAATGAGGTCTCCTACAAGCTGCAGCTCCCGGCCACGATGAAGATACCCAACTCCTTCCACGTCTCCCTGCTCAAGCCGGTTGTCCTTGGTCCCTTCTCCGCTGCTGCCAGTTCGGCTCCTCCTCCTATTGCCGATGATGACATCTATGCGGTAAGGGATATCGTGGCCATGAAAACTGTACGGGGCCGACAGTTCTTCCTGGTGGACTGGGCAGGCTATGGTCCTCAGGATAGGTCCTGGGAACCCCGGGAGAATGTGGGTACTCCTTTGATCCGTGCCTTCCTCTCCCAGTTGCGGGGAGGGGGTTGTGGGGGGGGGTACTGTCACGCTCCCCGGGTCCCCTGTCACGCTTCCCGGGTCCCCTGTCACACTCCCCGGCTCCTCTTCCATGCTCCCCGGCTCCCCTGCCTTGCTTACCGGCTCCCCTGCCACGCTCCGCCGCTCCCGTGCCAGGCTTCCTGGTCCCCTGCTCCACAGCCTTCCTGCCCCATCGCCTGCGGTCCCCAGGCAGCCCGGTCCCCGCTCCCGGCGTCCGATGGCAACCCAGCCCCAGCCCGGCTCTCCTGCTTCCTCCTCACCGCTCCCTCCTCTGGCTTCTGGCACCCGGGCCGCGCGCATGCGCATTAGGGCGCGCGCGCGGTCATTGACCCTCTCTTAAAGGGCCAGCGTCCACTGACAGGAAATTGAACACGCAGGTACAGGGTATAAAGGGGTTTAATGTCCAAGTGGGTGGGGCCTGTTCTTCGTGTTTCCCAAGCTAGGAGTCAGGTCTCCTTGTGTTTCTGTGAGATACTCACCTCTCTCTCTTCTAGAGCCGATCCTGCTTCGCCACCCGGTCCTGCCGAATCCCGAACCCCGAACGCTGCCCATCTGCCATCCTGACAGTCCGTTCCATCTCTGATCCCTGCGGTGACCCGTCTGCTCGCTCCATCGGTTCCGGACTCCGCCTGACAACATCTTGGCCTCCGAACCTGAGCTCCGTCACCCGGAGTACCATCAGTGACTCCGTGGTCCCAGGGACTTCTGCATTCTCCTCTTGTACACGGACTGTTCTGCTACCTGTAGTGCTCCAGCTACCGGACCCCTTACCATCATCAAGGAGTTCGGCCCAGTGGATCCACCTCCTGGGTCTGCCCGTCCACCTGGCCCTAACATACTCCCGCATTAAAGTATAAGTATATAAGAGAAATTCTTACTAAAGCGGACATTAAGGCTTTGATTTCAGTAAAGAAAAATGAATGTATAAGACAAGATATTGAACAATCAGCAGACTGTATTAAAACTTTAGAAGGTGGGGGCGTGGCCTGGCCATGGTGGAAATAGGACGCGTGTGAACACCGCTCCTGACCCGAGCCAAGAATAATTTGAGAAACGGAGCAATAAACAAACCCTAAACCAGCCCATGGGAGTCAGGAAGAGACAGAGACCAAAGGCAGCGAATGTGAGACCACCCACAGTGACAACGGAAGACATAATCCGGTACCTGACAGGCCCCAGTCAGGCCAGCATGGAGGACCGTGCAGCAGCTTCAGACCATCCACCCACGCATATCCCTGAGGAGTGCTGCAAACAGGCAGGTGGCAGGAGAGACGCCCAGCACAGCCTCACAAACCTTCGGCCGAGTGACTCAGGAAATGCAGGGAACTCCGACGGGCGGTAAATCAGAATTCCATGTGGAGGAAAGATGGCGCCGTGAGTTCAGACAAGGCGCCGCTAAAGACACCACGGACACCTCGTGAACATGAGTCCTTGTCAGGGGGGACAAATGAATCGTGCAGCAGCAGGAGACAGACGGAGCAGCCACACACACTAACATTAAGCAAGGATACTGCAGGTGCCTGGGATTCAGGAGAGGTCACACAGAGGGAGATAACCGCTGAGAGTGGAGACATGATGGGGGTGGGGGGGAACAGAGGAGCAGCCAGCAGACCACTCAGCTCTCTCCAACAAAGTCCCCCCTCACATTCTAATTTACCCTACATGGATGCCCGCAACGACTCGGGGCAGAAAACTGAAGCCACACTTATGCCAAGTACCAGTATAACAACAAGCAGGGAGCTCCCCCACCGCATCAAAGCTCAGAGGCTGAGTCAGACAACAACAGGACGACTCAAGGGGGTCACACACTGGCCATGGATATCCAAAGCATGGCTGCTCATATCAGGAACATCCCAACTAAACATGACATGGAGCAATACGTTGAAAGACTGGAAAGTTCCTATAAAGCTGAATTGACAGTGCTAAAAGATGAGGTCCAACATTGGGGTGAAAGAATAAAGGGTACTTTACACGCTGCGACATCGCTAGCGATCTCGTTAGCGATGTGAAATTCTAGATCGCAAATGCGATCTTTTGAGATCGCACATAAGTCATTTTACGCATGTGCGATCTCGAAAGATCGAAATTCACATCGCTAATGAGATCGCTAGTGATGTCGCAGCATGTAAAGTACCCTTAACAGCAGTTGAGGCCGCTGCATCCACATTGTCTGCCCAAATTACAACACAAAAAGAGAACATGTCTATTCACTCTTTCCAACTCCACTATTTGGCAGACATGATAAACGACGCTGAGAACAGGGGAAGAAGAAACAACATAAGAATCAGAGGGCTCCCAGAACCGGTGTCCACGGGAGAGCTGCATGCAACACTTAAAGAAATTTTTAACCCCATGCTGTTCCCCCAAAGAAACTCATCTGGAGCTGGATAGAGCCCACAGAGCCTTGGGTCCTAAACCTGTGGATCCAAACCTTCCACGGGATGTAATCTGTAGAGTCCACAGATACCAGGTGAAAGACTCAATAATGATTCAAGCTCAGGCGTCGGGAGATATCCGTTTTCAGGGAACCCGCCTGCAAATTCTTCCGGATTTATCGAGATGGACCCTACAGAAAAGAAAAGCCCTAAGGCCATTTCTGGACATCCTCAGAGAACGTAATATACCCTACACATGGGGCTTCCCTTTTCGCCTGAGAGTGCACCGAGAGGGCCAGATGCACATGCTTACCCATCCCAGAGGCCTCCAGGACTTTACGGCAGCATTGAATCTATCGCAGGTCCAGATAACAGAGTGGCCAGAGTTACCATCAGGTCTGCAAGAAAATGGTCCGAATCGCCCGCAGCCGCAACGGCGCAGAGACCCGAGGAGAAGGCTGAGATGGGAGGAAATGGAGCAGTAGTGAATGAGGTTCTGAGTGATTGGATTTTAGCACAGTTATGTTGGTAAAATTTATTGCTGTGGGGGCCGGTCACATGCGTCCTGAGGCAACCCAGTTATGCATATTTTCTAAGGGTTAGCGGCAGTTGCCTCTGATTGATGGTCCCACTGTGACCGGTCGCTGTGAGCAAAAATCTGGGAGTAACATAGGGGAGCAGAAGAGCAGGCGGAGAGGGATCGTCACTTCCTCATAACGAGGAAGGCGTATAAACATATATATTGATAACATGATCTACAAATAAAGACCAACAGGAAAAGCCTGATACCATTATATAGTTTTGACACCCTTATAGGGCATTGGTTCAAATACTTGCAATAATATTTTGTTAAATTTACATGTTTTGAAAGTTCTTGGCTCGAGGGGAGACTCTCCCCTCGGAAAGCACAACCCCTATAGAGGGATCTATTCCTCAAGTTGCGAGGATTAGCTAAAAATTATTACCCTCCTTTCTTGTTGCTGGGGGTAAGGAAGACGAGAATTTGAAATTTTCTGTTTTTTTTTTTTTTTTTTTTTAATATTTCCTCTATTCTCTTCTGACTATTCTTAGAGGAAGGTTAGGGAGATAGACGCGGAAATGATGTACTGACCTCTTGACTTCTTTGTCCTTTTCTTCCTCCTTTTTCTTTGCTTTTATCTTCCTTCTACAGGAACTCTTGTCTTCTCTCCACTTATAACCCTAATCTTCTCTTCCCCCTCCTTTCCCTCCTCCCTGTGTCAACTCCCCTACTACCCGGAGTGTTCTTTACCTTGGGAGGTAGCACTGCCCTGGGACAGAATGCCGGGATTCAAAATAGGTTCACTGAATTTTAAGGGGTTCAACGTACCCCAAAAGAGATCACATATCCTCTATGAGATGCACAAACAAAGAGTTCAAATTTTTATCATTCAGGAAACGCACTTTAAAACTGGCCACATACCAAATCTATACAATAGATACTTTACACATTGGCTCCACAGCATGAACAACGAATCGAGATTGAAATGGGTCTCAATCGCAATACACAAAAACCTGGTTCACATGGTTTTGGATTCTAAGACAGACGAGACAGGCAGATATGCTTTGCTAAAAGTCAAAATAGGATGGGTGGTGTATACGATTTCAGGTTGGTACGGACCAAATATTAACCAAGATAACGCATGCCGCTCTTTTTTAAAGCATTTATCAGAATTTGCGGAAGGGGAGGTGCTGGTGGGAGGAGACTTTAACTTTGCACTGAATCCCACAATGGACGTGTCAACTTGGAGGAGCGCCATACCTCAGAGACGTCTGAGCACCCTGAAACGTAAGTTAGCTGATCTCCACCTTGTTGATGTGTGGAGAATCATGCACCCCACAGATAGAGATTATACATTTTTTTCCAATACCCACCAGACTTACAGTCCCATCGACTTTATTGTGGTCAGCCAAAGAGTTCTTTCGTGGCACCCAGTCGTGGATATAGGGAATGTGGTCTGGTTTGATCATGCCCCAGTATTCTTGGAAATCTCGCTGCTGGACTACTTAAACAGGAAATGGACGTGGCGGCTCAATGACTGCTTATTAAGAGATGACCTAAGGGAGACAATGGAAGTCTTCATGTCCACCCACGCAACGGACTCTACACCCCTTCCATTTAAATGGGAGGCATTTAAATGCATGATAAGAGGAACCCTAATAAAACATGGGATGAGGATCAAAAAAGAGAGAGCACGAGAGGTGGCCCAACTTCTCCAAACAATTATTTCACTAGAGACAACACATAAATCCAATCCCTCTCCGGATATCCTAGCCAATCTCACAACAACTAGAGATAAATTAAGGAAGTTACTGGATTGTAGGCTTCTCAGGTTTCAAAATCAATTTAAAAGATTACTATACAATCACTCGGACAAAAGCGGGCGTCATCTCGCGCGTCTAATACACCCGCGTAATCAAGCTTTGCACGTTTCTAAAATAAAGACCCAGGGAAACTTAAGGCCGCTTTACACGCTATGACATCGCTAGCAATTGCTAGCGATGTCGAGCGCTAAAGCACCCACCCCCATCGTACATAAGATATCGTGTGATCGCTGCTGTAGCGAACATTATCGCTACGGCAGCGTCACACGCACATACCTGCTCTGCGACGTCGCTGTGACTGGCGAACCGCCTCCTTTCTAATGGGACGGTTCATTCAGCGTCACAGCGACGTCACAGCAGTGTCACTGAACCGCCGCCCAATAGAAGCGGAGGGGCGGAGATGAGCGGGACGTAACATCCCGCCCACCTCCTTCCTTCCGCATTGTGGGCGGCAGCAGGTAAGGTGAGGTTCCTCGTTCCTGCGGCGTCACACATAGCGATGTGTGCTGCCGCAGGAGCGACAAACTACTTCGTACACTGAGCAGCAGCGATATTCGAGAATAGGGGGGCATGTCACCGATGAGCGATTTTGACCGTTTTTGCGACGATTCAAAATCGCTCATAGGTGTCACACGCAAAGACATCGCTAAAGCGACCGGTTGTGCGTCACAAATTTCGTGACCCCAACGAGATCGCTTGAGCGATGTCGCAGCATGTAAAGCGGCCTTTAGACATGCAAGACTCCGCAAAAATTTTAAAGCACTTTAAAGACTACTATACAGAACTATACAACATACGGGGTAAATTCTCAGATATGGCCCCGAGGGAATTGCAGACCCAAATTGACTCATACATTACAGAGACATCTCTCCCTACATTAGATAAGGAAGACGCTTAGGATTGGACAGGGTAATCGGGGAGGGGGAGGTGGCCACAGCCATAGAGGTCTCTCCGAGCGGTAAAAGCCCGGGACCTGATGGGTTCTCCCCTGCTTTTTATAAACTTTTCAAAACCCAAATTACATCCTAACAAAAGTATATAACTCGGTATCAGAATCATCCCCCTTCACCACACAATCCTTAGAAGCCCACATCACGGTCTTACCTAAACATGGAAAAGACCAAACAATGGTAGCCAATTACAGCCCAATCTCACTAATAAATATTGGCGTAAAAATTTTCGGAAAAGTATTGGCCAGCCGGTTGGCACCCCTGTTGCCCTCCATTATACACACAGATCAGGTTGGGTTCATGCAGGGTAGGGAGGCCCGAGACAATATGAACAAAACAATCCACCTAATAGCCAGAGCCGCGTCGAGAAGGGAGCCCCTAGGGCTACTTTCGATAGACGCAGAAAAGGCGTTTGACCGTGTGCATTGGGTATTCATGAACTCAGCATTAAGACAGATTTGTATTGGCCTGAACTTTGTGAGTAAGATAATGGCCTTGTACTCCAGGCCTTCGGCCAAAGTTCGGGTTAATGGGGCCCTCTTGGATCCGGTGGAAATCAGAAACGGTACCCGTCAGGGGTGCCCTTTATCCCCCCTTTTATATGTCATTGTTATGAAGCATCTTGCAGTGGCCATTAGACAAAACCCCAGTGTACACGGTCTGAGCCTTGCAGACAGGGAATTTAAGACCGCTATATACGCAGACGACCTCCTGCTCTATACGTCCCAACCTCTGATCACGTTCCCTTCACTGCTAAAAGAATTTGAGAGATTTGGAAATCTGAGCAATTTTAAAATAAACTATTCCAAAACTGAACCGTTAAACATCTCTCTTAAAACAGAAGAAGTCGCTCTACTAAAAGAAAAATTCCCGTTTCGATGGCAGACATCTTCAATAAAATATTTAGGGGTAACGATACCATCTAATTTAGGGACACTTTATTCCTTAAACTACCAAACCTTATTAAACAGAACCCTAAAAGTTATGGAAGAGTACAACAAATGGCCCCTCTCGTGGTTCGGCCGCATAAACACATTCAAAATTGACATACTACCACGATTCCTTTACATCTTTCAGGCGATACCCATAAATCCCCCCTCAGCCTTCTTCAAGACATTGAGGTTCGCAAAGGTTCGTTTCGTGTGGAAAGGGGGAAAACCAAGGATCAAGTATCAGACTTTGGTAAGACCCAAACAGAGGGGGGGGGGGCCGGATTGCCGGAGTTACATACCTATCACTATGCTGTCCTGGTGGCTAGATTATTAGACTGGCGATTTCACTAGGAGACCAAGCAGTGGGTGGCACTAGAGCAGCTTCATTCCCCGGTTCCGTTTGGGGCACTTTCCTGGCTATCACCAAAAGAAATAGAGGGCGTGAGGAGGCAGGTGGAGCCAGGTGGGATATTGCTCAGAGCGACACTGGAGGCATGGGAGGCCACAAAGTTGAATGGTGGCCTGATTAGCTCACCCACTGCTCTGGCGCCTTTGTTCGGCAATCCGGGTTTTCCCCCAGGTCATACGGCGGAGAGATTTCTAGGATGGCAACGAAGTTCAGATATCAGACTGGGGCAGGTTTTACTGGGCAACAACTTGCCCTCTTTTGAAGACCTTCGGACCACATTCCCGGGGCTGAGATTGAGGTGGCTCGAATACATACAACTTCGCTCCTTTGTGCGATCCTGGCTGGAAGGGGAGAGGCCCCCCTCTCCGGACACGTCCACGCCATTTGAACACTTATTCCTGCAGGGTTCGCCTCCAACATACCAGATCTCCCTCATTTGTGATATGATAAACAGGAACCGCCACTCTGAGGACCCCAGCTATATTGGAAGATGGGAATCCGAATTAGGTTACAGCCTCACTGAGGAGGAAAAAGGAAAAGCATATGTGTTCTCTCACAAGATCTCAGTAGCATGCAATGCCCAGGAAAAGAGCTTTAAGCTACTAGCACGATGGTACCACCTTCATAGTGCCTTCCCCACGGTCCCGGAGGACTGCTGGTGCTCTGGCTCAGACAAGGGCATGTTTTCACATATTTGGTGGGGATGTAACAAACTATCCAGCTTTTGGATTCAGATGTTTACGACCTACAACCAAATGACAGGAGAAAACATAACTCCCTCCATTAAGATCGCTCTTTCTTCTATTTTACCCGGTTCACTGGGGTGCCAAAAGAAGCACCTATTGCGGTTCTTCTTGATTGCAGCCAGAGCAGTCATCCCACGACACTGGAGGTCCACATTGACCCCCGGAATGGGGGAATGGCTGACAGAGCTATCGCATCTTTGTCACATGGAGGAACTCTCATCTTGAGTATCGGGCACAAATGAGAAGTTTATCAAACTCTGGCAGCCTTGGTCAGTCCAGCACCTTTACCCCCAGTTACTTTAGCAAGGCAGTGGTTGTCTTGGAGTTGTGTTTGGGGGTCATTATTATGTTGGAATACTGCCCTGCGGCCCAGTTTTTGAAGGGAGGTGATCATGCTTCGTTTCAGTATGTCACTGTACATGTTGGTATTCATGGTTCCCTCAATGAGCTGTAGCTCCCCACAGCCAGTAGCACTCATGTAGCCCCAATTTATGATACTCCAACCACCATGCTTCATTTTAGGTAAGACACACTTGTCTTTGTATTCATCACTTGTTTGCTGCTACACATGCTTGACACCATCCGAACCAAATAAGTTTATCTAGGTCTCATCAGATAATCAATAATCCAGTCTGCTTGTAGTCAGCAAAACTGTTTGCAGGCTTTCTTGTGCGTCGTGTTTAAAAGAGGCTTCCTTCTGGGATGACAGCCATGCAAACTAATTTGGTGCAGCGTATAGTCTGAGCACTGACAAGCTTACTCCTTCTTTTTTAACTTCTGCAGTAATGCTGTCAGCACTCATAAATCTGTTTTAAAAAGACAACTGCTGGATATGCTGCTGAGCATATGCACTCGACTTCTTTGGTTGACTATGGCAAGGCCTGTTCTGAGTGGAACCTTTCTTGTTAAACCCCTGGTATGGTCTTGGCCACCATGCTGCTGCTCAGTTTCAGAGTGTTGACAGTCTTTTTGTATCCTAGGCCTTTATGTACATGAACATTTATTTTTTTTTTAGATACTCAAAAAATTCTTTGCCATGAGGAGCCATGTTGAACTTACAGTGACCACTATGAGAGAGTGTGTAAGTCATAACCCCAAATTCAATACACCTCCTCCACATTCACACCTGAAACCGTGTAACACTAATGAGTCACATGACACTGGTGTGAGAAAATGGCTAATTGGGCTCAAATTGGTCATTTTTACTTATGGGTGTACTCTAGGGTGACCGGATCTCATAGGGGGAGGGAAATGTCGGAATCTTGTTCGTCTGGACCCCACAAAACGATTCCCCTTTCCAGATATTGAGATAGCCAAAATTTGAGCTCGATCAAACGACGTTAACCCAAGCCGCTCGTTGCTCAAAGTTTGAAAAAAAACAAATTTTTGGCCAAAAAGCTGACATATGGAGCCATAACTCCAGAACGGTAAATAATAAAAACACGCTTAATATCTCAAAAGAAAGCTAATGTTGTTCTTCAAAATTTATATGTTACACACAGGGTGCATGTAATTTCTATTTAAGGCGATGTGCTTCGACACTGCAGCATCGAACACGGGAAGACTCAAAGGAGCATGCGTCCTATTGGAGCAAATGTTAGGAAGAGAATTGCTACACCTAGCTTGCTGTCACCATATCTTGGAAATTGTGTTAAGATGCGTATTCGACACAAAAATGGTATCAACCACTGGACCAGTTCTGTGGGGTCTCTATTACTTGTATCCCTTGTATTTTCCTGCTGACCGCCTGTACACCATTGCATTTTTATTGGATTTTCATAAAAATACGCCGATGATTTTAAAGTCTACACTTTGAGGACTGCGCTGGATTTTCTTCTATATCGTTCTGGAGTTATGGCTCCATATGTCAGCTTTTTGGCCAAAAATTTGGATTTTTTCAAACTTTGAGCGACGAGCGGCACGGGTTAACGTCGTTTGATCGAGCTCAAATGTTGGCTCTCAATATCTCAATATCTGGAAAGGGGAATCATTTGTGGGGTCCAGACGGACAAAATTCTGACATCGATTTTTTGCAGTCACCCTAGTGTACTCACATTGGCTTCCAGCGGTTCTGACATTAATGTACGAGTGTTGTCATTTAGAAGGCACAACAAATTTATACTGCTGTACAAGCTGAGCGCTGCCTACTTTACATTGTATCACAGTGTCATATCTTCAGTGTTGTCCTAATAAAAGATATAAAATATTTACAAAAATTTGAGGGGTGCACTCACTGTTGACATATACTGTAGGTTGAATTGATTGTGGTTCATAAATTTAATGTGATTATCAGTGAAGCTCTCTTTTTTTATGTCCGCTATTTACATTGAATATTTAAAGAAGGTCTGCCTTACCGAAACATTAATTAATACAACTGCCTGTTGCACTAATTAAGGTGCTTCACTAATGCACAATATGGAAGAACTTTCTCCAGCGCTATCTGCCTGACCCAAACATCACTGCCTGTTACACTGATTTTGGACCACGTTATTAAAACATTTTTTCTTTCCACCACGCAACTCTGAGTGCTGGATTCCTTTCTATATATTTAAGAATTGGGACCCTATCCGTGCACCAACCGTATCTAGGAGTTCCGTATTTATTTATTACCTATTATCTTGCAGATATACTGAATATCTTTAAATCATTGGTACTACAAGCAGTACAACTCCTTGCATAGCATATGAAATGTTTATTATTTCATTGTTATATTTACAAAAATAAATCAATAGAATAAAAAGAGAGAATAAAAACCATATGGCCTATAAATATTTATTTGTTGAAAAGGTAAAGGCACAGTATGAATAATACAGTGCCAGACTGTGTGTGTTCTGTATATTAGAACAACTGTTCCATTTCCAATAGAGAATCAACTTTTGATTATATCTGATTAAAGGGAAAAATAATGGCAAAATGTTGTACACATACAGTGCCTTGAAAAGTATTCATACCCCATTAAACTTTTCCATATTTGTTCACGTTATAGCCACAAACTTAAATATATGTTAATGGGATTTTATGTAATAAACCAACACAAAAGTCTTTATGAAGTCAAAGGAAATTATACAGGGTTTTCTCAATATTTAAAAAAAATAAAAATAAATCTGAAAATTGTGAGATGCATTTATAGTCAGCCCCCAGTATTCTGATACCTCTAAATAATATCCTGAGTGACCAATTGCCTTTACAAGTAACCAAATTAGTAGAGTACACTCTAATCTACTGCATTTTTCATTTTATAAAATGCACCGGATTATAAGATGCACACCAAATTTAGAGATTAAAAAAAAGGTAAAAAAAATTGGGATCCTTCTTATACTCCGGTGTTGTCTTACCGGAGGGTGTCAGCAGCGGTGGTGGAGTGGAGTCACAGGAGGCAGGGGCGGTGCTGGGGGAATCTGTCCTGGCAGTGGAAGCTGTGCTGACAGCGGAAGCTGCGGTGGCTGTGTGGAGCAGTCCTGTGCGGCAAGTGTCCCAGATGCTCTGTTTGTAGTCCTGGCTTCAAAGGAATGGTGCCCGAAGCGGCGTGTGTGCAGATAGAGCTCCCAGCCGAGAGCTCCATCTGCGCACACACTGACTCCAGGCGCCATCATTTGAATCCAGCATCTGGGACACCTGCAGCACCAGAGTGCTCCATACAGCCAGCCAGCCTGCCGCCTGCCCGCACAGAGAGGCAGCCAGCCTGCCGCCTGCCCGCACAGACAGGCAGGCGGCCACCTGCCTGCACAGACAGCTGCCCACAAAGACAGCCGCCGCACCAATTCTCCACCTCTCAGTAAGCTATATTCAGATTGTAAGACGCACCCCTCATTTTCCTCCTAAATTTTTACGAGGAAAAATGCATCTTATAATCCGAAAAATACGGCAATTTATTGTCATAATAACTAAAGGTTAGAGCTGTTTGTGAAGGCTTCAGAGGTTTGTTTTAGAACATTAGGAATCAAACAGCATCATGAAAACCAAGGAAAGCAAATGACAGGTCAGGGATAAGGTTGTGGAGAAGAGTAAAGCAGGGTTAGGTTGTAAAAAAATAGACCAATCTCTAAGCATCTAACAGAGCACTGAGAATGGCACAAGTGAAAACCTTCTAAGACATGGCTGTCTATCTAAACTGACATCCCAAGCAAGGAGAGAACTAATTAAAGAAGAAACCAAAAGGCCCATAGTCACTCTTGAGGAGCTGCAGAGATGCACAGCTCAGATGAAAGACTGTCCACAGGACAACTATTATGCGGGCGTCACACGAGATGATCTATCGTGCAATGTGTTGTTGGGGTTTTTGACGCACATCCGGCATCGTTCACGACGTCGTCTCGTGTGACACCTCTGAGCGATGCTGAACATTCGCAAATTGGTCACAAATCGTGAGTCGTGTACTCGTCGTTTATTTTTTAAAAAATAGTTTATTTTTCAGGGTGCCGGTTGTTCATCGTACCCGGGGCAGCACACATCGCTACGTGTTACACCCCGGGAACGATGAACACAGCTTACCTTCGTCCCGTGGCACCCGCCAGCTATGCGGAAGGATGGAGGTGGGCGGGATGTTTACGTCTCTCTCATCTCCGCCCCTCCGCTTCTATTGGCCGGCAGCTGTGTGACGTCGCTGTGACGCCGAACGTCCCTCCCCCTTCAGGAAGAGGATGTTCGCCACGCACAGCGAGCTCGCTCATCAGGTAAGTACGTGTGATGGTGGTTTAACGACTTTGTGCGACACGAGCAGCGATTTGCCCGTGACGCACAAACAACGGGGGTGGGTACAATTGCTCGTGCGATCGCACCGATAGATCGTAACGTGTGACGCCCGCATTAGTGTTATACTCTACAATTCTGGTCTTTATTAAAGAGTGGCAAGAAAAAAAATCTATTTTTGAAAGCAAGCTACAAGAAGTCCCATCTCCAATTTGCAAAAATCTATGTAGGGAACACAGATAGCATGTGGAAGTAGGAACTCTCGTCAGATAAGATCAAAGTAGAACTATTTCAGCCAAACAAAATGCCAAGTGTGGTGGAAAACTAACACTGCACATCACCCTGAAAACACCATCCCCACCATCAAACATGGTGATGGCAAAGCTGGTGGAAAGCATTTCTTCAACAGGGATAGAGAAACTGGTCTAAGTTGATGGAAAGATGGATGTAGGTAATACAGGGCAATCCTGGAGGAAAACTGGTTAGAGGCTGCAAAATACTTGAGAGTCAGACGTAGGTTCACCTTCCAGGACAACAACAAACCTAAACATACTGCTGTCACGCTGCTGGGTATGACAAGTGTGGCACGTGTGTTCAGACCTATGAGTATATGACACACAACAAAAATACAACAAACAATACAAGTAAGGGGGAACACTGGTGACACAATAACGGTGGGCCCTTGATCCAGTGAAAGGAGTAGAAGGGACACCTCCTATCCCCACCTGCAGCTGTGACTACCCTCCCAGCCAGGCCCTACACAGTCTCCTTAACTGTCGTCGTGCAGGAATCTGAGACCTTGAAAAAACCTAAGGGCGGCTTTGCGCACTACGACATCGCAGGTGCGATGTCGGTGGGGTCAAATTGAAAGTGACGCACATCCGGCATCGCATGCGACATCATAGTGTGTAAAGCCTAGATGATACGATTAACGAGCGCAAAATCATCGGAATCGTATCATCGGTGCAGCGTCGGCGTAATCCATAATTACGCTGACGCGACGGTCCGATGTTGTTCCTCGTTCCTGTGGCAGCACACATCGCTGTGTATGAAGCCGCAGGAGCGAGGAACATCTCCTACCGGCGTCACCACGGCTTCCGTAGGATATGCGCATGGAAGGAGGTGGGCAGGATGTTTACATCCTGCTCATCTCCGCCCCTCCGCAGCTATTGGCCGCCTGCCGTGTGACGTCGCTATGACGCCGCACAACCCGCCCCCTTAGGAAGGAGACGGGTCGCCGGCTACAGCGACAGTCGCAGGGCGGGTGAGTGCGTGTGAAGCTGGCGTAGCGATAATTTTCGCTACGCCAGCTATCACACGATATCGTACCTGCGACGGGGGCGGGGACTATCGCGTGCGACATCGCAGCATCGGCTTGCAATGTCGCAACGTGCAAAGCCCGCCTAAGGCTATGTGCACATGTTGCTATCTGCATGTGTCCTGCGTCCCCAGCACAATCCCTCTCCCTTTCCTACTCACCGATCACGGGCGTCTCGCTCCACGTCTGTCACAAATCTGCAGCGTCTTTTCCTCTTTAGAAAATGGTTGCCGCTTCATTAGTTATTCCGTGCTTTCCCCGCCCACCGGCGCTAGGATTGGTTGCAGTCAGAAACGTCCCCAAGCTGAGTGACAGCTGTCTCACTGCAACCAATCACAGCCGCCGGTGGGCGGGTCTATATCATGCATTAAAATAAATAAATACATTTTAAAAAAAAATGCGGTTCCCCCATATTTGATACCAGCCAGGATAAAGCCGCATGGCTGGAGGCTGGTGTTGTCAGGATGGAGAGCGCCACGGTATGGGGAGACCACCACCCTAACAATATCACCCTGCAGCCGCCCAGAATTGCCGCATCCATTAGGTGCGACTGTCCTGGGGGACTCTACCCAGCTCATCCCGAATTGCCCTGGTGCGGTGGCAATTGGGGTAATAATGAGTTTAATCATGGCAGGCATCTCCCCGAGACACCTTCCATGATTAACCTGTAAGTGAAAGTAAAGAAACACACACACACACCGAAAAATCCTTTATTTGGAATAAAAGACAAAAAAACAACCCTGGTTCACCCCTTTATTAATCTCAAAAATACCTCTCCAGGTCCGAAGTAATCCACACGACAAGGTCAGCTCTGCTCTCTCGGGATGTAGTGGCTCCATAGCAATGAAGTGAAGTGCAGTTAGCACAGCAGGCTTCAAGATTAGAAAATCTGCCTATCTCTTTCGTAGGAAGCAATAGACTAGTGGGTAAAGCGCCTGTTTAAGAAGCATAATGTGGGGAGTTCTAGTTCCGGTTAAGAATTATTATTTTTTTTTTTATTTATAATTTCAAATTATAATTATTATCTATTTATAAAGTGAAAGTAAATAAACACACACTGCAAAAGATCCTTTATTTGGAATAAAAGACAAAAAAAACCAGTTTCACCATTTTATTAAAATCCTCCAATACCCCTCCAGGTCTGTCGTAATCCACGCGACACTGTCATCTCTGCTACACAACACGAGTGCTCTGCATGAGCGTCACATAGCTTTAAATGATCAGTGGTCAGCTGAGACTTCAGCAATCCAGACTTCAAGACTACCAAATGTGCCTTTCATCCACATTAGAAGCAATAGCTGAGTGGATAGAGTGCTCGCCTAGGGAGCATGAGGTCATGAGTTCTAGACCCCGTAAATTTATTTTTTTTTTATTATATTTATAATATATTTATAAATATAATTTAATTATGCACTGAGGGGAGGAGCCGGACATCAGCTGTGAGCTATCTCTCTCTATCTCTCTCCTTTCCCTCTCTCTTATCTCTCTCTCCTTTCTCTCTCTCTCCTTTCTTTCTCTTCTTTCTCTACTTTCTCTTCTTTGTCTACTTTCTCTTCTTTCTCCTCTTTCTCTTCGCTCTTCTTTCTCTCTTTCTCTCTCTCTTCCTTCTCTCTTTCTCTCTCTTTTTCTCTCTCCTTTCTTTCTCTCCTTTCTCTCTCTCCTTTCTTTCTCTCCTTTCTCTCTCTCTCTCCTTTCTTTCTCTCCTTTCTCTCTCTCTCCTTTCCCTCTCTCCTATCTCCCTCTCCTTTCTTTCTCTCCTTTCTCTCTCTCCTTTCTTTCTCTTCTTTCTCTACTTTCTCTTCTTTGTCTACTTTCTCTTCTTTCTCCTCTTTCTCTTCTCTCTCTTCTTTCTCTCTTTCTCTCTCTCTCTCTTCCTTCTCTCTTTCTCTTTTCTCTCTCCTTTCTCTCTCTCTTTCTCTCTCCTATCTCTCTCTCCTTTCTTTCTCTCCTTTCTCTCTCTCTCCTTTCCCTCTCTCCTATCTCTCTCCTTTCTCTCTCCTTTCTCTTTCTCCTTTCTTTCTCTCCTTTCTCTCTCGCTTTCTCTCTCTCCTTTCTTTCTCTTCTTTCTCTCTCTCCTTTTCCTCTCTCCTATCTCTCTCTCCTTTCTTTCTCTCCTTTCTCTCTCCTTTCTTTCTCTCCTTTCTCTCTCTCTTTCTCTCTCTCCTTTCTTTCTCTCCTCTCTCTCCTTTCCCTCTCTCCTATCTCTCTCTCCTTTCTCTCTCCCTCTCTCTCTCCTTTATCTCCTTACTTTCTCTCCTTTCCCTCTCTCTCCTTTCCCTCTCTCCTATCTCTCTCTCCTTTCTTTCTCTCCTTTCTCTCTCTCCTTTCTTTCTCTCATTTCTCTCTCTCTCTCTTTCTCTCTCTCCTTTCTTTCTCTCCTATCTCTCTCTCTCCTTTCCCTCTCTCCTATCTCTCTTTCCTTTCTTTCTCTCTTTTTTCTCTCTCTCTCTCCTTTTTCTCTCTCTCCTTTCCCTATCTCCTATCTCTCTCCTTTCTTTCTCTCCTTTCTCTCTCTCTCTACTTTCTCTTCTTTCTTTACTTTCTCTTCTCTCTCTTCTTTCTCTCTTTCTCTTCCTTCTCTCTTTCTCTTCTTTCTCTCTCTCCTTTCTTTCTCTCCTTTCTCTCTCTCTTTCTCTCTCCTTTCCCTCTCTCCTTTCTTTATCTTCTTTCTCTACTTTCTCTTCTTTCTCCTCTTTTTTCTCTTTCTCTCTTTATCTTCTTTCTCTTTCTCTCTTTCTCAGACCTGGCGATGATCAGCTGATGCGGTCACCTGACGGAATCAGCTGACACTATAAGTCGAGCGGTGAGGCTGGCTTTTTACCGCCCTGCCGGCTAAACTATCAGCTGATGCTGTCCATAATTAAAAAACAAATAACGTGGGCTTCGCCATATTTTTGTGTCCAGTCAGGTACAACTAGGCAGCTGGGGATTGGAATCCGCAGCACAGGTTAGCCCGAGGTTTTTGGGCGCCTCTGCTGCGAATTGCAATCCGCAGCCTCCCCAGAAAATGGCGCATTCATAGAAGCGCCATCATCTGGCGCTGTATCCAACTCTTCCAACAGCCCTGGTGACGGTGGCTTGCTGGGTAATAATGGGTTAATACTGGCTTTGTTTTAATAGCTAGTATTAAGCCAGAGATTCTTAATGTCAGGCAAGTTTGACCCAGCCATTAAGAATCTCCAATAAAGGGTTAAAAAAGACACCACACAGAGAAAAAATACTTTAATAGAAATAAATACACAGACACATTAGAGACTCCATGTTTATTACTCCCTGTCAACCCACCACGATCCGGCTTTTCTGTCTTCTTTCTCCTTCAACACATGCAGCTCTACTACATCAGCGTTGCATAGGAAGAAGGCGGTGCTATTCCCCGAGCTGCTGCTTGTGAGCGGTGACGTCACCACTGATAAGCGCGTTGCTATAGCAACGGTGATCTCCGTTATAAACCGGCTGTGGCAGCCGGTTTATAACGGAACGGGCAAGCAGACCAGGAACCCTACCACGTGCCACAGCATGTCCCCGGTACACGGCGATACACAAACGATCACCGCGTACTGGATAGATGCACTCGCGTGTCCTACATGGCGCGTCATAGTCATGTGACCAGTCTGTAGCCAATGAGATAACAGACATGTGACTGGTCACATGGCTATTTTGACATCACGATAGGTCCTGCATCACTGCTGGCAGTGCTGGTTACCAGGAAGATTCAGCGATCATTGGATGGAATAGCGGCAGGAGACGGAGTGCAGGACACATCGCGGGCACCAGTAAGTGTTATGACAATGTTTATTAACTGTATATGTACATTTATAATGTGTTTTTATGTGTTTGTGATTCCCTCCCATTGTTTCTTATGGGTTCGAGTGGTTCGCCGAACCGAACTCGAACGAGACCTCCGTTCGGCGAACCAAGCTCGAGCCGAACCGCGACCGGTTCGCTCATCTCTACTCCAGACCTAAATCCCATTTAGAATCTGTGGAAAGACTAGAAAATTGCTGTCCACAGATGACTCCAATCCAATTTCACTGAGCCAGAGCTATTTAGCAAAGAAATATTGGCAAAATATTTCAGCCTCTAAATAAGCAAAGCTTGTAAAGCCAGACCCCAAAAGACTTGCAGAAGTAGTTATTGAAGCGAAAGATGGTCCTACAAGTATTGACTCAGGTGAGGCGACAATGAATATATACAAATGCACATCACAATTTTTAGATTGATGTTTTTAGAATATTTAGAAAACCATGCATCATCATGTCCTTTACACTTCACATATACTTGCTACTTTATATTGGTATATCACATAAAATCCCAATAAAATACTTTTACACTTTGGGGTGTAATGTGAAAAATGTGGAGAAGTTCATGGGGTATGAATACTTTTTCAAATGAATACTTAACTACATAAGTTTTCTCACCAAAATGTTGCAATTGGAAACAAAAGACTAATTTACGACCTCGCAGTAGAAGTCCAATTATATCTAATAAGAAAATAATTACTTGTTTATTACATTGTTGGCCTTAGGATTCGCAAAACAAAGGTTCAGAACTAATGAAATTACTACATCATGGTGGTATCCTCTATTTTACTTGTTTGCGGTGCAAGTAAAGGCTGTGGTGCATGTGTAGCTTTTTAATTTATCCATTCCATGAAATATGAAAATCTCATGCTGAGCACTTATGTAACTTACTAACATTGTCTCAAGTGTCTTGCTGTGTTCTGCAGATTTGCCAGATATATTTTGATATTAAGATATATTTTTATATAAGCCCTTTAAAAATAATGTAAGATTTCGTTTTTGTATTGTCTATGATCTATCAACTGGACATCTTCAGAAAAGGCACATCTGCACTTATAATATTGAAGACAGAGAAAACAAATTCCCTGAAGATATAAACTTGGAAAGGTAGTAAAAAAAATCCACAGGCAATAGCATATTTTTATGCTGAAGAAACTGGAGTGGGCAAACACTACAATATTTAATAAAATATGGACACCTAGTAATATGCATCATGCATAAGAAAGTGCATGACTGAGTTTCTTTTTCTTCCTGTTGCTGTAATCAGTTATATACTGTCATCTTTTTTTAATCTGTGTTTTTAATAAATGAGACTAAAGGCCCATTTACACACAACGATATCGCTAACGATATGTCGTCAGAGTCAGGGAATTCGTGACGCACATCCGGCGTCGTTAGCGACGTCGTTGCGTTTAACAGCTCCGAGCGAGTGTTAATGATCAAAAATACTCACCTATTCATTGATCGTTGACACGTCGTTCATTTTCAAAATCTCGTTAGTCATTGTGGACGTAGGTTGTTCGTCGTTCCTGAGGCAGCACACATCGCTACGTGTGACACCCCGGGAATGACGAACAACAGCTTACCTGCGTCCTCCGGCAATGAGGTGGGCATATCGTTAATGCGGCTGGTCTCCACCCCTCCACTTCTATTGGTCGGCCGCTGTGTGACGTCGCTGTGACGCTAAACGAACCTCCCCCTTAACAAAGAGGTTGTTCACCGCCCACAGCAACGTCGCTAGGAAGGTAAGTATGTGTGACAGGTGTTAGCGATATTGTGCGCCACGGGCAGCGATTTGCATGTGATGCACAAATGACAGGGGCGGGTACGCTCGCTAGCGATATCGCTAGCGATATCGTAGCGTGTAAATGGGCCTTAAGGCCATGTGTCCAGATTGTGTTTTTTCTTGCGTTTTGGTTGTGTTTTAAACTGCACTGGGTCATTGACACTGTGTCATCCCCAGGAAAGTCTATGATAAATCAGAAATTCCAAGCACACATTGCTTTTTTTTAGGCAGTGTTCTGTTTGACAAATATTTGTCAAAATCGTAAAAAAAATGTAAAAAAAAAAAGCAGCATGTCACTTCTTCATTGCATTTTGTGAACATTTTCCACCCATTGAAATGAATGAAGTGTGTCAAAACGCAACCAAAATGTTTAGCTGTGCGTGTGCACTGCATTTTGGTTTCATTTTGGATCCGTTCTTGTCAACAAAAATGCAAGTCACCAACTAATCTCCATTCTCTCTCTCTCTCCCCGCTTTATACTCACTGATCACCAGGACGGCGCGGCTGTCACACTGCTCCCGCGGCCTTTCCTGGTTTTGAAAGTGCCGGCTGCTCATTAGGTTCATCTCATATTCACTAGGCAATAATGGCAGCCCATAGCGGTCACTAAGTGCTAGATTAGTCATGGCAGAAATGAGACACCCTCCATCACTAATCTGTAACTGAAAGTAAATAAACACGAACACCCAAAAATCCTTTATTTGAAATAAAAGACAAAAAAACCCTCTTTCACCACTTTATTAACCCCACAAACACCCCTCCAGGTCTGATGTAATCTACACGATGCTTCCAGCACTGCAACATCTAACACTCACAACGAGCGGTCATAGAGCATGACTGCTCGCTGTGACCTCCACGCAGCAACTGAAGTGAGTTGCACTATCAGCGGTGATGTCACTCAGGTTAGCAGCTGCCACAGCTGGAGCCTCCACCTGTGACAGCAAATTACCCTAGTGACTGAAGTGTGCTGCACAATTTGTGGTGCCGTCACTCAGGTGATTTCCAATCACAGATGGAGTCCTTCACATGTGTCCTCAAATGAGGCTGCAACACAGACAGAGCCATGCGATGACAATGAACTCAGGTGAACCTCTAAAGTCACAGCTGCGGGCCCTGCACTACTGCCTGTGTCACAGCACTGATGTCAGAGGTTCACTCGAGTTCATTCTCATCGCGCAGCTCTGTCTTTGTCTGCTGTTATAAAAAAGAGTGAATCAGCTCACCACCATGTAGTCATTCCAGGAGGGAAAATACAGACGGTGCTTGTGGGTCAAGAAGGCTGTAGTCAATCAAAAAAGGTGGATCCCCAGCACAAAGAACATCCATAGAAACTTGAAATAAAGCTAACATTTCATTTTATTCCAATAATGGTTAAAAAAGGGGAAAGAAGGAATAAAACATGACTCCTCGGATCTACACGTTTCAGACACAATCGTCCTTAGTCATGTCTGCTGTCAGCGGCCAGTCATGCTCTATGGAGCTGCTGTGACAAGACAGGGATGTAGTAGAGCTGAATCACCATGGGACTTCACTATCAAAAATGCACCCAAAACGCAGTGTTTACAGTTGTCAAAGTCTGCCAGAGGGTGAACTTTTTTGTCAAATCAAAAACGCAGCATGCCCTTAGGCTACATGCGCACGCTGCTTCTTTTTCGTGTTCACAAACTGCAGCCAAAACTGCAGCCAAAACTGCACCTTGTCAGAGAGAGCCTGGAAATGTCACAAAAATGTAGGTGCTTCTTTGGTGCATTTTTGCTGCTTTTTTGGTGCGTTTTTGGCTGCAGTTTTGTCAACAATTGTTTCATGTATTTTTCAGTTCAAACAACCCATAAAGCTTGTTGAATTGAAAAAAAAAATTTAGAAATAAATAAATAATTTAAAAAAAATGACGTGCGGTCCCCCCCAATTTTAATGCCAGCCAGATAAAGCCATACGGCTGAAGGCTGGTATTCTCAGGATGGGGAGCCCCACGTTATGGGGAGCCCCCCAGCCTAACAATATCAGTCAGCAGCCGCCCAGAATGGCCGCATCCATTAGATGCGACAGTTCTGGGACTGTACCCGGCTCTTCCCGATTTGCTCTGGTGCGTTGGCAAATCGGGGTAATAAGGAGTTATTGGCAGCCCATAGCTGCCAATAAGTCCTAGATTAATCATGTCAGGCGTCTATGAGACACCCTCCATGATTAATCTGTAAATTACAGTAAATAAACACACACACCCGAAAAATCCTTTAATAGAAATAAAAAACACAAACACATTCCCTCATTACCAATTTATTAACCCCGACAAAGCCCTCCATGTCCGGCGTAATCCAGCATGCTCCAGCGTCGCATCCAGCTCTGCTGCATGAAGGTGACCGGAGCTGCAGCAGACACTGCCGCTCCGGTCACCTCCATGCAGCTAATGAAGACAGCCGCGCGATCAGCTGAGCTGTCACCGAGGTTACCCGCGGCCACCGCTGAATCAAGCGGTGGCCGCGAGTAACCTCAGTGACAGCTCAGCTGATCGCGCTACTGCGTGGAGCTGACGAGAGGAGCGTGGAGCTGACGACAGGAGCGTGGAGCTGACGACAGGAGCGTAGCGGACGGGACTTTCAACGGCGGCGGCGGTGGCAGTGAGAGGGTTCCATCATCTCCCCTGTGCGTGCACGCTGGGGACAGCGGTACTTCGGGGAACACGTGGAGGACGGGACTATCAGCGGCGGCGGCAGCGAGAGGGGGATGGACGTTGGCAGCTGAAAACATTGATTTTTCCCTCTCGCTGCCGCCACTGCTGATAGTCTCGTCCTCCACATCATCTCCCCTGTGCGTGCACGCTGGGGACAGTGGTACTTCGGGGAACACGTGGAGGACGGGACTATCAGCAGCGGCAGCAGCAAGAGGGAAAAATCAATGTTTTCAGCTGACAATGTCCATCCCTCTCTCTGCTGCCGCTGCTGATAGTCCCGTCCTCCACATCATCTCCCCTGGGGACAGCGGTACTTCGGGGAACATGTGGAGGACGGGACGGGACCACTTGCCTGACCTCACTTCCTGACAAATCACCTGCGTTTTTGGTACCAAAAACGCAGGTAAAAGGCAGGTAAAATGCACCACTTTTGATTAGTATGCATTTTTCCTGCATTTTTGATGCCCTCATTGTTTTCAATGGGTGGCAAATGTTGACAAAAACGCAGGAAGAATGAACATGCTGCATTTTTTTTGTCACAAACTTTTGACAAAAAAAACGCTGACAAATAAACTGCAATGTGCGCATGACAAATCTGACTTCTCATAGACTTTGCTGGGAAGTCAAATGTCAGAAAGTTCAGCTGACAAAACTGCAGCCAAAAAAGCAGCAAAAAAGCAGCAAAAAAAGCAGCGTGCGCATGTAGCCTTAAAGTACTTTTTTGCTTTACAGTGGCCACTTGTGTCAGCAGCTCTCTTTTTAATTTTTAAGTGAGAGGTCAAATTTAGCAAAATTTTGCACAAGTGTAGCAAAATATAAGTGCAATTTTAAGGACACACATATATATATATATATATATATATATATATATATATATATATATATATATATAAAATATATATATCTCAAAACATAGAAAATTACATGATATACAGCTGCTGGAGCAAGAGCAGAGAAGAAACCAACAGTTAACTGAACATCTAACAACAGAGTGAGAATCTAGGCGTCTTGTAAAAAGAAAAATGTTAGTGGATATTAGACCTCACACCTAGAAGGAAATCATTGTTCATATAATGGGTTTTTTTTCAGTGATGTTGAAAAATTATACAGTAGGATGTGTTCACACATGGCAGATATAGCTATGAGAAAACTAAGTACACCCTCTTTTAAAGGGACTCGTCTTCAGGTTTTTTTCCCCTAAAAGCAGCGACCACCACTAATGGGCTCTTATATACAACATTCTAGAATACTGTATATAAGAGCCCAGGCCAAGCTATATATCATAAAAAACAATCATTTATTATACTCACCTGTGGGGTGGTCCAGTTTGGTCCGATGGGTGTCACTGGTCTTCGTCCGACGCCTCCTCTATCTTGTGCGATTGCCGTCCTCCATTCCAGCCCCTTGTGCATGACGCATCCTGCGTCATCCACACATATGCCACCATTGTGCTCCTGTGTATGTACAAACTCTTTTTCAATGAATTAGTCCCCTTTGTAAAATAGAAACACCATATACTCATCTCCCATACGGGCGTTATTCCATCAATAAGTGCGCTGGGTCTTCAGGGGCTGTGTGAGCCCTGCAGCCTTTCAGATGCTGCTATTGGACTGCTGCACTTTTACTTCTTTTTTGTTTGTTCAAGGTACAGTACAGATCAAAAGTTTGGATACACCTTCTCATTCAAAGAGTTTATATTATTTTCATGACTCTGAAAATTGTAGATTCCCATTTAAGGCATCAAAACTATGAATTAAAACATGTGGAATGAAATACTTAAAGTGTGAAACAACTGATGTTGTTATGTCTTATATTCTAGGTTCTTCAAAATAGCCACCTTTTGCTTTTATTACTACTTTGCACACTCTTGGCATTCTCTTGATGAGCTTCAAGAGGTAGTCACCGGAAATGGTTTTCCAAGAGTCTTGAAGGAGTTCCCAGAGATGCGTAGCACTTGTTAGCCCTTTTGCCTTGACTCTGCTGTTCAGCTCACCCCAAACCATCTTGATTGGGTTCAGGTCTGGTGACTGTGGAGGCCAGGTCAGCTGGCGTAGCACCCCATCACTCTCCTTCTTAGTCAAATAGCCCTTACACAGCCTGGAGGTGTGTTTGGGGTCATTGTACTGTTGAAAAATAAATGATGGTCCAACTAAACGCAAACCGGATGAAATAGCATGCCGCTGCAAGATGATGTGGTAGCCATGCTGGTTCTGTATGCCTTCAATTTTGAATAAATCCCCAACAGTGTCACACGCAAAGCACCCCCACACCATCTCACCTCCTCCTCCATGCTTCACGGTGGGAACCAGGCATGTAGAGTCCATCCGTTCACCTTTTCTATCAAGACACGGTGGTTGGATCCAAAGATCTCAAATTTGGACTCATCAGACCAAAGCACAGATTTCCACTTGTCTAATGTCCATTCCTTGGTTCTTTAGCCCAAACAAGTCTCTTCTGTTTGTTGGCTGTCCTTAGCATTGGTTTCCTAGCAGCTATTCTAGAGATGAGTAGGTGTGTCCAAACTTTTGGTCTGTACTGTATGTCGAAAGTGTTGAACCTCGGAAGAAGTGAGAATGGTCAGTGATGGTAGCTGATTGGATGCAGTGCTAACATGAAATAAAAGTGCCGCACAATCCCGGAAAACTCAGTGCCAACATAGCTGGAATGGTGCTGTTATGGGAGGTGAGTATATGGTGCTCTTATTATACAAGGGGTGAGGGGGTCTACAATATTTAAAAATGAGTCATCCAGGTAGTGGAAACACCTTAAATTCTCTAAAAATAAAACATATGACATGGTTTTGTAAGCGGAAAAGATAAAAAAAATATGACTCTCGGAAGAGGAGGAAAAAAACAAAGCGCAAAATTGAAAATTGTCTGTGGCCGTTAATTAAATATTGAAGGATGCCAAATCATTTTCATCTAGTTAGTGAAAAACCTCTCATATAATTTTATATTTAGGGCATTAAATATGATTAAACATGTCAAAAAGAAAAGTCACACATATTATCCACATTACATTAAAACTGATGAAGATCGTGCTAGCTATAAATCCCATTTCTATGAGAGCATACATCACTGAAGAATTAGCTCACATACCCTGTATAAAGTATCAGCTTGTAGTACAGGATTCTCTTTCAGGATAACGACATACACACTTTCTTTGTACACAGAAATATTTCTACATTGAATATTTTAGTTACATAATTTACAGCATTATGAATTATGGATTTGATCTGCACGTTACCTTGAATTCAGCGATGCTTTACAATTCAGTTTTCCCTTTTACGAAAAGACTCTCTCTGCTTTTTAGTAATGTTACATACATCAGCATCAGATGATCCCTAGGTCCTCCCACAGCAGAATCCGCAGCTGCCATCTCTCCTCCACCTCAAGTAATTACAGGTGAACACCTGCTCCACACTTCAGACACTGCATGGCTTGTAGATGACATGTAACTAAGCATGTAATAAAAAAAATAATAATAAAAAAAAATAATATTCTACTTAGAAATGTGACAACTAATTCACATTCCAATATTGAATCAAATTAGAATATACAGTGAAGGAAATAATGATTTGATTCCTTGCTGATTTTGTACGTTTGCCCACTGACAAAGACATGAATAGTCTATAATTTTAAGGGTATGTTAATTTTAACAGGGCTGTTCCCTGCGTTCATCCTGCCACCCTGCTACTCAGGTAATTGTCCTGCCTTATTCAGCTAACCGGCTGGTTGTCAGTTTGCCTTATGCTGGCGGTTTGTGTAAATAGCTTGTATTGCATGTATGTACTAGGCTATCTCTAAGGCTAGTTTCACACTTGCGTTATTTTGACGTAAACGGAATCCGTCACGAATGTAGTACAGTTCATTTATTTCCAGTGGAAGCGCGTTACTATGGAGCGTGTACGTGTCATGCAGTACCCGCTTGTGTCCACACGATGTCGCGCTTCCACTGTAAACAAATGAACTGTACTACATTAGTGACGGATTCCGTTTGCGTCAAAATAGCGCAAGTGTGAGTGAGCCCTAACAATGGGGTCATTTCACTATACTCTGTCTGACAGCCACCCTGTGTAATATTAGGAACATTGTGCCTGATTGTGTGAACGGCATACAGCTTGTACTTTCATTTAGCTGTATCTTTATTAAAATTTGGGTGCTCTTAGCCCATTGGCTCATGGATATTTGCGCTCCGGATATACAGGGCAATTGTGGCATACACAGTTAATACATTAAATATATATAATTCTCAGCTATCATTAATTGACTGCTGAGGTCTATGTGATAATAAATTGAAGCCAGTATAGTCGACTGATGTCTGGACAATTGCTCTGTAGAACCAGGTTATGCAGCTTAATATGTTCTGATGTGGCATATTAAATTTACACCGTTTATAATATAGCTGGTTGATTTTAGGCGGGATATTCAGCAGGTTCTGCGTAATTGTATGCGTATTTTGGTCTTCCATTGACTATTATTGTTGTGCCTCCATCTCTTGTTCCTAAAAAAGATCTATATATGTACAAATTTTTGTAATAAATATTTTTGCAATAATTAACTGGGATTGTGTTCGCCTCTTGTTCTTGTTCCTTGCTTAATTTTAACAGTGAAAGATAGAATATCCAAAATAAAATCCAGAAAATCACATTGTTAAAAATAATATACATTTATTTGCATTTTGCAGAGAGAAATAAGTATTTCATCCCCTACCAACAATTAAGAGTTCTGGCTCCTATAGACGACTTAGATGCTCCTTATCAACTCCTTACCTGCATTAAAGACAGTTGAATTAAATTGTAACCTGTATTAAAGACTCCTGTCCATAGACTCAATTAATCAGTCAGACTCTAACCTCTACAACATGGGCAAGATCAAAGAGCTTTCTAAAGATTTCAGGGACAAGATCACAGACCTGCACAAGGCTGGAATGGGCTACAAAACCATAAGTAAAGGGGGCTTTACACGCTACGATATCGTTAATGTTTTATCGTCGGGGTCACGTAGTTAGTGACGCACATCCGGCGTCATTAACGATATCGCAGCGTGACACTTATGTGCGACCTAAAACGATCGCTAAAGCGGACAAAATCGTTTTCCGCGGAGAGGTCGTCCTAAAACAAAAAATCGTTTACCTCTCATTAGCGATGTTGTTCCTCGTTCCTGCGGCAGCACACATCGCTGTGTGTGACAGCGCAGGAGCGAGGAACATCTCCTTACCTGCCTCCACCGCCAATGCGGAAGGAAGGAGGTGGGTGGGATGTTACGTCCTGCTCATCTCCGCCCCTCCGCTTCTATTGGACGCCAGCCGTGTGACGTCGCTGTGACGCCGAACGACCAGCCCCCTTAGAAAGGAGGCGGTTCGCTGGCCAGAGCGATGTCACAGGGCAGGTAAGCCATGTGATGGGGGAGTACGATTTTGTGCGCAACGGGCAGCGATATGCCCGTGTTGCACAAGCGATGGGGGCGGGTACGCACGCTAGCGATATCGGTACCGATATCGCTATCGTGTAAAGCCCCCTTAAGACGATGGGTGAGAAGGAGACAACTGTTGGTGCAATAGTAAAAAAAATTAATAAATACAAAATGAGCGTCATCCGACATTGATCTGGGGCACCATGCAAAATCTCACCTCATGGGTTATCCAGGATCATGAGGAAGGTGAGAAATCAGCCTAAAACTACACGGGGGGAACCTATTAATGATCTCAAGGCAGCTGGGACCACTGTCACGAAGAAAACCATTGGCAACACATTACACCGTAATGGCTTAAAATCCTGCAGTGGTTGCAAATTCCCACTGCTCGAAAAAGCACATGTGCAGTCGGCCGTCTGAAGTTTCCCAATGAACACATGGATGATTCTGAGAGTGATTGGGAGAAGGTGCTGTGGTCAGATGAGACAAAAATTGAGCTCTTTGGCCTTGACGCAACTCGCCATATTTGGAGGAAGAGAAATGCTGCCTATAACCCAAAGAACACTATCCCCACTGTCAAGCATGGGGGTGGAAACATTATGTTTTGGGGGTGTTTCTCTGTTAAGGGCACAGGACTACTTCATCGCATCAATGGGACAATGGATCGAGCCATGCACTGTAAAATCCTCAGTGACAACCTCCTTTCCCCTGCCAAGACATTAAAAATAGTTTGTGGCTGGGTATTTTAGCATGACAATGACCCAAAACATACAGCCAAGGCAACAAAGGAGTAGCTCAAAGAGAAGCACATTAAAGGGGTTATCCGGCTTATTTTGCCTATTTTTGTAATATCACTATTGGGCTACATTGGGGCAGGTAAGTAGGTAGTAACTACCTAGCTGCCCTGCTGTCAGCCCCTCTCCTACGGCTCAAAGCGGTCATGTGATCGCTCCTGCTATGACTTTGCTGCTTCCTGTAACATCACGTCAACAGGGCAGGACATTGTTGACGGGCTTCACAGCCACTTCATGTTGCTGCCCTCCTGGGTGGGTACCGTGCGTGGAGTCCTCGCTCACCTTCCCCCGCACCTTCCCACACATTCCATAGTGCAGTGGTCTAAGATGATGCCGGCATGCTGCATGCAGCCCCTGATCCTTCTTGCAGCACGCAAGTAGTGGCCCCCTTGTTGATCACTGCCTGTGCTGGGGCCGTGGAGTTTATGTCAGACAACTCCTTTAAGGTCATGGAGTGGCCTGGCCAATCTCCAGAGTTAATCCCATAGAAAATTTATAGAGAGAGCTGAAGATCCGAGTTGCCAACGACAGCCTCAAAATTGTAATGATTTATAGATGATCTGCAAAGAAGAGCTGACCAAAATTGCTCCTGACATGTGTGCAAACCTCATCATCAACTACAAAAAAAACAACTGACTGCTGTGCTTGCCAACATGAGTTTTGACACAAAGTATTAAAGGGAACCAATCACCATGATTTTCGTATATAAGCTAAAGCCAGTGCTATACTGGCACTATCAGGCTGCTTATCTACATACCATTAGTGGTCAGCTTGGATGTTTCAGTTTTGAAATCCAAGAAATTGAAGTTTGTAAAATGAGCAGCTTCTTGAGTGACAGTTGCACTGGAGCAGATCATATATTCATAGTTATCCCCTACCCCTGTTAGAATTAGCATAAGCATTATACAAACGACTCTCTTTGTCTGTGGAAGGACCTGTGTGAGGTCATACCTATGTGATATGGTATCAAGTTTTGGTGGCTGAGGCCCCGCCCTTACTGGTCACATGGGTATGACCACACCACAGGTCCTGCTAGACAAAGTGAGTCGTTTGTCTAATGCTATTAAAATAACATATATTAGATATTCACAGATCGCACCCGCCCCCGTCGTTTGTGCGTCACGGGCAAATCGCTGCCCATGGCAAACAATATCGCTAGGACGCGTCAAACGGACTTACCTTCCTAGCGACATCGCTGTGGGCGGCAAACAACCTCTTTTTAAGGGGGCGGTTTGTGCGGCGTCTCAGCGGGCCACCAATAGAAGGTGAGGGGTGGAGAGCAGCCGCATTCACGTCACTGCCACCTCATTGCCGGAGGACGCAGGAACGCTGTTGTTCGTCGTTCCCGGGGTGTCACATGTAGCGATGTGTGCTGCCTCAGGAACAATGAACAACCTGCATCCAAAATGAGCAACGATATTTGGGAAAGGAACGATGTGTCAACAAACAACGATTTGGTGAGTATTTCTGATTGTTAGCGGTCACTCGTAGGTGTCATACGCAACAACGTCGCTAACGAGGCCGGATGTGCGTCACAAATTCCATGACCCCAGTGATATCTCGTTAGCGATGTCGTTGCGTGTAAAGCGGCCTTAAAACTGGATCAAATTCCCAAAAATATTAGCAGCAGTTTATCAGGTTATAAAGTGCTTAATGTAAACAGTATACCGCTAAACCCCGACCCAGACGCTACGGTGTGTCAGTGTGTCTATACGCCGGCGGCAAGTGGGAGTCAGTGAATGGAGCATATAGATAATGTGCTCCTCCATGTTTAGAAATAAAGTGCATCAGTGGTTCGTATTCCATATATTTCCTATATTAAAGTAATATTTACTAATTTGATTGGGCCATGATAATTTAGAATAAACTTTGTAAATGTGTACATGGTGAATGTGTGATGTTGTTAAAGTGCGCATGAGGTGCGGAATATGGTGTAATTGTGAGAGGATTAAATATGTGAATAATATTAAAATAAATATAATCTAATAATATTAAAATATATCAAATAAATATATATTGTATATATATAAAGTGTACATGATAAGTGACATAATAAGCTAACATTGATCAAAACCGTATATTATATCTCCATGAAAATGAAAGATACAGAACCCAATTAGTATAAAATATCAAAGAATACGAATAAGAGGAGGGAAAATATATAAATATAATTAATAAAATTAGTTTCCGAAAGTTCATAAAATAATTTCTACTTTACTTTCTTTTTCTTTTTATTCTTCTTCTTTTAAAAGGTGGAACCATCTACACTGGACAGGCGGAACAGTCATTTCAGGATCCAAGGCATTAACAACCAGGTTAGTAAAATGAGTAACATCTATAAATATAAAATAATTAATTTTTATTCAAAGCAAAAAAAAAATGTTCTCACATAAAAATATATAAGAATAAATAATAAGTAATAAAACAACAAACAACTAAACCCCCACTAAAAAAAGTCTCATCGTATAGAAAAAATATCAAATATTATATTGCTCCTATAGAAAACATTCTTTAAACCTAGTGAAATTTCCATATGTATAGAAAAAGGGAAATGGTATATACGGACCAGAGGTGTTATATATGTATACGTACATACCCACATACATGCATATACACATATATACATATACATATATATATATATATATATATATATATATATACACATACATACACACATGGATACACATATTTCTCAACCATCCTCAAATATAATCGTTAAACATATATATATCAGTATAGTATAAAAAAAAGCTCTGAATCCCAAATTTTCATTTAAGCCCAAAGGGGCTATGCTACCAAGCCTCAGGACTTGTCAAAGCGCTACTCACAGCGCGAAACAGGCTGTCGTCCGCTCCCCGTCCCTGCACTCTGTCCTCCCCCCACTGTTCATGAGCTTGTCTGCGATAGCAGAATAAAAAAAATTTTTGGCCACTTACCCTGTGAGCTGTCGCCTTCTTTTTCTGGACTACTGGAACTTTGCTATGCAGCTCGCTGAGCACCACTCGGTCAGGCACCATCAGGCACTGTACGTATTATAAACATTTTGAGATTTTTGGCAAAAAATTGCAATTTCATGAGCTACCCCGCCACGTCACGGCAAATCTCATTTGGGGCAGTCCTACACTAAAATATTTTTATAAAATGTGCCATACGGCCTCACATATAAATAGTAGAACTGCTCTTAGCAGCACTCACCTGGTCTATTTCAATCCCGTACCCATGACTGAGTCATGGCTGTGGGCGGGACAGGTCCAAGCAAATGCTGCATGAAGTAAATAGCCTGTGGACAGGGCCTGATGACAATATGAACAGTCACCAACCGCCAAAATCTAGACAGGTGGAATACATCCCAAATTGGGGTGCATGGCAAGGTGGGGGTCAGCCACCGACCAATTCAATGAAGAAAAAACAAAAAGCCAGCACTAAATGTGCACTTCAGCACTAAAAATTCCAAACTGTACTTATAAAAATTTTGAGATTTTTGGCAAAAATTTGCAATTTCTTGAGCTACCCCGCCACGTCACGGCAAATCTCATTTGGGGCAGTCCTACACTAAAATATTTTTATAAAATGTGCCATACGGCGCATTGCCCCCTGGGAAGTATGCAAATCAAAAAAGGTCCGTATCCCTCCGGGAAGGACCTAGCCAAGGAGCCTTGGCTAGGTCCTTTCCGGAGGGATATCTAGCTATTTTCTGTGTTGAGGCTCCTAACAGAGGCTCTACAGACCTTTTTTGATTTTTATACTGCCAACAAAAGATTTTATTATCATAGTCCTGGACATTTCTTGAAAAATTTTTCTTCTTATTTTGACTGAGTTCTTGCTCCCATTTTTCCAAATCTTTTCAATTTCCTTGCTATAATTTTCAAAGGTTTCTTTATCCATATTATTTTGTAATGAGGATTCAATTTTTATGATCTCCTCCTGGATCTCCTGTAAAGCTTGATTGTTATGCTCATTAATAATTTGCAAAAAAGTAAGCAAGCAGATATTAGCGACTTCCACCCATCTTTGCAATAAGCTGTCATTTTTAAATTCAAAAGAAGGAAAAAGCTGTATTCTGAGACCTCTAGGTATAATTTTGCGTAAAATATAGCTGTCCAATGTGGTAATGGTCCACCACATCCTGTTTTTTTGTGCAGAGCATTTTTGTAAATTCTGATAGTTTCTTTGTTAGATGAGGACAATTCATTAAAATTATGGGAAGATCCCTGTCCAAATAAATTTAGTGGCTTTAATTTTCCAGTTCAATTCTCTAGCCTTCATATCCATTTTCCACATTGTGGAAACGGAATAAATACTGTTATAAAAGCAGAAATTGAGAATAAATAATCAAAATATTCTGTATAAAATCACCATTAAATATTCATAAATATCAAAAAGCCTTTAAAAGAGAAACCATGAAGTATTCATAATAAAGAGGATGGTGACCATTTTATGATAAAATAGTATTTTTTTATTCAATTCATTAAAATAAAATATATTAGATATTCACATAAAATATAAGACTGGATCAAATTCCCAAAAATATTAGCAGTGGTTTATCAGGTTATAAAGTGCTTAATACAAAGACCAACCATGTATAAATATCAATTAATTATATATAACAAAGTGAAAGCGCAAAATTAATATTGAAGTAATAAATAGTTATATATAAGTAAGATATGAGGTATATTAAATGATGCCTGAAAAATATAAAGTGCTGAAATGTGCAAATCAATTAGAAATTAGTATACTTTCAAATTGGTCAAAGAGGTCCTGCGTGCCACTATACCTCAACGTGCGTTCCAAGCGATCTTTTCCTCAGGGGTGCTGAAGGGGAGTAAAGTTAATGGCCCTTTTATACCCTGTCCGATTTTGAAATTGCCGCCCGTGATTGCGATCATGTGTTATTACCGGTCACGGAGTTCTCGGCGCCGCTATTCACCAGCTGTGGCAGCCAGTCCCTAAATGTCGACTGACTCTGTAAAGAGCGCCGACATGCAGGGACGGGGAGGCGACCATGTGCCCAAGAATCTCGCCAGTAACGGCACTGGCCTTTTAAATCCCATCTGGATAAATTGGCGCTGAAACTGAAAGCACGTAATAATATTATTCAGAAACTTCGTGGATCCTCCTGGGGTTCGGCAACATCTGTTTTGAGAACATCTACTCTTGCCCTGGTGTACTCTGCTGCAGAATACTGTGCTCCAGGATGGTTAAATAGCTGTCATGTAAACTTAATTGACACTCAGCTGAACAACTCTTTGCGTATAATATCTGGTGCTATTAGACCTACACCTGTTCACTGGCTACCTGTGCTGGGTCATATCACACCCGCAAATCTAAGAAGACAAAAGCTCCTACTTAAAGAATACACTAAAGTAGTGAATAATAAAAAAACTTCCAATACACCAAAATATCAGAGATGTTACAATACAACGATTGAAATCAAGACACCCACCCATCCAAACTGCAATCACCTTGCATGAACAAGACTTCAGTTTAGAGCAGAACGAGGCGAGAAGGCGAGAACTTTGGGTCAATGTAGTAGACGGTGATCCCCAAATGTTCCCTAATTTACAAAACCCTCCACCAGGCTCCAGTCTACTAAGGAAAACATGGGTTACTCTAAATCGTATCAGAACAAACTTTGGCGTCTGTGCAGATTTTATGTATAAGTGGGGAAAATATGACTCTCCGACCTGTGACTGTGGAGCAGATCGTCAAACTATCCAGCACATTGTTGAGGAGTGCCCCCTGAGATCCTACCATGGTGACAAGAATGATTTCTATATTGTAAATGATAACGCTATTGCATATATAGAAAATCTCAATATTCAACTTTGATTTTTAACCTTTTGATATTTTTCAATCACTGTCTATTGTCTGGTGTTTATTTTTATATGATGGTAAGGTATACATTTATACGATTAAATTAAATGGCACTCGCCAAGTATACTGAGTACGGAGATGCTCGGGCGAGCACCGCGTACCTGAGAGATGCACTGACAGGACCTAGTATGACGTCATAGCCATGTGACTGGTCTGTAACCAATGAGATAATACACACGTGACTGGTCACAAGCTATGACGTCACGGAAGGTCCTATCATCAGTGCTGGTTACCGGGATGGCACAGCAATGATCAGAAGGAGAAGCGGCGGGAGACAGAGTCTGCAGGATGAGTCGCAGGACCTGTAAGTATAATGAAAATGTTTATTATTAACTGTATTCTTTATTTTACAGCCCCCCCTCACCACATCCCATAACTGTAAAGTCCGAGCTCGGGGTTCGGATGCAAGTTCACATCATATCACAACCCAATTTACAAAACGTTCAGGCAAGCCTCCCTGAACATCAGGGGGTTCGCCCATCCCTAACAGTATTGTCACGAATGGTGGGCTCTCATGAATTGGCCAATTCATGCTAATTACCCTCATTTTTATAGGTGTATTCTATATAACTAAAATGCAGTCCTAATTCTACATATGCAGTGTGTGCAGAGTGTACAGAGTGTCGCTGTAATCTGTAATCTCATATATATATATATATATATATATATATATATATATATATGTAGCAGCCTTTACATGCCTGTAGAGGTAGAATTCCTTAATGATAATTAATTATATCTACAGTAGATATACAGATGGATAGATAGATAGGACATACAGTGCTTGAATGAATGAATTAATGAATGAATGAATGAGTGGAAAATGACAGCTGAATCTCCCTTTTCATACGTGTAATCGCATGCTAAAGCTGTTGCCATAATATGTTGCTATGCAACACTGATTCATTTATGAACACAATTGATCTCTATGGAATTAACACCTAGAATTAGCAATGTAGCCATATACTTATAAGATCTGTGCAGCTTTTAGTGGTTTATTTCTTACATCGGTGATAATGAATTGCTTACAGCAGTTCTGTATTTGTTTAGCCTATTGTCGAAAAATGTTGTACTGGCACCTAATATGTTGAGTCCCCTTCTTTGCCATGGCTGTAAAATTGCAAACAAACAATGGCTATGTGATTTAGCCTGCATCGCCACTAAAAGCAGAGTGTATAGCTGAGCTGAGTTCATTGCTGTTAACCCCTTCACCACCGGCCGAATTTCCATTTTTTTGGGGGGGGGTTGCTACCCTTCTTCCAAGAGCCGTAACGTTTTTACTTTTCTCTTAATCTTGCCCTATGAGGGCTTGTTTTTTGCGGGACGAGTTATACTTTTAAATGAAATCATGTTTTACCATATACCATTTACCATATAACCTTTAATTTTCAATGGGGCAAAAGGGGGGTGATTTGAATGTTTAGGTTATTTTATTTTTTTTTTTCCTTTTTTTATATTACTAGTCCCCCCTAGGGGACTATAAAGATCAGCAGTCTGATTGCTCATTCATTTCTGTTGATCACAGCTACTCAACTGAGAACAGCAGAAATACTCACCTCTTGTCACTGACTGCAGCAAGCCGAGAGAAACAGGGAGTGACTCATGCTAGCTATAGGAGTCATCACATGACCCTGTGCTACCATGGAAACCATCGGCTCACAGTGATCACGTCAGTGCGACGCCGATGGAGCCAGGTAAGTACAGATTAACCGCGATCTTTTAAATGGTGCAGTGACATTTTCAAAGCGCTATTTAAGGGGTTAACAGGCATGGGTTGAACGCAAATCCACTCGTGCCTGCAATGCACACGTCTGCTGTTCAAATCAGCTGACATGTGCGTGGATCCCCACTGGCTGCCGGCAGCAGACGGCGGGGATTATACTATAACCACTTAGGACGTAATTTTACTGCCCAGGGTCATTTTAAATTCCACTGTGAACCTCAGACAGTGGTATTTAATGCATGCAAACTGGAGGATATACCATTAACTGCGCTGATTTGCTCTCCTGCAATATAATCTCCAAAGAGTTGGCATCAAGTTTGCCAACTTGACTTTTTTTCTGGACAGCTTATTAAAAAAAAATCCAGGACACACAATATTTTTTACAGATACATTGGAAAACCATAATAAATCATTATGATTATATGATGCATGTCTACACCCCATAATTCTCTTATGTAGACATCAGCTGTATTGACTGTAAAATGATTATTTTTTTTTAGCTTCAAAAAATCATGGATGCCTTGAATTTATTTTTACAGACAGGGCAAAAAAGTGCCGGATTTTTCCGGTCGGTCCTGAAATTTATGGACGGTTGGCAACCCAAGTTAGTATGTCTGAGGCTGGCGTTCATAGCAGTCTTTGATTTACACTATATAGAACAATACTGTTGCATTGCGGTGTATAGTATAAGCAAACAGATGATCGCAGATTCAAGTCAAAAGAAATTGAAACACCAGATTGCATTATTGAAACGACATAAAACAATACTAAAGAAGATGCAATGAGAAGAGATCCAAATGTTGTATCTACCCCAAAATGATATAAATAAAACCATCAGATTACCAACTGAATGCTAAATTAAGCCTCCACACAACTCTATGGGAAGACCAACCCCGCCCCCGAATGTGGGGAAAGCAGCAGTTACCACAGCCCCGCCCCTGATGATGTCCCAATTGAATCACCCAGCATGCACTGGGGATTCTCAAACAAAACCTCTTTAGACGGTAGGAAAATAAATAAAGCAGCTAGAGCGAAAAGGGAAGAGTAGGGTCTTTTTAATTGAAGTCTATTATAAGAGTGATTAGATTGTTACTCTAAACAGACAGACATCTAAACTTTCAGGGTTAAAATAAACTTTATTTTCAGACCTCCCCTTTAATATCAACCAGACTTTAGTACAAAATTGTAAATTAATCCATAGATACTTAGCACTATATCCACCAAGTATTAACTGGGCAACTGACCCCCCAACTAACAACTATTGTGACAAATATTTTTAAAGGAGGGGAGTTCTTCAAGTATCTTCTTTCTTAAAGGCAACCAGATTACTGGAACACAGATTTAATCTTCTTTCTTCCAGGGCCCATGGACAAATTCCCAAGAGGTTCCAGACAGCATAAGCTTAGAAGGGAAGATCCTGTAATCCGCTCGTGACCCCATACCCACATACTGAACAAATAAATATAAAGCACTGTGATACCATACCATCACCCCAACAATTCACCGCATGAGCTACAGTACTAGTACAGTACTAGAATATTAGGAATCTCAGTAAACAAATGTTTGTCTTCTCCGATTCAGCAATGGATATTTCTAGACAGAATGGGAAGAATGCTGGGAATGGAAGCTCACAAACAATCCAGAGGGAAAAGCAAAGCAGATAATTCAATAAGAAAATCCTTAACTGAAGAGTTGGGACTCTAAACATCCATTTATCTAGGAATATAGCAAGCAACGAAGGCATGTGCATGGAGAGTATACATAGTCCCTCCAAGATGTGATAGGGAAAATATAATGAGGATGTGAAAACACCTGAATAGAAGTAAAACATGCAAGCAAGGCAATGTGCAGGAAAGACAAGAGAACTATCAGCAGTTGGATAAAGCTAAAATGTGCTGTGGTCCAACAGAGAGGGAAACTGACTACATAACCAGAGGTCACCAGATCAAATCCCAGAGTTGAGCCATGGCAGATAGTTTCCCTTTAAATGTCTCCAAGTGGAATAAAAAGTAAATATAACATATTAAGCTTGCTGGTAACTGAATCGTATTTTAAGACTTCTAGAATGAGATCCTTAAGCCCATTTAGAGGTCAGATATTGGTCAAGAGTTTTTATTCGGAAATAAAGTATTAAGCATTGTATGCAAAATATTTTACAATGATATTTCACATGTAAATTAGTACATTACATTGTAAGTTTACAATCAAATTAGCTGTAATTTATGGACAGAACACTAGATGGCACAGCAGGTACATGAAGTTAAAACAACCTTCTGTAGCATATTATACAATGCTGCACATCAAATATATACATGCAGTTTTACTATGGCAATAAAATGTCTATGAGAAAAGAACAGCTGGCATTATTGAACCAACAAAAACAAAATTGAACATGAAAAAATATATTAATTCTCCTGTATTACCATATTTCTTACTGCAGAGGTTTTTTAACCAGAATAAATATACATAAACATTCTTTTTAAATAACATCTATATTAAGATGGATGTTTCTATAAAGTTTTAACCTCAGAGCACGATCAGGGCAGAATGGATCCTGAATGGAAGCGTACATCCAGAATATATCCAAACTTAACTGTTTGAGAGTGTAAAAAAAACAGTGGCAAATAAAGTCCAAGAACTTCAACTCACCATCTAATAATCATTTTATAATACTTCCACTAGGACCTTAAAGAGACTCAGTTACTCTCAAAATGCATATTAAACTAGCTGTACAGTGATGAAGTAGAGTTAACCTCTATAAAATCATGCTGGAACTGTACATTTTTATGCCTGAAAAAAAACAACTTTTAATTCAAATGCAAATAAGGGGGCTTTGGTGCACCCTTGGGGTGGTCAAGGGCTCAGTCCAGTTTTATACCCCTCCGATTAGAATTTTGTCATCTTAGTCAACTTCTGATAGACAGTGCTTGAATGCCCAGAGCAAGCACTGCCTGAACTAAGATTGTGTGTCTGCGCGTACACACTGACATAGCCCGAGCCTGGCCATGTGCACACAGTGTCAGTGAGAGTGCGCATGCAATGTGGTGCATGGTGGTAGTCGTGGGTGAGGTAATCGTCTGTCGCACACCAGCACTCTACAGGAATATGGAGGTCCTGGCTTGAGTGGTGCTGCATTCCAGAGCTCATATGTCTTTACAGGCAATGGTACATGTTTCACTGTTCATTGAGGGAGACCACAAGTTCATAAAAAACATAGTTTTACTGAACATTAACTACTCCCTCTCTTCAGGACACCCATACTATGCGGCTCTGCTGCTCCTCAGACCTGAGATCTGTTCCTGTCACAGGCTGGGCTCTAACTGACATTCCCACAGCATCCGTTTCTCTCCCACAGCACTAACTCCTCTCCTATTGGCTAATCCCAAGATTCCAACTGTCAACTGTCTGTTGCCGGGCAGATTTAACCTTTCACCTGCATACCTATAACACTTATATACCTTATTAAGTGTGGAGCCCTGCATTACCTTCAGGTCGCCTCAGGGTCTTCAGGGACTCCACGTGTTGGGGATCTTCTGGCCACAAGTTAATTGGGTTAACTTCTATGGGAATCGTGGCTTCACTCTCAGTAATTGCGGTCAGGGGGTGACTGCCACTGCAGTTTAGGGAACGCCTGGGGCTGATGGTAGATGCAGTCAGTTGTTGTGGCCTCCCGAGAGTGAGGCTGGCCCCAGGGCCCAGTGTAAGTGTGTAGTACCACAGGTCACAGAAGAACTCACACACAAGCAGAAATGTCTTTTAGGGTTTTTACTCACTTTCAGGTGGTAACTGTGAGTCAAGCCGGGCGATGCTATGATGAACCAGGTGGAACCAGGTATCCCTTCGGCTGATGTAGGGGTGACTGCTGACTCGCCTTCCTAGCCCTTCTTGTTTTGAGGTGACTCCTACTTGTAGCATTACTGGAATCACCCAGGGAAGTCGCAACTGCCGTTCTCCCCTTCCTGGCCCGTTTGCGGGCAGCGTGGACCAAGGTAAGATGGCTCCTGGCTCGATCCTCCTTATGGGCCCCCTCATTGCTGCTGTAGCTGCGGACTCTGTGTGGTTGGTGAGGCACATAAAGAGCTCTCACTAGCAGGTTTGGCAGGCCAACCGAATGGGCCCCTGGTCTGGGGACCTGTTTCCCCATGTAGGCTTGGACTACCGGCGGTTCCCTTACTCAGCCATCTCTTGCTACTGCCCTAGGTGGTTTTCAGGCGGCACCACTGGGTAGCCTTTCTCCTCCGCCAGCAGCCACTGACTGGTGCAGTGTCTGACAGGGCCCTGCTCCTCTGCTCTGCCCTCCAGATGCGGCTCTACACCTCCTGCTCCTTCGACTGCCTCTGCATAACTACCTGTCTCCAGTCCCACACCCACCACTAGCTGGGATACGAGGGCTACGCCCCCTCCCTGGGACTGCCCAGGGGTTCCCTCTAAGCTGTGCGTGTTCCTGGTTCTAAGTGTCTGTGTGTGTCCACACCCTTGTCAGCCTCTGGGATTACCTGTTTTGTACTGACCCAGCATGGGTGCAGTACTCAATGGTGCCTGATCAGGTCAGGGGTGCCACATAAGCATCCTACATTATATAGTACATAACATTACACCTTGTACCAATACACATACATTACATCTTCAATACTGCTACACCTCTACGTAGTAACATTCTCTACTATGCTACATCTTATCACACACACACACACACACACACACACACACATATATATATATATATATATATATAAAATAATATATATATATTTATTTATTTATTTAAGAACACAATTGGTGTATTCAGCGGTAGGAACTCGACCACTGTCTTACACGCGCATAGTGTTCATGAGTGCGTTGTCTTTCCCAGTGGCCCTCTGAAACTGCTCTCTACACAGATACACCCAAAAGAGTTGCAAGTAAAGCCTGCTTTACATGCTGCAATGTATCTTACAATGTGTCGGCGGGGTCACGTCGTAAGTGACGCACATCCGGCATCGTAAGGTACATTGCAGTGTGTGACAGGTACGTGCGATTGCGATTGAACGTTAAAACGTTCATCGCATACACATTGTACCTTTCTCTAGAATTGCACGTCAGATTGTTCATCATACCCGGGGTAGCACACATTGCAGTGTGTGACACCCCGGGAACGATGAACAGATCTTACCTGCGTCCTGCGGCTCCCGGCCCACAATGCGGAAGGAAGGAGGTGGGCGGGATATTTACGTCCCGCTCAGCTCCACCCCTCCAATTCTATTGGCCGGCTACCGCGTGACGTCGATGTGACGCCGAACGTCCCTCCCACTCCAGGAAGTGGACGTTCACCGCCCACATCGAGGTCGTATGGAAGGTAAGTACGTGTGACGGGGGTTAATCGTTTGTGCGGCACGTTCAACAAATTGAACGTGCCACACATACGATAGGGGCGTTGCAAATCGCATACGATATCGTATGCGAAATTGCAACGTGTAAAGCAGGCTTAAGGCTCCTTTCACACATCAGTTTTTTGCAATCAGTCACAATCTGTCGAATTTTGAAAAAACGGATCCGGCAACTGATGCGGCTGGATCCATTTTTTTTCTCATCGACTTGTATTAGTGTAGCGCCCCTGAATGCATCAGGGTGCAACAGGGAACTGCATCCTGTCCCGCACTACAAATCCAAACCACACCTCACACCATGACCTGTACAGACACACCAGTGGGTTGGTCAAGTTGGAGCAGCGCCACCCACCTAGGGCTCAGGCAGACTGTTGGGAGGGGAGACAGAGAGTTTAGTGTTAGCCCTCAAAAAAGTGAGGAGCAGGGGAGTTGTAGCTCCCAGGGAGGCGACAAGTTGGGTCGCAGACGGTGGTTTGGGACCACAGGAGACGGGGACCGGTGGCAGTTACATTGTAAAGGTCAGACATAGTCTAGGAGGACTGTCGGCATCAGAACCCAAAAGAACTGACCAGTACCAATCATGGTGGTGTACAGGACCCTAGGTCAGGAGCAGGTTCATCCATCCTGATAATTAACCTGTGGCGGATAGTCTCTTTATGAACTTTCCCCAAAAGCTCAGAGATTGAAGGCATCAGCACGATGCCGGGGATAGGGTTTTCTAAAGTACACAACCCACTAAAAGCCCAAGTGCCAGCCATCAAGAGCACAGCTACACTACACAGTCAGCGGGTCCCCGAAAGCTTCAAGCCACAACCGTCAATCAATTTATGCACGGAGGCAGGGCTCCGGACTTACCAAGTGACACCGATGGGAGCGGGTCCTAGACGGACTCCCCCCACAGAAACTGCGATACCTAGAGACTTTGGTTTACCATCTGTGTGAGTGTCTGCTTATTCACCTAATCCAGCACCAAGACTACCGCAGTGAATAACTTGATCCATGCACCCTGCTTTCCCAAGGCCAAGCCGCCCGCTCACTATCCCCCCACTGTCGGGGGCCTTCCCTAGCTACAGATGGACTGACACCTTGTTGCCTCAAACCATCTGCCCCGGTACCCCCTTTGGCAGCAGCGGTACTCCCCTTACCGCAACCCGCAGGTGGTGTCATGAACATTTATCCCCTATAAATACCCCTTTACATTCGAGTGGATGCAAGCCCCTGGGTCCGGAGACCCTCGAGCTACATCAACCCCAGATCCGAGCAGTTAGACTGCTGCAGGGGTGGCACATTAGCGACAGATTGCAATGGATAGCCTCACGTTTCATCCGTCGTTCAACGGATCGTCGAAAACTGTTTGTTCGTCGGTCAGAGACAACGTCCACAGTAATGATTTTTGTGTATGTTGAAAAAACAGACAGCAACAGATCCGTCGCCGTCTGTCATTTTTTAGAATGGAAGCCTATGAGCGCAGGATCCGTCATCCGTCAAATGAGGGTATCCGGCGACGGATTCTGTTTTTTTTTAACTGAGCATGCTCCAATTTATTATTTAGCCCCCAGCTAGTCGGATCCGTCGAAAAACAGATCTGTCGCATCAGTTTAGCCGCAATCTGTGATGGATCCATTGAGAAAACGGATTGTGACTGATGGCAAAACACTGATGTGTGAAAGGGGCCTAAGCAACTTCAGAGAGGAACCAGAGAAGAGCTTGCACCTGCCCATACTGTGTTTGCTCCCACACTGACACCGTATGCACGCAGCACAGCTCAGGCACTGTCTTTGCGCACTCACAGACATTCTCATTCCAGACAAGTAATCAGTATCGTGGGGTTATGATGTCAATTAACAGCAGGGGAAGCCCCCAAAATGCTTATTGAGGGGGTGTAACGATGCCCAGAGGCCTTGGTTATGCCGCTCATTTGCATTTAAATCAAAGTCATTTTCTCAGGCCCCGTACTACTAAAATGTGCAGTGCTAGTATGATTGTACAGAGGCTAAGTGTCACCTATATCACTGTGCAGCTAAATTAACATTAATTTTGGGGGTGACAGACTCACTTTAATCCCTTAAAGACAGAGCCAATTTAGATTTAATGGGAATCTGTCACTATAAAAAAGCTATCCCATATTATGACATGATGCAGAGTAGATTGTTATGTACAGTATAACTTGAGAAACTGCTTAAAATGTCACAAAACTTTGTGTAACCCATAGTCACATAAAAATGTTGAGTCTTCTGGTATTTCCCTTCTAAATTTAGATTTTTAGTTGAAAAATAAAATGTAAAAAAGAATAAACATTATTCGGATCCTATAATTTGTTAGAACAAAAGAATAATTGATTCATGGCTCAGGGGAGTGAGGAAACATTCTCTAATTTTACTTAGAGGGAATCGGTCATTAGATTTTTTTCTGGCCCATCTGAAAGCAGCATGATGTAGGGGCAGAGACTGAGATTACAGCGATGTGTCACTTACTGGGCTGCTTCATGCAGTTTTAATAAAATTATCATTTTCTCTTTACCAATTCTTTGAATGTTGAACTGTGTACAACACCACCCACATCACAGATTGGCAGATTTCTGTGTACATTGTGAATAGACAGAAAGCTGACAATCAGTGGAGCTGGTGATGACGTTATACAGAAGTCATGAATATGGAGGATTACATGGCAGAAGGTCTACTAGTGATAATCTGCTGTTGATAAAACTGTGATTTTATCAAAACTAGAGCAAGCAGCACAATATGTGACACATATGGAATAAGGGTATCTGTCTCTACATTAAGCTCCTCTCAGATTAGGTGGAAAAAAACTTGGTGACAATTCCCCACTTAGGGCCGCTTTACACGCTACGACATCGCTAGCAATGTTGAGCGCGATAGCACCCGCCCCCGTCGTAGTAACGATATGTGGTGATCGCTGCCGTAGTGAACATTATCGCTACGGCAGCATCACACGGACATACCTGCTCTGCGACGTCGCTGTGACCGCCGAACAATCTCTCCCTCAAGTGGGAGGTGCGTTCGGTGTCACGGCGACATCACAGCGACGTCACTAAGCGGCAGCCCAATCAAAGCGGAGGGGCGGAGATGAGCGGGATGAACATCCCGCCCACCTCCTTCCTTCCTCATTGCTGGCGGGACGCAGGTAAGGTGAGGTTCCTCGTTCCTGCGGTGTCACACGTAGCGATGTGTGCTGCCGCAGAAACGAGGAACAACATCGTTACTGAAGCAGTAACGATAATTGAGATTAGGGAGCATGTCACCGATTAGCGATTTTGAACGTTTTTGCAACGATTCAAAATCGCTAATAGGTGTCACACACAACGACATCGCTTACGCGGCCGGATGTGCATCACAAAATCTGTGACCCCAACGACATCGCTTTAGCGATATCGTAGCATGTAAAGCCACCTTTAGGATTATTTTTCATCCATTGAACTAACTTCAGTTCCATTATTGGGCAGCATGGTTGATCAGTGGTAAGCAATGTAGCCTTTCAGAGCTGTGATCCCATCTGTAAGGAAACCTATACGTTAATAGAACATAATAAAAATAGACAAGTCACTCAGAATAGCCACAAAGAATAATATATATAATATTTATTCATTTATATAGCGCTATTAGTTCCACAGCGCTATACACACATTGGCAACACTGTCCCTCTTGGGGTTCACAATCTAAATTCCCTATCTGTATGTTTTTGGAAGGATTTTGTCCTTTAATTAAAGAATGTATATAAGCATTCAAGATATAAGCATTAATCATCCAAATTGTGGCAAGCACAAATATTTTGATATTATGCCTGAAAAAACCCTACAACAACCTCAATGGACCAAAGGATGGAAGCAAGATGACTCCAAATAAGTTTCTAACTAGCCATAAGATGTACAGGTATAAATAAGCAATTGAAAATATATCTGAGGAGATCCACAAGATGGCATCAGTGGACCAAAGTGTTAACGAAAAATAGGTAGCTGAATGGAAAATATACAGGTGTACTTTCTAAGACAGAAATATATAGGACAAGGATAATGTCACATAAATATTTGCAAAGTTGCAAGCTGATGAGCACCAAGTATAGACAGTGAGAAAATAGAAAGAGTGGCAGGAATGTAATAGCCCAGTATGGAAAACTGCATGGAGAAACAATGCAAAAATTGGTATAAAGAAATTTACAATAAAGCCTGCACATGCAGTAGTATGAAAACCTGCATATGAGTAAATGTAAGTAAATGAAAACCAAAGATCATTGAATGCTACAATAAAAAAATCAATTGAAAGAGTGGGGCTGGAAACCTTTTGGCCAGGAGGCTTTGTTTTTTTCCATACTGGGCTTTCTAGGACACTTTGATACAATGTAGTGTAGTCAGTGTACATTTTGTATAACAGTGTACAGCTTAGCTCACATGTCGTGTAATCATCTGTTAGAACGGATCCTGCAGAGATCTGTTTGCAAAATGATTTCTCCAGGATCTGTTTTTTTAACATGGGAGTCTATAAAGAACGGATCTGTACCGCCCCGGTGAAGGTTGGGCTGCTCGGATCTGGGATCGTGGTGGCTCAAGGGGGCCCGTACTCGGGTTGGTGGACACTTTGATCCGTGAAAAGGGGGTACTTACAGGGGAGATGTTCGTGACGCCACATGTGGGTTGCGGTAATGGGAGTACCGCCGCTGCTGTAAGAAGTATCGGGGAAGATGGAGTTAAGCAGCCTGATGTTAGTCCCTCCACAGGTAGGGATAACCCCAGGCTCAGGGGTATTGGTGGTTGTTTGGGAGAGCAGGGTGCAGGGGATCAGAGTACTCATGTGGGTAGTCGTGGTGCTGGATGAGGATTATAAAAAGCGACACACACGCTGCAAGTAAACCAAGTTTTCTGTGTGCCACAGTCACTGTAGGGAGCCCGTCCAGGTATCCGCTTCCACTGGTGTCACTTGGCAGTCCGGAGCCAACCTCCGTGCACAATTTAATTGTCTGTTTGTGGCCCCTTGGCTTGAAGCTGTGTCTGACAGGTCATGATGTGAGGTGTTGATTGGTATTTGTGGTGCTGTTGGTAGTTACACAGGTTTCTTAGGAACCTGGAACCATGGGAGGTAGGCCCTGCACCCTGAGTAAGGATGCAGTACCCTGTGGCACCCTGATGTACAGATCCATTAACAAATTGCTATTTATCTTCCATTTGAAATGAATCGTGTAAGAAAAAAAACACAATCTTGGTCAAAAGTGTTAGTATGGTATCCTTTGTTTCAAGAGTGTGATGCCTGTTCAAACTCACCCGTGGCAAGTAACAGGTGTGGGCAATATGAAAATGACACCTAAAACTGGATAAAAAAGAGAGAAACTGACTCAATCTTTGCATTGCTTGTCTTGTGTGCCACACTAAGTATGGAGAACATAAAGAGGAGTAGAGAACTGTTTAAGGACTTGAGAACCAAAATTGTTACAAAATATCAACAATCTCAAGGTTATTAGTCCATCTCCAGAGATTGTGATGTTCCTTTGTCCACAGTGTGCAACATAATCAAGAATTTTTCAACCCATGGCATTTTAGCTAATGTCTCTTGACATGGACAACAGAGAAAAATGGATGAAAGGTTGCAAAGCAGGAGAGTCCAGATGGTGGATAAGCAGCCCCAATCAAGTTCCAAAGAAATTTAAGCTGTCCTGCAGGTACATCAGTGTCAGCACAAACTTGCCATCGAAATTTGAATGAAATTGAACACTATTGCAGCAGACCCAAGTAGACCCCACTGCTGGCAGACAGACTTAAAAAAGCTAGACTGTAGTCTGCCAAAATGTATATGAGTAAGCTAAAATCCTTCTGAGAAAGCATCTTAAGGACAGATAAGGCCAAGATTGAGCTTTTTGGTAAAGCACATCATTCTACTGTTTTCCAAAAAATGGAACAAAGCCTACAAAGAAAACACAGTACCTACAGTTAAATATGGTGAAGGTTCAAGGGTGTTTTGGGGTTGTCTTGCTGCCTCTGGCACAAATTCCCTTGACTGTGCGCAAGGCATCATGAAGTCTGAAGATTACCAAAGGATTTTGGGTCGTAATATAATGCCCAGTGTCAGAAAGCTTGATGACCGTCTTAGGTCATTGGTCTTCCAGCAGAACAATGACCCTACAAATACTCTAAGAATTACCCAGAAATGGATGGAAACAAAGCCCTGGAGAGTTCTACAGTGTCCAGAAATGAGTCCGTATTTAAATTCCATTGAACATCTGTAGAGAAATCTTAAAACTGATGTTGGGAACTAGCAACAAAAGTGAGTACACTTCTAAGCCAAACTGTACCCAAAATGTCAACATTTTGTGTGGCCACCATTATTTTCAAGCACTGCCTTAACTCCCTTGAGCAGGAAGTTCACTAGAGCTTAACAGGAGCCACTGGAATCTTCTTCTGCTCCTCCATGTTGACATCACAGTTCTGGTGGATGTTGAAGACCTTGCGCTGTTCTACTATCATTTGAGGATGCCCCACAGATGCTCAATAGGGTCTAGGTCTGGAGAGATGCTTGGCCACTCTAACACCTTTACCTTTAGTTTCTTTAGCAAGGCAGTTGTCACCTTGGAGATGTGTTTGGGGTCGTTATCATGTTGGAATACTGCCCTGCAGCCCAGTTTCCAAGGGGAGTAGATTATGCTCTGCTTTGGTATATCACAGTACATATTGGCATTCATGGTTCCGTCAATAAACTGTATCTCCCCTCAGCCGGCAGCATTCACGTAGCCCCAAACCATGACACTTCCAACACCATGATTGACTGTAGGCACAACACACTTATCTTTGCCTTCCTCACCTGGATTCCCATCACACACGCTTGACACCATCTGAACGGAATAAGCTTAGATTTTTCTCATCAGACCACAGGACATGGTTCCAGTAATCATAGTTTCATAGTTTTTATGGTTGAAGGGAGACTCTAAGGCGGGCTTTGCACGCTGCGACATCGGTAACAATGTGTTACTGATGCTGCAGCGATAGTCCCGCCCCCGTCGCATGTGCGATATCTAGTGAAAGCTGCCGTAGCGATTATTATCGCTACGGCAGCTTCACACGCACATACCTGCCGTGCGACGTCCCTCTGGCCGGCGACCCGCCTCCTTCCTAAGGGGGCAGGTCGTGTGGCGTCACAGCGACGTCACACGGCAGGCAGCCAATTGAAGCGGAGGGGCGGAGATGAGCAGGATGTAAACATCCCGCCCACCTCCGTCCTTCTCATTGCAGCCGGGAGGCAGGTAGGTGATGATCCTCGCTCCTGCGGCTTCACACACAGCGATGTGTGCTGCCGCAGGAGCGAGGAACAACATCGCACCTGTCGCTGCACCGGCATTATGGAAATGTCGGAGGCTGCAGCGATGATACGATAACGACGCTTTTGCGCTCGTTCATCGTATCAAAAAGGTTTTACATGTTGCGATATCGACTGCGACGCCGGATGTGCGTCACTTTCGATTTGACCCCATCGACATCGCACGTGCGATGTCGCAACGTGCAAAGCCGCCCTAAGTCCATCTAGTTCAACCCGTAGCCTAACATGTTGATCCAGAGGAAGGCAAAAAAACCCCAATGTGTCAAACAAGCTCCAATGGGGAAAAAAATTCCTTCCTTACTCCACATACGGCAATCAGACTAGTTCCCTGGATCAACACCCTGTCATAAAATCTAATATACATAACTGGTAATATTAAATTTTTCAAGAAAGGCATCCAGGCTCTGCTTAAATGTTAGTAGTGAATCACTCATTACAACATCATGCGGCAGAGAGTTCCATAGTCTCACTCCTCGTACAGTAAAGAATCCTCGTCTGTGATTATGATTAAACCTTCTTTCCTCAAGACGTAGCGGATGCTCCTGTGTTCCAGTCGCAGGCCTAAGTGTAAAGAGATCTTTGGAAAGGTCTCTGTACTGTCCCCTCATATATTTATACATTGTGATTAGATCCCCCCTAAGCCTTTGCTTTTCCAAACTAAATAACCCCCAAGTTTAATAACCTGTCTTGGTATTGCAGCCCACCCATTCCTCTAATAATCTTGGTCACTCTTCTATCTACCTGTAAGATTATGCTATTTATAACCTTCTATACTTTTGCTATCAAGAAAAGCGTCCATTCCTCTCTTAAATTCATTCAGTGAGTTGGCCATCACTACTTCCTCAGGAAGAGAGTTCCACAGCCTCACTGCTCTTACCGTGAAGAACCCTCTTCTATGCTGATGTAGGAATTTTCTTTCCTCCAATCGAAGAGAATGCCCCCTTGTTCTTGTCATAGTCCTTAGTACAAACAGATCATGGGAGAGATGTCTATATGGCCCTCTGATATATTTGTACATATTTATTAGGCCTCCCCTAAGTCTTCTCTTTTCTAGAGTAAATAGACCTAATTTTGATAACCTTTCTGGGTATTGTAATGCACCCACTCCATTTATTATTTTAGTAGCCCGCCTCTGAACCCTTTCAAGTTCAGCAATGTCTTTCTTGAGCACCGGCGCCCAAAATTGCACACAATACTTCAAGTGTGGTCTGACGAGTGATTTGTACAGAGGGAGAATGATGTTTTCATCTCGTGCCCCCAGACCTCTTCTAATGCATCCCATTACCCTATTTGCCTTGGTGGCTGCTGCCTGACACTGGGCACTCCAATTTAGCGTCTTATTGATTAATATGCCTAAGTCTTTTTCCATGTCTGATTTCCCCAGCAGTTTTCCATTTAGTAAGTAATTGTAGCATCTGTTTCTTCTTCCCATGTGCATAACCATACACTTATCTGTGTTAAACCTCATTTGACATTTTTCAGCCCAATTCTCCAATTTACTCAAATCCATCTGTAGTTACAAACTGTCCTCCTTTGTGTTAACTACCTTACATAGTTTTGTATCATCTGCAAATACTGATATTTTACTCTGTAAACCAAACACCAGATCATTAATAAATATATTAAATAGTAGAGGGCCCAATACAGACCCCTGTGGAACCCCACTAGTAACTCTGGCCCAATCTGAGTATGCGCCATTAATAACCACTCTTTGTTTTTTATCACTAAGCCAGCTACCTACTCATCTACACACATTTTCCCCGAGCCCAAGCTTTCTCATTTTACTTATTAGTCTTTTATGTGGGACAGTGTCAAATGCTTTACCGAAGTCGAGATAAATTTCATCCAATGATTCTCCTCGGTCCATGTGAGAGCTTACATCCTCATAGAAGCTGATCAGGTTAGTTTGACAGGAGCGATCCTTCATAAATCCATGTTGATATGGAGTTAAATAATTATTAACATTGAGACATTCCATAATAGTATCCCTTAAAAACCCTTCAAACATTTTACCCACAACAGATGTTAAGCTTACGGCCTATAGTTTCCAGGTTCCCTTTTACACCCTTTTTTGAATATTTATTACGCTCACCGAGGAGCGGCGAGCGTCCGGAGGTGGACCCACTGGACCGTGCACCGGACTCCCCTGAGAAGGCGACCAGCAGCGAACTCCTATACAGGGACTGTGCGGCGCCTCCCCAGGAGGCCTAAATGCACGGCAGCCAGGAACCGGTAGTAGGAGTCTCTGTAGGGCCAGGTGTAGCAAGGTTGTGACGTCCACAGCCGGCAGGACACGGAAACTGCACCGGAGATGTTCACAGCAGGTGACGTCCACCGTAGGTACGGCACGGATAATGTCCACGGCAGGTAGGGCAAGGTGACGTCCACTGTCGGTATGAGCGGTGACGTCCACGGCAGGTACGGCACAGATAATGTCCACGGTAGGTAGGGCACGGTGACGTCCACTGTCGTTATGAGCGGTGACATCCACAGCCGGAATGATACGGATGGCACTACGGTGAGACAAGGGATTAGAACCAGGTATCGATGCACAGAAAAACAGATAACAGCACAAGGGGTCTGGACACTGGCAAGGCTCTAATAGAAGCGTTGTTCGGGCGCCTGCTGCTGGGGGAGGTGAACCTAAATACCCATTAGGTAACAGGTGACCTCTGAGGTCACTTCCAGAAAATGGGGCATACCGCTTTAAGAAAGGGGGCGTGGCCTCGCGCGCAGCCTAGAGTCACTTACTGCAGCTCTGTGTAAGGAAGGGAGACAGGAAGAGGCTGCAGCATGCCTGGGAGCAGGAGCAGCGCCTGCAGAGCCATGGGACCGGTAAGAGGAAGGCCGTCGCTGCCTGGGGCTATGACTGGGAGTGCTAGTGGGAGCCATGCTGGGACTGGGCACATGTGAGGGAGCGCGCCCCCCCGGGGTCTGGTGGGACCAGGCGCTACAATATTGGTACCACATTTGTTAGCCGCCAATCCAGTGGAACAGACCCAGTTTCTATAGAGTCTTTAAATATAACAAATAGAGGCATGTCTATCACATTACTTAACTCCCTTAATATCCGAGGGTGAATGCCATCAGGGCCTGGTGATTTGTCTATTTTAATGTTACTAAGTCGGTTCTGCACTTCTTCCTGGGTTAGGCAGGTCATACTTAATGAAGCGTTTACATTATCACTCTGCATTTCCCGTGGCATATGCTTTTACTGTGTGAACACAGTTGAGAAAAAAGTATTTAAAACATTTGTTTTTCCCACATCGCTTTCAATGATTTTACCCTCATTATTCTTTAAAGGGCCAACACCATCAATTGTAATCTTTTTTCTGTTTATATAATTAAAGAATAGTTTGGGATTTGTTTTGCTTTCCTTAGCAATGAGTCTCTCAGTTTGTACTTTTGCTAAATGTATTTGTTTTTTACACATTTTATTTTTTTCTCTATATCTTTTTAATGCTTCTTCGCTGCCTTCTTGTTTTAGCTTTTTAAATGCCTTTTTCTTATTATTCATTGCCCCTTTTACATCCTTATTTAGCCACATTGGTTTTCTCGTGTTCCTAGCCCTTTTATTTCCGTATGGTATGGCTCGCTCGCAGTGGGTGTTTAATACCGATTTAAAAATTTCCCACTTATTTTCTGTGCTCCCATTTTTGAGGACATTGTCCCAATCAATTTGGCGAAGGTCTTCTCTAAGCTGATCAAACTTTGCTTTCCTGAAATTCAGCGTTTTTGTAACCCCCCTCCAAGGCACCTTACTGAAGGACAAGTGGAATTGTATTATATTGTGGTCACTATTCCCTAGGTGCCCATCCACTCGTACGTCTGTTATTCTCTGGCCTGTTGCTTAAAATTAAGTCGAGAAGGGCTGTCCCTCTAGTTGGGCCCGGCACAAGTTGGGACAGATAATTATCCTTAGTTACTGACAGAAGCCGGTTTCCTTTCTGAGATACGCAGGTTTCAGTTTCCCAGTCTATATCGGGGTAGTTGAAGTCCCCCATAATAATCACCTCATTGTGATTTGCTGCTTTGTCTATTTGTTTCAATAATACATTTTCAGTGGTTTCTGTTTTATTTGGTGGCTTATAACAAACCCCTATGAGGATTTTATTAGTTTTCCCTCCTTGTATCTCCACCCATAGAGACTGGGTCAATGTCTGCTTGTCTTCAGCAAACTGTTTGCAGCTTTCTTGTGCATCATCTTTAGAAGATGCTTCCTTCTGGGATGAGCACTGACAGACTGACCCCTTGTTTTTTGTTTGGGTTTTTTTTACCATATCATTACTCTAGCATTTCATTAATCTGATGTCTTTTGCTCATTCTATTCTATTTTTGAGATAGCAGACAGTATGTCTATAAAATATATATATATATATATATATATATATATATATATATACACAGACTATTTTCTGATACAAATTATTGATATACACTTTGCATGTATTGGTATTTATGTACTTTATGATATATACTGTAGGTGTATATACGAGTGGCTGCTGATAGGTCTTTGGCTTTACCCAGAAAGAAACAAGATAAGGTGATGAAACTTTATATTTTTTCCACATACTCTCCACTGATGTCAACACACTTCTTACATCGGTATTCCAAGTTCTGTAAGCCTAGCAAAAAGAAGGATTTCGGTTGTGCCTCAAACCCGGCATCCGTAGCAGCCATGGCATCAGAAATAGTGTGAAATTTGGTACCCTTTAGGTGTTTCTTCAGGTTTGGAAACAGAAGATAGTCGGAGGGAGCTAGATCTGGTGAATAAGCTGGGTGGTAAACCAGCTGGAAGCCCAGATCTGCCAGTTTTGCCGTTGTTGCTTGTGCAGTGTTAGCGGAGGTGTTGTCTTTCAGGAACAAGATTCCTTTGGACAGCTTGCTGCACCTTTTGGCCTTCAGAGCTGCCTTCAATTGGTCCAAAAGTTCAATGTAATACCTTCCATTGATGGTGGAACCCTTTTGAAGATTGTCCACTAGCAGCACGCCCTCCTTATCCCAGAACACAGACGCCATCACCTTAGTGGCTGATTTTTGCACCCTGAACTTCTTTGGACAAGTTCAATCTTCTGCCCTATTGATTTATACTGCTAATCCTAGCACTCTATCTTTATCAATACCAGCACAGCCCTTTTATACACTATGTGCAGAATTATTAGGCAAATGAGTATTTTGATCACATGATAATTTTTATACATGTTGTCCTACTCCAAGCTATATAGGCTTGAGAGCCAACTACCAATTAAGTAAATCGGGTAATGTGCATCTCTGTAATGAGGAAGGGTGTGGTGTAATGACATCAACACCCTATATAAGGTGTGCTTAATCATTAGGCAACTTCCTTTCCTTTGGCAAAATGGGTCAGAAGAGAGATTTGACGGGCTCTGAAAAGTCCAAAATTGTGAGATGCCTTGCAGAGGGATGCAGCAGCCTTGAAATTGCCAAACTTTTGAACGTATTCACCGAACAATCAAGCGTTTCATGGCAAATAGCCAACAGGGTCGCAAGAAGTGTGTTGGGCAAAAAAGGCGCAAAATAACTGCCCATGAATTGAGGAAAATCAAGCGTGAAGCTGCCAAGGTGCCATTTGCCACCAGTTTGGCCATATTTCAGAGCTGCAATGTTACTCAAGTATCAAAAAGCACAAGGTGTGCCATACTCAGGGACATGGCCAAGGTAAGGAAGGCTGAAAAACGACCACTTTTGAACAAGAAATATAAGCTAAAACGTCAAGACTGGGACAAGAAATATCTTAAGACTGATTTTCAAAGGTTTTATGGACTGATAAAATGAGAGTGACTCTTGATGGGCCAGACGGATGGGCCAGAGGCTGGATCAGTAAAGGGCAGAGAGCTCCATTCTGACTCAGACGCCAGCAAGGTGGAGGTGGGGTACTGGTATGAGCTTGTGGGACCTTTTCAAGTTGAGGATGGAGTGAAGTTCAACTCCCAGACCTACTGCCAGTTTCTGGAAGACAACTTCTTCAAGCAGTGGTACAGGAAGAAATCGGTATCGTTCAAGAAAAACATGATTTTCATGCAGGACAATGCTCCATCACATGCATCCAACTACTCCATAGCGTGGCTGGCCAGTAAAGGTCTAAAAGATGAAAAAATAATGACATGGCCCCCTTGTTCACCTGATCTGAACCCCATATAGAACCTGTGGTCACTCATAAAATGTGAGATCTACAGGGAGGGAGAACAGTACACCTCTCGGAACAGTGTCTGGGAGGCTGTGGTGGCTGCTGCACGCAATGTTGATAATAAACAGATCAAGCAACTGACAGAATCTATGGATGGTAGGCTGTTGAGTGCCATCATAAAGAAAGGTGGCTATATTGGTCACTAATTTTTTGGGGTTTTGTTTTTGCATGTCAGAAATGTTTATTTCTAAATTGTATGCAGTTATATTCATTTACCTGTTGAAAATAAACAAGTGAGATGGGAATATATTTGATTTTTATTAAGTTGCCTAACAATATTGCACAGTAATACAGTAATAGTTACCTGCACAAAACAGATATCCTCCTAAGATAGCCAAATCTAAAAAAAACCCCACTCCAACTTCCAAAAATATTAAGCTTTGATAGTTATGAGTTTTTTGGGTTTATTGAGAACATAGTTGTTGATCAATAATAAAAAAAATCCTCTAAAATACAACTTGCCTAATAATTCTGTACATGGTATATATATATATATATATATATATATATATATATATATATATATATATCTATATATATAATTGCCTTATTCTGTCTGTCTGTCTGTCTGTCTATCTGTCTGTCTATCTGTCTGTCTGTCATGCTCCGAAATTGTGTCCTTACGGTGACACAAAGCTGATTGGCCGCTGGGCTCGCCATGGCCCCGCCCCCCCACACGGATTGGCCTCTCGCCCCGGCTCTCTGCAGGCCCCGCCCCCCTCACGCAATGCACGCTCGCTCTGGCCCAACTGACACGGAGCCCCGATTCCCAGGTGAGTACACACACACACATCAGATCACACTCACTCTCACACTCACTCTCACACACACCTCACACATCACAACATGCTGGGATATCGCTTGCTTCTACACCGGCTCCGTCAGGATCCCAGCAGCGCCACACATAACCTTGCGATGCTGGGATCTTCACGGAGGCCGTGAAAGCTGGTAACCATTATACACATCGGGTAACTAAGGTCCCTTAGTTACCCGATGTGTATCATAGTTACCAGTGTACACCGGCTCACACTCACTCTCATACACACCTCACACACACATCACATCGCATCCACACATCAAGGTCCTGCAGCGGCGGAAAATACAGACACATAACAGCACACACATAACAGCACACACATACACACACACAAATCAGATCACACTCACTCACACACACACATCACATCGCATCCACATACTCACAACATCCTGGGATATCGCTTGCTTCTCGGCGGCGATACTGTGCTGTTGTGATCTTCCAGGACCTGCCGGAGGATCACATGGCCAGAAGCATGTGATATCCCCGGATGTTGTGAGTATAAGCGCGTATGTGCGATATCGTCAGTGTCTGTGTGTGTGAGTGTATGCGATCGGGTGTGTGTGAGTGGATGCGATCGGGTGTGTGTGAGTGGATGCGATCGGGTGTGTGTGAGTGGATGCGATCGGGTGTGTGTGAGTGGATGCGATCGGGTGTGTGTGAGTGGATGCGATCGGGTGTGTGTGAGTGGGTGCGATCGGGTGTGTGAGTGTCGGCCGAGGAGCACGGCGTGCTGGAGGAGGCTGGGAGCAGAGAGGCTGATCATGGGGAAGGCTGGGAGGAGAGAGGCTGATGCTGGGGGAGGCTGGGAGGGGGAGGCTGGGACGAGGGAGGCTGATGCTGGTGGAGGCTGATGCTTGGGGAGGCTGATGCTGGGGGAGGCTGGAAGGAGAGAGGCTAATGCTGGTGGAGGCTGATGCTTGGGGAGGCTGATGCTGGGGGAGACTGGGAGGGGAAGGCTGATGCTGAGGGAGGCTGGGAGGAAGGAGGCTGGGAGGAGAGAGGCTGATCCTGGGGAAGGCTGGGAACGGGAGGCTGATGCTGAGGGAGGCTGGAAGGAGAGAGGCTGATGCTGGGGGAGGCTGGAAGGAGAGAGGCTGATGCTGGTGGAGGCTGATGCTTGGGGAGACTGATGCTGGGGGAGACTGGGAGCGGAAGGCTGATGCTGAGGGAGGCTGGGAGAGGGAGGCTGGGAGGAAGGAGGCTGGGAGGAGAGAGGCTGATCCTGGGGAAGGCTGGGAAGGGGAGGCTGATGCTGGGGGAGGCTGGAAGGAGAGAGGCTGGAAGGAGAGAGGCTGATGCTGGTGGAGGCTGATGCATGGGGAGGCTGATGCTGGGGGAGACTGGGAGCAGAAGGCTGATGCTGAGGGAGGCTGGGAGGAAGGAGGCTGGGAGGAAGGAGGCTGGGAGGAGAGAGGCTGATCCTGGGGAAGGCTGGGAAGGGGAGGCTGATGCTGAGGGAAGCTGGAAGGAGAGAGGCTGATGCTGGGGGAGGCTGGAAGGAGAGAGGCTGAGGCTGGGAGGAGAGAGGCTGATGCTGGGGAAGGCTGATGCTGAGGGAGGCTGGGAGGGGAAAGCTGATGCTGGGGAAGGCTGGGAGGACGGAGGCTGGGAGGAGAGGCTGATCCTGGGGAAGGCTGGGAGAGGGAGGCTGATGCTGGAGGAGGCTGGAAGGAGAGAGGCTGATGCTGGCGGAGGCTGATGCTGGGGAGGCTGGGAGAGGGAGGCTGATGCTGAGGGAGGCTGGGAGGAGGGAGGCTGGGAGAGGTAGGCTGAGAGAAGAGAGGCTGATGCACACACACACACACACACACACACACGCGCGCGCACTGCACAACACACCACACACACACACACACACTGGGAACCACAAACAACTGCCCTACACAGACACCCACACACACAGACAACGCTGCACACACACAACACCCAACACACAAACACCGCGGCACACACAAATATACGCACATACCGCACAACACACACATTGCACAAAACATACCTCCCCCCAAAACACACCACACACACAAACCGCGCAACACACACACAACGCTACAGACACACAGCGCTCCACAAACAACGCAACACACGCAACACACATACAACACCGCTCTCACCCCCCGTCACACCCAGACAACACCCAGAACATGTACAGCGTCTACACAAACACTTGGTAACTACACACAACAACATCTATATATATATATATATATATATATATATATAACAAAAATCATACATGAACTACACAATACGTAAATTCTAGAATACCCGATGCGTAGAATCGGGCCACCTTCTAGTATATATATATACATATATACAGTCATATGAAAAAGTTTGGGCACCCCTATTAATGTTAACTTTTTTTCTTTATAACAATTTGGGTTTTTTCAACAGCTATTTCAGTTTCATATATCTAATAACTGATGGACTGAGTAATATTTCTGGATTGAAATGAGGTTTATTGTACTAACAGAAAATGTGTAATCCGCATTTAAACAAAATTTGACCAGTGCAAAAGTATGGGCACCTCAACATAAAAGTTACATTGATATTTTGTAGATCTTCCTTTTGCAAAAATAACAGCCTCTAGTCACTTCCTGTAGCTTTTAATGAGTTCCTGGATCCTGGATGAAGGTATATTTGACCATTCCTGTTTACAAAACAATTCCAGTTCAGTTAAGTTTGATGGTCGCCGAGCATGGACAGCACGCTTCAAATCATCCCACAGATTTTCAATGATAATCAGGTCTGGGGACTGGGATGGCCATTCCAGGACATTGTAATTGTTCCTCTGCATGAATGCCTGAGTAGATTTGGAGCGGTGTTTTGGATCATTGTCTTGCTGAAATATCCATCCCCTGCGTAACTTCAACTTCATCACTGATTCTTGCACATTATTGTCAAGAATCTGCTGATACTGAGTTGAATCCATGCGACCCTCAACTTTAACAAGATTCCCGGTGCCGGCATTGGCCACACAGCCCCAAAGCATGATGGAACCTCCACCAAATTTTACTGTGGGTAGCAAGTGCTTTTCTTGGAATGCCGTGTTTTTTTGCCTCCATGCATAACGCCTTTCTGTATGACCAAACAACTCAATCTTTGTTTCATCAGTCCACAGGATCTTCTGCCAAAATGTAACTGGCTTGTCCAAATGTGCTTTTGCATACCTCAGGCGACTCTGTTTGTGGCGTGCTTGCAGAAACGACTTCTTTCGCATCACTCTCCCATACAGCTCCTCTTTGTGCAACGTGCGCTGTATTGTTGACCGATGCACATTGACACCATCTGCAGAAAGATGATGCTGCAGGTCTTTGGAGGTCTTTGGAGGTGGTCTGTGGATTGTCCTTGACTGTTCTCACCATTCTTCTCTGCTTTTCTGATATTTTTCTTGGCCTGCCACTTCTGGGCTTAAAAAGTACTGTACCTATGTTCTTCCATTTCCTTACAATGTTCCTCACAGTGGAAACTGACAGTTTAAATCTCTGAGACAATTTTTTGTATCCTTCCCCTGAATGACTATGTTAAATAATCTTTGTTTTCAGATCATTTGAGAGTTGTTTTGAGGAGCCCATGATGCGACTCTTCATAGGAGATTCAAATAGGAGAACAACTTGCAAGTGGCCACCTTAAATACCTTTTCTCATTATTGGATACACCTGCCTATGAAGTTCAAAGCTCAATGAGGTTACAAAACCAATTTAGTGCTTTAGTAAGTCAGTAAAAAGTAATTAGGAGTGTTCAAATCAAGAAATTGATAAGGGTGCCCATATTTTTGCACTGGTCAAATTTTGTTTAAATGCGGATTGCACATTTTCTGTTAGTACAATAAACCTCATTTCAATCCAGAAATATTACTCAGTCCATCAGTTATTAGATATATGAAACTAAAATAGCTGTTGCAAAAACCCAAATTGTTATAAAGAAAAAAGGTTAACATTAATAGGGGTGCGCAAACTTTTTCATATGACTGTATATATATATATATATATATATATATATATATCTCCTATACTCTCTTTGGCATTGTATGTGCTGCTGTCTGCATAATGTATAATATTACAATTTCGGTCATATTCTCTTTATGATGTGATTTGGGAATTGTGCAAAAATCCCCTTTTTATTGATACAAATAGAATTAAAATAGTTCACAACAAGGATCCTCAGTTTTAAGTAAGTTGTACCATACGTCCCCTGATGAAGAGGTGAAACGCGCGTAGGGACTGTTTTGCTGCGGTACCGTCACTTACACTGGTTAGTATGGTTAACCCTTAGTGTACTTTCTTGATCTCCTGCTTTTGAGTGTGATGGAAGGTTGCTAGTTCGTGCTGGCTTATGTGGATGCAATTAACTTCACTGTGAGCGCCTTGTCACATGCACAGTTGATCTTTATTATAATCTGGGTTTAACGCTAATTATATAACTGATTAAACTGTAATTGCATTGTTTCTTGTACTAGACTATATACTTTACTAGACTATGTAACTGCAGTACTACATTACAGTTGTATATGCTTAATATAGGTGGTTATTCATACCATATATATTAGTGCCTCATAAATTATTATTACTGATCTAATCTGGTGTACGGTACAACTTACTTAAAACTGAGGATCCTTGTTGTGAACTATTTTAATTCTATTTGTATCAATAAAAATGGTGATTTTAATGAATTGGAGTCATACCACTCTTTCTTTGGGTTGATATATTATTGTGGTAACCAGCAATTATGATTAGGTCTGTGCAGAGATCTATTTCTAATGTATTGGTATATATGTAATTTATGATATATAGGTGTGTATATATCTATGTTATGGTCAGCAGCAACGTTTTTGCCACCACTTACTGTATATTTATTTCCACATTCTTTTCATCTGTTAATAAAAAATATATTTATATGGACATTTGATCACAATCTTTTTTGCCTTTTCTTCTTTTAACCTCTACAGCAATGCTGACAGCACCCATATGCCTGTTTTGAAAAGACAACCTCTGGATATGACACTGAGCATGTGCACTCAAGTTCTTCTTTGGTTGACCATGGAAAGGCTTGTTCTGAGTGGAACTTGTCTTGTTAAACCGCTGTATGGCCTTGGCCACCATGCTGCAACTCAGTTTCAGGTGATTTCAATCCTCTTAAAACCTAGGCCATCGTTATGTAGAACAATAATTATTTTTTTCAGATCCTCAGATAATTCTTTGTCATGAGACCTTTGAATATTAATGAGTCACATGAAATGGCTTATTGGGCATAATTTGGCCAATTTCCCTTAGGGGTATACTCACTTAAGTTGCCAGTGGTTTTGACATTAATGGCCGTGTGTTGAGTTATTTAGAGAGCACATCCAATTTACACTGTTATACAAGCTATACATTGACTACTTTACATTGTATCAAAGTGTCTTATCTTCAGTGTTGTCTCATAAACTGATATAATAATATAATTACAAAAATGTGAGGGGTGTACTCATTTTTTTATATACTGTGTATATATATTGTAAGGAGGTGGCTCACAGGGTACTGTGAGGACACGGCTCACTCGGATGCTTGTCAAAGTAGATACAGGAACAATTTTCATTTAAATGTCCAGCTGGTTTATTCAGTCTTCATAAACTGCTCAGCAGAACAAACATAAAGGAGCCTCTTTCTGGCACAAAAAGAATATAAACTGAAAATTACGAGTATATAATGGTGTTGGGGTCCACCCGCTCAGGATAACGTCTCACTCTTAGACAAGAGCAACACTGATGGAGGACTGCAAACTTCCACACACAGACAAAGACTGAGATTACGGGTTAGGGTAACAGTCAAAAATTTTCATCACAAAACTAACAATTATTTGTAGTAAATGTCTTGCAGCAAAGTAAATGTACAATTTTGCAGTAATTTCAAGGTTTGACTTTTATCGAAACACGCTTAAGGCTACATGCGCACGCTGCATCTTTTTGTGTTCACAAACTGCAGCCAAAACGGCAGCCTAAACTACAGCCAAAAGTGCACCTTGTCAAAGAGAGCCTGGAAATGACACAAAAAATGCTTGTAATTGTAGGTGTGTTTTTGCTGCGTTTTCGGTGCATTTTTCACAACATGCATTTTTGCTGAGTTTTTGTGACAAATGTTGACAAAAACGCAGGAAGAATGAACATGCTGCATTTTTTTTGTCACAAACTTTTGACAAATAAAACGCTGACAAACTGCAATGTGTGCAGCAAATCTGACTTCTCATAGACTTTGCTGGGAAGTCAAATGTCAGAAAGTTCTGACAACAAAATTGCAGCCAAAAACGCAGCAAAAAACGCAGCGTGCGTATGTAGCCTTATTTGGTTCGGGATAGTCATGGTGATGCTTCTCCACACAATGGAGAATAAACCGTTTCTGGTCTTCTTGAGTGTTCAGTGATGAATTAAATGTACTCATGAGAGCGTTCAGCGACATCATTCACGATTTTCAATACCGCGACTTTTGAGGATGCATCAATGTAACTTGCATTAGTGTGCCTCTTGATGAAGAAAATCTTGTTTTATTTCCAGTGTAATGAATAGTTTGTCTGTGTTGGATGACATGAAGTGATGAAGCTTTTAGTGTAACACAAGGTGTTCGACAAAGTGCAATCGAGTTGAGCAGACATCGTTGCCTTCCTTCTGCAGAGCCAGTACCATCTCAACCTTTTCTGTGGTTGGAACATCAATGTCAAGAAAAGCCAGACCCCCATAATATCACTACCACAGGTGTATGATGAAAGTGCGATTTCTTTGGATGTTATGAGTTCTGGCAGTAAGGTCATGTTATTTTGCGGCAATCTGGCTGGGATCTGACAGAGGTACCAATCCTTCAAATAAAAGTGGACAGTAACGGGGACTTTGCACGTTGCGACATCGCTACTGCGATCTCGTTGGGGTCAAATCGAAAGTGACACACATCCGGCGCCGGTAACGACGTCGCAACGTGTAAAGCCTATAAGCACCGATAAACGATCGAAAAAGCGTCAAAAATTGGTGATCTGTGTAGTGTCGGTCATTTCCATAATTTAGCTGCAGCGACAGGTACGATGTTGTTCATCGTTCCTACGGCAGCACACATCGCTGTGTATGAAGCCGCAGGAGCCAGGAACATCTCTTTACCTGCGTCCCGCCTGCAATGAGGAAGGAAGGAGGTGGGCGGGATGTTTACGTCTCACTCATCTCCGCCCCTCCACTTCTATTGGCCGCCTGCTGTGTGACGTCGCTGTGACGCCGCACGACCCACCCTCTTAGGAAGGAGGCGGGTCGCCGGCCAGAGCGACGTCGCAGGGCAGGTAAGTGCGTGTGAAGCTGCCGTAGCAATAATGTGCGCTACAGCAGCTATCCTATCAGAAGATATCACATCTGCGACAGGGGCAGGGACTATCGCGCTCGGCATTGCTACAATCGGCTAGCAATGTCGCAGCGTGCAAAGTACCCCTAAAAGTGCAAAACTGATGGAGATTTTTTAACTCTGTCACAGTTAAATGAAATTGGCGACAAAACATGAAGATATTCAGAGCATATATCAGTTTTACCATCCATCAGGCCTGATAGTAGGTGCCTGGAGTGTTGATGTGTACGTTTGGGTTTGACGGCGAACGAAGGAACAGGAGTGCCAGTGTTTACTATTCCTTGTAATCAACTCTTTTAGGCCTCTTTCACACATCCGTGAAAAACTACGCACGTTTTTCACAGACGTGTCAAAGGTGCGTTTTGCCCTCCGTGAGCCGTGTTTATGGCACACGTGTGTACTCCGTGTGTTATCCATGATAACACATGGAGAACAGGAACTTTCTACTCACCTGTCCCTGGCTTCGCTGTCCGTGGTGCTGATCTACGGTCTCCGGTCCTGCCGACTCCCCGCTGCTGCAGCTTCCGGCCCGCAGTGAAGTGAATATGCAATGAGCATAATGAGTGGTGGTCGGAAGCAAGTGACAGGAACGGCAGAGACAGCAGGGCTTGAGAAGGTAAGTAAAGTTTTTTTATTATTTTCTCAGACACGTGTGTTTTCTCCGGCGCGTGTCACATGGATCACCTCCGTGTGGTCCGTTTGCATTCCGTGTGACACCCGTGATGCTGATGAAAAACGGACATGCCTACGTGTGGAGCACACGGACACATGTATGCTCCACACATACACACGGTCCATGGCAGAACACGCACATGAGCGCAGACCCATTCATTTTAGTTGGTCTACGTGTGCCCGTGTCTCCGGTACGTGAGGAAACGGACCCAACACGTACTGGAGACACGGACGTGTGAAAGAGGCCTTAGATGGTATTGTGCAAGCTGGTTAGTGCAAAATTTAGTTGAAGCTATGTCCTGTTCCATTCCAGCTGAAAACTTAGTTGAGTTCAGGGAGTAAAAAATCTCTTAAACTTTATATTTGGACCTGTTCATACAGGCAACAATTTATCAAACATGCTTACAAATGTGGTCTCTACCAGGCAAACTCAGTAGTTCTTTCTGCACTTTGTGTTGCAAGAGGACACACGCACCTGCCTTTGTACCAGTGCTACGACTAGTCGTGTCGAATGACATAAACTTCACTTTATCCAAGAGCTGCCAATCCTACAGAACCTCAAATACAGCATTAACTTGTGCTGCTAGGTATCTCTGGGCCCGACAACAACTTCTCAGTTACTCCCCCTGACACTAGTACTGCTAGTCGCTCAGCAGTTTTATTGTGGGTCTGGCTTGCAAACCTTTTCCCATTCCAGTGGATCACTGGTATTGAAGGAAGCTTTAATAGCATTTGCTGCAATCTATAGATACCAGCAGCAAGTAACTCGCCCGCCCCAGGGCCTTAGGTGACTTGGTGTCAGGCCGGACTAGTCCGGGGTAGTCAGCGGTGGCGGGGCCCGACTCCGTGACCCTGGCGGAGTCAATTAAAATGGCTGCTGGACGGGACCTCCGGGGCTGGTGTTATGGCAGCTGAGGTGTTTCTTGCTCCCCACAGGTGGAACGGGTACCCGGGGCAAACGTTTGTCTATGGTGGATGTTGATGGGGTCAAGACAAAGCAGATGACACAGGGCTTGCAGTCAAGATGTTTTACTCACTGTTAGTCTCACAGTTGCGCCGACCGGTTACCCGTGGTATGCCGGGATTCACTGTTCCAGGCCTCCGCCGATCCCGAGCAGGTCAAAGGTCAGTACCGGTGCACCCCTCAATGTGCCTTCCCTGGCCGTTTCACTAGCGCCGACCTTCACTAGACTGTCCTGTGCCTCCACCACCGAGCCTGTCCAAAGGGTGGCTGACCTCGGTTCTTTTATTGCTCCCCCTTGCAGGTGATAGGTGGCAGGTTGTGCCCTCGGGTGCCTGCAGCAATCTCCTGAGCCTTCGGATTACTAAAGGGAAATGTTTTCTTCCTTTAGCCTGGGGCCGTCCTCATTGTTGCGACCAGATTCCACCACCCCGGTGTTCTTGGTGGAACAAGTCCACGGAGGCCTCCCGCACATCCGTGGCACTCTGGAACCCTTTTTCTCGGTGTCACCTGGACTTAGCAGGGCCCCAGAGTCTTCACCACAAAAACGCAGTCTCCTCACTCCTTTCTCTCAGACTTCCTGTCACAGACCCTCCTGTCCTCCTGTCAATTGTCACTTCTCTGACAGACTGCCTAGTTCAAACTTGAACTAACCGTTTTTTCCTAACTGACCCACTCACTCTTCCTACACTCCCCACTGCCAGGCTCCACCCCTCCAGGACAGTGAATGGGACTTAAGGCCCAATAACCAGGTATACTGGTCGCTACTCCCAGCATTATTAGGGTACCTGCCTTAAAACCCTGACCCAGTGTGTGACGTAACAATTGGCCCCCTTCTTACTCAGGATGGGATACAACACCTCTGGCTGAGGTGCAGTACCTCTGTGCAAATGCCTCAGGGGCGCCACACAAGCCTGTCCGACAAATTCCCTGTTCAATGTGAGACTGTCTAGATCATGGCCAAAAGACTCAGAAGCAGGAGCAAATAGGTAGGTCACTTTTTTATCACTGGTATTAGTTCTGTCTAGAACTGAAGCAACTTCCTGAGTTACAATGTTCACAGGTCTTACCAACTTAGGTTTCTTGGGAAGAAAACGCCTTTCACCCTCATCACTATCATTGTCAGAAGCACTGTTGTTGATGCAACTGCTATTACTACTGCAAAGTTTAGACAATGCTGTGCTGCTGAACTCACTTAAGTTCCTTTTTTCTTTGTTTCTCTCATAAATCTTCTTTCTTGACCTTGGCTAGCTTTCTGTCTAATGGTTCCTGGAGATGCAAAGATGTGTCCTACCCATCAGTGTTGACCAAAAGAAGATATGCTTGGCATTTGGGACCTTGTCCAAGAGAATGTACCCTGACGTGCAGACCTGGTCCAGGATGGGAGGTGCACACTGTACGAAGGTGTGGTTTAAAATAAAGTGCGGCCCATTAGGTTACGAATGCCGACTGCAGGAGGCTAGACCAAAAGGTAGAGTCACCGATAGTGACGCGTGACAAAGCGAATGAGTCCGCAGACTGGTCCTGGAGGAGGCAGAGCTGACCAAAAAGGAAGAAAGCAGTGAGTCAGAGACTGATGACATTTTCCCTGCAGCGTGTGAAGAGAGAGAAGTGGTGAGAGAGATCTCAATTTATGATGGCATACAGCGACCGAGAGGCAAAAGCGCAGTGTGCATGGCAAATGGAGAAGCGGGAGCAGAAGGCTGAAAGCTCCACTAGAGGACGGGTCGAATGGTGACAAGAAGAGAGGGCCTATCCACCTGAGCTGCATGTGGTCCGGAAAGGGGGAAAAAGGATGAGCTAATTCAACAGCACCATTCCGCCTCTCGGACCCCAGTCTCTTCTCCAACTGCTGGAACCTTTATTACCATACAATTGTCAGACAATGACAGTGCCCAGGTATACTTAGGAGGATCTGTCCAACTTTCAGGAAACCCAACTTGCCTAAAGTATCCGGTCCAGCCTTGGAAGTGGAAGAGACCACCATCCCCCAGAACTTTAGAATTCAATGAAAAAGTAGGCCTGAGGATTAGGTGGTCGAGTTCTGGGGTATCCCTGGTAAGAGAAAGCTGGGACCATCTGGGTCCATGAGACTGCAGTTGAAGGTGGAATAGCCTTGGTTTTAAGGACTGTGTTAAGAATCTGTTGGCCTGAAGAGGTCTGTATGGAGACTTTTTTATAGGAGGGTCTGGGTGAGTAGGCCTAGACTAGCTTAACTGGGTAAACATTTATTTTTGTTTTTATTTTGTTGTACCTGTTGCACCCTTTTCAGCTGGTTTTTAAGAGTGCAGGCATGACTGTAGAGGTAACAGCCTCAGTCATGGACTGTGCCCCTGTCCTAAGGACAACTGTTGGGGTGAGGAGGGAATGGAGAACCTAATTGTCATGCTGGATTAAAGAAAAAGGATTTTACCTTCCATTTCATGGATTGTTGGGAGAATGGCCATTTTTTTTAATAAGACTTGAACATTTTGTTTCTAGAGTCCTAACCTAACCGGTTTCATGTTGCGCAAAGAGGAAGACATTTCATGTAATAAGGAGAAGAAAAGACTGTTGCTAAAAATGTTTTTTTTATGTGGTATGCATTGGATTCTTGCCGGTTTCTAGGATGGTAGAGAATGACCATCATTAAAGAGGTCAGGAATGTAAGGAGGTGGACAGGCTGCCACATTCCCTTTGAAAACACAAATTATATAAATTTTTTGTGAATTTATATTACATCTTTGTGAATTATGTTATGAACCTGATATGTGTTCCTGTGGTAACAAGTGTTAATTCCATGTGGGCTGCAGTATTAACCAACCGCCATAAGAGGCCACTGTCTTCCTTTTTCCTCTTGTAAAGCTTGTTTGTAAAAGACAGGGTAAATGCCTAGTCAGACAAGGAGAGGGTAGAGATTATGAGGTGTTTAGAGAAACTGGTTGCTGTTTTGAGGCCAGTTAGGCAGTTACTTGTGAACCATAGAAGAAACACCTTCAGAGAAAGGATATGTGTGTGGGTGTGTATGTGTGTGTGTGTGTGATGCCCTGGCAAAACCAGGTAGTCACAAATAGTTCACATCCTCCTTGTTACCATCACAACCCACACTTAGGCATAACACAGAGTCACAAAACCCTAGCCACCCCCTCATGATAATAAGGACACGCCAGTGGGCGGCATCAGGCGGATGAAAACGCCCACCTAGGGGTCCTGAGGTGTCAGAGGCAGGAACATGTCAGAGATCAGTAGGGAGTGTGCAGAGATCAGTAGAGAGAAAGAGTGGGAGCTGACAGTTGAAGTGTGAAAAGCTTACTGTAGTGTACTCAGGGGTCATAGCCCCTGAACTACTCGGCTAGGTGGCAGACGGTGAGCAGAGCCACAGGCGACGGAGATCCGGTCACGGGAGACCTAAAGTGGACAGGGGCAGGGCTGTAGCCCGCCGGTACCGACAGCGGGAATCCGGTCCAGAGGCCGTGCACAGGCGGGGTGCCTGGACCCTAGGGTGAGGAAGGTTGCAAGCCCCTCTCCAATTAACCAGCCGGGGACAAGGTTCCAGACATTGTCCCCATTTACTGTCCAGATAAAGTGAAATGGAAGCCCAACGCGGGGGATAGGGTTTCTGCCAAGAACCCACTGAAATCGCAAGGGTCAGCTTTCGCGGGCCACAGCTCCCAACACAAATAGAACCGGGAGTGGACTTCTCCATTCCATGCAAAGTCGTCCAAAAGAGAAAGAAACACAAAGTGCAGGAGGAAGGGATATCTGCTCATCAACCTGGGTGCGGGACCCGAGTGCACCCTCCAAAGGCAGCCGGCCACTGGCAATTTGCTTTACCACTTGACTTGTGTGAAGTTATTGAACTGTGAGTACACCACTGTCCCCCGGTCCGGTCCGGCGTGCCACCTCCAGCAGCCATCACTCACTTGTTCGACCCTCGGGCCCCGGGTCTACACCTCCCCTACCCGTGGAGGGGATCCCATCTTGCTGCCCCCTTACTCCATTAGCCCCGGGCGCCCCATCTAAAGGCAGCGGTGGTGCCAACATCCCTCACCGCAACCCACGGGTGGCGTCACAGACAACCTCCCTTGTAAATATCCCCCTTTCCGACTGTTGTCAAGACGGGCGGCCGTGCGAGCCTGGGTCCGGTCACCATTCGAGCCCAGCACCGATCCCGGATCTGAGCGGCCCCTGAAGCGGCAGCGCCCCCCGTCGGCAACATGTGTGTGATGAGGATAAGGCTATGTTCACATTTCCGTTGTTTTGCATCAGTCACAATCCGTCGCCTTGAGGAATTACGGTATCCTGCAATCAGCTGTTCGCCCGGCGGCCAGCTGTGAATGATCAGCTGATCGCCCAGGCGCCAGCTTTTGTGAGCAATCAGCTGATCACCTGGCGGCTGACTTTTCTGAACTCTGATTGCTCAGAAAAGCCAGCCGCCGGGCAATCAGCTGATTGCTTACAAAAGCCGGCGCCCGGCTGTGAAAAATCAGTTGTTTGCCCGTGCGGCTGGCTGTGAATGGTCAGCTTTTCACCCGAGCGTCGGCCGATCACCTGATCGCTCAGAAAAGCCGGCCGCCGGGTGATCAGCTGATCGCTCAGAAAAGCCGCCAGTGAAACAGTAAAAATAAAAAAACAAAAACAAAAAACGGATCTTTGTTTTGCAGCATCAGTCAAATCAGTTGTGCCACTATCTGCAACACATCCGTTGCATCAGTCACACAACTGATTGTGACTGATGCAAAATAACGGAAATATGAACATAACCTAAGGGAGTAAGAGACTACCAGGAATCTACAGTAGTGGCAGTATTTCTCTGAAGGAGGGAGTGGGACTTAAACAGCTGTAATGTAGCCTTAGTGTACTGGAATTTGGAGAAGAGCCTTGAAGAGAAGATGGATTCAGACAGACCAGTGGTTTGTTTAGCGGGGTGGTAGCTAGCAAGAGCTCCCTTATATTAGTTTCTTAAAAGAATGGAGTCACCCCTGTTGCTGTGTCATCAAATTGTTATTTTCTTGTCAAGTACTGTTTTACTTTCAGTCATCATTGAAAACATGCTTTGTATTGTGTAGAAGAGAATAGCAAGTGTGGTTAACTTATAAGTAAAAAGAATTTTGTTTTCAAAAGCTGGTGTGGCCTCCTCATTGTGGGGTCCAAGGGAGTCGGCACCACACAAAGCGTGGCTGAACTGAATATTGAGGTATCCTCAACCAAAACATCACAACACACACACACCCAGGACCCCAATATTTCTGTAGCGTGCCGCATCATGGAAAGTACCTCAACCACAGCTGCCACCTTAAGCCATGTTACAATATCTATGCTTGAAAATGTTGATGAGAAGGTTATAGTAAATATAGTGCTGGAAGAATGCTGATAAAGAGAAAATAAGGACTGTTTCTATAGATATTAGGCTATGTGCGCACGTTGCGTACAAGCCCTGCAGAAATTTCTGCAGCGATCTGAAGAGCACATGTGCGCTTTAGATCGCTGCAGAAATGTCCGTAGTCAGCGCCGATTCCATGCGCTCTGCCTGCAGCTCCTCCCATAGACAGAGCAGGAGCTGCCGGCAAAGCGCAGGAAAGAAGTGACATGTCACTTCTTTTTGCGCAGCGCTTCGGCAGTAGCCGAAGCGCTGCGCTCTGAGACGCCACGTGCGCACGGCCCCTGCACAGTCTCCATAGACTGTGCAGGGGACGCAGGACGCATGCAGTTACGCTGCGCTACAAAGCGCAGCGTAACTGCATGTTTTTACGCGACGTGCGCACATAGCCTTAGACTGGTATGTGTAATAAAATAACTAGTAACCTATTGGGAATGAGGGCAGTAAGATCATCCAGTTTTTGTTTTAAGAAACAAGTACAATTTCAAGGTGTTGCCCACTACTTGAAAAATCCCTTCTCAATCTGAGTATTTGCCATTTAAAATAACATTTATACTCAAATTCGGTGCAGGTTCCATTCCAGCAGTGTTAACACATGCTCTTTCGGGCTAATTTTATGGTGTTAGATCATATGATTCTTGCGCTTTATCAGTGCTGGATTCACTCTCTCCGCTTTCAGACTCATTGAACAGCAAGGGAAAAACAGAGCTGCGGCTGGCCGCTCACTTTCTATTGATGTCTGATAGATCTGAAGGTGAAAAATGTGAAGGCAGGGCTGACTGGGCAGATGGCTCCTGTGACGTAACATCCTCACATAAGCCCCAGGAGAGTGAGTGCTGACACCGTTGAAACACAGCCGGAAATGGAGGAGAGTATGAATGTTATTTTAACGGGTGAAAATATGGTGCTTGAAAAAGGGTTGTTTGAGTAGTAGACAACCCCTTTAATTAAAATGGTACCAATTGCCTTCAAAATACAGATAGGTCCAGAAATATTTGGACAGTGACACAAGTTTTGTTATTTTAGCTGTTTACAAAAACATGTTCAGAAATACAATTATATATATAATATGGGCTGAAAGTGCACACTCCCAGCTGCAATATGAGAGTTTTCACATCCAAGTCGGAGAAAGGGTTTAGGAATCATAGCTCTGTAATGCATAGCCTCCTCTTTTTCAAGGGACCAAAAGTAATTGGACAAAAGACTCTAAGGGCTGCAATTAACTCTGAAGGCATCTCCCTCGTTAACCTGTAATCAATGAAGTAGTTAAAAGGTCTGGGGTTGATTACAGGTGTGTGGTTTTGCATTTGGAAGCTGTTGCTGTGACCAGACAACATGCAGTCTAAGGAACTCTCAATTGAGGTGAAGCAGAACATCCTGAGGCTGAAAAAAAAGAAAAAATCCATCAGAGAGATAGCAGACATGCTTGGAGTAGCAAAATCAACAGTCGGGTACATTCTGAGAAAAAAGGAATTGACTGGTGAGCTTGGGAACTCAAAAAGGCCTGGGCGTCCACGGATGACAACAGTGGTGGATGATCGCCGCATACTTTCTTTGGTGAAGAAGAACCCGTTCACAACATCAACTGAAGTCCAGAACACTCTCAGTGAAGTAGGTGTATCTGTCTCTAAGTCAACAGTAAAGAGAAGACTCCATGAAAGTAAATACAAAGGGTTCACATCTAGATGCAAACCATTCATCAATTCCAAAAATAGACAGGCCAGAGTTAAATTTGCTGAAAAACACCTCATGAAGCCAGCTCAGTTCTGGAAAAGTATTCTATGGACAGATGAGACAAAGATCAACCTGTACCAGAATGATGGGAAGAAAAAAGTTTGGAGAAGAAAGGGAACGGCACATGATCCAAGGCACACCACATCCTCTGTAAAACATGGTGGAGGCAACGTGATGGCATGGGCATGCATGGCTTTCAATGGCACTGGGTCACTTGTGTTTATTGATGACATAACAGCAGACAAGAGTAGCCGGATGAATTCTGAAGTGTACCGGGATATACTTTCAGCCCAGATTCAGCCAAATGCCGCAAAGTTGATCGGACGGCGCTTCATAGTACAGATGGACAATGACCCCAAGCATACAGCCAAAGCTACCCAGGAGTTCATGAGTGCAAAAAAGTGGAACATTCTGCAATGGCCAAGTCAATCACCAGATCTTAACCCAATTGAGCATGCATTTCACTTGCTCAAATCCAGACTTAAGACGGAAAGACCCACAAACAAGCAAGACCTGAATGCTGCGGCTGTAAAGGCCTGGCAAAGCATTAAGAAGGAGGAAACCCAGCGTTTGGTGATGTCCATGGGTTCCAGACTTAAGGCAGTGATTGCCTCCAAAGGATTCGCAACAAAATATTGAAAATAAAAATATTTTGTTTGGGTTTGGTTTATTTGTCCAATTACTTTTGACCTCCTAAAATGTGGAGTGTTTGTAAAGAAAAGTGTACAATTCCTACAATTTCTATCAGATATTTTTGTTCAAACCTTCAAATTAAACGTTACAATCTGCACTTCAATTCTGTTGTAAAGGTTTCATTTCAAATCCAATGTGGTGGCATGCAGAGCCCAACTCGCGAAAATTGTGTCACTGTCCAAATATTTCTGGACCTAACTGTATATGTAGACAAGACTTCAAGTTACATATCTTTTGACTTTTTTTTATTTAAAGAGGTGTAATGCATAAATTGGCACCTCCTATGAAAAAGGCATTTACTCTTATAAAAGAAGTAGGCGAGCTAAATGTAATTAAAGAAAAAAGATGAGAATTATAAAGTTTGTTTGATGATACTTGGAAGACAAGCAACTTCTTGAAAAAAATAACTATAAAAGTGATCAGTTAATATCACACAATTTTAATAAACACCCACCCACATAATTAGAATAAAAAGATTCTAATAGCTCTGCAAAATGATGAATATGAATAATATAAATGTATTGAATGAAATAGTGAATTCATTATTCTTTAGTTACAAAATAGGAAAATATGTGAAGCAAAGCAATAATAATTGTATTTCAACAAACAACATATAACAGTTTAAGGCTACATTCACACTTGCGTCCTTGCAAATCTGCTAGGTCCGTCATTGCATCCTAACGACAGATCCGTAATTTTTTTGGTTGCAACTGACGCAAATGATGCATTATTTCACAGGAATCCGTTAGCGGTTTCCTGTGAAATAACGGATCTGTCGCGTCCGTTATGTGTCCGTTTATCGACGGATCCGTTGTGATCCGTTGTAATCTGTTTTTTTTTGGGACAGTCCAATGTCAGTCCAATGTCAGACATTTTGTAGATGTATATAAGTGTGTTCTCACAGGCCATCTGTTAGAGGTCAGAGAGAAAGAAGCAAAATGGATGCTGTTATTGCAAAAATTAGGCATGCCTATATTGATTATTCTTATCAAGCCAACGTTTCGGCATATACGGCTGCAGAAAAAGAGCGGCAATGGCGTAGATGTTGCTTCGCCATTTTTGGGTCCACCCAATTAACTCAGTCAGGATGTACCAAGGCGTTTTCCACACACTTTATTTGGAGTTGAGAAGTTACCAGGAAAAATTCTTCAGTTATGTCTGGATGTCTGCAAAAATGTTCAACCAATTGGTGGAGCGGGTGGACCCAAAGATACACCGCAGCAATACGTTTTGCCGGCTGGCAATCACTTCAGCAGAGCAGCTAATGATAACACTCAGGTAAGCCAATTGTATAGTAGCATACAGTTAGGTCCAGAAATATTTGGACAGTGACACAATTTTCGCGAGTTGGGCTCTGCATGCCACCACATTGGATTTGAAATGAAACCTCTACAACAGAATTCAAGTGCAGATTGTAACGTTTAATTTGAAGGTTTGAACAAAAATATCTGATAGAAATTGTAGGAATTGTACACATTTCTTTACAAACACTCCACATTTTAGGAGGTCAAAAGTAATTGGACAAATAAACCAAACCCAAACAAAATATTTTTATTTTCAATATTTTGTTGCGAATCCTTTGGAGGCAATCACTGCCTTAAGTCTGGAACCCATGGACATCACCAAACGCTGGGTTTCCTCCTTCTTAATGCTTTGCCAGGCCTTTACAGCCGCAGCCTTCAGGTCTTGCTTGTTTGTGGGTCTTTCCGTCTTAAGTCTGGATTTGAGCAAGTGAAATGCATGCTCAATTGGGTTAAGATCTGGTGATTGACTTGGCCATTGCAGAAGGTTCCACTTTTTTGCACTCATGAACTCCTGGGTAGCTTTGGCTGTATGCTTGGGGTCATTGTCCATCTGTACTATGAAGCGCTGTCCGATCAACTTTGCGGCATTTGGCTGAATCTGGGCAGAAAGTATATCCCGGTACACTTCAGAATTCATCCGGCTACTCTTGTCTGCTGTTATGTCATCAATAAACACAAGTGACCCAGTGCCATTGAAAGCCATGCATGCCCATCTCATTACGTTGCCTCCACCATGTTTTACAGAGGATGTGGTGTGCCTTGGATCATGTGCCGTTCCCTTTCTTCTCCAAACTTTTTTCTTCCCATCATTCTGGTACAGGTTGATCTTTGTCTCATATGTCCATAGAATACTTTTCCAGAACTGAGCTGGCTTCATGAGGTGTTTTTCAGCAAATTTAACTCTGGTTTGCATCTAGATGTGAACCCTTTGCATTTACTTTCATGGAGTCTTCTCTTTACTGTTGACATAGAGACAGATACACCTACTTCACTGAGAGTGTTCTGGACTTCAGTTGATGTTGTGAACGAGTTCTTCTTCACCAAAGAAAGTATGCGGCGATCATCCACCACTGTTGTCATCCGTGGACGCCCAGGCCTTTTTGAGTTCCCAAGCTCACCAGTCAATTCCTTATTTCTCAGAATGTACCCGACTGTTGATTTTGCTACTCCAAGCATGTCTGCTATCTCTCTGATGGATTTTTTCTTTTTTTTCAGCCTCAGGATGTTCTGCTTCACCTCAATTGAGAGTTACTTAGACCGCATGTTGTCTGGTCACAGCAACAGCTTCCAAATGCAAAACCACACACCTGTAATCAACCCCAGACCTTTTAACTACTTCATTGATTACAGGTTAACGAGGGAGATGCCTTCAGAGTTAATTGCAGCCCTTAGAGTCCCTTGTCCAATTACTTTTGGTCCCTTGAAAAAGAGGAGGCTATGCATTACAGAGCTATGATTCCTAAACCCTTTCTCCGATTTGGATGTGAAAACTCTCATATTGCAGCTGGGAGTGTGCACTTTCAGCCCATATTATATATATAATTGTATTTCTGAACATGTTTTTGTAAACAGCTAAAATAACAAAACTTGTGTCACTGTCCAAATATTTCTGGAACTAACTGTATGTGCTACCCATCCTGTAATGTAATATATTGGCAGTACTGTTGGCGAGTGGTGATTAATTTTTATTTGTTTAATTGTACAGATTTTTGGTAACAGGAGAGTCGTTTGCGTCGTTACATTTCCAATTCCGTCTGGGAATTGTCAGAAAAACCTGCCGTGCATTGTGGGAAGGTCTGCATGCAGAATATATTCCACAGCCAACAAAATAAGATTGGTTGGCCACTGCAGCAAAATTTGAGAAAATATGTCAGTTCCCAAATTGTTGTGGCGCTGTGGACGGGAAACACATTAGGATAATAAAGCCGTCTCTCACAGGTTCAGAGTATTTTAATTACAAAACATACATCTCCATAGTGCTCATGACAATAGCAGATGCTGAATATAAGTTTGTAGCGGTGGATATAGGAGCGTATGGACGAGCTAATGATTCACAAGTTTTTAAATTATCTGCTATGGGCCGCAATCTGTATAGAGACAATTTAGACTTCCCACCACCCAGTCCGCTTCCACACACAGATGGGCCACCCATGCCATTCGTTTGTGTGGGTGATGAGGCATTTCATCTTGATAAACATCTCATGAAGTCATATTCCAGCCGTGCCTTAACGCACAACAGACAAATCTTTAACTATCATTTGAGTCACGCACGCCGCATGATGGAATGCACCTTTGGAATTCTTACAGCAAAATGGAGAGTTTTTGCAAGTGCTATAAATCTATAGAATATAGATGAAGTGGTCAAATCTTGTGTGGTTTTACATAATTATCTTTTGTCAAATTGTCACATTCCTACAGAGGATGAACTTTCAAACAGTCCTTTGCCAGAATACATACACATTACATTCAGAAGCAGTAGAGAAGTTATTCAACTCCGTGAAGAATTCGCCACTTATTTTGTGTCTCCAGTTGCCAGATTGGAGTGGCAGGATAGAATGCTGTGATTTTCTTGTATTTTTATTTTTTTCTAGCTTTTGTAAATTCTGTAATACTTAACAAATCATAATGTATGAATATTTGCTAAAAAATTTGAGATGCATATTTTGAAGTATTGATAATTATATGTATAATTGGAATGTAATTTTATTGATATTGCTTTACACAACCTGTTTAAGGAAACCCACTAGATAAATTTAAATAAAACTAATTGTTAGCAAACTGTGTTAATTAAAAAAAAACACAAACAAAACAAAAATGTTATAAAACATGATTTATTTTTAATTTATAAAGTAGTTTTTTATTTATAATTTTCTTTTTAACTTATTTACAAATTCATATAGGTATCTGGGGTGGAAATAAGGCTGGAGGGGCTTGCAGGACTGCCCCCTTCAACAGATGGGGTATGAAGAGAGGATGGGGAAGGGGAGGTTTGGGCAGAAGGTAGTACAGAAGGTGAAGGTGTGGCAAAACAAAGAGAAGTGGCAGGAAGAAAAGAGGTTTGAAAAGAAAAGAGACAGAATATGACTGAGGGACGGAAGATTGGTAGGTTTGGAGTAAGAGGGGGGCAGAAACAGAATGCTGGTACAGAGAAGTGAGTGTTGGTGGAGCGGACAGTGAGGCAGGGGATGGAGTTGGGGCAGACATGACATGTGGGCTAGAAAGTGGAGACGGGGAATGAAGGGAGGTTTGAAGAGAGTGTGGATGCTGGGCAGGGATTGAAGTTTAGTCGGGGATTAAAGATTGGTACTGGACAGGTGGGCGGTAATGGACAGGTTGCTGGAATGGGACAGGTGGCTGAAGTTGGGCAGGTGGCTGAATTTGGGCCGGTGGTAGAGAAGGAGAGGCTGTGAGCTGAGGTGGTGCAGACGTGGGCACCTGAACAGGGGGAAGGGAACAGACTTGGACAATAGCATTCTGGCGAACTTGTATCACATGCAGTTGATGCTCAGAGGGTTGGCTTTCCAGCTGTCCGACTACAGACTGAAAAAAATGTTGAGTGGGCATTTGTCTTGCCTCTGAACGCATCAGATCAATCCTACTGGACAAGTCCTGTAAACTATGGTTTATCAGGGTGAAGCCTGCAATAATTTGCTCAGATAGAACCTTAACAAAGCTATGGATGTATGCATTCAAATGCAAAAATTTGGGGCTGCCCCTATCCTGTCCCCTCGGGCGCTGTCGCACCGAACCAAATGCTGTTCGAGTGTTGGGAGCATCTGAGGGGTTGGATAAGGGAACACCTACTCGCTACTGAGCACCAGACCCATGTAATGAGCTCTGCCAGTATGATGCTGGGCAGGGGGGGAAAGATGGAATGGAAAGGAAAGAGGTAGAAGAGGTAGAGGTGGAAGGGAGGGCGGCATCAAAAGTAGAGGTGGAAGGGAGGGAGCAGAAGTAGAGGAGGTAGAGGGATCACAGGATCTGTTGGAGGGGTCAACGGTGACGGTCTCTTCAGAAATCGCTCCATGAGGGTTCGGAATTGCTGCAAGCTCCATGGTAGTCCTGAATGTTGTGTGGGGAAAAACCAAAAACAAATAAAGTAAAATTTGGTCTTTTACTATTCACCGGCATGCTGGTGTAAAAATATGTTAAGCATAAATACATTACAAATGCACAAAAAGAGTGTAATTACCTTCTTGCTAACATTGTGGTTTTCAGGAAAGCAAGGGCTGTGGCGTATTTGTATTTTGAGCCCTTGCATCTTGCGGATCCACCACTGGGAGCCTGAATCTTCTTATTATAGTCCCTTCTGAAGCGATCACGTAGGGACCGCCACCGGGTCATCAGCCTTTTACCTGAAACTAGATAATACACAAAGTTAAGCGTACCATAGTTTAAAGCTGGCAAGGACATTTTGTGAAGTAGCAATACGTACGTGCTTGGTTCTGTGCCCTCGCATTGAGATCCTAACATCCATCAACAACAACTACTGCAATCTTGTCCCAGAGCCGCCGGGTGACTACTAAATCGGCATATACTAGAGGTGGGGAGACAAAGGCACAATAGGGTCTTACCCGGTATAACAGGGGTAATAAGAAGGAAATAGGTACACTCACCTGATGGGGTTGTGCCAGTCACAACTCCTTAAAGCGCATGTGAGTGACCGTGTGGTTCAAGCAGCGGCCCCGTGAATACGTGGTAAAAATATATACAAAAGGAAAAACGGGTATATGCCGCGCTTAAAAACCACTGAGGCAGAACTGATATAAAAATTAATTTTTTATTACAGCATTCCAACGCGTTTCAGAGACAAGGACCGTCTCCTTCAGGGAAAAAGAAATCATACAAACATTCCCAAGCTGGTGTCTTATAAAGGATCCATACTGCCACGTTGACAGCTATGACGTCATCCGCCCTCAGAATAGCAGGGTGATGACTCATAAGCACGTGGAGAAGCAGACACATGAATGAAGGAGAGAATAAAATTTTCACATTATGCTCCATTAATAAATTATCACAAAAGAACAAACATTTATAATAAAAAATTAAGAAAATTGTAAACTTTATGATAATTTCATTATTTGTGTGAAAGGAAATAAAAGTGTTGAAAACTTGAACAAAAATGTGTAGAAAAGGGAAATGGGGAGGTACAAACCTGTGGAGAATATGCTGGTGGCAAGAGGGGTTAAACGCCAAACCATTACTCTAAGGGCATCAGGCAATCCTGATTGACAACGGACTGGTATATGGGTAGGGAAAATTGTGAAAGGGACCGTGGCTAGTGAAATTATTTTAATTATTTTAATTCATGATAAAGAATGTGATTCCAGGTCAGTGCTAATAATTCTGTCCGGTTAATAATTAGGAGGAATAGTGAACATGCATGGCACATGAACATGGAGTTTACATAAATTATACAGTGAAATGGTTCCTAAATGTCAGGAACCAGTGTGACCATAGCCTAGGTTAGAAGGAAGAAGAGCATATGCATAAGGAAATGGGACAGGTATCAGCTGTCAAGGTAAAAAGAGTTCAACCCGTAAAAGAAAAAAGAGCGCATGCGTGAGGGAATGGAGCGAGTACTGGATTGTCAGGGTGAATAGAGTTCAAACCGTGGGAAAATAGTAGAGTGCGCAAGCGCATGGAGAAGATTTAGCTCAGCGGAGGTAACCACGGGTCAGACCGTGGGAAAAAAGTGCTTACTGTGATATAGAGTAGTGAGAGAGATCAGACGTGAGGCGCCCGCTGAGGGAGGGAGGTGGGCAGACGAATTCTAAGAAGGTATAAGATAAAATGGGTTGGATGAGTGTTAATAATAATAGATAAGAGGGGATAGTTTTAATAAAAAAAATTTCTACATAGCGTGATTAGATGAGATAGAAGTACAAAAATTTCAATATAAAATATGAATTAATGAAATGATTAAAACAATTTCACAATTTTAAAATAGAAACTCGCTGGTTGTTTTTTTTAAAAAACTTGAAATCTGATGATGATAAGTGGGGATTGGATAAAATTGGTACACATATAAAATGAAAAATGTATAAAAGTGCACTTTGGGAATGCAAACACACATACATACATAAAAATACATATATATTACAAACAAGTGCAGACACAAATTGCTCTAAAAACAACAACTAGGTCCTAATATCATGAGGAAGAAGATAGCAAAAAATGGCAAGACTTGCAATGATCTTGTCATGTACGGGCTAATCAAGAAAACACTGTAGTCTCCATATTTTAGACTGAAAGAACTGACTCTTGAGAAACTTACATTAATTTGGAGTAAGACGAGGATCTTTAAAGAAACCAACCAGCGAGTTTCTATTTTAAAATTGTGAAAGTGTTTTAATCATTTCATTAATTCATATTTTATATTGAAATTTTTGTACTTCTATCTCATCTAATCACGCTATGTAGAATTTTTTTTTATTAAAACTATCCCCTCTTATCTATTATTATTAACACCCATCCAACCCATTTTATCTTATACCTTCCTAGATTTCGTCTGCCCACCTCCCTCCTTCAGCGGGCGCCTCACATCTGTTCTCTCTCACTACTCTATATCACAGTAAGCGCTTTTTTCCCACGGTCTGACCCGTGGTTACCTCCGCTGAGCTAAATCTTCTCCATGCGCTTGCGCACTCTACTATTTTCCCACGGTTTGAACTCTATTCACCCTGACAATCTAGTAGTCGCTCCATTCCCTCATGCATGCACTCTTTTTTCTTTTACGGGTTGAACTCTTTTTACCTTGACAGCTGATACCTGTCCCATTTCCTTATGCATACGCTCTTCTTCCTTTTAACCTAGGCTACAGGCACACTGGTTCCTGACATTTAGGAACCATTTCACTGTATAATTTATATAAACTCCATGTTCATGTGCCATGCATGTTCACTATTCCTCCTAATTATTAACCGGCCAGAATTATTAGCACTGACCTTGGAATCACATTCTTTATCATGAATTAAAATAATTAAAATAATTTCACTAGCCACGGTTCCTTTCACAATTTTCGCTAACCATATACCAGTCCGTTGTCAATCAGGATTGCCTGATGCCCTTAGAGTAATGGTTTGGCGTTTAACCCCTCTCCCCACCAGCATATTCTCCACAGGTTCGTACCTCCCCATTTCCCTTTTCTACACATTTTTGTTCAAGTTTTCAACACTTTTATTTCCTTTCACACAAATAATGAAATTATCATAAATTTTACAATTTTCTTAATTTTTATTATAAATGTTTGTTCTTTTGTGATAATTTATTAATGGAGCATAATGTGAAAATTGTATTCTCTCCTTCATTCATGTGTCTGCTTCTCCACGTGCTTATGTGTCATCACCCTGTAATCCTGAGGGCGGATGACGTCATAGCTGTCAACGTGGCAGTATGGATCCTTTATAAGACACCAGCTTGGGAATGTTTGTATGATTTCTTTTTCCCTGAAGGAGACGGTCCTTGTCTCTGAAATGCGTTGGAATGCTGTAATAAAAAATAAATTTTTATATCAGTTCTACCTCAGTGGTTTTTAAGCGCGGCATATACCTGTTTTTCCTTTTGTATATATTTTTACTAAATCGGCATGGCGGTGGTCTCATGTCCCACAACGGCTGCTGAGCATGGACGAGGTCGATGAGGAGGTCCACGTCAATGCCAGATTCCTTCCTATCAGAATCCTCGTCCTGCTGCCGCTGTGAAACCCGTGGAATAGAAACAAAATTTACATTAAAAACATTTACATAGTAGTGCATTTTTATAATTGCTAATACCACTAAAAATAAAAAATATTGTTGAAAAAAAAAACCTCCCATGCTGGCGACCACCACCACGCTCACAACGACCCTGGGAGCCGCCTTGAGGATCTCTACGGCGGGCATCACGTTGAACCTGAAAAAAGAATCAAAACATTAGCTACAGAAACATCTTAGCTAATTGTTATGTAATGTTTTTAATCTACTTTTCGTTATTTGTTGTGCTGGAATGTATGTGCTGTGATGCATGTTCCCAACTTACCACGGTAATCTGGTCATTGTAGTGCCTCATGACCAGTTTTGGGATATATGGTGTTGTGTTATGCATTTTATGTGGTGTAATGTTTGTAATGTTACTAATGTGAATATACTTACATCCTTCGAGCCTTCTCCAGGCAGTTCGCCACCCTGTTCACCTTCTTCTGGGTGCCCCTCTGCTGCATCTTCCTCCTCCTAGATGCAAATTTGAAAAATTTAGTTGTAGTTGCCATCAAAAGATTAAAAAGACAATATGTAGTTGATAATTCCGTGCAATTGCTGACGCCTTGGAGGGGGGGCTCCCAGAAGAAGACATTACTTTAGAAGGATTTGTTGGGTTATGGAAAAAGACAACACATTAGTAATAAAGCTTCTGGGTACCCACCTGTTAAGTTGGACTGGAAAGATATGTGACGCCCTGGCAAAACCAGGTAGTCACAAATAGGCCCCTGCATAACACCTTCCCTCAGTAGGAAACACACAGCCAACCATTACACCCTAGTTACCCCCCTTAGGGAAAGATAGACACACCAGTGGGCGTGACCAGGCGGTTGGAACATGCCCACCCAGAGGTCCAGATAGCCAGGGGGTGGGAAAATAGTGAGTTAAGGACAGTTAGTCATAGAGTTCAGTTTGGAGTGTGGGCTGGAGCTAGGGTTAGCTCCAGCAGTCAAGTCCAAGTTGAGCGGTGCCAGGGTAGGAGCCCTGGAGCCTTGGCTAGGAGGCAGACGGTGGTCTCCGTCAACAGGAGACGGGAAGATGGCTAGGTGGAACCGAGGTGGACCGGGCCAGGGTTGGAGCCCGCCGGTACCGACACGGGGAACCGACCCGGAAACCGTAGCACAAAGGGGGGTACTCGAACCCTGAAGCCAGGAACCAGAACCTACTGGAACTGGTTAATTAAGCGATTGAGGCCAGGACTAGAGGTCCTGTCTCACCCAAAGTCCCTCATAGAAGACAACAGCCCACCGATTAGGAATAAGAGGTCACCGCCAGGGTCCATAGATCCCACGGACCAACGTTTGCGGGCACGGCTCCTTAGGCCACATCCAGCCGGTAGCGGACTCCTGAGTTTCACACTAGGAAAGTCCACCTTACACAAAGCAGTGCAGGAAAAGGATAGAGACCATCAGCCGGGTGGGGGACCAGAACGTAACCGGCCGTGGCACCGGCCACCATCACCTTGGTTTACCAGAGACTCGTGTGTGTTTACTAACAGTGAGTATACCAGTACCCCCTGCGGTCGCCATTTCCCCTGCACCAGAGCCACCGGGTCCCGGGGCCACCATCCCTGCCCACGGAGGGGTTAACAACTTGCTGCACAACATCTCCCCCGGGTGCCCCATAACAGCAGCGGTGGTGTCCCACCTCACCACACACCGTGGCAGGCGTCACGAACTTATTACGGCCTAGCCCGTACATCTACGTCCCCCATTTTATTCGGCGTGTCCGCGAGACCCCCGGGTCTGGAGACCCTCGAGCCACCCCTGAAGGTCCGGGCTCGAGCAGAGACCGGCTGCTGGCATGGGGCGGCACAGATACTTACATGTTTTGTTAGATTAGCATTTTTTTGGTTTGGTGTTTGGTTAGCTTGGTCGTCTGGTTTTGGTAGGTCGTCAAGTTAGCGCTATTGGAAAAAGACAACACATTAGAAATAAAGCTTCTTAACTTTGTGTTAAACATTTTTAACCCACCACCCAAAAAAACCCACCCCCAATAATCCTATTAACCCTCACTATGCCCAACAGAACCCACCTACCCCCAATAATCCCAGAACCCCTCAATATCCCCATCATAACCCACCTTCCACCAATAATCCCATAAGCCCTCAATATCCCCACCATAACCCATCTTCCCCCAAAAATCCCATTACCACTCAATAGCCCAACCATAACCCACCTACCCCCGATTAATCCCATTCCCCCTCAGTATCCCAAACCTAACCCACATTTCCCTCCTTCTACAATTTAATTTTTCCCACCTCAACAAAGCCCATTTGCTACCCGCCCAGCCGGGATACTGTTTAAACCTTAGTTTACAAAGTATCCCCAGCACCAAAGTGCATTACCCTTTATGTTTCAAACCATGTGGATAAATCCACAAGAACACCAATATGATATTTACACAACCCAAAATTGACAGCAAATACAAAAGCTAAAAAGGAAAATTAGGCAACATAACACAAATTGGGCAGATTTTTATTAGTATTTCTTTTTTTTTTCTTTAATGCAACAGGTAAAAAAGAGGAGCATATGCTCTTTATTTAAGAAAATTACAGAATGAATGCATACATTTATGAAAAATAACAAAAAAGGGAGAGCTCAACAAAATATGGGGGACAATGGGTCTCTGAATTTCCTCACCCTGGCACTGGTCGATCCTCCTGCAGTCTTGGGGGCTTCTAGGCGTGGTCCATGGTTTTCTAGATCCATGCAGCATTGTCTGGGTCTTAATTACAGCTAGTTTATATACCTTTCCTAGTTTGGAGCCTTACACTATGATTTGGTACATACTGGGCATGCTCAGGAGAAAATGACGGAATCCAGCGCTGGATTCCGTCGTGCGACGGATTATGGCAGAATCCAGCACCATAGACAACATTATACCTCTTGACGGATTGCGATGGACCCAAAAAACGTTACATTCTGCCTTCTTTCTGGCCGGTGGTCAGTCGTTCCACGACTTACCCGCTGCGCTGCAGATGCAATGCAAGGCCATCAGTCGCAATCCATCATTAATACAAGTCTGTGGGGAAAAAAAAAATCCTGCAAAATATTTTGCAGGATACCGTAATTCCTCAAGGCAACGGATTGTGACTGATGCAAAACAATGCAAGCGTGAATGTAGCCTAAAACAACAAAATAAGTATTTAGCTTTGTTTTTTCTCCAAGTTTGCACTAACCAAGATTTGGCATATTCATTGTGAAATTCTCCTAACATATAGATCTAATCTGATGATTGTTTATCATTTGTCAAATATACTGTATATATCAGGAAAGTATCAAAAAAGTAGGACAACGCATCAAGCAAGAAAAACATGCATCTAAGGAGCTCTTATACTTCCATGCTATTACCAAGAGAGAGCAGGCTGCAAATTTTCTATGAACACCAACAACCCAAAAAGTATATATACAGCCCAGATAAGAGCGAGTGCTGATACCTCACTTCTGCTCCAGAGCCAAGTCAAGTCACCATTATAACTGCAGCCTATATCTCCTGTCCTGGCTCCAGGGATCATACAATGCAAGTATACGGGAGTACTCCTATAGGTGACTCATCTCTTTCTTCTCCATGGCATGGTCTTGTGTGGCCTTGGGACCCAGTAATTGGTCCAGGCATCTTGAGTACCTGTCAAACATAAGACACCCTCCAGAGTAAAAGGTAGCATAGGACTAGTCAGGAATTGGGACAATGATTTGTTTGCTTCTATCAGTGGTCCTCAGACTTAATATAGCAGAACTAAATTTTACCACACCAGAGACTTCCTTATGTAATCCCAACTCTCATAATCCCACAGACTAGCCTAAAATCATCAGCACAAAGTACTATAGAGTCATACAGAACTGAATAACACTCAGCAATAAACTCCCTGGCACATCCCATCCGCAACTCAGTGCATCAGCCAAGGCAGAATGCAGAGGAAAAGTATATAATTCAATAGCTTGTTTGAGTGTTATGCAATTGTATGCACACGGATCACTCGGTGGCGTTTGAGGTAGATGCGGGAGGCGACTGTAAACAAAACTTCCAGGCTGCTTTATTTATGTGAGCCACAAATCAGGCAAATAACAGCCTTTATTTGCAGAGCAACAGAATACACAGCCCTAAAAAAAGGCTCTACAGTGTTAATCGAACACAAGTCCAAGCATGGAGAATTCCCACAGGAGGACTTCTTACCTCCGCACACAGCTATAGAATCCACCTGGTCTTCCTTATGTGCACAATCTTGTGCCCTGGGGCGGAGATATGTGAGCAGCCAGTCCCACCCATTTCTCTGACTGCTCGCAAACCTGGCCCTTGTCAGCCCTATTAGCCTCACAGTACTATCTGTACTTGAGCTAGATTCCAGGCTTACATCCCAGAGGATAACTGCCTCTGTGATACATATCTCCCCTCCATGATGAGTCCGGTGGCCATCTTACATACCGTCCCCTCCTCCACCCAAAGCCAATGTTCTTGGTAACTTCCATTATTAAGCAGTGTACCCTTGACAGAGTGTCCACATTGCCATGGAGTTTGCTGGACCTATGCTCTACATGGAAGTTAAAATCTTGAAGTACCAGGAACCACTTAGTCACTCGGGCATTAGACCTTTTCTTTTCCCTCATTTACCCTAGTGGGGAATGGTCTGATACCAATCTAAATCTCTTGCCTAATAAAAAGTAACTTTAAGTGTCCAATGCCCATTTGATGGCTAAACATTCCTTCTCCACGATGGAATAATTCTTCTCGTAAGAAGACAGTTTCCTACTAAACCTAAACTGATCTCTGACACATCCTTCTGGATCACAAATTCCATATTAAAGTCTGGTGCCACCACCACAGGCCGTCTTCACAATGCTAGATTCAGTTCTTGGAAAGATGTCTTCACTTCTGAAGACCACTTGGCCATAACCGACTTTGTGCCCTTAAGGAGGTCGGTCAGGGGTGTGGCTACCATGGTAAAGTTTGGGAAGAAGCGACACTAGTAGCCCACAATGCTCAGAAATGCCCTTCCATATTTCTTTCAGAGCGGTTGTGGCCAGTTCTGGATGACATTCACCTTATTTACTTTGGGCTTGATCTCACCCCTGACCATGACATCTTCTATTTCATATGCACATTTCTTCAGGTTGAGGAAAACGTTCCCCTTCTTTAAGGCATCAAATATCACCTTGCACATATGGCTTCCCCAACCTGGCTGAAGATCACGATGTCATCCAGGGAGGTTGCTGTGTATTTCTTGCGGGGAGCAAGGATTCATTCCATGGCTCTCTGGAGCTCGTTGCAGCCCAAATGGCATCCAAACATACTGTAAACACCAATTTGGCATTGAAAAGGCTGTCTTCTCCCTGGCATTTTTAGAAACAGGAATCTGCCAATACCCTTTCTTGAGGTCCAGCATGATGATGTAGCAGGCTGGCCCTAGTTACTCAATTAATTTGTCTACAAGGGGCATTGGATATGAATCAAACTTGAAAACCTCATTCAGTTTCCTATAGTCATTGCAGAACACCCCACCATTCTACATCTGATTTCGGTACCAAGACAATTGAGCTGGACCAGCCACTCTTAAGGCCCCGTTACAAGCTACGATTTATCTGACGATCCCTTAAACGATGTGACACACCCAGATCGTTGAAACAATTTGCCGAGATCGCACATAGGTCGATTAGTAGCGGTCACAAGTACACATCTCATAAACGACGCAACATCGTTCAGTGATATATTGTTTGACCAAGGCGGTCGTGTGGATATTGTTCCTCGATGGCAGGGTGTCAAACGTAACAATATATCTGCTGCGTTCCAAACGACGAACGAAATTTTGAAAATGAACGACGTGTCGATGATCAACGATTTTTGCTATATTTCCGATCGTTCAGAGTCGCTCGTAGGTGTCACACGCAATGACGTCGCTAAGGATGATGGAAGTGCGTCACGGAAACCGTGACCCCGACGTCATATCATCAGATAAATCGTAGCGTGAACCGGGGCTTTATACTCCTCAATCACTCCTAGGTCTAACATCCACTTCACCACCTTTGATATTACCTCTTGACGGGCCTTTGGAATCAATTATGGTTTCAAACTCACTCGGACATGGGGTTCGATAATGATTTCATGTTCTATGACCTGAGTACAAAGAGGCGGTACTGAGATTAAATGTGTCTGTTCCAATGAAGCAACTCTCAACACTGCTGCTTTTAGATAGGTGACAGCGTTTCTGCCACCTTGCCAACTTCAACATCGGCTTCAGACTTAGCCACTAAACACTGAGCTTTCACAGGTTCTCTATCTCACCATGACTTGCTTTAGATTGACATGGTACACCTGCAAGGGCTTCCTTGTCCCTGGTTGGTGGATTTTATAATTATATTTGCCCAACTTTTCAACCACTTTGTAGGGGCTAGGGGCTTTGCCAGATCACCAGAAATTTGTTTTCTACCGTGGATATGAGCACCAGTACCCAATTTCCTGGGCTGAACTGTGTCACCCTTGCTGACTATCTGCAGTCCGGTTCATGAAAACATCTGGACCAATTCTTTAGCTATACTCTTAGCAAAAGAATTTCTTAGTGGTACTGCCTCCAGGTACTATGTAGCATAATCCATGATCACTCAGATATACTGATTCCCCCTGACAGACCTGCCCAAGGGGTTCAGTTAACTCCATTCTATGCAATCAAACGAGACCTAAATGTTGGGTAAGGGCACTAAGAGGCTACGAAAGTGAGCAACCGGGGTAGTTAGCTGGCACGTGAGGCAGGACTTACAATAGTTCAAAATCTCTCAGGGACAGCCAGGCCAGTAGAACCTCTGGAGTTCTTCCAAAGAACCTCCGTTCCTGTGTTTTGTCTATCCCCTGATGGCCACCTAAGAGATGTATGAGAGTATGGGTCATATCTATCACCCTGTGTCTGTAGGGTCTTAGTAGCAACAACTGTTTTAATACCTCTCAATTTGCTGATGCGGAATAATAATTCCCCATTTCTGACAAAATTATGGATACCAGATAGCATTCCCCGGCTCTTGAGCAACTCTATTTAGAATGGTTACTTTAACAAATGCAGTTAAAGTTCCCCCGGGTCACCCCCAGCTTAGGAATGTTTGTTTCAGGGCAGCTTAGCATAGCCAAAACACATTGTGTTTTTTTTTGCTGTGTTTTTATGGATGATATGTATGCATATTGATATTTTAAATGATGGAATAATGGAAATAATTTTTAGCAGATTCCTACTCATCTGGTTGGATTACTTTGCATCGCTGGACTTTATTTGTTTGTATATTGTCGGCTCTAACCAGGAGCGTTCCATACGATGTTGGTGTAAGCATGGGAAAATCAGGTGAGCTGACATTAATGCTTTTTCGTTGAAGTTTGTCTTTATGTCTAACCAGGCCACAGGGTAGTCCTTAGTTTTACCGTGGATACAGCAGATGCCCACCATCTTTCCCAGAAACAGCTGGTGAAAAAGTATAGCCTTATTAGGGCCACCAAATTCCCTGATTGCAACAGACATACAGACATTGACTCCTTCCACCAACACGCTTGTTGCCTCTCACTGGGTGGCGAGTCAGCACTGTAGATCGGATATGCAAAATGCGAGCCATGTTGCCGTCCATCGGCCCTGTGGTCTTGGGGTAAGAGGTGGCTATATGACTTGGGGCACGATAGCGCCAACAAATCATATTATTAGCTGGGGCCTTTGACAAAAACTCAGACAATCTTCGATGCCCCCCATTTGTGGCTCTCCTACCCTTCTTTTGTATGTCAGACTCTCTTTGGGAACCCCAGTATGGAGATGCTATGATCACTTGTTAACCCAAGGAACTCTCGACCATCTGGTACCTTTCCACCAATCCCGCCAAGTCATTAACATTATGAGGATCTTCCTAGGCAACCCAGGACTGCACCGGCTTTGGAAGGGAGTGTATGAACCTGTCCATGACAACCCACTCCACCATTTGCTCTGGGAGAAGATTCCAGTCGCTACCACTTTTGTCCAGATGACGCTATATAATATATGTATTTCACTTTTTGTATTGAGTTACTGAAATAAATTAACTTTTTGACAGTATTCCAATTTATTGAGTTGCACTTGTATATATAGTATATATTATGCTCAGTATGCACCAGTTCAGACCTTCAGGTTAGGAAGTGCAGGCAGTTTATCTATTTTTCAAACTTTTGCATGTCACTGTACATACGTGACGTCATAGAGCGCTTTGGAGGTTAAAATACGCAATAACAGCAAACAGCAAAAATACAGTCATAATAATGTAAAAGTAATATTCATACATAATTACTATGTGAGAGGTGATTTTTCTATGATTGGAGTTTCTCCTCACTGTAAATTATACGATTAGCCATTTACCGGACAATATATTACCATCTCTTCAGATTTATCCCTTAATACTCTGACTCACTAAAGGATTTCTTAAAATCTCACGTAATCCTGAGCAAAATTCATTTTGACAAGATTTTATATCCATGTATAATATATCAACAAATAATAATAGGTACAAAACGAAAGCATGTGTTGATCCCTGAAATAATTTATAAGATGGTCACAGTTTTACAAGATAATTGAAACTGAAGAAGTCTGAACATCTTCATATCAACAAAATGCTGTTAGACAAAATAAGATGAAATGTGATAAATGAGAAAATCCTGTTTATTTTTACACTCAGGGACAGTTTAATTCTCTGAACTTTACCATGACGTAAGATAGTTGTACAGAGTTGAATTTTTGGAAGTGCACAAAAGTTTAAACAATAAAGTCTTTAAGGGTCTGTGCGCACTGGGAAAATGTGTTTCTTCTGCAAAATCCGCACCCTCTGGAAGAATTCCGCACCCGCGGCAAAAAAAACGTACGCAAAATCCGCATGCGGTTTTACCGCGGTTTGTTGCGGTTTTGGTGCGTTTTTTTGTGCGGATTTGCCACGGTTGTGTGCCTGCAGTTTTTAACCACTATTCAATGGAAAAACCGTAGGTACCTGTGGAAAATAAGTGACATGCTACTTCTTTTTGTTGCAGAAATTCTATAGCAAAACCTATAGAGTAAAAAAAAACACAGTGTGCACACAGCATTTTGGATTTCTCATAGATTTTGCTGGGGAAGAACTTCAGGGACTTTATGAACAAAAACCACACTTTTTCTGCAGCAAAAACCGTGGCCAATCAGCGTAAAAAAACGCAGTGTTCAGACAGGGCCTTAAAGTGTTTGTCCTATAACAGACACTAGAGACATAGTAGACCAGACCAATGTCTGATTGACAGATCACTAAAACAAAGAGCGAGGGAAAAGAATTGTATTTTCTAAAACATCTGGTTTCAAATTACTTTAATATTTTGCTTTCTCTTATTCCTGTATCAAATTTATGGTAACGTTAAGAGGTCAGTGGAGCAAACATATCAAACATCAATAGCAACTGGGCGCCCAGCCACAGCTCTGCCTTCCTCTTGAAGTTCAATTCTTCTAAAGGTGGGAGAGGGAAGCAGGCACTGATTTGGCGCAGAGCTCGCATGATGTAATAACTTCACGTGAGCCCCAGGGGAGTGAGTGCCAGCAGCGCTGGAAAGGTGCCAGCACCAGAGGTGAGTATAAACTTTTTTTATTTTAATGGTGCCAAACATGGGGACAACTCCTTTAAGATTCCTTCTTGGCTACGCTCACAAGAGTGTATAAAAATGTACGAGGGCTATCTGATGTTTTAGCAGATAGCCCTCTGACCAATGTTATACTATGTGACAGGTTTTATTTATGAACAGTCAAAGACATGGGTGGGATGGTGTTCACATATCTCCACCCTAGAGTGTGGTCCAGGAGATAAAATCAAGGTCTCTGGTATCTTTTGTTGGGATGTGTTTGGAGGTAACAGTGCCTACCGAGCTAGCTCTTGGTGCAAAACTAGTGAACCCTGATTCTGAGCAGGCGTACCCAGCAGATGTATGGACTGATTATTGTTTTTTTGTTTTCTTTATGCCAGAAAGGTTGTTCATGTTTACTTTATCTGGTGCGGTTTATGAAGCCTTGAATAAACCTGCTAAAAATTTGAATGAGAAGTATTGAGGTACCGTCACACTAAGCGACGCTCCAGCGATCCCACCAGCAACCTGACCTGGCAGGGATCGCTGGAGCGTCGCTACACGGGTTGCTGGTGAGCTGTCAAACAGGCAGATCTCACCAGCAACCAGTGACCAGCCCCCAGCCAGCAGCGACGCGTGGAAGCGATGCTGCGCTTGGTAACTAAGGTAAATATTGGGTAACCAACCCGATATTTACCTTGGTTATCAGTGCACACTGCTTAGCGCTGGCTCCCTGTACTCCTAGCCAGAGTACACATCGGGTTAATTACCCGATGTGTAGTCTGGCTATGTGTGCAGGGAGCCGGCACTGGCAGCGTGAGAGCGGCGGACGCTGGTAACGAAGGTAAATATCGGGTAACCAAGGAAAGGGCTTCTTGGTTACCCGATATTTACTGTGGTTACCAGCGTCCGCAGAAGCCGGCTCCCTGCTCCCTGCACATTCAGTTGTTGCTCTTTCGCTGTCACACACAGCGATGTGTGCTTCACAGCGGGAGAGCAACAACTAAAAAATGGTCCAGGACATTCAGCAACAACCAGCGACCTCACAACAGGGGCCCAGTTGTTGCTGGATGTCACACACAGTGACATCACTAGCAACATCGCTGTTGCGTCACAAAAGTCGTGCCTCAGCAGCGATGTTGCTAGCGATGTTGCTTAATGAGACGTGGCCTTTACTCAGCTACCTCGTGAAGCAGCTGAGTGAGCTGTCTTACCACAATTGGTATTAGAAAGTGAGGGAAAAATTCCCAAAAGCATGTGTGACTGCTGTAGACAAACTGGATATCTTGGGTGAAGGTAGTTAAAAGCCAAGAAGCACAGTCAGACAAAATGGAGGATCTGATTAAACACCTGGTGGCAGTCCAGAAAGAGCAGCAACAGCTAGCACAGCAGAAGATGAATAAACTGTTGATACAGTAGATGCAGCAACAGCAATAGCAGCAGCAAGTGCTTGAGCAGCAGCTAGAACAGCAGCAGTGGCAGATAGATCTCCTGGCTGAGGTAATCCATGGCAGGGCAACCTCCTCAGCCCCGTGTTGAGATAAGAAATCCCATGGCCAAAAGGCAGTAGCATGAGCATTGCTAAAAATGACAGCAGAGAACGATATTTAGGAGTATTTAACTATCTGTGAAAGGACCGTAAAGAAGAAGCTGCCACTGGATCAGTGAGCAGAGGTAGAACTGGCTTCATATCTAACTGGTGAGCCACAAAAGGCTTATTATGACTTAGCCATGCAGGAATCAAAAGAGTACCGCAAACTAAAAACTGTCTGTGTTGATCCCAGACACCAGAGAAGTCATCGGGAGGAGTGTCAGAATCTGCCATATGAACAGAACCTGACTTTGCCATGACAGTCGGCAAAGTTTGTGCAAAACTCTAAAATGACATGAAAATGAATGGAAATGGAGGAAATAAATATGAAGTGAAAATGGACAAATATATATAGATAAATGAAAAAGGTAATCCAAATGATTAAGAATAAAATAAGAATGAAATGATGACTAACACAAGCATAACATTGACAACTAAATTTTATTCTGAACAATAATACAAAAGCCTTTAAATTTTATCAACGCAGGTGCTCAAACTGTTTTCCATTACAATTTGCACAGCTTTGAAGTCTGCCTCTCACGCTTCGACAAATATTTTTGCACATGTCTTTTGGGTATTAATTTCTTGCAATGCATCTCTTATATAATTTTTGTAATCACTGACACGTTTTGGTTTTCGACTATAAACTTTGTCCTTGAGTACTCCCCAAAAGAAAAAATCCATTGGGTGTCAATAAGGGGTGGGCGCATGGTGGACTGCCATGGGGTGACATTGTAGACCGAGCAATAAGAATTCCTACTGTTGAAACACACCTAGTAAATAAACAATAAATCAGACATTGACAAAATAGGCATGCCTGAATTCTACGTTTTAACCCCTACAACATGCTGTCTTCAGCTTACATAGCAAAAACCTGCTGACAGATTCCTTTCATCCCTTTCACAACCAACCTATTTTGCGCTTTCCATTTTTTTCACCATTTTTCTTCCAAGAGACATAACTTTTTTATTGTTCAGTCAATCCGGTCATGTGAGGGCTCATTTTTTGTGGAACGAGCTGTACTTTTAAATGAAACCATGAGTTTTACCATGTAGTGTACTGGAAAACGGCAAAAAAAATCCAAATGTGGAAAAATTGCAAAAAAAAAGTGTGATTGCACTATTTTGTTTGGGATATTTTATTCAACAGGTTCACTATATGATAAAACTGATGTGTTGTTGTGATGAATGAGGTTGGTGCGTGTTCGTAGACACCAAACATATATAGGTTTTCTTTTATCTAAGAGGTTAAAAAAATCATTGGCTGATGTTTTTAACGGTACCATTTTTACGCACATGTTTTGATCGCCTGTTATTGCATTTGCGGCGACCAAAAAACATAATTTTGGCGTTTGGAATTTTTTTTGCCACTACGCCATTTACCGATCAGATGAATTGATTTTATATTTTGATAGATCGGGCATTTTTTATACCAAATGTGTGTATATCTTTTACTTTTTTAACCCATTAATTTTCAATGGAGTGAAAGGGGGTAATTTGAACTTTTAGGTTTTTTTATTTTTTTTAATTTTTCAAATAAAATTTTAAACTTTTTTTTTTTTAATTTTTACTAGTACCCCTAGGGGGCTATACGGATCAGCAGTTTGATCGCTCTTCCATATCTGCTTATCACAGCTACACAGCTATGAACACCAGATACGCTCATTTCCTGTCTCACACAGCTCTCGGCTGGGTGAGACAGGAAGTGAGTCATGTGAGCTCCAGGAGTCATCACATGATCCTGTGTACCATGAAAACCACCGGATCCACGTGATCACGTCACGTGACTTCAGGTATTGGCCTGAGCACCAATTTACGACTATCGCCTTTAATATGGCACTGTCACATCTTGACAGCACCATTTAAGGGGTTAACAGGTACGGGTGGATAGATAGATTCCACTCATACCTTCTAGGCACACATGTCAGCTGTATAAATCAGCTGACATGTGCGCGGATCCCCACCTGCAGCAGCAGGTGGGGTTTAAAACTATGACCGCTAGGACGTAACTTTACTGCCCGCGGTTGTTAAGGGGTTAAAAACACTTTCAAATCTGGCACTCTAAAAGTCCATCAAAGCGTTTCTCGTACCTACTACTGAGCAACCAGAGTTGAAGCTGCTATGCACAGCTAACCAGGAGAAAGGAAGTGTACAGAGATATACAGGGACTCAAATTTAGGAAGCTTAAAACACATGCACAAAGAGGAAAAAAGAAGGAAAATAAATTAAACATGAATAGTCTTCCACCAACCTAACTTACGGAAGAGGATAGGTGTTGGGAAGTCAGACAAATAAGTCCCCAGGAGAAATGCAAACCATGTCTGCCATGTAGGGAAAACCAAATCACTGAAAGGCTGAAACTACTTAGCAATAATCCACCTAGACGTATAGTCAGCAAGGAAATATAGTGAAGGGAAAATATATATATACAGTTAGGTCCAGAAATATTTGGACAGTGACACAAGTTTTGTTATTTTAGCTGTTTACAAAAACATGTTCAGAAATACAATTATATATATATAATATGGGCTGAAAGTGCACACTCCCAGCTACAATATGAGAGTTTTCACATCCAAATCGGAGAAAGGGTTTAGGAATCATAGCTCTGTAATGCATAGCCTCCTCTTTTTCAAGGGACCAAAAGTAATTGGACAAGGGACTCTAGGGGCTGCAATTAACTCTGAAGGCATCTCCCTCGTTAACCTGTAATCAATGAAGTAGTTAAAAGGTCTTGGGTTGATTACAGGTGTGTGGTTTTGCATTTGGAAGCTGTTGCTGTGACCAGACAACATGCGGTCTAAGGAGCTCTCAATTGAGGTGAAGCAGAACATCCTGAGGCTGAAAAAAAAAGAAAAAATCCATCAGAGAGATAGCAGACATGCTTGGAGTAGCAAAATCAACAGTCGGGTACATTCTGAGAAAAAAGGAATTGACTGGTGAGCTTGGAAACTCAAAAAGGCCTGGGCGTCCACGGATGACAACAGTGGTGGATGATCGCCGCATACTTTCTTTGGTGAAGAAGAACCCGTTCACAACATCAACTGAAGTCCAGAACACTCTCAGTGAAGTAGGTGTATCTGTCTCTAAGTCAACAGTAAAGAGAAGACTCCATGAAAGTAAATACAAAGGGTTCACATCTAGATGCAAACCATTCATCAATTCCAAAAATAGACAGGCCAGAGTTAAATTTGCTGAAAAACACCTCATGAAGCCAGCTCAGTTCTGGAAAAGTATTCTATGGACAGATGAGACAAAGATCAACCTGTACCAGAATGATGGGAAGAAAAAAGTTTGGAGAAGAAAGGGAACGGCACATGATCCAAGGCACACCACATCCTCTGTAAAACATGGTGGAGGCAACGTGATGGCATGGGCATGCATGGCTTTCAATGGCACTGGGTCACTTGTGTTTATTGATGACATAACAGCAGACAAGAGTAGCCGGATGAATTCTGAAGTGTACCGGGATATACTTTCAGCCCAGATTCAGCCAAATGCCGCAAAGTTGATCGGACGGCGCTTCATAGTACAGATGGACAATGACCCCAAGCATACAGCCAAAGCTACCCAGGAGTTCATGAGTGCAAAAAAGTGGAACATTCTGCAATGGCCAAGTCAATCACCAGATCTTAACCCAATTGAGCATGCATTTCACTTGCTCAAATCCAGACTTAAGATGGAAAGACCCACAAACAAGCAAGACCTGAAGGCTGCGCTGTAAAGGCCTGGCAAAGCATTAAGAAGGAGGAAACCCAGCGTTTGGTGATGTCCATGGGTTCCAGACTTAAGGCAGTGATTGCCTCCAAAGGATTCGCAACAAAATATTGAAAATAAAAATATTTTGTTTGGGTTTGGTTTATTTGTCCAATTACTTTTGACCTCCTAAAATGTGGAGTGTTTGTAAAGAAATGTGTACAATTCCTACAATTTCTATCAGATATTTTTGTTCAAACCTTCAAATTAAATGTTACAATCTGCACTTGAATTCTGTTGTAGAGGTTTCATTTCAAATCCAATGTGGTGGCATGCAGAGCCCAACTCGCGAAAATTGTGTCACTGTCCAAATATTTCTGGACCTAACTGTGTATATATATATATATATATATATATATATATATATATATATATATAACCCCACCCAGACTGTGATAGGACAAACCAAAACAGGACATGGAAAACACCTGAAGAGGATAAAACCCAGAAAGGAAAAATAAAGGTATAAATGTAATATGAACCATCAGCATTAGGACCAAGAAGAAGGACCACAGCTCAGCAAACAGGGGAACTGACTACAAAGCAAGAGGTCACCGAGTTGAATCCCCACATAGAGCCATGACAAGCAACACACTATACAACATATTCTAGGGGGTACTTTGCACGCTGCAACATCGCTAGCCGATAGTACCCGCCCCCGTCGCAGATGCGATATCTTGTGATAGCTGCCATAGCGAACATTATCGCTACGGCAGCTTCACACGCACTTACCTGCCCTGCGACGTCGCTCTGGCCGGCAACCCGCCTCCTTCCTAGGGGGGCGGGTCGTGCGGCGTCACAGCGACGTCACACGGCAGGCGGCCAATAGAAGCGGAGGGGCAGAGATGAGCGGGATGTAAATATCCCGCGCACCTGCTTCCTTCCTCATTGCAGGCGGGACGCAGGTAAGGTGATGTTCCTCGCTCCTGCGGCTTCATACACAGCGATGTGTGCTGCCGCAGGAACGAGGAACAACATCGTACCTGTTGCTGCAGCGAAATTATGGAAATGACCGACACTACACAGATCACCGATTTTTGACGCTTTTACGGTCGTTTATCGGTGCTTCTAGGCTTTACACGTTGCGACATCATTACCGGCGCCGGATGTGCGTCACTTTCGATTTGACCCCGGCGATATCGCAGTAGCGATGTCGCAACATGCAAAGTACCCCTAGGAGTAAGGATAAAACTGCTAAATTTTCCACAAACTAATAAAGATAAATGCCAGTGTGACATTGTATCAATCATATACAATTTATAATAATAAAACAATTATATAAATTTAAGAATATGGAAATGTTTGAAGAATGTTTTACTTAAATGCATGTTTAGCTGCACGTTATTTCTGCAATAAGATTTCATTAAAAAGGTTTGTCTGGCTATCACAGCTTTTATATTTCATAGTACATAGTAAAGTGCAGAGTTCGTTACCAGTGACTCCATTAATAAGCTTGTCTAACAATGGAGTTTGTAACCCTTATAAGCTTTGTACACAAGTTGTTGAAGCCACTTGTGTATTTGTTAGCCATTGTAAGCCCAAGTCAGACTTTTTAGCAAGCTTTTTTGATTATCTGCTAATCTTAGTTGCTATCAGTAGAGCAGACAGAATATCAAATTTGCAAGTCTTCATGTGCAAAGAATCATATCTGAGTGTTAAGGTCCAGTCACACTAAGCAACTTACCAGCGATCCCAACAACGATAGGGATCGCTGGTAAGTTGCTAGGAGGTTGCTGGTGAGATGTCACACTGCAACGCTCCAGCGATCCCACCAGCAACCTGACCTGGCAGGGATCGCTGGAGCGTGGCTACACGAGTTGCTGGTGAGCTCACCAGCAACCAGTGACCAGCCCCCAGCGCAGCGTGGAAGATGCTGCGCTTGGTAACTAAGGTAAATATCGGGTAACCAACCCGATATTTACCTTGGTTACCAGCTCACGCAGCTACACGTGCAGAGAGCAGGGAGCAGCGCACAGAGCGCTGGCTCCCTGCTCTCCTAGTACAGCACACATCGGGTTAATTAACCCGATGTGTCCTGCAGCTACATGTGCACAGAGCAGGGAGCAGCGCACACCGCTTAGCGCTGGCTCCTTGCTCTCCTAGTTACAGCACACATCGGGTTAATTACCTGATGTGTGCTGCAGCTAAATGTGCACAGAGCAGGGAGCAGCGCACACTGCTTAGCACTGGCTCCCTGCTTTCCTAGCTACAGCACACATTGGGTTAATTAACCCGATGTGTCCTGCAGCTACATGTGCACAGAGCAGGAGCCGGCACTGACAGTGAGAGCTGCGGAGGCTGGTAACAAAGGTAAATATCGGGTATGTTTACATTGGTTACCAGCCTCCGCAGAAGCCGGCTCCTGCTGCCTGCACATTTAGTTGTTGCTGTCTCGCTGTCACACACAGCGATCTGTGCTTCACAGCGGGACAGCAACAACTAAAAAATGGCCCAGGACATTCAGCAACAACCAACGACCTCACAGCAGGGGCCAGGTTGTTGCTGCATGTCACACACAGCAACATCGCTAGCAACGTCACAAAAGTTGTTCGTTAGCAGCGATGTTGCTAGCGATGTTGCTTAGTGTGACGGGGCCTTTAGAGAACTATTTAGTAATAAGGATTGTTCCTGTCTTTCTGTCCAAGGTTGAATCAGATTGAAATATTAGCAAAGGTGGTTTTCTATCTTCCTTCTTGCAAAATCTACAGACTATGAAAGAACCATGTTGGTACTGCCTGGGTGCTAAACAGTTTGTGCCATGTTGTTATATTATTCCTTATCTATACTTATTACTGAGAATCCCACAACTAGGATCTCCAGTGAATCCCAAGAATGTAGCTCTGTAGATCTCCTGGACCAGTGAGGGATCCAGTGCTCCAACCTAAAGCAATCAATAAATTATTCCCTATCCTATCAAAAAGGTACAGCCAAGGTTGCATCCCACCCACAGCGACCCGATACTATGAACGACTACCGTTTCACAAAGCTCGTCTACTGGAGGTTCCGTGTCAAACTGTTCACCCAAGTCTTTGCCAGACCTCTGCTCTAGGAATAGTACTGCTGGAGTCAGTGGCTAACCAATTACAGTTGGGTTAGGGTCTGGTACTCACTACAGCAGAATAGGGATGATTCGTTGTCGCGTCTTATGCTGGAGTCCTTCCCATGTGCTACTGTTGACTTTGCCACTGACACCCACTTTCTTTGCCTCAGGGATCTAGCTGGCTTGCGCATATCTAGCTTGCGTTACTTCTTCCCTTGTAGTCTTCACTCTTGACTAACTGAAAACCTGTATTGAGCCCAACTGTACCCTGCAGCTGGGTCCTTCCACTGTGGGCTTCACACAGAACTTAACTCTTGCTGTTTCACTGTCTCAGTCGCTTGGCAACACCTAACCACCTGACTAGGGAGCAGTGCCAGCCACTAGATAGCCACATTCACAGATTAAGCATAACCCCATTATGTAAATCAATGTAATTCACACTATTATTCTGTAATGATAATTGGTGTCTTCAAGGTGGGACACATGGGCCTATCACCCTCTTACATTCCTCCCCTCTTTGTATTTGGTTGTCCTCAACCAGACAGCCCTGAAAGACAAAACACATATATACCACACGGCATAAAATATCAACATTATCCTCAACACTTTCACATTATCCTTGTTCGCTATCAGGTGCTGTTTCTACTCCAGAGCTACGTGGCTGGGACCCCAGAACAAGAGTTCAGTTCATAGAGACATGGCTCTTGGGCCATCACATCACACAGAGCCTATAGGCCAACATCAGTGAACCTTCAAGTCTGAGGGTACAGTCCTTTGTTAGATGCCACAATGAAAATCACAGAGTTTTGTCCAGAACACTCATCTGCTGCAAAGATAGGACACAGTGCTTAAATGTTGCACACACATCACAGGTAGCTCAGATTTTTGTCTATTCTCCCAGGTACATTCCTTTTAAAATGTTGCAAAGCCATCGCAGGAAGCTCAGGTTTCGTTTGAGTTCTCTCCCTGGGGAGATCCCTGAATATATTACAAACACAGAACCCAACAAATCCTCAAGTCCTCCACGCTTTTTCCTCATCTCCTTTTATCTAGCTTGTGTTACTTCTTCCCTTGTACTCTTCACTCTTGATTAACTCAAAACCTGGATTGAGCCCAACTGTACCCTGCAGCTGGGTCCTTCCACTGTGGGCTTCACACAGAACTTAACTCTTGCTGTCTCACTGTTCCTGTTGCTTGGAAACACCTAACCACGTAACTAGGGAGCAATACCTAAAACTAGCCACTAGATGACCACATTCACAGATTAAGCATAACCCCATTTTGTACATCAACGGAATTCAAACTATTATTCTAAAACGTTGATCAGTGTTTTCAGAGTGAAGCACAAGGGCCCATTACCCACTTACACTGAAACTAGTGTTCTTAGAAACTAGTGTTGGGCAGAACGATATGCCGAACTCCAACCCATCAGCCATATCAATAGTCTCTGGGGCTAATAATTTCTTTAACAGAGATTTGTGAAAAACATTATGGATTTTATCCAAATTTTTATTTTCGATTTTTATTTTATTTTGGAATTTATTTTAAAATGAGAACAGGGAGGAAACAATAAGTCAATGAGAGAATTAACAACAACTTCAAGCACCACGCAATGTATTCATCAGCAGAACTGGGACACACCAGCACACAGACCCACACAGCAATAAGCTATAGTTAGCATGGGGAGACAGATTCCACCGGCTTAAAAAGGTGGGGAGTAAATGTGATAGGTTTCCAACAAAATGTAATACTAGAAGTAACCAGCAGGCTAGCAGTGATTAACTCTGGGCTGATCATTAATGAGCACACAGCTGGTCGACACCTGAGCCAGCCTGGGTAACTCAGAAGTACCAAAGAAACCATAGTGTGGAGTGTCAGGATCTGTGGTATGAACAGCGTCTGATGCCACCATGACACTCGGCGAGTTTTGAGTAAAACTCCGTGTGATAGTTGTAATGCTGCCACCAGGGGGAGCCAGAGCTCTGCAGCAGAAGACACTACACAGAGCAATGAGAACCAGGAAGTGAATACACAGCGTTCTCATACACTACCTCAAAGCAAAGCTGAGAAGCAGAGCTGCAGAGCATGCAAGGAATAGTCAGGCAGGCTGGGTCAAACACCGTACGGGCAGAAGCAGGACCGGAGGAATGAGCAGAAGCGGAGTCAAAGTCAGGCCAATGTCAGTACCGGAGGAAGCAACCAAGTGGGGAAATAGGAGAGGGGACAGAGGCCAGGAGGGACGACTAGGGGACGGAACATAGACAAGGGCACGGGGGCACAGGAACAGACAGATCAGGATAGCACTCATAGGACCAGCAATCACAGGCAAAGCAGTGCTAAGCTTATAGCCGGCGCTGGTTCACTGGAAATGTCAGCTTTTAAGGCATCCAGGGTCCGGAAGTGAGGCCCGAGAAAAGGCTCCGCCCCCTAGCCATGTGGACGGGGAGGCGAACCATGACAGTACCCCCTCCTCAAGGGGGGGCCACCGGACCCCCAGGCTTTCCAGGATACTTCTGGTGGAAAGCCGCAATTAACCGATCGGCCTGCATGGATCGAGCCGGCACCCAGGACCTGTCCTCCGGACCGTAACCCTTCCAATGGATCAGATACTGGAGGGAACTACGAACCCAACGAGAATCGATAATACGCTGGATCTCGTACTCCTCCTCACCGTCCACCAATATCGGAGCCGGAAAGGTCTGAGAATCCACCACCGATGGAACAAATGGCTTAAGCAAGGAGGTATGAAATACGTTAGGAATACGCAAGGTCTGGGGCAGTTGCAACCGAAAGGCCACCGGGTTGATCATCACTTCGATGATCTCATAGGGTCCTATAAACTTAGGACCCAACTTAGCAGACGGAACCCTAAGCCTAATACTCCGAGTGGACAGCCACACTTTGTCCCCCACCTGAAAGGGGGGTCCCAGAGAACGGCGTTTGTCTGCTTGGCGTTTCTGGGACTGTTGAGCCATCTCGATGCACCGTTGTACCTCCTTCCACACCTCCCCCAGATGCTGAACGACGGACTCGGCCCCTGGACACCCCGAATCCACTCTAGAGAAGGTCCCGAAGTGAGGGTGAAACCCGTAATTGCAGACGAAGGGAGAAGTTCCCGTAGACTGATGGACTCTGCTATTGAATGCAAACTCCACAAGGGGCAAAAACATACACCAATCCTCCTGCTGAGCAGAAACCAAACACCGCAGGATTTGCACAAGGGTCTGATTCGTCCTTTCCATCTGCCCATTGGACTCGGGATGATAGGCGGACGAGAAGGACAACTCAATTCCCAACCGCCTGCACAAGGCCCTCCAAAACCGAGAAATGAATTGTACCCCCCTGTCAGACACAATATTCAGGGGCAACCCATATAACCGAACCACCTGGTCAATAAAGTGGTTGGCAAGGGCCGCAGCATTAGGTAGACCGGAGAGGGGAACAAAATGTGCCTGTTTACTAAAACGAACCACCACCACCCAGATCACAGTCATACCATTTGAGACAGGGAGGTCTGTAATGAAATCCATGGACAAGTGGGTCCATGTTTTTTCAGGAACAGGTAATGGAACCAGTTTCCCGGCCGGCCGGTTACGACATACCTTAGCACGGGCACATGTAGCACAGGCATACACAAACCGAGCAACATCTGAGTGGAGAGATGGCCACCAAAACAGTCTAGCAACAGCCCTGCGAGTGGCTGTAATTCCAGGATGGCCGCTAAGTACGGACTCATGGAACTCTTGAAGTACCTGTAACCGGAGGTGCAAAGGGACAAACAGTTTAGTGTCTGGAGCGGAAGATGGCGCTGAGGACTGGGCCTCCCTGACCTCAGCCTCCAACTCGGATGACAAGGCAGCGACGACCACCCCTCGTGGAAGAATGGAGGAAGGAGGCTCTGGAGGTGACACCAGGTTCAAACTATGGGACAGTGCATGTGCCCTCACGTTTTTAGACCCTGGCCGAAAAGTAATACAAAAATGCAATCTAGAAAAAAAAGAGCCCACCTCGCTTGTCGAGGCGTCAATCTCTTGGCGGACTCGATATACGCGAGGTTTTTATGATCGGTGATGACAGTAATACGGTGAACAGCACCCTCCAAAAAATGCCTCCATTCTTCAAATGCCAACTTTACCGCCAATAATTCACGGTTACCCACATCATAATTTCTCTCAGCCGGAGTGAATTTCTTGGAGAAGAATGCACATGGTCGCAGATTAGTCAGAGTAGCAGGGCCCTGAGAGAGAACAGCTCCCACCCCCACCTCTGAGGCGTCCACCTCCACAATAAACGGCGCCTCGAGGTCAGGCTGTACCAGGACTGGGGTGGACATGAACCGGTCCTTTAACTCAAGAAAGGCCTGGACAGCCATTTGCGACCAGTTCTGCAGATCCGCCCCTTTCCGTGTAAGGTTAGTCAAAGGCTTGACAATTTGAGAAAACCCCTTAATGAACCTTCGATAATAATTTGTGAAACCCAAAAAGCGTTGTAGCGCCTTGATATCCCTGAGTTGCACCCAATCCACGATAGCCTGCACCTTTCCTGGGTCCATTTTAAACCCATCACGAGAAAGGAGTAACCCAAGAAAGGCTATTTCCTGAACAGAGAAAACACATTTTTCAAGCTTAGTAAACAGATGGTTATCACGTAATCTCTATAATACTGAGCGAACATGCATAATATGCGTATCCTTATCGGCAGAATAAATCAAAATGTCATTGAGATAGATGACCACAAAACGACCAAGAAAATCAGAGAAGATATCATTGATGAAATTTTGAAACACCACAGGGGCATTTGTTAGACCAAAAGGCATCGCCAAATTCTCGAATAACCCCTCTGACGTCAGAAAGGCCGTTTTCCACTCATCCCCTTCTCTAATACGGATAAGATTATAGGCCCCCCTGAGATCTAGTTTGGTAAACCACCGGGCTTCAGAGAGTTGGTTGTAGAGATCAGGGATGAGTGGAAGCGGATACGTGTTTTTCACAGTAATTTTGTTCAATTCTCAGAAATCGAGACATGCTCTTAATCCTCCATCCTTCTTTACAAAAAAGAACCCAGTGGCCACAGGGGAAGAAGGACGGATATGCCCTTTACGTATACTCTCAGATATGTACCATTTCATAGCAGCCCTTTCTGGACCCGAGAGGTGATATAAACGGGCCTTGGGCAATTTGGTATTGGGAAGCAAATCGATGGCACAGTCATATGGGCGATGAGGCAGCAAAACCTCGGCCTCTGTTTCCGAGAAAACGTCTCCGTAGTCCCTCAGGCATTCCGGAAGACCCTCAGGACTTATGAAGAACACAGGTACAGATTGTAAACACCTTTTATGACAAGCAGGACTACATTTGACTATGGTACGACACTCCCAATCAATAACGGGATTATGTAACATTAACCATGGATACCCCAACACTAATCCAGCAGGGAGATTGGCCATTACAAAACAAGAAATAGTTTCAGAATGCAGAGACCCGATCACAAGAGTAAATTTTTCAGTAGCAAACCGAATGAGGTTTTGAGGCAGCGGTGTTTTTTCAATTGCCAGGAGTTGAATGGGTCCTTCTAACCTCACTGTCCCTAACTCTAATCTTTGGACCAACTCAGACTCAATGAAGTTCATAGCGGACCCACAGTCAACAAAGGCAGTAGCAGACCAGACCGACTCCTTGACCCGGAGGTCAACATTCAGAAGTATCTTATTGGAGGAGAGGAAAGGTACCTGATAGTCTGGGCAACCTCCTCGACCGTTACCCAGACTTAGAAGTTTCCCGACGACTGTTTAGCGGAGGGGTAAGGCGGGCAGTCTTTACTCCAGTGTCCATGGTGTGCACAATAGAAGCACAGCTTGAGATCCCGGCGTCTTCTCCTCTCCTTCTCATCCGGACTGATGGCTCCAACTTCCATGTGTTCCGTAGCCGGCAAAGAAGGTGCTCTGGGTAGAGGGGGCGAAATCTCACGTATGGTGCCCCTTCTTTCACGTAATCTGCGGACCATACGAACTGCCTCCGTCATCGCATCATCCAAGGTGCTGGGAGGAGGGTGCAGAGCCAAAGCATCTTTCAGTGAGTCCGAAAGACCTCTCCGGAATTGGCACCTAAGTGCAGAATCATTCCACCGTACCTCAGTGGACCACAGCTGAAACTCAGAACAATATAGCTCAGCAGTGTGGTTTCCCTGAGTGAGACACATGTTCCTGTCCTCAGCCACTCGTACACGGTCTGGTTCGTCATATATCACCCCAAGGGAGTCAAAGAAGAGGTCAACCGAATGCCGTTTCGGGGCCGAAGGGGGTAGGGAAAACGCCCAGGTCTGGGGACCCCCTCAAAGTAACGACATGATGATCCCCACCCGCTGGGTCTCATTCCCCGAGGACCGAGGCCGGAGAGTGAAAAGGAGCCTGCAACTCTCCCTAAATGTCCGAAATAGGTTTTTCTCCCCCGAGAATTTATCGGGGAGCATCACCGTGGGTTCGGGGGAGGTCAGTTGGACATCAGTGGGACTATGCTGTCCTACGGTTTGTGAGGTAGCTGCCACTGAGGTGGCCCTCGCAGAAGCGGAGACCTCACTCTGCAGCATATTGTGTGAAGCTACCAGGGTGCGATGCTCTGCAGCCAAATCCTGCACCAGCTGCATAAGGTTGGCTACTTTCTTGCACAAAGTACTGAGTGGATCCATTACAGTCTTTTATCCTGTAAAGTTGGATCCCACTACCAAAAAATAAATGTCTTTTTTTTTTTCCTATGGGAGATAAAGCCTATTGAGGCCGGCTATACTGTAATGCTGCCACCAGGGGGAGCCAGAGCTCTGCAGCAGAAGACACTACACAGAGCAATGAGAACCAGGAAGTGAATACACAGCGTTCTCATACACTACCTCAAAGCACAGCTGAGAAGCAGAGCTGCAGAGCATGCAAGGAATAGTCAGGCAGGCTGGGTCAAACACCGTACGGGCAGAAGCAGGACCGGAGGAACGAGCAGAAGCGGAGCCAGAGTCAGGCCAAAGTCAGTACCGGAGGAAGCAACCGAGTGGGGAAATAGGAGAGGGGACAGAGGACAGGAACACAGACAAGGGCACAGGAACAGACAGATCAGGATATTACTCACAGGACCAGCAATCACAGGCAAAGCAGTGCTAAGCTTATAGCCGGCGCTGGTTCACTGGAAATGTCAGCTTTTAAGGCATCCAGGGTCCGGAAGTGAGGCTGTATAGATTGGTCTCTCTGTATAGACTTTGTTGTATATATTGGCTGCTCTATATTGCCTGTGCTGTATAGATCAGCTGCTCTGTATAGATTGCGCTGTATACATCGGCCTCTCTGTATACACCATGTTCCAAATTATTATGCAAATGATATTTTTCTCTGACTTTCCTAAATGGCCGGTGCAAATGACAGTCAGTCTACTAAAAGTCATCACCCGTTAGAGTATACATCAAATTTTTTATTTATTGAAGAAACCTCCCAATGATAACAGTATAATCTTCAAAATTAAAAAAAACCCTCAAAATGTACTGTTCCAAATTATTAGGCACAGTAGAGTTTCTAAACATTTTATATGTTTTAAAGAACTGAAAATGCTCATTTGTGGAATTTGCAGCATTAGGAGGTCACATTCACTGAAATAAAAAGCTATTTAAATCCAAAACATCCTAACAGGCCAAGTTACATGTTAACATAGGAACCCTTCTTTGCTATCACCTTCACAATTCTTGAACTTATATCCATTGAACTTGTGAGTTTTTGGAGAGTTTCTGCTTGAATTTCTTTGCATGATGTCAGAATAGCCTCCCAGAGCAGCTGTTTTGATGTGAACTGCCTCCCACCCTCATAGATCTTTTGCTTGATGATACTCCAAACATTCTCTATAGGGTTGAGGTCAGGGGAAGATGGTGGCCACACCAGGAGTTTATCTTCTTTTATGCCCATAGCAGCCAATGACACAGAGGTATTCTTTTCAGCATGAGATGGTGCATTGTCATGCATGAAGATGATTTTTCTTCTGAAGGCACGTTTCTGCTTTTTGTACCATGGAAGAAAGTTATCATTCAGAAACTCTATATACTTAACAGAGGTCATTTTCACACCATCAGGAACCGTAAAGAAGCCTACCATGATTCCGGCCCAAAACATGACTCCTCCACCTCCTTGCTGACGTTGCAGCCTTGTTGGGACATGGTGGCCATCCACCAACCATCCACTACTCCATCCATCTGGACCATCCAGGGTTGCTCGACACTCATCAGTAAACAAGACTGTTTGAAAATTAGTCTTCATGTATGTCTGGGTCCACTGCAACCGTTTCTGCTTGTGAGCACTGGTTAGGAGTGGCCGAATAGCAGGTTTATGCACCACAGCAAGCCTTTGAAGGATCCTACATCTTGAGGTTCAAGGGACTCCAGAGGCACCAACAGCTTCAAATATCTGTTTGCTGGTCTGTAATGGCTTTTTAGCAGCTGCTCTCTTAATCCGATAAACTTGCCTGACAGAAACTTTCCTCATTCTGCCTTTATCAGCACAAACACGTATGTGCTCTGAATCAGTCACAAATCTCTTAACAGTACAATGATCACACTTAAGTTTTCGTGAAATATCTGATGTTTTCATCCTTTGTCCAGGGCATTGCACTATTTGATGCTTTTCGGCAGCAGAGAGATCCTTTTTCTTTCCCATGTTACTTGAAAACTGTGGCCTGCGTAATATTGTGGAACATCCAGTTTTCCTTTTATTGGGCTTCACCTGGCAAACGAATTATGATTGATTTCAGTGATGCAAAGAACCCTGAGACACAATACCATCAATGAGTTTCATTGAAGAAAAAATAAAATAATCGCTATGACACTTAAATCCAATTTGCATAATAATTTGGAACATGGGGTAGACTGTGATGAATAGATCAGCCGCTGTGTATAGCCTGTGCTGTATAGATCAGTTGCTCTGCATAGATTGTGTATTGGCCTCTCTGCATAGACTGTGTTGAATAGATTGGCTGCTCACTGTAGACTGTGATGTACAGATCAGCTGCTCTGTATAGACTATGATGTATACACTGCGCTGAATCTGCGCTGAATAGATCGGCCTGCTCTGTATAGATATGCCACCTAGTATGGACCATGGTGTATAGATCAGTCTTTCTGTATAGACTGCGCTGTATAGATTGGCACCTCTGTATAAACTGTGTATAGATTGGTTGCTCTGTGTAACCTGTGATGTATAGATTGGCTGCGTTATATAGACTGAGCTTTATAGATCTTCCGCGCAGTATAGACCATGATGACAGTACAGACTGTGCTATATAGAATCGGCTGCTCTGTGTAGCCTGTGATATATAGATTGGCTGCGCTATATAGACTGGCAGTATAGACCGTGATGTATTGATCACCTGCTCTGTATAGATCTCTGTACATCTCTGTACAGACTGCGCTGTATATACTGGCTGCGCTATATAGACTCTGCTGTATAGATTGGCTGCTGTGTGTAGACTGCGCTGTATAAACCTTGATGTATTGATCAGCCGCTCTGTGTAGACTGCGCTGTATAGATTGGCTGCACTGTATAGACTGTGCTGTATATATTGGCTGCTCTATATAAATTGCACTGTATATATTGGCTGCTCGTTATAGACTGCGCTGTATAGACTGGCTGCTCTGTATAGACTGCGCTGTATATATTGGCTGCACTGTATAGACTGCGATGTATATATTGGCTGCACTGTATACACTGCACTGTATATATTGGCTACACTGTATAGACTGCGCTGTATATATTGGCTGCTCTATATGGACTGCGCTGTATATATTGGCTGCACTGTATAGATTGCGCTGTATATATTGGCTGCACTGTATAGACTGCGCTGTACATATTGGCTGCTCTGTATAGACTGCGCTGTACATATTGGCTGCACTGTATAGACTCCACTGTATATATTGGCTGCACTGTATAGACTGCGAGTATATGTGCAAAATACAAAACTTTTATTAATGAAGATCACACACAAAGCACAATATCACACAATAAAAAACTACCATAAGATCAAGGGGAGTACAAGATGTATGAACCAATGGATAGTAATTAGTGTAGAGTTTCTCATTTGCCTCTAATCATTCAAAAAATAGTAGATGGAAATAAAAATAGACCTCAAAATTGAGGGCTGTAGCGAGTGGATGAGGAGGGAAACAGGAAACCAATAGAAGTTAGGCCGGCGTTACATGCTACGATATATCGGGCGATATGTCGTCGGGGTCACGGATTCTGTGACGCACATCCGGCATCGTTAGACATATCGTAGCGTGTGACAGCAACGAACGACTGTGAATGAGCAAAAATACTCACCTTATCGTTGCTCGTTGACACATCGTTCATTTTTAAAATGTCGGTCCTCCTTCTGTGCTCCTGTTGTTTGTCGTTCCTGGGGCAGCAAATGTCGCTCCGTGTGACACCCTAAGAATGCTTAAAGTGTAAGTGCAGTAACAGGGGAAACAAAGGCACAGTCTGGAGGGTAATTAATGTAAAGTTTCCGGTTTGCCTCTAATCATCCTGAAAATGGTAGATCAGAATTGAGATAGACCTCAAGATTAAGGACTGTGATGAGGAGAGAAACGGGAAAACAATGGAAGTTAATTAAGATCTATCACATAATTCAATAAAGTGCAAGTGCACACGACTGGGCAGGGACCCTCGATATCAACATGCATAGACAAGAGGTCAAGAACATTACCTAAAATAGCCTAAAGTGCAAGTGTAGTCACAGGGGAAACCATCTACTATTTTTTGGATGATTAGAGGCAATTGGGAAACTCTACATTAATTACTATCCATTGGTTCATACATCTTGTACTCCCCTTGATCTTATGGTAGTTTTTTATTGTGTGATATTATGCGTTGTGTGTGATCTTCATTAATAAAAGTTTTGTATTTTGCACATATACTCGCATTTCTCCTTTGTCACGATTAATCCTTAGTGCAGACACGTAGCCAGTATATTTATACTGACGTGTCCACCTGATGGCTCGTTTTTTGGGAATTGTTCTCACTGTATAGACTGCGCTGTATATATTGGCTGCTCTGTATAGACTGCGCTGTATATATTGGCTGCTCTGTATAGACTGCGCTGTATATATTGGCTGCTCTGTATAGACTGCGCTGTATATATATTGGCTGCTCTGTATAGACTGTGCTGTATATATATTGGCTACTCTGTATAGACTGTGCTGTATATATATTGGATCCTCTGTATAGACTGCGCTGTATATATATTGGCTGCTCTGTATAGACTGCTCTGTATATATTGGCTGCTCTGTATAGACTGCGCTGTATATATTGGCTGCTCTGTATAGACTGCGCTGTATATATATTGGCTGCTCTGTATAGACTGCTCTGTATATATATTGGCTGCTCTGTATAAACTGTGCTGTATATATATTGGCTGCTCTGTATAGACTGCCCTGTATATATATTGGCTGCACTGTATAGACTGCCCTGTACAGATTGGCTGCTCTGTACAGACTGCCCTGTATAGATTGGCTGCTCTGTACAGACTGCCCTGTATAGATTGGCTGCTCTGTACAGACTGCCCTGTATAGATTGGCTGCTCTGTACAGACTGCCCTGTATAGATTGGCTGCTCTGTATAGACTGCGCTGTATAGATTGGCTGCTCTGTATAGACTGCGCTGTATATATATTGGCTGCTCTGTATAGACTGCGCTGTATATATATTGGCTCCTCTGTATAGACTGCGCTGTATATATATTGGCTTCTCTGTATAGACTGCGCTGTATATATATTGGCTGCTCTGTATAGACTGCTCTGTATCTATTGGCTGCTCTGTATAGACTGCTCTGTATATATATTGGCTGCTCTGTATAGACTGTGCTGTATATATATTGGCTGCTCTGTATAGACTGCCCTGTACAGATTGGCTGCTCTGTATAGACTGCTCTGTATATATTGGCTGCTCTGTATAGACTGCGCTGTATATATTGGCTGCTCTGTATAGACTGCGCGGTATATATATTGGCTGCTCTGTATAGACTGTGCTGTATATATATTGGCTGCTCTGTATAGACTGCGCTGTATATATATTGGCTGCTCTGTATAGACTGCTCTGTATATATATTGGCTGCTCTGTATAGACTGTGCTGTATATATATTGGCTGCTATGTATAGACTGCCCTGTACAGATTGGCTGCTCTGTACAGACTGCCCTGTATAGATTGGCTGCTCTGTACAGACTGCGCTGTATATATATTGGCTGCCCTGCACAGATTGGCTGCTCTGTACAGACTGCGCTGTATAGACTGTGCTGTATATATATTGGCTGCTCTGTATAGACTGCACTGTATATATTGGCTGCACTGTATAGATTGGCTGCTCTGTACAGACTGCGCTGTATAGAATGTGCTGTATATATATTGGCTGCTCTGTATAGACTGCGCTGTATATATTGGCTGCACTGTATAGATTGGCTGCTCTGTACAGACTGCGCTGTATATATTGGCTGCTCTGTATAGACTGTGCGGTATATATATTGGCTGCTCTGTATAGACTGTGCTGTATATATATTGGCTGCTCTGTATAGACTTCCCTGTATATATTGGCTGCACTGTATAGACTGTGCTGTATATATTGGCTGCTCTGTAGACTGCCCTGTATAGATTGGCTGCCCTATATAGACTGCGCTGTAAAGCTCGGATTTGAGGCTTCTCGCCCACACCTGAGAGCCTCATACCGGACTATTAGGCCGAGTTCAGAATGGGGTATATAAGGTATCACTGTATATAGACCACGGGTTTCCTAGTCTGAATTGCAGCCTCAGACTCCAGTGGAGCCGCATGCTGGGCTTGGGATCCGGAGTGCGGCTGTAGGAAGTGATGAATGTGTCCTCGCCTCACTCTACACAAGCCTGTAGTGTAACATATGCCGGGGCATTCTGCGGGTGACATGGCGCCTCCCGTAACACCGCCAATGCCAGCGGCTGCTAGTATAAGCCGAGCGGAAGTCGCTGTGACTGATCCCGGCCACAGAGCGCCACAGCCGCGCACTGCACGCATGACGTCACGGCCGGAGCTCCGCCCCTCCCCTATCCCCAGATCCCCTGAGTGAGTGTCTGTCCCAAACACCGCGAGATCTCTCCTCATTCTCGCGATGCTAGAGCCGCCGCCGGAAACAAGCAGCCTGAGCGATGCTGAGTCGTCAACAACAACAATAACAAGAGGATCTTCCCGAGTGGCGGCCGCAGCGTGTCCGGGTATGGCGGGGTCCCGGCGGGGGTGGGGTACAGGGCGCCGCCGAGCCCCCACCGCACGAGTCTCTTTGTTGTGGTGTAGATGGAGCAGCCAGCTGACTACTCCTCCCTCCCCGGCCTGACACCCAGGCCCCTCGGTCAGATGCTTCCCATTAATCCGCCCTCAGCTGCACACATGACAGTGCTGGAGCCCCCGAGCACTGGGGGAGGGGTGGTGACCGCTGCAGCCCCTCAGGAGACCGCGGCCCCTGCCAGCTGTCACGTCCAGTGTGTATATACTGTATATAGCAGTGCTCGTCAGAAGTGAGTACACCCCCTGTGGAAATTAGGATGGTAATCAATGTCACAGTGACCACAAGAGGAATTTCCCAAATATTGACCTGACTGAACTCATAGAGTATAGCAGTGAGGTCAGTGAGCTCTCATTACAGCCTCCGCTTTACCCAAATTAGTTGGTGCAAAAATGAGTTCACCGCAGATAACAATCTGGTGTTCTGTATGACCGCCATGATATATAAGGCCCGCGCCAAGTCTAGGCCTGGAAGGAGCCGGCTGGTGACACATTGTAACCTCTATCTCTTTCCATTCTTCAAGAGCGACCTCTTCTAGAGCCTGGATACATTTCTGAAGAGCGGGGGCAGTGATTCCGTGGCCGAGTGTCTCCTGATCTGACCCCATCGATCACCAATGGGGAATTCTGAAGACACGCTGTCATCACTCTCCTTCCATCATCCAGGCTCTAAAAGGGGTCGTTCTGGAAGAATGGAAAAAGATAGAACTACTGTCTCCCTCCCCATTACTCTGCAGACTGTAAGCCAACAAGGCCCGGGCCCTCTCCCCTCTGCACCATAGTCATTGTTATTTACTAGTCTCCCTCCCCATTACTCTGCAGACTGTAAGCCCCCAAGGCCCGGGCCCTCTCCCCTCTGTACCATAGTCATTGTTATTTACTAGTCTCCCTCCCCATTACTCTGCAGACTGTAAGCCCCCAAGGCCCGGGCCCTCTCCCCTCTGCACCATAGTCATTGTTATTTACTAGTCTCCCTCCCCATTACTCTGCAGACTGTAAGCCCCCAAGGTCCGGGCCCTCTCCCCTCTGCACCATAGTCATTGTTATTTACTAGTCTCCCTCCCCATTACTCTGCAGACTGTAAGCCAACAAGGCCCGGGCCCTCTCCCCTCTGCACCATAGTCATTGTTATTTACTAGTCTCCCTCCCCATTACTCTGCAGACTGTAAGCCCCCAAGGCCCGGGCCCTCTCCCCTCTACCTTAGTCATTGTTATGTTCTATCATTTATGATTGTACTTGTATGTGACCCGTTCCCATGTAGAGCGCCGTGGACTCAATAGTGTTCTAGAAATAATAATTATAATAATGTGTCACTGACTTGTTCATTCCTTTCCTGGAAGACTCGGTGCTATCTTTAAAAATCCTATCGGTCATACAAAGTATCAGATGTGGCAGCTTTTTGATCTTGGTGTCTTCATTAATGCTGAGCACTGTATGTGTATACACACATATGTATAATGTATACACACACTATGCACCAACATGCCTTATTATTGGTGCTGCCTCCCATGTATGTGCCTGCAGGCCCCAATATGATGTCTGCTGATAACATAATGTCTATAAGAGTACATGAATCTTGTCACCTATCAGAACCAGGATAACCTTTAAAGGGTTTTGAAGTTTTGAAATGAAGCTGAGTAGTGGAGAATATAAACCCATTTTCCACTTGCCCTCTTAATGATTGTCTTCTCCCTGCTCCTCTGATCCTACAGTGACCTGCTATACTCTGTGATGTCATCATAGGGGGAGGGGTAACCTCCTGCTGCCTCCCTCTGACATCATGTAATGGGACCATTATGTAACTGCTCCCTGTGGTACTGTCAGACAAGCACACCAATCAGAAAAGATTCCCATTGAAGTATGAAGAACTGAGCAGCATTAAAGGGAATCTGTCAGGTGCAATATGCGCCTAGTACCACAAGCAGTTCTGGGTGCATATTGCTAATCCCTGCATAACCGTCCCTGCATCTAGTAGCATAGAGAACATTTTTCTAAAGATCTCTATTTCTAAAGATCCTATTTGATACACTAAGGCTAGTTTCACACTTGCGTTGAACGGTATCTGTTGCATTGCGTTTTTGACGGATGCAACGGATGTGTTGCATATAGTGGCACAACGGATGCTGCAAAACAACGGAATCCGTTTTGATTTTTTTTTTTACAGTTTACCGGCGGCAAACTATTGTGAACGATCAGCTGATCGCTCACAGCAGCCGGCCGCCGGGTGATCAGCTGATCGCTCACAGCAGCCGGCCGCCGGGTGATCAGCTGATCGCTCACAGCAGCCGGCCGCCGGGTGATCAGCTGATTGCTCCCAGTAGCCGGCCGCCGGGTGATCAGCTGATTGCTCCCAGTAGCCGGCCGCCGGGTGATCAGCTGATTGCTCCCAGTAGCCGGCCGCCGGGTGATCAGCTGATCGCTCCCAGTAGCCGGCCGCCGGGTGATCAGCTGATCGCTCCCAGTAGCCGGCCGCCGGGTGATCAGCTGATCGCTCCCAGTAGCCGGCCGCCGGGTGATCAGCTGATCGCTCCCAGTAGCCGGCCGCCGGGTGATCAGCTGATCGCTCCCAGTAGCCGGCCGATCAGCTGATCGCTCGGCTGCCGAGAATGTTTGCGGGGGGCGGAGTGAGGAGTGGGTGGAGCCGAGCGGGGCCATGGCGCTGAGCACAGGTGAGCGTGTGTGTGTATGTATGTACATACATGCGGGAGGGGGCGGAGCCAAGCGCGGAAGTGTCGGGCTCCCTGCACACGTAGCGAGGGTAAATATCGGCAAAGCACTTTGCTTGGTTACCCGATATTTACCTTGGTTACGGGTGCAGGGAGCCAGAGAGGGCATGCGCAGTGAAATCCAACGTATTGCGCTGCTCAAAAAAACGTTACATGCTGCGTTCCTCCCGCCCGGCGCAGTGTCAAAATAACGACGCTGCGTTGTCCAGCGGATGCAACGCTGACCCTTGCGTTACAGTGTGTCGTCCATACAAGTCTATGGAGAATAGCGCAGTGCGTTAACGGACTGCGCTATTCTCCATAGTGACAGACTCCGCTGAACGCAAGTGTGAAAGTACCCTTATGAGCGCAGGGACTAGTCGCAAGGGCGTTAGATCCTGTGCTCATTCCGCCCTCTTAGCATGGTAGCATTCCCACTGCTAGCTTCATCACCAGTGGTGACACACATACCTGTGTCCGTTGCTGCAGCCTCAGATGCTGGGCACTGCGTGTGAGCGCTTCCGGTCATATGCACTATGAAGTCGGGTGTATGCGTCCTGGCTTCACAGAGGTCTAGTGTGTGACTGGACGTTCCAGGGACTTTTGATGATGTGCACTGCATGGCATCAGATGCTGTAGGAACGGACAGGTACACGTGTCACCGCTGGTGATGATGTGCTAACATGCCAAGAGGGAGGAATGAGCGCAGGAATTAACGCCCTTTTGACTTGTCCCTGCGCTCATTAGCATATCATAAAGGATCTTTAGAAATACTTTTCTAAAGATCTCTTTATTTTTTCCATTGGATGCAGGGATTAGCAGTATGTACTCAGACCTGCTCGAGGTTCTGGGTGTATATTGGATCTGACAGGTTTTCTTTAAAGTTACATTTTCAGACCTGCTATATTATTTTCACTCATGTCCATTTTGCACATGTGTGTTCGATTCATGGTTTTTACAGGTAGAACACGTACCCGTTATGCGATATGGTGCAGCTCACAAGACTGACTGCAAAAAAAATCATGGAGGCCTGTTTTTTGTTTTTTTTTTGAAATTCTGAATCTGATGAAATAACCCATACAAGTCTACTCACACACATTGAATCCAAGGTTAACACTGCAACGAATAGGAGAAGGTTTGTCATTTATTTTCATATGAGAAAGTCACTGCCGAAACATTGATGGTAAAAATGGACCAAACTGATGAAACTTAGATCCAAAACACTGATGTCACTGATACCATTTTTTTATGTATGTGAAAAATCACTGCTGTCTGAATGAAGTCTAAAGCCGCATTCACCCGTCCAGGTTTAAACACATCTGTGGAAAAAATTAGTACCTACGAGTGCACTCAGTGTTCCGACCGCGCATCCGTTTTTACTATACGTGTCATCAGTGTACAGACCGTGCATAAGGTTTTACCATCAGGGTGTCACCAGTGTTTTTTTATTCCGGATGGGCAAAGAAATAAATGACAACACTTTTCCTATAGGCGTGTGCCGAGGTACATAAAAATCACCAAAACCTGGGATTAACCTCAGCAGAAACACTGTGTGGCAGGAGCTTCATGACTTGTTTCCATTGAGCGAGTAGTTGCATGAAAGCCTTATATCACCGAGCACAATCCAAAGCTTCAGTTGTAAGGCCCTGTGTGCACACTGCGTTTTTACCAGCTTTTTTTTTGCGTTTTTTTCTGCAGAAATTTCTTGAGAAAATGGTTGTAATCTTTCTGCAGACGTTTCCCAGCAAAACATATGGGGAAAAAAATAGCTGTGCGCACACTGCGTTTTTTTTTTTTTTCTCAAGAACATTCTTTCTGAAGAATTTCTTGAGAAAAAGAATGTGCATGTTGTGGAGACACGGGGGTCCGTGGGTGCTCTCGCCCGCTGGCCCGGCCGCCTTGAGAAAGACAGCGTGGCTTAGGGCTCATCCCAACTGAACGCCTGACCTCCTTAACCGTGGGAGGAACACTACTCAGACAAAACAGGGTGAGGGAATCACAATATTAAGACTTTATTGGATTCCCAAACAATTAACTGCACATAACACGTAACCAGCAAAACACACAAATGTAACAGGCAACAGAGTCTCACCCTTCCGCTGGCTCACCAGGGATTAGATTGTTCGTACATCGGGGTTTCCAGGGCCAGCTACTCCAAGAAAAGAATAGTGGCAACCGTAGGAAGCTTACCGAGCACAGCAAAGTCTGTAGCCAGGTGACCAAATTGTCCCAACCTGGGTTTCTTCCTTAAGTAGTCTCTGGTATGATGATATGATATAATCCTGGCAGCCAGAGTCGAAATCCCTAGACTGCGGTTATGGTCTCCAATCGGAATCGGAGCCCCTAGATTGAAGCCATGTAGCCAAGTGATCCTCTAGTCGGAGCCAAAGTCCCTAGACCGAGTCCACAAGGCATCCTGGTTCTGATCCCCTAGCCAGCTCCTAAGAGCTTAGACTGGATCATGCAACATTCATCAACCCCTGGTGACTCCAAGAAGTCCCTTTTTATAGCCCAAGCCTTTCCTTAGGATATACTGTCCCTTATCGGATTGGTTGTACAAGGTTGCTTCTCTTATTGGATGAATTTCAAGCTGCATGGATAATGTTCATTTAAATAATGTGGACACAAAAACTGAGGATATTTAAAGGGTGGTTCACCCATATTTTTTATTGTCCAGATCGATATTATATTGAGAAACAATGTTTCTCTCAAATACCTTGTGTTGGCAATAGTGCCTGTGAGAGGCGCTATTGCAGACTGCTGTTCCCGCTCCAGTGATGTCTCTGTCAAGTGCTGCACATGTCACATCCGTGCAGCTGGCTGTATTCTTCACTGCAAGCAAGAGACGCGCTGTGCTGTGAGGGAGGGAGGAAGGAAGGAGGGGGAGGAGGGAGAAGATGGGCTGTGACAGCGGTGAAATACCACTCACAGCTCAGTTAGTGAGGAAGAATGCCCCCGGCTGCACAGATGTGACGTGTGCAGCACTTGACGTCACTGGAGCGGGAACAGCGCGCCTCCATTGTTTCTCAATATAATATCGAACTAGACAATAAAAAATATGGGTGAACCACCCCTTTTACATGTAGTCTGCAATCCACAAACTAGACGATGGCCACTTAGGTAATTTACATTAGATTAGCAATACACAACTACATTACAATGAATGCTCAGAGTGGTCTGGCAGAAACAATAGTTTAGCAAGCATGAGTTAACACACAGAAGAACCATACGTCTGGCTAATGTAAGAAATGTAACCCATGACACACATTGAAAAAGTCTGTGTCGTCACTTTCCTCCCCCTTCTTAATTAGCCAGATGGGAAAATGGCTGAATCTTGCCGAGGTTTGTTGTTGATTGGACGGCCAGACGTGGTAGGCCTCTGATCACCTTTCTCCTCTTGACGGCATTGTCCTTTTTAATGGTGAGGTCAGCAACAGAAGCTTGCATCTATACACCTGCCCCTGATTACCTCCTTCAGGTTGAGCAGCCATATTGCGGACAAGCACTAAGGTGGGGTCCATGAGATGGGCTTGCATACATTTCTTATTATCAATCTTCCCCCAGTCAGTAGCCACAGTCTGGTTAGGCTTACTCATGGTTGTTGGTTCAGAAGTGGATGATGGAGACTGGGAATGTGAATTATCCTTGGAAACAATGTTAGAAAGATCCACATCAGGGTCCTGCTTGGCTTGGAAGTGGGTGATGGCTGCTACAAACTGGCTGGATAGTCCTTGTCCTAGGTCATACTCCAAAATAACTGTGAGCAGGTAATCCACAAGCCCCACTTCCACTTTCCTCTGGGTGGTATCCGAAACAACAGGCTTGGTGGGGCCATCCATGAACCCCACTTCAGTTTCCTCCTTGTTAGTCTCCGAAATAACAGGTGTGGGGAGGCTGTCCATAAGCTCCATATGGACGTCTTCCTGGTCAGACCCCAAAATAACAGGTGTGGGGATGCTGATCAAAAGCTCCACATCAGCCTTGCTCTGGTCAGTCTCCACAATGACAGGTATGGGGAGGCTATTCACAAGTCGTACATCGATTGCTTCCTGGTTAGTCCCCAAAATACCAGGTGTGGGGAGGCTGTCCACAAGTCTCACATAAACCTCTCCCTTGTCGTTTCCCAAAATAACTGGTGTGGGGACGCTGTCCATAAGCTCCACCTCGACCTCTCCCTGGTCGGTCCTAAGGTCCAACTGCACACATGCCAGAGGGATGTCCGAGCGCTGGCCCTCAGCCAGGGAGATGGATAATTGGGAATCTGGTAAATGGTCTTCTGGGGAAACAACAATAACTGCGCTTACCAGGGTAATGGAGGAACCAGTGTCTCGTAGTCCCTGGCTCTGTATGTCACAGACCTTGACCGGCTGAGCTGGCAGATGGGCTCCAAGCATGGGGCTTCGGTTTTGGAGACTATCTTTATCCATATGTCCAAGGCGCCTACATGTACGACAGCGCTGTAGATTGGGCATGTCACAGGCCCTGTTTGTAGACCTTTGTTTTGGTGCAGCTTCTGTTGGGTAGCGTGACCATCATTCTCGAGCGGCTGGTGTTAGCAGTACGGCAGCTGGAACCCCATAAACAAATTCCAGAACACAAGCCCTCTCTTCTCTTGAGGATTTAGGCCCCAATGCGGCCAACAACTCCGGCTCGGGCTATTTGGGACCAAGTTGATTCTTGATTGTCACTAGATCCATGATGTGGCATAGTTGAAATGCTCTGGGTCAATATCGGTGGGATCCTCCTCGTCCTCTGCATCATTCTGGGCATTCCAACGGATTAATTTCCGGATCAAGTCTGACCGAGTGTCAGCGTTCCTGTAGTCAATCTTTCACATCTGGCACAGATCCTGTAGCATCCATTTACTGCTGCGGTCTTAACTCCTCTCCGGTCCATGACCCATGGCTGAGCTGGTTGGCTTGGACATGGCAGCGTTCGAAACCTGAATGCCCCCCTATGGCCTGCTGGGTATGCTTATGTGCCTCCCTGGTTGTTGAGCCCTGGACGGTGTCCATGAACACCAGTCCTCTGCAACTCCCCTGGGTAAACCAGGCTGAGTAGTATCCCACTGCTGCCACCAATTGTGGAGACACGGGGGTCAGTGGGCGCTCTCGTCCGCTGGCCCGGCCGCCTTTAGAAAGACAGTATGGCCCAGGGCTCATCCCAACTGAACGCCCGACCTCCTTTACCGTGGGCGGAACACTGCTCAGACAACACAGGATGAGGGAATCACAATATTAAAGCCTGCTTTACACGTTTACAATGTATCGTGCAATCGCATTTGCGATCGCACCCGCCCCCATCGTTTGTGTGGCACTGGCAATTTCTTGCCCGTGTCGCACAATGTTGTAACCCCCCGTCACACGTACTTACCTTCCAAACGACCTCGCTGTGGGCGGCTGACATCTACTTCCTGAAGGGGGAGGGAAGTTCGGCGTCACAGCGGCCGGCTAATAGAAGCGGAGGGGCTCCTTCCTTCAGCATTGCCGCCGGCCGCAGGTAAGCTGTAGTTCATCGTTCCCGGGGTGTCACACGAAGCGATGTGTGCTGCCCCGGATACGATGAACAACAGGACGTTCGATTTTTAGAAAATGAGGGACGTTTCAGCAATGAACGAGAAGGTGAGTATTTCTTCTCGTTCATAGCTGTCACATGCTACGATATCACTAACGATGCCGGATGTGCGTCACTTATGACGTGACCCCGCCGACATCTCGTTAGATATATCGTAGCGTGTAAAGCCGCTTAAGACTTTATTGGATCCCCAAACAAATAACGGCATATGACACATAACCAGCAAAACACACAAATGTAACAGGCAACAGAGTCTCACCCTTCCGCTGGCTCACCAGGGATTAGATTGTTCGTACATCGGGGTTTCAAGGGACAGCTACTCCAAGAAAAGAATCGTGGCAAGTGTAGGAAGCTTACCGAGCACAGCAAAGTCTATAGCGAGGTGACCAAATTGTCCCAACCTGAGTTTCTTCCTTAAGTAGTCTCTGGTATGATGATATGATATAATCCTGGCAACCAGTCGAAATCCCTAGACTGCGGTTATGGTCTCCAATCAGAATCGGAGCCCCTAGATTGAAGCCATGTAGCCAAGTGATCCTCTAGTCGGAGCCAAAGTCCCTAGACCGAGTCCACAAGGCATCCTGGTTCTGATCCCCTAGCCAGCTCTTAAGAGCTTAGACTGGATCATGCAACATCCATCAACCCCTGGTGACTCCAAGAAGTCCCTCTTTATAGCCCAAGCCTTCCCTTAGGATATACTGTCCTTTATCGGATTGGTTGTACAAGGTTGCTTCTCTTATTGGATGAATTTCAAGCTGCATTGATACTGTTCATTTAAATGATGTGGACAGAGAGACTGAGGATATTTACATGTAGTCTGCAATCCACAAACTAGACGATGGCCACTGAGGTAATTTACATTAGATTAGCAATACACACCTACATTACAATGAACGCTGAGTGGTCTGGCAGAAACAATAGTTTAGCAAGCCTGAGTTAACACATAGAAGAACCATACGTCTGGCTAATGTAAGAAATTTAACCCACGACACACATTGATAAAATCTGTGTTGTCACACATGTCACTTCTTTTCTGCAGGTACCTGCGTTTTTTGCCATAGGTAATAGGGACCAACCTGCGGGAAATAACGCGTCAATAACGCATCAAAAACGCGGTAAAAACACGGTGCGTTATTGGTGCGTTTTTTTAACTCAAGTGCGCTAATCTTTCAGACTCTCAAGAAATTTTTTCAGAAAAATCCTTTTCCTAGTGCGCACAGGGCCTAAAGGTTTAAAGCGATGGCTATTCATTGTGGAGCAGAGGAAATGTGTTCTTTGGACTGACAAATCACACTTCTCTATCTGATAAATGCCAGGAGAACATTTTACCTGCATGGCTGTATTGTGCCATTGTGCCGCCCCTGCAGCGGTCGAACCGCTCGGATCCGGGGGTTGTTGCTGTGGCTTGCGGGTCTCTGGACCCAGGGGATCGCGGCCACTTCAAATCAAAAGGGGGTATTTTACAGGGGATAAGAGTTTGTGACGCCACCCGTGGTTCGCGGTAAGGGGAGTACTGCCGCTGCCGATGGGAGTACCTGGGGGAGATGGAGTGGGGTAGCCAGATGACGTTCCTTCCACAGGTAGGGGAGGCTCTCGACCTCTGGATGATGGAGGTGGTGGGTAGCGGGGTGCAGATTGGAAGCAGGGGAGGACATGCATACTCACTCAGGTAGTGTTAGCAGTGCTGCGAACGCAAAGCAGACTCTGACACGTAGATAAACCAAGTCTCTGGGTACCGCTGCCCTCTTGGGGGAGCCTGTCCTGGTGACCGTCTCCTTTGGTACTCCCAGATGGTCCGGAGCCTGCCTCCGTGCACTAATTTTAGAATGCTTTGGTGGCCTGTTGGCTTAAAGCTGTCCGGGTCTCGCTCTCCACTTTTTGGTAGTGGAGCTGTGCTCTCAGGGGCTCACGCTTGGGATCTTTGCAGGCTGCATAATTTGGAAAGCCCTATCCCCCTCGTTACGCTAGTGCCCCCGATCTCTGAGCTTTTTGAGGACAGTACGTGAAGACACTATCCTCCACAGGCTAATTGCCGGGTTGCCTGAAGCTACATTTGGACATAGGGTCCTGTACCCCGCTGTACTTTCGATTCCGGACCGGTTATTAGGCTTGAGATGCTGTCCGTTCTCCAAGACCGGGTCTAGGCACCCAGCCTCAATACCCTGCGACAGGGTCTCCGACTCCTCCGGGCCCAGAACACCGTCTGCGACCCAAGCAACTACATACAGGGAGCCACTACTCCCTGAGACCCTCACTTCTCGATGGCTTACACTCTTCTCTCCCACTTCCCTCCCACCAGCCTACCTGACCCCTATTTGGGCGGCTCTATTCCAGCTAAGCAGCCCACTGGTGTGTCTGACAGGGTGTGGTGTGAGGTGTGGTTGGGATTTGGATGCGGATGGAGGCAGTACCATAGGTTCGGAACCGAGAACTAAGAGGGTTTGAGTCCTGCACCACAGAATAAAGAGGGTGCAGTACTCTGTGACACCCTGACTAGCTCAGGGGCGTCACACCATTTGTAAAGCTTGGCAGAGAAGGGATAATGGTATAGAGTTGTTTTTCAGGTGTTGACCTTGTGCCCTTAGTTATAGTGAAGGGAAATCTTAATGCTTCAGCACTCAAGACATTTTGGACAATTGTAAGTTTCCATCTTTATGGGAACAATTTGAGGAAGGTGCTTCTTATTTCAGCATGACTGTGCCCAAAACAAGAGCTAAACCACAAAAAGAGGAATTACATTTTCCCCCACAATTTCAAGAATAATTCACAGCAACAAAGGGCAACAGTGTTTACCTGCTTAGACCAGAGATCAAATGCACTAACGGAATGCAGCAAAAACCCGTTAGGGTCTCCGTTCCTGTGTAGTGCAATTATATAGTGCTGGGCAGCCCGCCTAGTCTAATAGCATGGGCGTCATCTATAGGCTGTAAGCCAGACACTGCACCTACATGTGTGAACGGTGCCCTATACAAGCCATTTGTGGGACATTTTAATAAAGTAATCACCTCCTCCATGGATTGGTTGCTCCGTCGTGTTTTGCACCTGTGTTGCTTCCATCTTTATTAATGGGTTTTTGCTCATCCAACACTGTTGCCCTTTGTTGCTGTGCCCAAAACAAGGTGTGTAAAGCATGGTTACGGGAGTTTGCTGTGGAATTACTTGACCCCAAGGGCCCTGAGTCTCAGGGAACCTCAGTCTCGTCCTAGTCCTTTGGAAATAATAACTAGACTTATCTAACATCAGGGTCTCTGATCCCACAAATACTCTTTTGGATGAGCAAGCAAAAATTCCCACAGATGCTCCAAAATTGTTTAGAAAACCATCCCAGAATACGGTAAGCTCTTATTGCTGCAAGGGGGACAACTCCATATGAATGCTTATGACCCCCATGCTAAATCCATAACATCTCCTGTAGGTGTGATGTGTAGGTTTCCCAGTACTTTCAGTTAGTATTACACTATGAACCATAAGACTTTGAACCACAGTATGGAAGGTTCTACATTATCAACTAGGCCACTGTGCGCTCAAGAACACTACACTTGGTTGTTTGTTTCCTTAAAGGGGTTGTCTGGTGTTTTGATAAGTCTGCAATCACCTTACCGTTCTTGCCAATGAGAGCGGGTGGTCATTTGACGCAAGCCTGCTTCTCTCAGTTCCCTTGTATTGTGAGAGGCCGGCACATCTTATCGGAATGTGTTCTCCTATTTATGCATATCACATACTTCTGATCACTTGACTGTTCGCTCTCACCAGCAATACATAGTGACTGCATATGTAAATCAGAAAATTAGCAAACCCCTTTAATTCCCTTAGAAGAGAATCGAGATTTATGAACATTCAGTGGCTTAAACAATTATTCATACCCCATGAACGTTACCATATTATTTTAATGTTAAACTCATAAACTTAAATGTACTGTATTATGATTTTGTGATATACCAACTCCTAAGTAGTAAGTACCGTATTTGTGAGGTGTAAAGGCAATGATACAGGGTTAAACTGTTCTAAATATATAAATCTGAAAATTGGAAGGTGCTTTTGTATTCAGCCCCTTTAGTCTGATACCTCTAAATAAAATCCTGTGTGACCCATTACATCCAGAAGTCACCTAATTAATAAACGGAGTCCATGTACTGTATGTACTTTGTCAGCATAAATACAACTGCTGTGAAGGCCTGTGAAGTTTGTTTGAGAATATTAGGGATCAAGCAACATCATGAAAACCAAGGAACACACCAGAAAGGTCAGGGATAAAGTTGTGGAGAAGAGTAAAGCAGGGTTAGGTTGTAAAAAAAAAAAAAAGAATAGCCCAAGATCTAAACACCTCACGGAACACTGTTCAATCCATCACCCAAAAGTGGAAGGTGTGTGGCACTGCGGCAAACCTACCAAGACCTGGCAGTCTACCGAAACTGACATTCCAAGTAAAGAGAGCACTAATTAGAGAAGTAGCCAAGAGGCCCATGGGTACATAGGAAGAGGTGCATCACAGCTCACATGGGAGAATCTGTACACTTGCTTCTTTGGTTTATCACATAAAATTCCAATAAAATTTAAGTTTGTGAGTGTAATGTGAAAAAGTTCATGGGAGTATGAATACTTTTTTATTTTTTTAGGCACTGTATGTGTATCTCTGGCAGTCAAGACGTTTTGGGAGCCTGTTACAGGAGAGCTGGCTGCTTGGTGGCTCGGCTTCTTCTGTCCCACTTCAGCTTGATTGACAGGTATTTCCCTATGTGTATGTAGTGAGAGGCCTCTTTTTTCCTATATATTTGTTCTTAAATTCTGTTATCTATTAAAGGGAACCTGTCACCAGATTAGGTGACTATAAGCTGCGGCCACCACCACTGGGCTCTTATACAGCATGTTAGAATGCTGTATATGCCTGGCCCAGCGCCGTAGGGTACCCGGTCCCGGGCTTTTATTTCTTAGGGGATTGTCACAGGTGGCTGTGCCCGGTCCCGTGGCCCTGGTGACAGTTAAAAGAAGTCTGATAAAAAAAAATAGTAAAAATAAAATAAGTGTCTTGTGACACCACCTACGGTTCTCGGTAATATTACCGGTGCTGCTTGCAGACCTCCGGAGTGATGATGAAGCAGCTAGTTTGTTCTGCTCCCTGTAGGTGGGGCGATGTCCCCGGGGCCGTTGGGAAGGATCGAGATTTTACTCACAGGGAGACAGCTTACCACACAAGTCTTGATACCGGTCTCTTCAAGGCCACTAATGTGCTGCTCCCCATGTTCAGGCAAACTAAGTCCATAGTGAGAGCAGGACCTTTTGATAACAATTACTGTCACACACACACACACCGGGTCTTTCTTTCTGTACCTTTACTGATGTTAGCAGGGTTAAGTCCAGGGTACAGTCCGTGGGGGTCAAGTGGCAGTTAGGTTTTCCACATCCGTGAGATATGAGACCTCCTTATTACTGTATGTTTGCTTAGGTCCTGGGCTGTCTAAATCTGTCCCTGACCTTTCCTGTATCTCTCACTTGTATAGCAGGCGATGAGAACCGTTCTCCTGGGCACCACCAACTCTGCTGCGGTCCTTGGCTCTATTGTTGGTGGTGCTACAAGTGTTCCTGCACCAGGAGACTGAAGTCCCCTTCGCCCTCCGGTCTTTTCTGCTGGGCCTGAATGAACCCCGTACAGACTCGGACTCCGGGTTGCTTCTTCTGGGGTCAACCAAACTGGTCCCTCTGCCCCCTTTCTGTCTTGCCTCACCTCCGACCCTCACTTTGGATCTCACACTCGCTAAGCTTTCCTCTGCTATCGGTCTAATGCAGCACCGTTTACCAGGTTTCTTCCTCTGACCTGTCCCGCACTCAACTGCTCAACTGACTCTTGCATTTCTTATAGGAGACCTCAACGTATGTCAGCCAATACACCTGACGTCAGTTAGTCGAGCTCCCCCTACATGCCTCAGGTGGAAAGTGTTGTATGTGACTTCTCCCAATGTTGAAATCTATTCCTGCAGTTACCAGATGTTACTGTGGCTACTTAACCGTAGGGCGCCAGGTATGACTTTATAATACTCACCTAAACGGTCGGTTTGGTGCAGATGGGTGTCTCACTCAGGGCAGATCAAAGTATTGTAGTGCGCTTGCGCAGGACCTCAATGCCGGCGCGTGTGCATGACGTAGGATGCGTCATGCACCCAGACTCCAGAAGGAGGGCAAAGATGGCCGAAAGAGCAGCCGCCGCACCCAGAGAACGGAGACACCCATCTGACCCATCTGTACCGAACCGACCGTTTAGGTGAGTATTATAAAGTGGTTTTTATGTTCTACACAGCGGCCTGGGCTCTTATATACTGCATGTTAGAATGCTGTATATAAGAGCCCACTGGTGGTGGCCACAGCGAATAGTCACCATATCTGGTGACAGGTTCCCTTTATCCCCTCACTACCTTCCGATTTTCTATTTCTGCACTATAATTTTTTCCATGTAAGTCAAAGGTGGTAAAGGGGTTAAGGGACAATATGTTTGAGTGGCACATACGGAAGTTCAGTATAATGAGGGATCTTGTCACTGTGTCATGCTGTCAGTGGTTAGGGCAGCATGAATCTCTTGACAGGTCTTGTAGACCAGTGTTACAAGTTTGTGATACATGGACCATTCCCAGATTGGAAGACTCCTCCCAACTGTTGAGTCTCCTGACCTGAGTTGCCTCATGGGAATTAAGGGGCAATTAGCTCAGGTCCGGAGAACCAGCAGACTGGTCAGGTCTTATGATCCGAGCATGGGTCATTTCTCACGCTGATCTTAGTGACTATCTGACAGAACCCGAGATGACCATTTAAGTGGCTTTGGAGGGGGAAGATTCTCTTCATTGTTTACAGGAAATGTCCTCCCTCCAGTAATGCTGTATCTCTCTCATAGTGAGAAGTATCACGTGTCCTCTTCTGTAGTATACCAGTATTATTCCGACTGTGTGGATCATCCACTAGTTCATGGGTGTAGTAGTGTAAGTTAATTTTCATGCATACATTACAACCATTACCCTTCACAATGGCTATCCTTAGTACACTTTTTCTACATCAGAGTCTGGAGATGCACCTTTGTTTATTTGCACTATTTTGCAACTAAAAATAAAATTGCATTTTACAGATAAGTGTAAATCACATGTCACCTAATCTTTTGTCAACTTTTAAAGAAACTGACATTAATAGTACAAACGGTTAATAAGATTAGACATTATTCTATAATAAAATGTGCCAATGATGAGGACAAAATAACCTGATACCTGTGGTGCCCAGCCTGGCCCTGCTACCCATGCTCTGACTGAATAGTAAATGTGGACCAGGAATGTTTTAGCTGATGCGATGATATGTGTTTTGCATAGTAACATTATTTAATGCGGCTTTCGGTATTCGGGCACTCATTGTCTGGCACTTATTTGCAGCACAGGACTGCATTATAATGTGAAATTTCCCAAGAGACGCACTTAGTAGAGAGGACTAAAAAGAATAGAAATAATAATAGTTATAATGTAAAATATGCCATATGTTATCATGTTTGTATTGATTTTTCTATTAACTCCTTAACTTCCATTAACAACCCCTTCTTAAAAGGAATCTGTGTGCAGGATCACACCCACCAAGCTATTGTATGTGCATGTAGCTCTTTGAAAGAGAAGTCCAGCAATACTTCTACATGGTCAGTGCGTTCCTCCTGGTAAATCACCAGTTGAATTGATGTCTAATTGAGGCTGAGGAGCGATGATAGATGTCACGTCTGTCATTGCAACTCTTGTCCCTGCCCAGTTTTACCCCCTCCAGTCTTTGTGTTGTGTGACTTCAGACAAAAAAATCAGTCAAGCAGCAGGAGGCGGCACTGGGCGGGTAATAGAGCTGGAGTGACAAAGGCTACAGAGCTACAGTAACTCTTCAGCCTCATATTTCAAACACTGATTTGTCAGTAATGGGTGAGTGAACTGGCCATGTAAAGGTATTACGGGACTTGTCTTTGAAAGAGCTACATGGGCATATAAATAGTTTGGGGGGGTGAAATCCAGCTGATGGAATTCCTTCAACAGCTAACTTACTCATGATAAAACAAGGTAATCACTGATACCAGCACCGGTTTTGCTATGTTGATGGTTTCTGCTATGATGCTGCATTGTCATGTGACTTAAGATGAGCAGATCACTCCGCGCATCATTCGTCATCGATTCAGGTCAATTCTCTCTGGCCACGGACAGGAACTGTGCCAATTTCCTGACCTTCTGGGATGCCAAGCTTGTCTTATGGTTTGCTGTGCTGTCATATCATCACATTTACGCTGAGCATTAGGCCGGCACAACAAACGCAGCACTGAGGAAACCTTGCAGTTCCTATCTATGGCCAGAGAGCACAGACCCGGACTAGGCTTTCTTACCTGAAGCGATCCACTCGTCTCTACCTGTGACCATCAGCTGTCGCTGATCAGATTGAGTGTTTGCTCTTCCTTCAGGGCAGAGTTGTGATCTGTTGTGTGTGTGTGTAATATATTTATATACACACACATTAGTCCTCTACTGTGATATTGGTGACCTAGCCCAATGAACAGCGGTCTGATGTAAACCTTATATGAAGTTGAACTCCACCGCTTGGTCACTCTGTTTAGTGACTTCTCCCGGGTACTACATATGCACTGTTTACATCGCGCCGTTGCTGGTAACAGGTGGTTAGTGGGAGTCACTAGAGTTTGACCTCTATCTGCTAATTATAGGTTATCAGTATAATTGCACTGGAAAACCCTTGAGTTGAAGGGGTTGTCCACTACTCTGACAACCCATTCTCATTCCCAGTGTTTGCTCCCATTAAAATTAAAAAGCTTCTCCTCCCCCTCCCGTTTTAGCAGTGTCAGAACTCTCATTGCCGAAACTGTGTCACGATTATGTCACGGGAACCTCGCACCCAATCACCGCCGGCTTCTTTCCCCGCCTTCACACTTATATGTAATCAACAGGAAGAGCTATGGCTGCCACTCAGTTCCTGTCAATTACTTACACGTCCAAAGGTGGGTAGTGAAGCCGGCGGCAATTGGACGTAGGGCTCGTATGATGTAACAACCTCATGTGAGCCCCGGGAACACGAGGGCCAACACTCCCGAAACGGGAGGGGTGTATAAGCTTTTTTTTATGGGGGATGAGTAGGGGTTGTCTTAGTAGTGGATAACTCCTTTTAAACACTTCAGAGTTGAACATACATGACTGGTACATGCAGCCAGTGTCAGATACATTCTGCTTGATCTATGTATCAGCTATCCGGTTCCCTTTGAACTAGTCATGGTAGCTACCTGCAATCAAGCTTCAATCACTCTCCCGCAAGTGGAAGTACTCAGTTATCAAGTACATAAATGACAGGGAGAAAATCCCAGTGTCCTGGGCCATTATGCTAGTTCTGTTGGACACTTGGTGTTGGTGACTACATTTTGTGCAACCCTGGCTATGCGTGAAATATTTAATATTATGGTTTTCTCCGATATGACCCACTGTCGAAGCTTAGTCGCTCACATGAGGCACAATAGGTTGGGTTGCCGATTACCATAAATATCATATAAGAGATCCAGATAAACATAAATGGTAAAAAGAATTGCTACAGATCGATTCACACTTATCAGCCCTTTAGGTAGGCCATTAGATGGTCAATAACGATTATACGGTTGCGAGAGAAGCATCTCTTACCTGACCGGCACAGCATGACATTGTGCCAGCTAATCAAAAGACATGCCCTGCTTGTGGTCAGGTAAGAAGCGGATCTTCCACTCCCTCCCAGTGGCCGCTGACCACTTTCATGGCCGATGGACTGAGATGCCTAATCGACTCTAACAAACTCTAATGGTGATACTGTAATTCTTCTGCATGTGGATCGTTATCTACAGCCGGATGTTTTGCTGCTGTTGTGAAACTACCACAATTGTTTCTCTTCTAATATTTCTATTTCCTTCACAGTTTCTAAATGAGCACAATAAAGTGTAAAGAAGGGAGCAGAGGAACATAGAGCCGTCATCATGAAGCTGTATGTGTTTCTGGTGAACACCGGAATCACCCTTACATTTGACACCGAGCTTGCCGTTCAGACGTAAGAACCTTTGTAAAGAATTAATTTTTAATTGGTAATATAACATGATCATTTTTATTTCTATTGTGACAACATATTCTGCAGCACTTTACAATTCAGCGGGGACGAGTACACTCAGACATTACAGAATAATACATAGGTCATACTAAGCTTTTGTTACATTTCTGCATCCTATAGATAATTATCCATAATTAGAATTGTGTAATTGTTTTTGATGAGTCGATTTTAATGGTAAATTTTCAAGTGACAGGGTTTGTTACAGTATTTCCTACAAGTGTTTGATATACCTGTATGTGACCTGCAGAAGGCCTTCTGATTGCCGCTAAAACAATTCAGAGAAATGCAAAATTCAGCCGCGGGAACCTCCCCACCAAATATTTTGTCCTCCTATAAGCTGGGGAGGTGCCCAGGTGTATTTATGCTTGTGCATGCATTCTGAGATATACTAGTGATATGTAAAGCTGAGAAGAATTGCCATAGGAGGTTATTTGACATATTATTTTTTTCCGCTTTGTTACCCACCCAATTTTAGTTCACCTGTAGTATAGGTGGATCCTGCAGCCAAAGAATGAGCGCAAGAACTAACGCCCTTGCGACTAGTCCCTGGCCTCATTAGCATATGATAAAAGATCTTTATGTATGCTACTAGATACAACGACAGTTAGGCAGGGATTAGCAATATGCACCCAGTACTGCTCGTGGTTCTGGGTGCATATTGCATCTGACAGGTTCCTTTTAAATCATATCCATTGTTTTAATTTTTATTTCATAAATTAATAGTACAAATGAAGATAAGCAACTTTGTAATATTTCTAATCAGACAAAATTGCTTTTTTCTCTGCCAGAATTGATCAGTCATTATCAAAATTCTCAATTCAGAGGTAAAATCTGTAGTCAGTGAAGACTTTCCCATTACTGAGAGTGGAGATGACAGGTGTTACTAAGGAGATTCTATGTAGATAGAGGAGGAAGGGGGGCAGAGCTCTGCCCCTAGCTCCTCCCTCTGGCTCTAGCTCCTCCCTCTAGCTCCTCCCTCTGGCTCTAGCGCCTTCCTCCTCCCGTCGTTATAGAATCTCCTCAGTAAAACAAGTGTCATCTCCGATCTCAGTAGCAGAGAAAGGAGCGGATTTGTCTGACAATACTGATATTACAGAGTCTTATTTTCATGTGTACTATTGATTTAAGAAATATTAATTAAAATGACGGTTACACTTTAAGGCCTCTTTTACAGTATTGTAATAAGTCTGATATCCCCTCTGCATAGCACAAGAAATACCTTTTATTATTCCCCCATACAGTGCGGTCTAGTCTGATGGGCATTGCTTTTTTTGTTTTGGTCCCTGCTCTCTCAACACAATTGCCACCATCCTTCTTGTTTCATGTGGATCGCGGGTCTTGCGTCCTATGTACAGTGTCCCCCAATCACGTTCCTGAGCAGGTGGACTTCACTGTCTTGCTGAGGGCAGAGCAAAGTACTGTGATGCAAATACGCCGGCTTTCCTTCTGGGTCGTTAGCGCTGTTTGGCCTTTACCGGTGCATGTGCATTACAGTACTTTGCTCTGTCCTCAGCAAAGCAGAGTGATGTCTGACTGCGCAGGAGCGTCACTGGGAGACGCCGTGCAGATGACGTATTACGTGACATCTCCATGAAGCCAGAAGGATGAAGGCAATTGCAACAAGTGAGGGGCCAAAGCAAGACCAGCAATGCCCACCTGGCCACACCATGTGTGAGTTTAACCCCTTCACGACCACGGGCAGTAAAATTACGTCCTATTTTAAAGTGACTTAACGACCAGGGACGTAATTTTACGGCCTAAACTTCATTTGATTGCCGTGGCCATAGCAACGGCTTTCAAATGATGTCCCCTGCTGTTTCTTACAGCAGGGGACCTTTGCTTGACCCCAGGGGGGGTGGCATCGCCACCCCCTATCGACGATCGATGTGATTGGCTGTTCAAATCTGAACCGCCAACCACATCGTTCGCACTAATTTCAGCAAAAATAATGCCAGAATTACTGCTATACTGTGAGATCCGGCTATGATCTGCTCTAGCAGCTTCTACAAATCCTAGCCGGAGCTCTAAAATGTTGCCCACAGCCCCTGCAGCACTGATTGAAGCGATCGTGCTATGACGCGCAATCGCTCCAATCAGTGTGCAGTGGGGCGGTCTGATCTGCCGGTGGCTGCCCTCCCCAGGCCTGTGCTGGCCTGCGAGCCCCCCCCCAACATGTCTGCAGCGTGCAGTGGCTGGTACTTGTGGTACCACGCCACCGCTGCTGCTGCCGCCATAGCTGAGGTCACCGCTCCTGCTGCACGTGAGTACTGTGCTCACCTTGCAGCCCGTGCGCGCTCCCGTGGTGCCCCGTGCGCGCTCCCGTGTTGGCCCCTGCCCGTGCCCCCCTGCGATTTGCTCCCCCATTATCTCTATTCTGCTTCTGCAGCTCCCTCTCCGATCTCCAACTCTGCTCTGCCCGCCTCCCCCTCTGCTCTCCCCCCCTCTCCCCCTCTGCTCTCCCCCGACGTCCTCTTACCTGTCTTCACCGGCTCGTCCGAGGTCTTAACTGGCCCAATCACCTCTGCCTCCATCGCTGGATCCTTCCTGGGCATTCTGCTGATCTGCCCAACGTCCTGCCTGCTGCTCCTGTAAAGCTGTTCCTCTGCAGCTCTTCTGGTCAGTGATCCTCCTGCTAATCCTCTGGGTACTGTGAGTATAACTTTTTTTTTTCCTGTATCCTGTCCATTTTTACACCTCATCCGTCCGTGCGTCCCGCCGAGCGCTGATCAGGGATGCACATAACGGATCGGCACCCCTGCTCAATTTTTGGCATGACTTTTTTTTCTATATCTGCGACGCTTTTTGTATCGCATCCGTCCGTGCGTCCCGCCAAGTGCTGATCAGGGATGCACATAACGTATCTGCATCCATGGTCAATTTTTGGCATGACCTTTTTTTTTCCGTATCCCTGACGCTTTTTGTATCTCATCCGACCGTGCGTCCTGCAGCGGCCGATTAGTGCACCGTGTCTGTGCGTTTGAAAAGTCAAATGGCGTTCCTTCTCTTCTGAGCCCTGCCATGCGCCCAAACAATTACTTTCCACCACATATGAGGTATCTACGTACTCAGGAAAAATTGCACAATACGTTCTATGGCGCATTTTTTCCTGATACCGTTGTAAAAAAAAAAAGCTACCTGATTGATGCAAAAAATTTGTGGTTAAAAAAAAATAATAATTTTCACGGTTCAACGTTATCAACTTCTGTAGAGCCCCTGGGGATACAAGGGGCTCACCAAATATCTAGATAAATTCCTTGAGGGGGTCTAGTTCCAAAATTGGGGTAATTTGTGGGGGAGCTCCACTGTTTAGGCACCATTGGGGGTCTCCAAACGTGACATGGCGTCCACTAATGATTCCAACCAATTTTGCTGTCAAATGGCGTTCCTTCTCTTCTGAGCCCCGCCATGCACCCAAACAATTACTTTCCACCACATATGAGGTATCTGCGTACTCAGGAGAAATTGCACAATACGTTTTATGGTGCATTTTTTCCTGATACCCTTGTGGAAAAAAAAGCTACCTGGTTCGAGTGACAGTTTTGTGGTGAAAAAAAAAAATTGTATTCCTGGCTCAACATTATCAACTTCCGTGCAGCCCCTTGGGGCTCACCAAATATCTAGATAAATTCCTTGAGGGGTCTAGTTTCCAAAATGGGGTCACTTGTGGGGGAGCTCCACTGTTTAGGCACCATAGGGGGTCTCCAAACGTGACATGGCGTCCGCTAATGATTCCAACCAATTTTGCTGTCAAATGGCGTTCCTTCTCTTCTGAACCCCGCCATGCACCCAAACAATTACTTTCCACCACATATGAGGTATCGCCGTACTCAGGAAAAAATGCACTATAAATTTCATGGTGAATTTTTTCCTGATACCGTTGTGAAAAAAAAAAAAAGCTACCTAGTTGAAGCAACCGTTTTGTGGTAAAAAAAAATGTTTTCTTTGTCGCTCCATTGGGAGACCCAGACAATTGGGTGTATAGCTTCTGCCTCCGGAGGCCACACAAAGTATTACACTTTAAAAAGTGTAACCCCTCCCCTCTGCCTATACACCCTCCCGTGCATCACGGGCTCCTCAGTTTTATGCTTTGTGTGGAAGGAGGCACACATCCACTCAGCTTCTCATTCTAGTTATATTGGTTGGAAGAAAAGTGGGCTCCCACGGGGCCCCCGGCATGTTCCCTTCTCACCCCACTATGTCGACGGTGCTGTTAAGGTTCCCATTGTGGGTACAAAGGCAGGAGCCTCATGCCGTCTCCTTCACCATCCCTTAGCGGCTCTGGGAGAAGTGGGATCCTGAGCGGTCATCCAGTCACTGGGACCGTGCTCCCTCCGCAGCCCCTGGAGGAATTTGTCGGACAGGAGTTTGTTTATCCTCAGGGACCGGGCCCTGCATCACTAAGGTACTCTGTACCCCCATGGGGGATGTGCATGGAGCGCCTACATCCTGGACGCTGCAGCAGCTGCTTATTTGTGACGGCCGGCGGACTTCCGCGCCGACCGCGCCTGTTTGTCGGCCGCGGTATTAAATTTAGTCCCCGGCTTCAATTGCGGCCTAGTAGCAAAACTCCCGCCCCCAAGCCTGTCTATCAGGGATAAGGGCGGGACGGCCGGCCTGACGTCGGCTGTGAGGGCCGGAGCATCCTGTATGTTTCCTCCCCCCTCACTGATCACTGTGGGGACTCCAGATTCCCGCACTTTTTCTAACGCCGCCCACGGCTTCTCCCCTCCCCTGAGAGCTCCGGCAGCCATTTCTTTGGCATTCTGCCTGTGGAAGTTTTTCCTGGAAAGAGCTCTGCAACGCTGGGAGACCTGGGCAGGGAATCTGGAGGACACACACTCCGCTTTTTAGCGGTCGGTAAGCCACACCGGTCACCCGGTGCTGGTCCCCTTAGGGTGCCGGAATAGATACTATATATATTTATATACTTCTGTTTAGTCGGGCTGTATACCCTTCCCATATACCCTCAGTGATCACTCTCCTAGGAGACAACAGCATGTCGTCCACAAGGAGCAAGGGGGCCAAGACACAGGGTTATTTTGCGACCTGTACCTCTTGTGCGGCTAAGTTACCTGCAGGTTCCACCTACCCGCACTGTGAGAAATGCTCAACCCCTGTTTTGCTTCCACAACCGGAGCCTCGGTCACTAGTGGGCCCCTCGGCTCAGGTAGAATCCGTTGCTCCCCCTGTCCAGGCGACAGGGACAGAGTTTGCAGTTTTTGCTGAAAAACTCTCCGAGTCACTCTCACAGTCCATGGCTCAGTCTATGGACAAATGGTCTGCCAAGCTGCTTGAAGCTTTTCAGTCCAGACCGGTCCCTACACAGGCCCCGGGCCCTGTTGGATCTTCACCCCCAGGCCCCTCTCTGCCCGCGCCGCAGCACGTTCCCAGGGGGCGCCCTAGGTCTCATGTGGAGGACTCCGGCCCGGACCACAGTCACAGACCGGCTAAGCGGGCACGCTGGGAATCTTCCCCGACTTCTTCACGCTGCTCAGGTTCCCAGCGTGGGGTCTCTCTGGAGGACGAGGCGGACGTCGCAGCTCAGGGCTCTGACACTGACGTTGCCCTCAATCTTGATACACCTGACGGGGACGCCATAGTAAATGATCTTATCTCGTCCATCAACCAGGTGTTAGATATCTCTCCCCCACCGCCACCTGTAGAGGAGTCGACTTCTCAGCAGGAGAGACACCAGTTTCGGTTCCCTAAACGTACACGGAGTGTGTTTTTCGATCACTCTAACTTCAGAGATGCTGTCCAGAAGCCCAGAGCGGTTCCGGACAAGCGCTTTACTAAGCGCCTTACTGACACACGTTACCCCTTCCCCTCTGACGTAGTTAAGGGTTGGGCTCAGTGTCCCAAGGTGGATCCCCCAGTCTCTAGATTGGCGGCTAGATCTGTAGTATCGGTTGCAGATGGATCATCGCTCAACGATGCCACTGACAGGCAGATAGAGCTCCTGATGAAATCCATCTATGAAGCCACGGGCGCGTCTTTTGCCCCGGCCTTTGCAGCCGTGTGGGCACTACAAGCTATCTCAGCTTGTCTGGCTGAGATTAATGCGGTTACACGTAATTCTGCTCCGCAGGTTACGTCTTTGACTTCCCAGGCGTCAGTTTTTTCTTCCTACGCCATGAACGCAGTTTTAGACTCTGCTAGCCGCACAGCGGTGGCATCCGCTAACTCTGTGGCAGTCCGCAGGGCCATGTGGCTGCGTGAATGGAAGGCAGACTCTGCTTCCGAGAGGTTCTTAACCGGTTTGCCGTTTGCTGGCGACCGATTGTTTGGCGAACGATTGGATCAGATTATTAAGGAATCTAAGGGAAAGGACTCCTCCTTGCCCCAGTCCAAGCCAAAGAGACCTCAGCAACGACAGATACAATCGAGGTTTCGGTCCTTTCGTCCCTCCGCCAAGCCCCAATCCTCTTCGTCCAGCAGGCCGGAGAAAGGCCAGAGGAACTCCTATGCGTGGCGGGCTAAGTCATGCCCCCAAAAGGCCGCAGGAGGCACTGCTTCCAAGGCGGCCTCCTCATGACTCTCGGCATCCCCGAACCGCATCCTCGGTCAGTGGCAGGCTCTTCCGCTTTTGCGACGTCTGGTGGTCACATGTTCGAGACCGATGGGTGAGAGACATTCTGTCTCGCGGTTACAGGATAGAGTTCAGCTCTCGTCCTCCGACTCAGTCAGCGGTAGTCATGCTACCGCGGGACAAACAACTTTCTCTGCAGGCAGGGGTGCACTCTCTTCTTCGGGGTCAGTCACACCCCTTGAGGCGCCTCATGCACTTCCTGGGGAAGATGGTGGCAGCGATGGGGGCAGTGCCCTTCGCGCAATTCCATCTGCGGCCACTCCAGTGGGACATTCTCCGAAAATGGGACAGGAGGTCGACTTCACTCGACAGGAACGTCTCTCTTTCCCTTGCAACCAAGACGTCACTTCAGTGGTGGCTCTTTCCCAACTCTCTGTCGCAGGGGAAATCCTTCCTACCCCCACCTGGGCTGTGGTCACGACGGACGCGAGCCTGTCAGGGTGGGGGGCAGTTTTTTCTCCACCACAGGGCTCAGGGAACCTGGACTCCGATAGTCATCCCTTCAGATCAATATTCCGGAGATAGGGGCAGTGTATCTAGCCCTATTGGTCTTTCATCGGTGGCTGGAGGGCAGGCAGATCCGAATCCAGTCGGACAACGCCACGGCCGTCGCTTACATCAGCCACCAAGGCGGCACTCGCAGTCGTCAAGCCTTCCAGGAAGTCCGACGAATTCTGCAGTGGGTGGAAGCCACAGCTTCCACCATCTCCGCAGTTCACATCCCGGGCGTAGAAAACTGGGAAGCAGATTTTCTCAGCCGACAGGCCATGGACGCGGGGGAACGGTCTCTTTACCCAGACGTGTTTCGAGAGATCTGTCGCCGCTGGGGAACGCCGGACGTCGATCTCATGGCGTCACGGCATAACAACAAAGTCCCGGCATTCTTGGACCGGTCTCAAGATCACAGAGCTCTGGCGGCGGACGCATTTGTTCAGGATTGGTCGCAGTTTCGACTTCCCTATGTGTTTCCTCCTCTGGCGATGCTCCCAAGAGTGCGGCGCAAAATCAGGTCCGACTGTCATCGCGCCATTCTCGTCGCTCCAGATTGGCCGAGGCGGTCGTGGTACCCGGATCTGTGGCATCTCACGGTGGGTCAACCGTGGGCGCTCGCAGACCGCCCAGACTTGCTGTCTCAAGGGCCGTTTTTCCATCTGAATTCTGCGGCCCTCAACCTGACTGTGTGGCCATTGAGTCCTGGCTCCTAGCGTCCTCAGGGTTATCTCAAGATGTCATTGCCACTATGAGACAGGCCAGGAAACCAACGTCCGCCAAGATCTATCACAGGTCTTGGAGGATCTTCTTATCCTGGTGCTCTGACAAGGGTTTTGCTCCCTGGCCCTTTGCCTTATCCACTTTTCTTTCATTCCTTCAATCCGGAATGAACAAGGGTTTGTCTCACGGCTCTCTCAAGGGACAAGTATCGGCGCTTTCCGTATTCTTTCAAAAGCGTCTAGCCAGACTTCCGCAGGTCCGCACGTTCCTGCAGGGAGTTTGCCACATAGTCCCACCTTACAAGCGTCCGATGGAACCCTGGGACCTCAATAGGGTGCTAACGGCTCTTCAGAAACAACCCTTCTAGCCGCTGTGGGAGATGTTTTTATCACGTCCTTCGCAAAAGGTGGCATTTCTAGTGGCAGCTACATCGCTCCGTAGAGTGTCGGAACTGGCAGCGCTGTCATGCAAAGCCCCCTTCCTGGTTTTCACCAGGATAAGGTGGTTCTACGTCCGGTCCCGGAATTTCTCCCTAAGGTGGTATCCCCTTTTCATCTCAATCAGGATATCTCCTTACCTTCATTTTACCCTCATCCAGTTCACCAAAGTGAAAAGGACTTGCACTAATTAGATTTAGTGAGAGCACTCCGACTCTACGTGTCTCGCACGGCGCCCCTGCGCCGTTCAGATGCCCTCTTTGTCCTTGTCGCTGGCTAGCGTAAGGGTTCGCAGGCTTCCAAGTCAACCTTGGCTCGATGGATCAAGGAACCAATTCTTGAATCCTACCGTTCTTCTGGGCTTCCACTTCCTTCAGGGTTGAAAGCCCATTCTACCAGAGCCGTGGGTGCGTCCGGGGCATTGCGGCACCGGGCTACGGCTCAGCAGGTGTGTCAGGCAGCTACCTGGTCTAGTCTGCACACTTTCACAAAACACTATCAGGTGCATACCTATGCTTCGGCAGACGCCAGTCTTGGTAGGCGAGTCCTTCAGGCGGCGGTTGCCCACCTGTAAGAGGGGGTCGTTTTTCGGCTCTTTTCATTGAGGTATTCTTTTACCCACCCAGGGACTGCTTTTGGACGTCCCAATTGTCTGGGTCTCCCAATGGAGCGACAAAGAAGAAGGGAATTTTGTGTACTTACCGTAAATTCCTTTTCTTCTAGCTCCTATTGGAAGAACCAGCACCCGCCCCTGTTCCCTTCGGGCTGTTGTTCTTTTGTGTACACATGTTGTTCATGTTGAATTGTTATTTTGGTTCATGGTTTTCAGTTCTCCGAACATCCTTCGGATTGAATTTACCTTAGACCATTTATAAGTTTCCTCCTTCCTGCTTTTGCACCAAAACTGAGGAGCCCGTGATGCACGGGAGGGTGTATAGGCAGAGGGGAGGGGTTACACTTTTTAAAGTGTAATACTTTCTGTGGCCTCCGGAGGCAGAAGCTATACACCCAATTGTCTGGGTCTCCCAATAGGAGCTAGAAGAAAAGGAATTTACGCTAAGTAAACAAAATTCCCTTCTTTTCTTTTCACGGCTCAACAATATAAAGTTCTGTGAAGCCCCCAGGTGTTCAAAGTGCTCACCAAACATCTAGAAAAATTATTTGAGGGCTCTAGTTTCCAAAATGGGGTCACTTGTGGGGGAGCTCCATTGTTTAGGCAACTCAGGGGGTCTTCAAACCCGACATGGCGTCCACTAATGAGTGCAGCTAATTTTGCGTTCAAAAATTCAAATGGCACTCTTTTCCTTTCGACCTCTGCTATGCGCACAAACAATTGATTTTTACCACATATGGGGTATCAGCGTACTCAGGAGAAAATGCACAGTAAATTGTAGGGTGCACTTTCTCTTTTCTCCCTTGTAAAAATGAAAATTTTATGGCTAAAGTAACATTTTTGTGTTAAAAAGTAAAATTTTCATTTTTTCCTTCCACATTGCTTTGGTTCCTGTGAAGCACCTAAAGGGTTAATAAACTTCTTGGATGTGGTTTTTAGCAGTGTGAGGGGTGCAGTTTTTAGAATGGGGTCACTTTTGGGCATTTTCTGTCACCTCGGCCTCTCAAAGTCACTTCAAATGTGATGTGGTCCCTAAAAAAAATTCTTTTGTAAATTTTGTTGGAAAAATGAGAAATTGCTGATGACCTTTGACCCCTTCTAACTTCCTAACGGAAAAAAAATTTGTTTCGAAAATTGCGCTGATGGAAAGTAGACAAGTGGGAAATGTTATTTAGTAACTATTTTGTGTGACATATCTCTCAGATTTATGGGCATACATTTTCAAAGTTTGAAAATTGCGAAATTTTCATAATTTTCGCAAAATTTCCTAAATTTTCACAAATAAACGCAAAACATATCGGCCTAAATTTACCACTGACATGAAGTACAATATGTCACGAAAAAACAATGTTAGAATCGCCAGGATCCGTTGAAGCGTTCTAGAGTTATAACTTGTCAAAGTGACACTGGTCAGAATTGCAAAAAATGGCCCGGTCATTAGGGTGTTTTAGTGGCCGGGGAAGAAGGGGTTAATAGGTATTGTTTGTGCTATGCTAAGGGGATTGTGGACTCACATATAGCTTACTCGAATACTGTAAAGAGGACTTACAGGTGGCGGCCATAGTTTATGTTGGGAAAACCTGGTGACCGTTTCTCTTTAACATAAACCTTTACTCCTGAGGGAAGCGTTAAAAAAATGTTGCACCTCTTGGAGGAAGGGAGGGAAAATGAAAGCATAAAAATGAAAAATTGCTTGGTTTTTACGGTGTTAAGGGGAGGTTTATTGCCTGGAGCAAGGTCTATTCTGCTCCCTGATTTTCTTATTTACATTAGGTATTCATACTATAAGAAGGTGAAAGTGTACTTTCACTATGGAACAAAGCCATTTATAGCAGCGCAGTAGATAAGACGTCCGCACCTAAAGCTGGGTTCACACTAAACGACAGCGACAACGACGTCGCTGTTACGTCACCATTTTCGGTGACGTAACAGCGACCTTGTAAGTCGCTGTTATGATCGCTGCTTAGCTGTCAAACACAGCAGAAGCAGCGATCATAAGGTCGCTGTGCTACATGTTCAGAGAGCAGGGAGCCGCGCTTAGCGCTGGCTCCTTGCTCTCCTGCAGCACACATCGGGTTAATTAACCCGATGTGTGCTGCAGCTACATGTCACAGTGCAGAGAGCAGGGAGCCGCGCGCACTGCTTAGCGCTGGCTCCTTGCTCTCCTTGCTACAGTATGCATCGGGTTAATTACCCGATGCATACTGCAGCCACATGTCACAGTGCAGGAGCCGGCACTGGCAGCAAGAGCGGAGGCTGGTAACCAGCGTAAACATCGGGTAACCAGGGAAAGGTCTTCCCTTGGTTACCCGATGTTTACGCTGGTTACAGCTTACCGCAGCTGCCAGTGCCGGCTCCTGATCGCTTCATTTCGTCGCTCTCTCGCTGTCACACACAGCGATGTGTGTGTCACAGCGGGAGAGTGACGACCAAAAAATGAAGCTGGACATTCAGCAACGACCGGCGACCTCACAGCAGGGGCCAGGTCGTTGCTGGATGTCACACACAGCGACAGCGACGGGACGTCGCTGCAACGTCACAGAAAATGGTGACGTAGCAGCGACGTCGTTGTCGTCGTCGTTGTGTGACACCAGCTTAACCCTTCAGGCACTAGCACAGATCCAGCATTGTATAATACAGAGAGAAAAGCGATCAGCACCTAATGAGGATAAAACTCCGGGGTGGAGGGGACTGGACAAAGTAAGTGTCTTTAGATCTCACCCTCCTGGTGACAGCAGTATGATTGGCAAATCTCCCAAATTAAGGCCTCATCCGCTCACTGCATCTCTTACTCCACCTTTGTGGTCACAAAAATACACCCAAATGCATGCATTTCCTTCCCCAGTATAGTCTGAGATTTCTATTTTGCTGTCCAAACAGTGCAACTTATTTTGGTTGCGTTTTTGAAGATGCAGCCAAGATGCAATATCAATTCTTCTTGTGTTTTGACTCTGTGTTTCTCACTAGTGATAGTAGGACTGGCAGATTAATACACCTGCTGACTCGATGTCGGCGAGGGATTGAACCCTGGTATGTGGCCAGATGCCGGTCCCCCATATAAAGTCTATGGGGACCAGAATCCGGCGCAAAGGGGTAGGAGCAAGATGCTTCATACTTACGAATTACCGACGCAGCTGTCACACTGCTCTTGCTCCTGCTCATTCACTTCCCAGGCCGCTCATTACCTTCATTGAATATGCATTGCTTCACCCACCCACCAGTGTTTGTGATTGGTTACAGTCAGACACAACACGCTGAGTGATGGCGTGTCTGAAGCTTCCAATCACAGACGCCCGCCGGTGGGCCGGTCTATGTCGTACAGTAAAATAAATTAAAAAATTGGTGTAGGGTCCTCCCATGTTATGATACCCAGCACAGATAAAGCTATGGCTACAGGCTGCAACCCCAGCCATGCACTTATCTTGGCTGGGTATCAAAATAGGAGGAACCGCATGCATTTTATTAAAACTATTTAGATAAATAATTTTGATTTTTCTGGCTAACACGGTGCCACAATATTACCTTGTATTGCACACAAATAATTTTAAAACAGCGTGTGGTCTCTCCAATTTTGATACCCAGCTAAGATAAAGTTTGACAGCTGGGGGCTGGTATTTCTCAAGTGGGGAGACCCATAATTATTGGGTGCTCCCAGCCTAAAAATATCAGTCTGCAGCCACCTGGAATTGCCGCATCCATTAGATGCGACAGTCCCGGCACTGTACCCCACTTTTTTCGACTGACCTAGTGCGGTGGCAATCAGGGTAATAAGGAATTTAATAGCAACCCACTGCTGCCACTAAGCCCTAGATTAGTAATTGGAGGCATCTGAGACCTCCCCCATTACTAATCTGTAAGTGAAAGTAAATAAACAAACACCGAAAAAAAATCCTTTTATTTGAAATAAAAACCAAAAATCACCCTCCTTCACCACTTTATTAACCCCCAAAACACCCCTGCAGGTGTGATGTAATTCACTCGAGGTCACACAACGCTTCCAGCACCGCTAAATCTGAATTCACATTGCGCAGCCGTTACAGCCCGCTGTGAGGTTCAGGCAGCGACTGAAGTGAGCCACACAATCAGCGGTGACCATGGGAAATTTCAGCTGTGGCCGCGGCTAACCTGAGTGACATCTCCGCTTATCGCGGCTCAGTCTCTGCCTGAACCTCACAGCGGACAGTCATGTTCTATGGCATTCGCTGTGAACTTAGATGTAGCAAAACTGAATCATCGTGGGACCTCGTGTGGATTACGTCGGACCTGCAGGGATGTTTTGGGGGTTAATAAAAGGGTGAAAGAGGGTGCTTTTTTTGTCTTTTATTTTAAATAATTTTTTGAGTGTTTGTGCTTATTTACTTGCATTTCGCAATTAGTGATGGGGGCGTCTCATAGACGCCTCCCATTACTAATCTAGGGCTTAGTGGCAGCTGTGGGCTGCCATTAATGCCTTATTTCCCCGATTGCCTCCGCACCAGGGCAACGAAAAAAGCAGGGTCCAGCGCCAGAATTGGCGCATCTAATGGATGCGCCACTTCTGGGGCGACTATGGGCTGCTATTGTTAGGATAGTAGAAGCCTAATCACCATGGCTCTTCCCCACCCCAATAATATCAGCCCTCCGTTGTCTGCTGTACCTTGGCTGGTTTTAGAAAAATGGGGCTGGGACCACATCATTTTATTTATTTATTTGTTTATTTTTTAATAAATCAAATAAAAAAAAGCGTGGGATCCCCTCTGTTATAACCAGCCAAGATACATCAGACACTTGAGGCTTGCAGCCCGCAGCTGCTGCTGTTCCTGTGCTAGATATGAAAAATTGGGGGGACCCAAGTCAGTTTTTTACCAAAAAATAGTTCAAACAGCTGGCCAAGCTAGCTATCCCTCTATTTATCCAGTTATTCTGTTCTTTCTATCTATTCTATATGTTCTAGCTATCTATCAGTTATCCTATCCTATCATATTTTGTTTCTCCTTTAAAAAAAGCAGCAAAACGCATGTGTTCTTTCATGCATTTTTTGGGCCACGAGCTGCATTCCTGTGACCACAATATAAAAAGATGCACCAAGATGCAGCTTGCGGACATAGCCGAAGACATGGCTCTTATATTTCAGGCCTGTTCCACTTATTCTACAATCCAGCCATTTATTTTACACTGGAAAACTTTCTGAGGCCCAAATTCACTGACAATGGAAAACCATTCATATGTTACTTTATTTAATGATGCACTAAAAATGAAAGATGCACAGAATTGTTGATGTATTTAGACAATTAAATATGAATCAATCCCGTTGCCTCCTCCTGGTTTCGTGTTTCTCGGGGTTATTCTAGGCAGTTGATCGCTATAAGTCCACATCATCGATGACCTCTTTGCTGACTGCACCGTCGTATGCGTGCACCCTGGTATTTCAATAACCCTCACTCTGGATCCTCGCAGACAATGTTTGCTCTCGCTGTGTATTGCAGAGCAATGTAGTGAGCTCATTACAAAAATGATACAATAACAACCTAATGTAGCTTCATTTTGGGAGGAAATGAGAAATAGTTTGAGCTGCCTGGTATTTAATAGACTGCACCAGCGCTTGTATGTTTCTTTTATTTTGGCAGCGGGGACAAGAGCTTATAAATTAGTTTAATACCGGTGATCCTGACCTTCTGCGTCTCAGATAAATTGGAAATTCAGATATTGATGAATGTCATTACTTGCTTTTATTAGTCCCATTAATTAGCATAACACAAATATGCGGTGTCACATGTTGTATTAATAGCTCAGAGGTAAAGTTGGGAAGCTTATGTACAAGGCTAAGTTCTTGTTTGCACTGTTGGGCTTATATGCTAAGCAGGTATTCACTCGACAGTGGCCACAGTCTGGATGGATGGCTAGGCAACCTTCCAGTATCATTGGATCTCCAACCTTTCTTAATTTGAGATCCACTTTCTGCTCTGAGAGAGTGTCACATCCAGAGCTCCCCTGAGTACCGTAGTAACCTCCAGCTCCTACCTTCCCCACATTAACACTCAGAAACCCCATTATTTGAGTACTGACAGCCAACGCTTCCCCATAGAAATCTCATCGAGGCAGTATACCTACAACTGAGAGTTCCCACCTTAACCCCATTCGGTATTCTTGCACTCCCACCAGTGTGTAGCATCCAGTTCTATCTTACAGTATCATCCTATGTTCAGCTTAACACTTACCTGTCACCGCAAGGCCAGTTTATGCACATCCAAATTTGCTCTTCTATGTGGGGCTAGTCACAAAAGTCACCATCTGAAGTCCTGCTCTTCATAGCTCACTGGAACCCTCCAGTAGTTTAGAAATTCCTCTGCAACCAATGTCATCAGAATGTTTTATAATAATAAGTGTGCAAAGCTTGCTGATTTTACCCATGATGAGAGGTTTCTTGTGTACCTCCTTGGTAATAATACACCTTTTTATAGGCCTTCAGGTGAACCAGCTGATATTTTTCACTTGTAGGTTGCTTTCTATTTACTGATAGATTTCAGTTGGTGTCATGACTTTCCATGGCTTTTTGTACGCTTTCTTCATGTCTACAATACTTTTTCCCTGTGTCACTTCTTATCAATACACATAACTTAATTTATGGACATCTATGGTTTGATTTCTTTGCCTGGTTGTTACCGACATCTGGTGAGAAATTAATTTCACCTTTTAGAAATATATTTACTTAGTAAATTTGTAATGTGTTCAATACTTATTTTTTCCTCTGCATTAATTTATGTATCTTTTGCCATCCTAAATCTACCTCCAAATACAATGTACCAACTTCCAGTTAGAAGGCAGACTGCAAAAAAGGACCCCCTTGGTCTGAAATCCTTGTTCCGTGTGCATTCTGACATTCTGTGGACTACTGGTGGTCTTCATAACCGAGTCCCCACATATTTGATAGCTAGAGCTCCCCTATAACATTACCTCTGTAAAAATGACAGCAGAAGTGTCACTACAACGTTATCCATCATCAATATCTCAGCTGCCGACCATACACTACCGCTGCCTCCTCCACCTACATGCCTTCTGATTTTGGGGAGAGGAGCCATTCGCAGACACATCTGAAAGTGGATTATATCTTTTGAGAATAAAAGGATTGAGCATATTGAAATCCTGTAGCCCTATTCTATTTTGAACGGTAGACATTGGATGCTCATTGATATAATGTGCGTGGCTACTTTTACAGAACAGAATTTTTTGTGCTTAAGGGACTGTGAATGGAACAAAAATGACTTCTGACATATTTTTTTTCCTCTATAGGGTGACTGACCTTAAACATGCCATTCAGGCTAAGTACAAGATTGCTGTTCAGCACCAGATACTTGTCGTGAATGGGGGGGAATGTATGGCACCTGACAGGAGGGTGTGCAGTTACAGCGCTGGTACTGTGAGTATTAGTCTTCTACCTTCAATTTTAGGGTTGTGTGGCAAAGAAAATCTCTGTCCTTCTGTCCTGGTATTGTATGTGGACGTCACCTCCGAGAGTTTTCTGCCCAGGAATCCTTGCTGTAAGTGACAGAGGATAGCCTCATTAATGGACGCTGGCTATGTCTGTATTCTATGGTGATCACTACAGGAACATATCCAGCTGGCTGAGACAAAATCAGCTGCTTGCTGAGTGTCTAGAGCCAGACCCCATTATAGTGTATGTATTAGGACATCAGATGGGAGCTGACATATTGGAGGCATCCGCTCCCTTCCTGCGTATTCTGTATGGACCATCCAGTTTTCCAAAGTGCTTTATTCCATCATCATGTGCGGTAAAAATAGCGGGGAGAGAGCAGAATGCGAGCCCCCTAATGGACGACGGCTGTTTAGCACGTCGTTGTGATTCTATTGGGACTTGTAGAAGCACAATGACGTGCGAAACGGTCGTCGTCCATTAGGGGGCATACACTCTGCTCTCTCCCCGCTATTTTTACCACACATGATGATGGAATAAAGCACTTTGGAAAATTGGATGGTGTTTGCCGTAGATTTCTGCTTTCTGGACATTGGTTTGGAATTTCTTCTCCTTGTCTACGTGCACCCATGACCATTGTTTCCACAAGGAGGATTGAAGCTGACCCATAAACCCAGTTTTAAGGTATTGAATGGTTTGGTGCAGAAACTGCCTCTGCATAGTATACTTGTTAGGCTAGTTTCACACTTTCGTTGGACGGCTTCCGTAGCATTGCGTTGTGTGATGGATGCAACGGATGCGTTGCATATAGTGGCACAACGCAATGCTACGGATCGTACAAAATAACGGAAAGCGTTATTTATTTATTTATTTATTTTCTTCTTTACAGTACCGGCAGCCGACTATTGTGAACGATCAGCTGATCGCTCTTAATAGCCGGCGGCCGAGCGCTCTCACATGCCGGCGGTCGAGCACTAAAACATGCCGGCGGCCGGGCGCTCAGCTGAGTGCCCTGACATGCCGGCGGCCGAGCGCTCAGCTGAGTGCCCTGACATGCCGGCGGCCGAGCGCTCAGCTGAGTGCCCTGACATGCCGGCGGCCGAGCGCTCAGCTGAGTGCCCTGACATGCCGGCGGCCGAGCGCTCAGCTGAGTGCCCTGACATGCCGGCGGCCGAGCGCTCAGCTGAGTGCCCTGACATGCCGGCGGCCGAGCGCTCAGCTGAGTGCCCTGACATGCCGGCGGCATGCGCAGTGAAAAATAAAGGTTTCCGCTGCTCAAAAAACCGTTACATGCAGCGTTCCATCCGCCCGGCGCAGTGTCAAAATAACGACGCTGCGTCGTCCAGCGGATGCAACGCTAACACTTGCGTTACAGTGCGTCGTCCATACAAGTTAACGGACTGCGCTATTCTCCATAGTGATGGACTGCGCTGAACGCAAGTGTGAAAGTAGCCTTACCAGTCCTTCAGCCACGTCGGTAATCTGTTGCTGCTGGACGAGAGCCCTGAGGACCACCTCCTACCTGATGGCATCTGCAGCTCTCCTTTTTATTAGCGCAGCACTAGAGTTGGTGTACATTTATTTGTAGGACCCAGTTAATCATCCATGTTTGTTATCTGTGGCCGTTGGACAGGAGCCTTGAAGACCTCCTCCTACCTAATGGCATCTGCAGCTCTTCTTTTTATTAGCCTACCTGGGTTGCCATCAGATGTACATAATGCTGCATTTATGTTGTTGTACCAGGCTGGCTAATCCAGAGGCCACAGATTACTGACATGGCAAATGGACCGGCTACTACAAATTAATTCACATTAATTCTAGTCACTACCATCTCCAATTGTATACTACAAAAAATGCTTCTCTTGTCACATATTCTCTTGTATTTTGCCATCTTAGGACACCAACCCAATATTCCTCTTCAATAAAGAGATGATATTATGTGAACGGCCGCCAGTTATTCCTAGGACAATGTTCTCTGCAGAGAATGAAATGGAATTAAAGGTTGAAGAGTCTCTTATGATGCCTGCTGTATTTCACACCGTCGCCTCGAGGACACAGCTTGCAGTGGTGAGAGCTTCTTACAGCCCATGGTGAACACTCAGGAGACTATATACAGATGAGTGGCACATATACCGTGCGGGTACAGATTGGTTGGCAGCATTTTTTTTTCTGAATTAAAATTTATTTATTTCCTTTGGCCAATTTCCGAGAAATCTGCAAATTGTTAGTCCCGAGTGTATGTCGGTGATATACTTGTTACACATTTGTATTACCTCAGGAAAATGTCAATCTTCTCCCGTATGTATGAAGACCGGGGAGTTTACTCTGAATATCCATGTGACAATAGCTGTCATCAAAGGCATCCTGTCCTAAAAGCTGTATTTACCTGTAGACATGGTGATCATCTGCTAGGAAATACCAGGTTCCATTTTCTCCCTGAGGATGGTCACAGGTATATAAAGTGCTTTGGTAGTTACACGCACATTGGCGCTATGGCTTCAGATAAATGGCTTTTTTTCTCCAAGATGCACATTTTAGTAGTGACATAGTTCATGAGATCACACACCGGATTCAGAAGGCGATTAATGCTTTGTTATTTTTATGCACAGGTCAATGCGTTTCAGAAGTCAGCTCCCTTCATCAGGACCGCAGGCAAAGAACATCAAATCTTTGATGTTCTTTGCCTGCTGTCCTTATGAAGGGAGCTGTGACTCCTGAAACGCGTTGACCTGTGCATAAAAATAAAAAAGCATTAATCTCCTTCTGAATCCGCTTGGGTCCTTGGCGCGGTATTCAGAACCCTTTCTTCTTCTACTCTCTATGTTTTCCTCCCATTCAGTTTCATCCCATTGCTTCTAGTCTTTCCTTGTGCAAATGAGAATAGGGCTGATCCATCTGTAGTGTGACATCTCTTGGGATATTTGTACACCGCTATTAAGGCTCCTCTCAATCTTCTTTTTTCCAGGCTAAACATTCCCATATCCTGTAGCCATTCCTCATAGGACATGGTTTGCAGACCGGTCACCATACTAGTTGCTCTTCTCTGAATTTGCTCCAGCTTGTTGATGTCTTATTTTAAAATGTGCCCAGAACTGGACACACTATTCCAGATGAGGTCTGACCAAAGAAGGGTGGGGGGCAATAATTATTCCATGTGATCTAGACTCTATGCGTCTGTTAATACATCTCAGAATTGTGTTTGCCTTTTTTGCACTGTTCAGTGGCGTCAGCCCTTGCTCTCCCGGGGTTCACATGATCCTATATATCACACTGTCCCCATCAGTAGAGAATATTCACTTCTATCTATTCAAACAGCGACAGCTAAAGCTCCGCTCCATGGCCGGACCCAGGCTTATACAGGATAGAGCAGGGGCAGCATTATACACTTATATTTGCTCTGTAACATTTATTTTTTTAATACATCCAATTGTGTAAATGCCTAAAGGGATAGTCCACTACTAATACAACCCCCTTTTCATTCCCCATGTTTGGCCTTATTAAACCAATATATAATTAAGCTTATACTCCAATGCCGGTGCCCACTTTTCTAGGGCTCACGTGAGGTTGTAAAGTCACACAAGCCCCAAAACTCATCACCGCCAACTTCACTGTCACAGTTATCATTAGCTATTGATTAGTCAGCACTTTTTTGTTTTTGGACAACCCATCTAAAGAGTAGAAAATGTATTTTTGGTTGATTGACACTAAGATCTAAGTCGCACTCACACTGCACAATTATCAGGAATGGACGATTATCAGGAATGGACGATTATCGTCCAGTGTAAACAAACTGCCAGACAACTGAAAAAGAGGGCCTGTGCTGCCGAGGACAGTATCCGCCTGTGTCACACAGTCTATTACCGATTGCTCGGTGTGGGTATGGAGCACGGTCTGCTCTATAAACGGCTATTAATCAACCATTGACTGACAAATATCTACCCATCAGCACTTGCTTAACACCACAAATCACACACTAAGCATACCTCTACTTTATATTTCTCCCCTTGCTCCACTTTTGTTACTCCTTTTACTTTCTTTTCCCTCTCTTGGGTTGCGTTATTCACTTTTGCCCTATTTTGGGATTTTCTTCATCAATACCTGCTTACTTTGATCATTTATTTGCCATTTGTAATGGTGGTGTGATTGTTTTGTATTTTTTTTTTTTACTGACCACGCTGCCTTGTTAGGTCCACGTGTTACGGTGGTCCCTCTTTCCTTTTCTTCATTAGCACTGGCACTTTATTAACTAGGTATGTTCCTTATTTTGGTTTTATTTCTCTATTATGGTAAAAGGCAATATTAACCCCTCTTCACCCATGCCGATTTTTCGTTTTTTTGCTTTCTTTTTTTTTTCTCCCTTTTTTCCAAGAACTAAATTATTTTTTTTTGCTATAGACAATACGAGGGCTTGTTTTTGCCCTGATACCGCCTTTACTTTGCATGTAATTATCACTTTCTTCTTTGTGTATGGCATTAGGGCAGGAATGCTGATTTCTATTTTTATCTTTTAACAGGAAATGTATGAAGTAGCCAAGAAGCTTTGTTCCTTTTGTGAAGGTCTGGTTCATGACGAGCATCTTCAGCATCAAGGCTGGGCTGCCATTATGGCCAACCTAGAAGATTGTACGCATTCATACCAAAAGCTGCTTTTCAAGTTTGATAATGCCTATTCAAGATATATCCAGTCTGTAGATGATATGAAGGTGAAGTTAACACAGTAAGTTGACTGAATATGGGCATAGTATTTATAAAAATGCATCATCAATCCATAGGGTGGGTAATAACCTATTGATTGGTGGTGGTCCGACTACTGGGACGCGAACAAACTTTCATCGACAACGATATATTATTATTCCCGGCAGTGCACATTCCTAACCACCACTTATTTCATTTTCCATGGGGCTGCTGGAAAACACTGAGTGTAGTGATTGTCAGCCCCATAGGGAATGAAGAGAGCAGCGGTCGCGCATGCACACTGCCACTCTATTCAAACAAGGATAAATATGCCCTGTTCTTCCAATTACTGTAGGCCCCAACGGTCGGACCCCCACTGGCAATAAGTGATCACTTTTCATAAAGCTCATTAATAACTTGTTTTCAACAGAGAACCCCTTTTAGGTAAAAAAAATACATTTCTAATGTCCCTGCACTCATAGAAATACATTAATGTATCAGTTTCCTATAGTAGCTGCTTCCGCAGTTCAAGAAAAGGGGGAGTGACGTCCCAGAAGCTCTGCACTGTCAGTATCAGTCTTCTGATATCTGCTTCTATGCAAAAAACAGGAGGCATGGCCACGCCCCCTGTTCTCAGACTGCGGAGGATCAGGAAACTGATACTGATAGCATGGATCCTCTGGCACGTCACGCCCCCTGTTCTCAGACTGCGGAGGATCAGGAAACTGATACTGAACGCATGGAGCCTCTGGCATGTCACGCCCACTTTTCTTGAACTGCGGAAGCAGCTATTATAGGACGCTGACTGTTACAGCACAGAGCAGCACAATGATGTGTGATGCAACGTACCATATGCTAAGGGTGAGGAATGAGGAGCAGCTACTTTTATAACTGTTACAAGTGTTCTAAAGATAATAGACGTGTACCAGGCATCTCAGATTTAAGGTACCGTCACACTAAGCAACATCGCTAGCAACATCGCTGCTGAGGCACGACTTCCTAGCGATGTTGCTGTGTGTGACATCCAGCAACAACCTGGCCCCTGCTGTGAGGTCGTTGGTTGTTGCTGAATGTCCTGGACCATTTTTTAGTTGTTGCTCTCCCGCTGTGAAGCACACATCGCTGTGTGTGACAGCGAGAGAGCAACAACTGAGTGTACAGTGAGCAGGGAGCCGGCTTCTGCAGACGCTGGTAACCAATGTAAACATCGGGTAACCAAGAAGCCCTTTCCTTGGTTACCCGATATTTACCTTCGTTACCAGCGTATGCCGCTCTCACGCTGTCAGTGCCGGCTCCCTGCTCCCTTCACACACAGCCAGACTACACATCGGGTAATTAACCCGATGTGTACTGTGGCTAGGAGTGCAGGGAACAGGGAGCCGGCACTGGCAGTGTGAGAGCGGCGGACGCTGGTAACGAAGGTAAATATCGGGTAACCAAGGGAAGGGCTTCTTGGTTACCCGATGTTTACCGTGGTTACCAGCGTACACAGAAGCCGGCTCCTGCTGCCTGCACACGTAGCAGAGTATTATCGGGTAATTAACCCGATGTGTACTGTGGCTAGGCGTGCAGGGAGCCAGCGCTAAGCGGTGTGCGCTGGTAACCAAGGTAAATATCGGGTTGGTTACCCGATATTTACCTTAGTTGCCAAGCGCAGCATGCTTCCACGTGTAGCGACGCTCCAGCGATCCCTGCCAGGTCAGGTTGCTGGTGGGATCGCTGGAGTGTCGCTTAGTGTAACATCTCACCAGCGACCTCCTAGCAACTTACCAGCGATCCCTATCAGGTTGTATCGTTGTTGGGATCGCTGGTAAGTTGTTTAGTGTGACTGGGCCTTTATAGTGTATGAATGCAGGGACAGTACATACATTTTTTTTTTATCTCCCTGGAACACCCCTTTAGGCATATATTATAAATACAAGTGAATTGTCTTGACTTTGTTTTCAGTTTATCTAGTCTTGCTGTAAGTTGTGTTTTAAAGCAGAGAGATAATTTATGATGTATTGTTAGTGACACTCCAATTCTCTAGTACTCTAACACTCCCTTTCTATTACATAAATGAGTGTCCAGCTTACAGTTTAGTAGGTTGTCCATTACTTTAAGAATTACCTGAATGAACCCAGGATGGTGTAAAAAAAAAAACAAAAAAACAAAAAAACATCTTGTACTTGGCTACCAGATTATCAATGTTCTGCGTATACCGTGTTTTTCCCAAAAATAAGCCCTAGCAGGGATTTTCAGCGTTTTCGAAGCAAGGCTGAAATATAAACCCTCGCCTGAAAATAAGCCCTAGTCACTGTTCAATAATGACGTGTCCATGCAGCTAAAAAAGTTAAAGATACTGCAGGACACTTCATTATAGACAGCGGTCACCGCGTAATCATACACCCAAGACGCCGAGCAGAGGACCTGCAGTGATTGCACCCTCACTTACATCCGATCTCACACACGCAAACATCGGGTTACACACAAATATTGGATCACACACATAATCAGATCACACACACACATCAGATCATACATACTCACCACATCCAGCGACACAGATTTCTTCTCGCCAGTAGAATCTTGAGAGACTGTGCGGTGGAGCGCAAGGACCTGCCGCAATGCTTGCTTACAGGACCTGTGGGCACGTGACTTCCTCCTATCATTCCCTGCGGTGGAAGCATTCTGTAACGCTGGATGTGATGAGTGAGTGAGTTTGTGTGTGCGATCTGATGTGTGTGTGTGTGTGTGTGTGTGTGTGCGATCTGATGTGTGTGTGTGCGATCTGATGTGTGTGTGTGCGATCTGATGTGTGTGTGTGCGATCTGATGTGTGTGTCGGTCAGAAGCAGGGGAGGCAGCGTGCGGAGAGCACCCACTGGAGATCACAGGAGGACCTGGGAGCCACGCAGACGTCAGTCTGGAAAGTATGAGTCTCCTGGGAAGTGCGGGGTCTGCTTTTTGGGGGGGTTAACTTACCCCCAACTATGTTTCTCCAAGAGTAAAACCTGTTCCAAAAATAAGCCCTAGTGCTTTTTTGGGTGGCAAAAAAAAAGTATAAGACCGTGTCTTATTTTTTGGAAAAACACAGTAGTACTGTCACATAGGAGATGTCCCTGCAGAAAGAAACCTGTTGAGACATAATGTGAAGGCTGCAATGATTGTGTAATGTTCCCAACGTGTGGTGAGACAATACAAATTGCAGTGGAGCGGTGCCGGTCTGGTACACGAGTATAGGCTTTTTTATTTATTTCTTACACCACTTTCTGCCCATTAAGATAAATTTTAAAATAATGAATGACCCCTTTTAATAATTTCAAGAGCATTTAAAGGTAGATGAACAATGAAAATGATATTTCTTTGTCGCTCCATTGGGAGACCCAGACAATTGGGGTGTATAGCTTCTGCCTCCGGAGGCCACACAAAGTATTACACTTTAAAAAGTGTAACCCCTCCCCTCTGCCTATACACCCTCCCGTGCATCACGGGCTCCTCAGTTTTATGCTTTGTGTGGAAGGAGGCACACATCCACTCATGCATTCTCATTTTAGTTATATCAGTTGGAAGAAAAGTGGGCCCTCACGGGGCCCCCGGCATGTTCCCTTCTCACCCCACTACGTCGGCGGTGCTGTTAAGGTTGAGGTACCCATTGTGGGTACAAAGGCCGGAGCCTCATGCCGTCTCCTTCACCATCCCTTAGCGGCTCTGGGAGAAGTGGGATCCTGAGCGGTCATCCATTCACTGGGACCGTGCTCCCTCCGCAGCCCCTGTGGGAATCTGTCGGACAGGAGTTGATTTATCCTCAGGGACCGGGCCCTGCATCACTAAGGTACTCTGTATCCCCATGGGGGATGTGCATGGAGCGCCTTCATCCCGGACGCTGCAGCAGCTGCTTATTTGTGACGGCCGGCGGACTTCCGCGCCGACCGCGCCTGTTTGTCGGCCGCGGTCTTAAATTTAGTCCCCGGCTTCAATTGCGGCCTAGTAGCAAAACTCCCGCCCCCGGGCCTGTCTATCAGGGGTAAGGGCGGGACTGCCGACCTGACGTCGGTTGTGAGGGCCGGAGCATCCTGTATGTTTCCTCCCCCCTCACTGATCACTGTGGGGACTCCAGATTCCCGCACTTTTCTAGCGCCGCCCACGGCCCCACTCCTCCCCAGAGAGCTCCGGCAGCCATTTTTTTGGCATTCTGCCTGTGGAGGATTTCCAGGAAAGAGCTCTGCAACGCTGGGAGACCTAAGGCAGGGAATCTGGAGGACACACACTCCGCTTTTTAGCGGTCGGTAAGCCACACTGGTGACCCGGTGCTGGTCCCCTTAGGGTGCCGGAATAGATACTATATATATATTTATATATTTCTGTTTGGTCGGGCTGTATACCCTTTCCCATATACCCTCAGTGATCACTCTCCTAGGAGACAACAGCATGTCGTCCACAAGGAGCAAGGGTGCCAAGGCACAGGGTTATTTTGCGACCTGTACCTCTTGTGCGGCTAAGTTACCTGCGGGTTCCACCTACCCTCACTGTGAGCAATGCTCAACCCCTGTTTTGCTTGCTCAGCCGGAGCCTCGGTCACTAGTGGGCCCCTCGGCTCAGGTAGAACCCCTTGCTCCCCCTGTCCAGGCGGCAGGGACAGAGTTTGCAGTTTTTGCTGAAAAACTCTGAGTCACTCTCACAATCCATGGCTCAGTCTATGGACAAATGGTCTGCCAAGCTGCTTGAAGCTTTGCAGTCCAGACCGGTCCTTCCACAGGCCCCGGGCCCTGTTGGATCGTCGCCTCCAGGCCCCTCTCGGTCCGCGCCGCAGCACGTTCCCAGGGGGGGCCCTAGGTCTCACGTGGAGGACTCCTGCCCGGACCACAGTCCTAGACAGGCTAAGCGGGCTCGCTGGGAATCTTCCCCGACTTCTTCACGCTGCTCGGGTTCCCAGCTTGAGGACTCTCTGGAGGACGAGGCGGACGTCGCAGCTCAGGGCTCTGACCCTGACGTTGCTCTCAATCTTGATACACCTGAAGGGGACGCCATAGTAAATGACCTTATCTCGTCCATCAACCAGGTGTTAGATATATCTCCCCCGCCGCCACCTGTAGAGGAGTCGACTTCTCAGCAGGAGAAACACCAGTTTCGGTTCCCTAAACGTACACTGAGTGTGTTTTTCGATCACTCTAACTTCAGAGATGCTGTCCAGAAGGCCAGAGCGGTTCCGGACAAGCGCTTTACTAAGCGCCTTACTGACACACGTTACCCCTTCCCCTCTGACGTTGTTAAGGGTTGGGCTCAATGTCCCAAGGTGGATCCCCCAGTCTCTAGATTGGCGGCTAGATCTGTGGTATCGGTTGCAGATGGCTCATCGCTAAAGGATGCCACTGACAGGCAGATAGAGCTCCTGGTGAAATCCATCCATGAAGCCACGGGCGCGTCTTTTGCCCCGGCTTTTGCAGCCGTGTGGGCACTCCAAGCTATCTCAGCTTGTCTGGCTGAGATTACTGCGGTCACACGTAATTCTGCTCCGCAGGTTGCGTCTTTGACTTCTCAGGCGACAGCCTTTTCTTCCTACGCCATGAACGCAGTTCTAGACTCTGCTAGCCGTACAGCGGTGGCATCCGCTAACTCTGTGGCAGTCCGCAGGGCCATGTGGCTGCGCGAATGGAAGGCAGACTCGGCTTCCAAGAGGTTCTTAACCGGTTTGCCATTTTCTGGCGACCGCTTGTTTGGCGAACGATTGGATGAGATTATTAAGGAATCCAAGGGAAAGGACTCCTCCTTACCCCAGTCCAAACCGAAGAGACCTCAGCAACGGAAAATACAATCGAGGTTTCGGTCCTTTCGTCCCTCCGCCAAGCCCCAATCCTCTTCGTCCAGCAGGCCGGAGAAAGGCCAGAGGAACTCCTATGCGTGGCGGTCCAAGTCATGCCCCCAAAAGGCCGCAGGAGGCACTGCTTCCAAGGCGGCCTCCTCATGACTCTCGGCATCCCCGAACCGCATCCTCGGTCGGTGGCAGCCTCTCCCGCTTTTGCGACGCCTGGTGGCCACATGTGCAAGACCGATGGGTGAGAGACATTCTGTCTCACGGTTACAGGATAGAGTTCAGCTCTCGTCCCCCGACTCGTTTCTTCAGAACCTCTCCGCCCCCCGAGCGAGCCGAGGCACTTTTTCAGGCGGTGAACGCTCTGAAGACAGAAGGAGTTGTGATCCCTGTTCCCCACAGGAACATGGTCGCGGCTTTTACTCCAACTTGTTTGTGGTGCCAAAGAAGGACGGCTCGTTCCGTCCCGTTCTGGACCTCAAACTGCTCAACAGACATGTGAGCACCAGACGGTTTCGGATGGAATCTCTCCGCTCGGTCATCGCTTCGATGTCACAAGGAGACTTCCTAGCATCGATCGACATCAAGGATGCTTATCTCCATGTGCCGATCGCACCCGAACATCAACGCTTTTTGCGTTTCGCCATCGGGGACGAACACCTTCAGTTCGTGGCTTTGCCTTTCGGCCTGGCGACAGCCCCAAGGGTGTTCACCAAGGTCATGGCATCTGTTGTGGCGGTCCTACACTCTCAGGGCCACTCGGTGATCCCCTACTTAGACGATCTTCTGGTCAGGGCACCCTCTCAGATGGCGTGTCAAAACAGCCTTTCCGTCGCTCTGGCGACTCTCCAGCAGTTCGGGTGGATCATCAACTTCCCAAAATCCAAGTTGACACCGACCCAATCACTGACGTACCTTGGGATGGAGTTTCATACTCAGTCAGCAGTAGTCATGCTACCGCTGGACAAACAGCTTTCGCTGCAGGCAGGGGTGCAATCTCTTCTTCGGGGTCAGTCACACCCCTTGAGGCGCCTCATGCACTTCCTGGGGAAGATGGTGGCAGTGATGGAGGCAGTGCCCTTCGCGCAATTCCATCTGCGGCCACTCCAGTGGGACATTCTCCGCAAATGGGACAGGAGGTCGACTTCCCTCGACAGGAACGTCTCTCTTTCCCTTGCAACCAAGATGTCACTTCAGTGGTGGCTCCTTCCCAACTCTCTATCGCAGGGAAAATCCTTCCTACCCCCCACCTGGGCTGTGGTCACCACGGACGCGAGCCTGTCAGGGTGGGGGGGCGGTTTTTCTCCATCACAGGGCTCAGGGAACCTGGACTCTGATAGAGTCATCCCTTCAGATCAATATTCTGGAGATAAGGGCAGTGTATCTAGCCCTATTGGCCTTTCATCGGTGGCTGGAGGGCAGGCAGATCCATATCCAGTCGGACAACGCCACTGCCGTCGCATACAATAACCACCAAGGCGGCACTGGCAGTCGTCAAGCCTTCCAGGAAGTCCGACGGATTCTGCAGTGGGTGGAAGCCACAGCTTCCACCATCTCCGCAGTTCACATCCCGGGCGTAGAAAACTGGGAAGCAGATTTTCTCAGTCGACAGGGCATGGACGCGGGGGAATGGTCTCTTCACCCAGACGTGTTTCGAGAGATCTGTCGCCGCTGGGGAACGCCGGACGTCGATCTCATGGCGTCACGGCACAACAACAAAGTCGCCGCATTCATGGCCCGGTCTCAAGATCACAGAGCTCTGGCGGCGGACGCATTAGTTCAGGATTGGTCGCAGTTTCGACTGCCCTATGTATTTCCTCCTCTGGCGATGCTGCCCAGAGTGCTGCGCAAAATCAGGTCCGACTGTCGTCGCGCCATTCTCGTCGCCCCAGATTGGCCGAGGCGGTCGTGGTACCCGGATCTGTGGCATCTCACGGTGGGTCAACCGTGGGCGCTCCCAGACCGCCCAGACTTGCTGTCACAAGGGCCGTTTTTCCATCTGAATTCTGCAGCCCTCAACCTGACTGTGTGGCCATTGAGTCCTGGCTCCTAGCGTCCTCTGGGTTATCTCAAGATGTCATTGCCACTATGAGACAGGCCAGGAAACCAACGTCCGCCAAGATCTATCACAGGTCTTGGAGGATCTTCTTATCCTGGTGCTCTGATAATGGTTTTACTCCCTGGCCCTTTGCGTTACCCACTTTTCTTTCATTCCTTCAATCCGGAATGGACAAGGGTTTGTCTCTCGGCTCTCTCAAGGGACAAGTATCGGCGCTATCCATATTTTTTCAAAGGCGTCTAGCCAGGCTTCCGCAGGTCCGCACGTTCCTGCAGGGAGTTTGCCACATAGTCCCACCTTACAAGCGTCCGCTGGAACCCTGGGACCTTAACAGGGTGCTAACGGCTCTTTAGAAACCACCTTTCGAGCCGCTGCGGGATGTCTCTTTATCACGTCTTTCGCAGAAGGTGGCATTTCTAGTGGCAGTCACATCACTTCGGAGAGTGTCTGAGCTAGCAGCGCTGTCATGCAAAGCCCCCTTCCTGGTGTTTCACCAGGATAAGGTGGTTCTGCGTCCGGTCCCGGAATTTCTCCCTAAGGTGGTATCCCCATTTCATCTCAATCAGGATATCTCCTTACCTTCATTTTGCCCTCATCCAATTCACCAATGTGAAAAGGATTTGCACTCATTAGATCTGGTGAGAGCACTCCGGCTCTACGTGTCTCGCACGGCGCCCCTGCGCCGTTCAGATGCCCTCTTTGTCCTTGTCGCTGGCCAGCGTAAGGGTTCGCAGGCTTCCAAGTCAACCTTGGCTCGGTGGATCAAGGAACCGATTCTTGAAGCCTACCGTTCTTCTGGGCTTCCGCTTCCTTTGGGGCTGAAAGCCCATTCTACCAGAGCCGTGGGTGCGTCCTGGGCATTGCGGCACCGGGCTACGGCTCAGCAGGTGTGTCAGGCAGCTACCTGGTCTAGTCTGCACACTTTCACGAAACACTATCAGGTGCATACCTATGCTTCGGCAGACGCCAGTCTCGGTAGGCGAGTCCTCCAGGCGGCGATTGCCCACCTGTAAGAGGGGGTCGTTTTCGGCTCTTTTTTATCGAGGTATTCTTTTACCCACCCAGGGACTGCTTTTGGACGTCCCAATTGTCTGGGTCTCCCAATGGATCGACAAAGAAGAAGGGAATTTTGTTTACTTACCGTAAATTCCTTTTCTTCTAGCTCCTATTGGGAGACCCAGCACCCGCCCCTGTTCCCTTCGGGCTGTTTGTTCTTTTGTGTACACATGTTGTTCATGTTGAATTGTTCTTTTGGTTCATGGTCTTCAGTTCTCCGAACATCCTTCGGATTGAATTTACCTTAGACCAATTTATAAGTTTCCTCCTTCCTGCTTTTGCACCAAAACTGAGGAGCCCGTGATGCACGGGAGGGTGTATAGGCAGAGGGGAGGGGTTACACTTTTTAAAGTGTAATACTTTGTGTGGCCTCCGGAGGCAGAAGCTATACACCCAATTTTCTGGGTCTCCCAATAGGAGCTAGAAGAAAAGGAATTTACGGTAAGTAAACAAAATTCCCTTCATTCCAACTTTCAAGCTTGATTGGAAGTGCTGTGAAATGTATTGTGAGGCATGTGCAAGTCAATTAGATGACATTTGTTGCCATTTTTGCATAATCATAAACTGAGCTGGCGCTGCAGTTGTGATAAAATCCCTATTTTCTCTGCTGCAAATCTGCCAGTTCACTAAATAATGAACTCTTTATAACCCCACCGTCACCACTGATAGCAATCTGTGTACACTGTGCATTGGCATAAATCTGCCAATCAGTGGTAGAGGCAGGGTTATACAGCGCTCATGGATAAGGAGAACTACATAGTAGCAGATTTAATAGCCCACAAGCAGCCAAGTAAGTAACACATTGCTGGAATCGGGGTCTCTGACTCTACATCATGCTGCTCACAAATTACATAGAAACATCCTGGGGACAGATTCCCTTTTGACTTTGCTGCATTTTAGAGTAAAAGCTACCTGTCTACAGTGGCACAGCCAGGCGCTGATTCATGCTACCTGTGATTCAGGTAATACACCGAAGAAAGCAATAAATCTAAAACAGCACAGAAAATACTTACCAATACCAGTTCACATTACCAGTGTGCCGCAGGATGCCGGTGCCCCATGATAAGAGATGGAGGCAGCACAGGAGCCAAATTCTGATACATAAACCACTCACACCATTCATGGGAGAAGGGGGGGTTCCTATATACAAAAACACACGGATAAGGCAGGCATAAGATGCCAACCACACATGGATAAGGCTGGCATAAGATGCCAAGCACACACGGGTAAGGCTGGCATAAGCGCCCAACAACACACGGATAAAGCTGGCATAAGCTGCCAACCACACACTGATAAGGCTGGCATAAGCTGCCAACCATACACGGATAAGGCTGGCATAAGCTGCCAACCACACACTGATAAGGCTGGCATAAGCTGCCAACCACACACAGATAAGGCTGGCATAAGCTGCCAACTACACACGGAAAAGGCTGGCATAAATTGTCAATCACACAGACACGTGTAGTGCACCATGCCGGCCTACATCCTTTTGGTGAAGCCTATGGTATTAGATCAGGGTGGCTGCCCAGCTGTAAGTGCCCCCCTCAAGGACAGACACCCCATTTCCAATTATTGTGGGGGCCTGCAGGGCATTAGTATTGTGACCTGTGATTGGTAAGTATGGCTGCTTCTTTCTGTGGTTCGGTCAGCATGAATCTTCTGACCGGTTCCAGGCCTGTAGACCTGCTCAATGTACATTTTATGACCTGGCGTTCCTGTACTGAGGACAGTCTTCCTGCGCCTTCCTCAGGAGTTTATTGCTCTTTCTGTATTGATTTTCCAGTTTAGGAACCGCTGTTTCAGTCATGGCCAAGATCCCGCTGCTAGAGTGTCTGACTCGTCATAGCTATAGGATGTGCTTAGATCGACTGATGTCTTCTACGGATGGAGAGATTGAGGAACTGGAGGCTGAGAAGACAACCGACATGGTGCAATATGATGAAACAAAACTAAAAAATACTGCTTTCTTTGCTTCTCTCTCCACGTCTGGAGAACACATGTCACAGGAAGTACATGACAATCTTACAGAGCAAGAGATTATGGAGTCTGTGGATCCGGCAGAGGAGCTCATGGCTCAGGATAGCCCACTGTTCAACGTGTCACTGCTGGACTGGATAAACGTGCAAGATCGGCCCAATGACGTGGAGTCGCTGGTCAGGAAATGTTTTGACTCTATGAGCAGAGTAAGTGGATGACCCCATTCCTAATCATTCATTGTGATCTGCATTGGTCTTCCATATTCAGAAATGGATTTATGCCATGTTTTATGTTGTTTTGTTATAAGGACTAGGACGGGTAGAAGCCCCTCTCTCCTATTAGTCAAATTAGCGCATAAAAATATTGTGCAATTAATCTACCGTATTTTTCGGACTATGAGGCACTTTTTATCTCGGCCCACGTGATCATTCCGGGCAACAACAGCCTGGAGTGATCATGTGTGGCTATATTCAATGCCCCACACGCATCATCAGCGTGGGGCACAGTGAACAAATATATACTCACTTGCCACTGATCCCTGCAGCATCGCGATGTCTTCCTGTCTGCCGGTTTGCTGATGTGTGTGGAGAGCGATGCGCACAGCGATGACGTCACTGCTGTGCGCACGGCTCCAGACAGGTCAGAGGCGCTGCTGCTGACACAGACAGGAGGACGAGCAATGCTGCGTGGAGCATGGAAAGGTGAGTATAAACCTTTATTTTTTTGTGTGCCACAGGATATGGGCCATATAACCGAATGGGGTTATATAGCAGAATTGGGGCACATATCAGGATGTGGGCATATACCTGGATGGGGCCATATACGCTACCAGGATGGGGTACCTTAGTAGAGAATTTGGGGACATTACCTCCATAACAGTGTCAGCAGTAGATCCTCGCCCCATAACAGTGTGTCATGACCATATTTTTTGCTTAAAATTTTATTTTCCTCCTCTAAAATCAGGGTGCGTCTTATGGTCCGGTGCGTCTTATAGTCCGAAAAATACGGTAATGGCAGCCTATTCGTGCAATAAAGGGCAGAATATGCCCTGGAACTGGGGTCAGTGTGACAGTTACAGGGAAAATCAGTTAAAAGTCATAATTTTTATCTCTTCCTGACATCTGCTGTTTAGTTAAAGGGAATCTGTCACCAGGTGTTTGCTCCCACATCTGAGAGCAGCATAATGTATTGACAGAGACCCTCAATCCAGCGATGTGTCACTTACTGAGCTGTTTGCTGTCATTTTGATAAAATCAATGTTTTTTTTCTGCTGCAGATCTAGCAGTTCTACAGAGATCATGCATCTGCTGGACTACCTGGCAATACACCAAGTAGTCCTATAATGATAATCTACTGCTGATTATTCAGTGATTTTATCAAAACTACACTGAGCAGCCCAATAAGTGACACATGGCTGGAATCAGGATCTCTGCCTGTACGTTATGCTGCTCTCAGATTAGGTGGCAAAAACCTGGTGACAGATTCCTTTTGAATCCACGATCAGTCTATGGCAACGTCTTTCAAAGGGACCCTTTCACTATACCTGAAATAGAAGCAGCATAATTCGGAGCTGGACACATGAAAAGACTTGTCACTCAACTGCAGTGGAGCAGGGTGTAGCCAGCGTGGGAAGCCACGCCAGACTAGATCGGTCTCCACCTACAGTCCCCTCCCGACTTTTCAGGCTTTTTCTCTGTAGCTCCCAGCGTTGGACAGTAAAGTTTACCTATAGATAAAATCATGCAGAGAGGCTTTGGTTCATGCTGCTCTTGTTTGGGCAGCCTGAATCTAGTGACCAGGGTTCCTTTATGTAATGCATTTGTGGATGAAGGCAGCAGAATGGACCTATTACCCACCTCTATTGGTCACCATGGCCCTACGGAAGGCTGCAGGCCGCCATGTTTGTACTCTGCACACTATATCTGATAACGCTAATTTTACCCCAGATGGGAGTCAATCAAGCACTGCAGGCAGCTCGCACAGAGCTGAGCGTCACTCATACCCAAGCACAGCTCTGCTCACTTGAGTGGTTCGTACTCGTCACTCACTTGAACCCGAACCTTGTTTTTTTTTTCAGCTCGGTTTTTGAAGTCAAACCTTGAGCCTCAGGTTCGCTCATCTCTGCTCCAGAATAGATAATAGCCACCTGATTCCCAAGCAAGGATTGCCCTAGCAGGGTCTAATATGCCTTTGTGGGCGTAAGACTAACAGGTCCAATACCCTGCAGTGCTCACGTATTGCAGGGTATTAGGCCTGCAATCACATGGGTGAAAGTTCAAGTTCAGTAGCATGAGTAAGTAAAATGTTAAAAATAATTGTTCTTTGTAAAAAATATAAATCCCCCAAAAAACCCTAAAAAACTGTTTTTCATATAAAAATGCCTATTTTTCTGTAAAGACAGCCCTAGAAAAAAATGGAGCAACTCGATCTATAAAACCGTGCTTCTAGCTAACCTTTCATCATCATACTAATACAGCATTTTGATCTAAACTACTTATAATTGTAACCAATGTAATTCGTCATCTTCACAGCCTGATCGTAAAGAAATCGGTCAGAGACCTGTGGGATAAAAATTCTTAGTTTACTACTACATAAATAGGGGTGTAGTCTGCAAAATGGGGGCAAACTGGGGATTATCTGCTGTTCTGT